>NC_139159.1:53862053-54502053 GCF_964270905.1 Leucopleurus acutus | reverse complement strand
ATTTCATTCTTTATTATGGCTGAGAAATATTCCATTGTATAGATATATACCCCATCTTCTTTATCCATTCATCTTTTGATGGGCACAGGTTGCTTCTATCTTGGCTACAGTAAATAATGCTGCTATGAGCTTTGGGGTGCATATATCTTTTCAAATTAGAGTTTTCATTTTCTTTGGATGTATATACCAAGTGAAATTGCTGGATCAGTTCTATTTTTAGTTTTCTGAAGAGCCTCCAAACTGTTTTCCACAGTGGCTGCACCAACTTACAGTCCCACCAAGAGTATACTAGGGTTCCCTATTCTCCATATCCTTGCCAACATTTGTTATCTGTAGACTTTTTGATGATAGCCATTTTGACTGGTGTGAGGTGATATCTCTTTCTGGTTTCAATTTGCAGCAAATTTCAGTTTTAAATTGGGAAATTTATTATACTGAATAAATTCCATGTAATTCTAAATAGTCTTTTCTGGGCACAAAATCCCTCCTTGAGCATCAGAAAACTCCCATTAATGAAAGCTAATATTTTTAATACGAAGTCCAGAAATGGGAGTGGGTGGATATGGCTTTATAAACAAGGAACCATAGAAGAAATCTCAGTGAAAGACTTCAGGGAAAATGACAACATGAACACAGGTGTCATAGAATCCTCCCATCCTCAACTGAATTGAACAAAGGAATGCAAACATAGAGAAGCTGTACACAACACCAGAAAGAAGACTATCTGTGTCTTACAAAACTTCATGAAATTTTACTAGATCCATTTGCAAATGGGACCAAAATTAAAGGAAGCTATCAAGGGGTCAACAACACTTCCATTTAAGAAAGTAGAATGGTTTCATGAAGCAAATGGACAGATATCCTGGAAAAATACCATCCTCTAATTTTGAGGGGCCAGGGCTGGAAGCAAAGGGCAGGGGGCCCTGGAATGGGTCAGGGGAATCTTTCATTTAAAGTCTCTTTTACCACCACAGATCAACAGAGTTTGGAAGCAGAATGGGCACCCTTGGCAGGAAGCTAATTCTCCCATCCCTGTGGGCTCCTTCAGGAAGGAGACTAGACAAGGGCTCATCATGTGGCTGAACTTGTTCCAAATAGTGCAAATCATTGGGCAAATATTAGAGGGGAGGAGTGATGTAAAATGTTGAATGGAAGGGTTTTAGGATCTGGAAAAAAATGCTTGAGTTGGGGATTGGCTCAGAATCATAGGGAAAGGGCGAAGCTCTGCTCTTGCGCTGATTTTTTTTCATGTTGTCCTAACTATCCGTACTAAAAATTAAGGCCTAAGATTTACTTTCCTACTTCCTCCTGTGCTTGCATTATGGATGTCCAGGTCCTCTCTAGTTAGAGTTCTAGAGTATGGAATTATGGAATTGGGAAGTGAGTGGGAGGGAACTTGGTCTACACCAGACCCTCTTCAATCTTCTGTTGACTGTAGAATCTCTGCTTTTCAATGTAGACCTGAGAACCTGAGAAGGTGGTGTGTGATTGGCTTCTTTGTGTGCACAATAGAGTAATGAAGCTTACTGGGTGTAAAGCACACAGCAGACACATAAACACTTCAGTATATGCACTAATTAATGCATGTGAATCTGTGGTGGGTGGGAGTAGGTAGGCAGCCGGGCCAAGGGAGATTGTGGAGAGGCCAAACAGCACTATCACCTTGATGGTTGATGTTAATAAAAACCAATGACATTTGTCTCTTTGTACTATAAAATGGATATATGTCAATTCATCCATCCTCAGTCTTACTGATGCCGGTTTACTCCTGCAGTAAATTACAAGAGAATAACCAATATTATCTTATGAATGTAATTATTACCAAATCCTACTTATTACCGGGGAAAGCAATTCATAGGCTTTTTTACCCCATGTCTTTGCCACGACCATGGCTGAAATCAGAGTGTAGTCTTATTATGAAGAATTGGTCATATACAACTGTGTTTGACATTTTTAATTGTTTTCTGGTTCTTTACTTCTTTGGCTGAAAGATCAAGTGGCAGCTAAGTGATTTATACGATGTGTAAAATCGTGACTGAGAAAAGATCTACTCAGTGTCTGCTTTAAAGTAACAGTGTGGTTTAGTGGGAGGGGCAAAAGCCCAGGGGCAGAAGGACCTGCATTTACACTCTGGCTTTGCTACTAACTAGGGTGTGATTTTACATAGGTTGTTTGATTTTTCCAAGTCTGTTTCCTCACCTGGAAATGTGGTAACTCTGACGAGTAATTGTAAGGATTAAAATTTTAAATTAGACAGCAAAAATCCTCTAACATAGTACCTGAAACATAAAAAATGTTCAATAAACACCAACTATCCCTTAAAATAGCTTATAATTTATTCCAGAGGATGTCAATAGCTCCTGTCTTTACTTATTGATTTTCAACTGTGTGGAGACCCCAAAACCCAGCTGTAAATTATGCAGAGAAAGAATATTCCCAAACATCTGAAAACCCTTCTATTCTAATGCCATTCCTCAGTCCTGGGTATTTGGATATCTATTTACTTTTTAGGGATTGAGGTGGGATGTCTCAAAGGGCAAATGATACACTTTTTAAAGACAGAGATTAAGTTTTATTGCATTATTTTCTAGTGGCTAAAACTCTTGCCAGGCATTTTGCTATATTCTGTCTTTATATGAGAAATGAATATTAAAGTAAGGGGATTGGGGGTATAGAGAATAAGGGAGAAATCAGGAGGAGAAAAGTGAAAGCAACAAGAAACACTCTTTCTTTCTGTCTTAAGTTATTTTTGCGCATTCACATAGGCAGAGTGTCTAAGAGCGTGGCCTGTATAACTGGCTTCTTGATATGCACAGTTTAGTAGAGTTATGGAGTTTAATGAGTGTGAAGCAGCCAGCAAACACACCCAACTCCTTCAGCATATGCACTAATTAGCATATGTGAGAGAAGAGTCGTTGGGGTGGAAAGAGCTCTCCAAGGGAGATTGGGGCAAGACGGAGCAGCCTTGTGATTTTGAGAGCTGATTTTTTTAAAAAACGGTGATAGTTTGTCTCTTTTGCATTCAACAAATTCCTATAAAAGGCTGGTAATACCCATAATAATTTAGTTTATATGTCAGACCCCGTAGGTAGTTTGTAAGCTCCTTTAAGGCAGGTTCTATGTCTTATTTCTCTCTGTACAACCATCCCCTAGTGTAGGCACTCCATAAATGTTTGATGGATAAATGAATAAATAAATGAATGAACACGAAGTTAAGTAGACTGAAGTTACTGAGCTGAATGTGTTCTGCAATCCTGAAAAGCTGACTGTAACTTCAGTAAAATATCTTAAGAGGCTACCTCTGTCCATTTACTTGTCTAGAGAAATATTGTCCCTCACTATCACAAACTGGAGAACCACAGACTTAATCTGTGAATAATGCATGTATGCCTGTATGTGTTTTAAAAATTTAAGTTAGCTACAGGTGGAAGTTGGGATATCATATATCATAAAAGTTTGGATTTGTGTGGTTTCCTTGACTGGCTCTTGACTGATGTACCATTTCTCTTGAAAAAAGAAAAGACTTGGCTTTGGTAGGTCAAATGCTTATGTGAAAAAATTTGGCCAGACCTAAGTTGTGACTACCCTCTCTGGATGGGACATGTAATCTGTAATTCACCATCATCCCTATCTACTCACTTTACTCATTTACGTTCCCTACTTGATCCAGAATAGCTGGTTGAGTTTGCGATCTCTGCACCAGATGATGGCCTGGTTAAAAAAGGGGCATCCAAGGAAGAAGGGGATACCTTACTCTCTTCCAAAAATACTGTGAGGTGTTTGATTGGACCTGATGAGGATCTGTCTGGTTGGGGTTACAGGGAACGAACACCTGCAGAGCAGCTGCATTTGGGGACAAAGCTGATACAACTGTTTTTGCACTGAGAAATGAAGGGAAGAGAAATGAAAGATTCCAAATTCCATTTCATTAGGCTGCATAATGGTCCTTTGTGGTCAAGAAGACCAGTCTTTCAGCAGACAGGGGGTTGCAATGAAAGAACTTGGTTTCTGAAGGGGGAAGAGCAGAATGGAGTTGGGCTGAGATTGTGCTCAGTCTAAACTATCGCACACAACTCTCTGGTTCTTAGAAGTCAGCCAATTCAATTTACTTACATTTGGCTTCCACTTTCAAAAACGCATACATTGGATGATGCAATCGTGTTATATTAGATTCATTAATATTTTACAGTGACGCAGCAAAGAGCAGGCCAAGTACCTTAGACACATGAGATTTATGACCAGTGATTAATCTTGTAAAAATAATGAATTGCCACCGAAAAGGGGGAAAGAACAGATTCTTCCCCAAAGAATCTAACCCTCTCATCTGATGGATGGGTATTTCTTTTGAGAAAAACAAATAGAAAACATTTGGAATCTAAAAAATCTCTTTCCGAACACCAACAGTTAACATCTTCCAAAACCCACTTGGTGGGTACAGTTGGCAACACTGAATTTGCCCTCTCACCTTAAGAATATTAGCAAATTGCAATGGGTTCCCTCCAGAAGAAATGTAATATTCTCGTGCTAGGACTTTCCAGCAGGAATACAGCTTCTACAGTTGGCAGGCTCTAACTGACATTCACAAATAGGTCCAGTTTGAAAGATGAGGATTCAGGATGCAGTGAACAGCATATTTTTCTTATTACTTTTTATGTGTATCTAGCTTTTTGGAAAAAAATTTTCAAATGTCCCTGAAACTGAAACTCAAATGGCTTATAAAAACCATTCCTTTATTTTTTCTCTAATGTTACTTTTTTCCCCTGTGACTTGAAAAGAAAGGGGAAAATGAAATTAATTATGTTTTAGATTAAAAGGAAAAGTAATTTTGAGTTTTTGAGGAGGAAAGCTGTGTAGCAGGTTGGCTAAATCTATACATAGTCACATACATGCTGTAGTCCTGGTAGTACTCTTACTCATTATTATCATGTTTTTAATGAAAAACTCACCTTTTCTGAAGTGGTATTACCTATGGTTCATTGCCTTTTTTTTTTTAGCTTTATATAAAGATTCAGGGGAGTCTTGCTTCACTGGTTTTTCCTGAAAGAAAACATTTCCTTTGCAGCTTGGAATTAAAAAATGCAACTATTGGAGTTGTTTTCCTTTTCCTTCCTCTAAAACCAAGAAACATATTTTTCTTTCTGCACTGAGACTATTACTGAACTATCAGATGACCAGTGAGTCCTGAAACCAAGATATTTATAGTCTGTAAATATTTTTATGGTGGTAGTGGTGAAGAAAGGGGTGGTCTTCCCTATACACACAGACTGCCTTATAATTTTTTTTCTATCATTTAAAAGTAACCGATTTTTCCTGCAATGAGAGCAAAGCAATCTAAGTTTCTGCTGGGATAATATGTGGTTATTTTCTTTTGTTGCAATCTCAGACATTGTGGATCTGTGAATTTTACAGATTATAGATTGATTTTTATGGTTCTTTTTCATAGGTATTGAGAAATAAAAAAGGTTTATAAACATAGATAAATTTATATTTCAAACATTACATTTTTTTCTGTATCAGTTTTATCTCAGAGCATGTAGTACTGGAAACAAAGTAACTCAGGAGTTTACTTTAAAAAGCTTTGGTTTGCACATCAAAGACAATTTAATGATGTATAAGTCAGCTCTGCTTTGGTAACAAATAATCCCTCAGTCTCAGTGACATAGAACAGCAAAGGTGTCTGAGGGTCAGCTGTGGCTCTGCTGCCAGTGTCGTCTTATTCTAGGATTCAGGATAAAGGAGCAGCTCTTATTTGAAACATGTCATTTTCATATCTAAAGCAAAAGGGCAAGCATCATGGCTCTTAAAGCTTCTGCTTTGGTGTGACATGGCTCACACATGCTGTTGACCACAGAAAATTGCACAGCTAAGATGGATATCAGTGGGGCAAGGAGATGTGTTTCTCCCACAAAAAGTCACTGCATACTCCATGGCAATGGATAAGATAATTACGCTAAAGGAAAGGGGAAGCAAATCATTGAAAACCACAGTACAATCTAACAGGATAAGCAAGAGGAACTTCCATAAACCCATCATCAGTCAGTCCAGGGTGCTTCCAGTTTCCACCCTACTTCCATGATTTAAATTAGGATTCCCCCTGCTGTGAAGAATACATCCAGAGTTCCTTCGTCCTGTCGTTTAATGTGCACTCAGGATATTAAGAAATAAATTTTATTATTTGCATAAGCAGAGAAGACTCAGAAGGGTCAAAATTCTAAAAGAAAGCATTATAATGTAGCTCATAACTGGAGATGCCCAAAAGTATTGCTTAATGTTTCTAATTTCTTCTATCTTCTCTTATTCTTTTTCTCTTTCCTTCTGTCTTCCAACCTCTCTTCTTCTCCCTTTCCCAAAGTACATAAATTTTACTTATTATATCTCTCCTGTTTTCTTAATTTCTCCTTTCTTATTTCCTTTTCTCTTTTCATTTTATCATCTCATTCCTTCAATTAATTAATATTACCTCCTAAACACATCTAGGATACCAAGATAAAACATAGTCCCTACCTCAATTTATGAAATAAGAAAGTCCTTCTAAGTCTGTCCAAGGTATTTTTTTTTAATATAAATTTATTTATTTATTTATTTTTGGCTGCGTTGAGTCTTCATTGCTGTGCACGGGCCTTCTCTAGCTGCAGCGAGTAGAGGCTACTCTTCCTTGCGGTGCGTGGGCTTCTCATTGCAGTGGCTTCTCTTGTTGTGGAGCACGGACTCTAGGTGTGCGGGCTTCAGTAGTTGCGGCACGTGGGCTCAGTAGTTGTGGTTTGTGGGCTCTAGAGCACAGGCTCAGTAGCTGTGGTTCACGGGCTTAGTTACTCTGTAGCATGTGGGATCTTCCCTGACCAGGGATCGAACCTATGTCCCCTGCATTGGCAGGTGGATTCTTAACTATTGTGCCACCAGGGAAGTCCCTCCAAGGTACATTCTGACTCTGAAATTCTATGATTATTTCCTCCCCAGGGTATGCAGATTTGTAGGAGAGATATATAATGCTTGCTATAATACAAAGTAAAATGTTTTAAGTGCTGAGATAAGGTAATTGATAAAGTGCTATGAAAATCAGTAGAAGGAGATTATTTTTAGGATGTGTTGGCAATAGGTAAGTCTCATTACCTAAATTTTCTAATCATTTCCTCTTTTAAAATTTTCATTCCAAGACTGACTTTCCCTCTTTCAGATATTTTATCCTTGGTAACCAGCCCAGGGCTCTGAATAATGTTCTTATATACCAGGAGTTTTGTTTGTGAGTTACAGAAACACAACTCAAACCGACTTAAGCAGAAAAATGGAATGTACTATCCTGTAAAATGGAGATGTGTCCGGCCTATACGCATAGAATCTAGATGTTTAAATGATGTCATTAAGAATCTATTCCTCTACCTTGGGTTTTCTTTTCTTGGTGTTGGCTCTGTTTATAAGCAGGCTCTCTTCTCATGGTTCGAAAACAGCCAGCAGACTTCCATCCTCCCAGGTTAGCTGCCTCAGCAGTTCCAGCTCCTTCAGGAGTTCCAGCAAAAGTTTTACTTTCATTGGTCTGTCTTGGAAACCAGTGCCACTCCTGAATCGATTACAGTAACCAGGTGAATGGAATTGTTCAGTTAGTCAGTCTGGGGTCTCCGTACCACTCTTGGAGCTTGGAGGAAGGTGAGTCTTCCTTATAGTGTGTGTTTCCTTATTAAGGAAAATAAGATGGCTACTTGAGAGGAAGGGAGTGAAAAATAGACATGCAAAAACAACAGATATCTGTTACGTAGTAGGGGCTTAATAAAGCATTTTGATGAAAATGATGATATTGTTATTGACTTTATTCATTATATAGGCATGTATGTATGCAAACAGAATCCTCCAAGTTTTCTCCCGAAACTTTATTGTCCTTAGCCTTGTCTTCCTACCTCATTCACGGTCAATCCTATACCCTGCAGGTATCGTCAAGCTTGTTTTTTAGTATTTCTTTAAACACATTAAAGCATAGTTGTTTTATAGTTTGCTTGATTACACCAATATTTGTAGTCTTTGTGGGTTCATTGTCTGTTGTTTCTTGTCCACAGTGATTTTTGTGTGTGTCTGCATCTGGTTCTCTTGTATTTTGTGCTGGTTATTGTATCTGAAAAATTATTTCTAGAAATAATGTGAATTCAGGATGAATGTATTTTTTTCCCTGGACAGGTTTTAAATTTGTTCCTGCCAGCTCCTATTTAATTCCTCAACTAATGTGAACCTTGCCTTTGAATTTCTATTTCCCTTCCCACAAGACACCCTCACTTTCCTGAGAAAATGAAAATTCACGTTTTTGTGTTAGGCAAATAGCCTCAGGATGAAAGTGGTTTTGTGTTCACTTACCATCCTGGGTTCTTGTTTGGCCTGTTATTTCTTACTATCTTCTTAGCTCTTTGTGGCTATTAGAAAAATGTTTATTATATTCATCATTTTTAGTTGTTTTCAGCTGGAGAGTTGTTCAGATAGCTCAGCCTGCCATTCCTAGGAACTGGAAGTCTTCTTCCTGAAAACCCTGGTCAATGCTTCGTCATTCCTGATCCTTTCTTTCTGTGTCCACTCTCCCAGTTTTCTGCCCCTGTCCTTTCACTGTACTTTGCTTATGAATAGGTCTTACTGGAATGTGATAGACAAACCTATGTTTCTTTTTAAATAATTAATTAGTTAATTAAATTTTGGCTGCATTGGGTCTTCGTTGCTGCGCGCGGGTTTTCTCTAGTTGCGGTGAGCAGGGGCTACTCTTCATTGCGGTGCGTGGGTTTCTCATTGCAGTGGCTCCTCTTGTTGTGGAGCATGGGCTCTAGGTACGTGGGTTTCAGTAGCTGCAGCATGTGGGCTCAGTAGTTGTGGCTCGTGGGCTCTAGTGTGCAGGCAGGCTGAGTATTTGTGGCACACAGGCTTAGTTGCTCCGTGTCATATGGGATCTTCCCCGACCAGGGCTCGAACCCATGTCCCCCACACTGGCAGGTGAATTCTTAACCACTGCGCCACCAGGGAAGTCCCAAACCTATGTTTCTTGATGTGACATCATGGATCAACTTTTCACGATCTTTGGTACATATCTTTCTTTCTCTACCTTGAGATTGATGGTATGGGGCGCTTCTAGTTTCTCCAAAAAACGATCTTCTTGGTCCATTTGGACTCTGGTGTATTTCCAGGATAACCAATCTTAAATTATTTCTACCATCTTAAAGCATGATAAAAATTAGACTGTTACAGAGGCAACGGGTACCAAATATACAAATAATGTTGCATATTTAGAATTGTATTACATACATGTTTGCATACATAATATTTCCTTTACTTCCTGTCCTGCTTGGGGAACATTTACTAGCCTTTTTACTTGTTATTGTTCTTATAATCCCCTTAGATTTGAGATTTTCCCCCAAAATTTCTCCTTGGCTTTTTCATTGGTTCTTTCCCACTATACTCCTTAAATTTAGTATATATTTTCAAGGTTTTATCTTTGGATTTTTGCCTCCTTACCCAAGCAATCTCTTCTATTCCTACAGCTTCAATTGTACTCTATATGTACCTTATAATCAAATTTTATACCTAGCTATGGCCTCCGTAAGGTGCTCCAGTTCCACATTTTAATGATTACTGACTATCGCTACCAGGATGTTGCCCTTGTTTTAAAATTCTACATTTCCAAAATTGTATTATCTTTCTCCTCCAGACTCTTTTTCAGGATTATATTTTTTGGTAATAACATTAACATTTACCCAGTCTTCCAAAATAGAAACTTCAGCAACATCTTTGCCTCCTACCTCTCCCCATTCCCACATTTAATTGATCAAATCCTTCCTTCCCATTTCCACTAACATTGCACTGGTTTAGTTTCATACATATGTATGTATATAGGTATATATAGTCGATACTCATGATTTGTAGATTCTGTATTTGTAGATTTGCCTACTCACGAAAATTTATTTGTAGCCTCAAAATCAGTATTCCTGGTGCTTTCTTGGTCATTTGTGGACATGCAGAGTGGCAAAAATTTAAGTCACCTGATGTTAATATTCCCAGCTGAGGTCGAACAAGCGGCATTCTGCCTTCTTGTTTCAGCTCTCATACTGTGAACAAGTATCTTTTTGTGATCTATTTAGTGCCAGATTTTTTTGTTTTTAAAGAAGATGTTGGGGGTAGGAGTTTTTATTAATTAATTAATTTATTTTTGCTGTGTTGGGTCTTCGTTTCTGTGTGAGGACTTTCTCTAGTTGCGGCGAGCAGGGGCCACTCTTCATCGTGGTGCGTGGGCCTATCACTATCGCGGCCTCTCTTGTTGCGGAGCACAGGCTCCAGATGCGCAGGCTCAGCAGTTGTGGCTCACGGGCCTAGTTGCTCCGCAGCATGTGGGATCTTCCCAGATCAGGGCTCGAACCCGTGTCCCCTGCATTGGCAGGCAGATTCTCAATCACTGAGCCACCAGGGAAGCCCTAGTGCCAGATTTTTCACATTTAAAAATTTTTTGTTGGTAATTTCATTGTTTAGAAAGGTCCCCACGTGTAGTGTTGAAGTGCTGTCTAGTGTCCCCCAGTGCAAGAAGGCTGTGATGTGCCTTACTGAAAAAATACGTGTTAAATAAGATTCATTCAGGTGTGAGTTTATAGTGCTGTTGCTGTGAGTAGGATGTTAGTGAATTAACAGTACATATTAAATATGGTGTCTTTAAAGGAAAATACACATAAAACAAGGTTATGTATTGATTGGTTGATGAAAAGTGATCAGAGACTTGCAGGAATCTTACCCGGTATTTCTCCAAGGAGCAATGGATCAGTATTTGCTAATTCTGTGTTCATGGTGACTTTGTAGAACACAACTACCATAAATAATGAGAATCAACTGTGTGTGTGTGTATATATATATATATATATATATATATATATATATGTGTGTCATATATAATATAGTCACATATCATATATATATAATTGACCTCTGAACTGGCTTCCCTCCAATACATTTTCAGTACTACCAAAGTAATTATCTTCCTAAGGTAGAATTGAATATGTTACAACTCCTGCTTTAAAAAATTACTCAGTCCGTATTGAAGGTAAAATTCCTATTCATTACCATGGAAGTCCATTCACTTACAATCTGACTGCTATCAACTTTGCCAGTCTAAACCCTTAACTTCCCTCCCTTCATGACCCACTCCATTAGCACATTGGTTTATTAGCCAGCTATTTCCCTTTATATCTTGGCTTTCCCTCTTTCTATCACTTTTGACTTAAACGCCCTTTCTTGCTTCCCTGATAAAATCCTACTTAGCCTTCAAGACCAAGCTTATGTATCATCTCTGGTGAAGCTTTTCTTGATACTCACACAACAGCAGCAATTGCTCTTTATAGGTATTTCCAATTTACATTTATCACTGTTGCAGAGGGAGTTACAAATATGGAAATAGAAAAGGCTAGAATGAACTCTGTGCTGTTGGGTTGGAATGAGGGGTGTATATAAAGAACTCATGATTTTAACTCTGATGCTGAGAAGAAGTAGAAGCTATGACATACCAGTAGAATTGCATATACCAAGTACCCAGGTCTTGGTTTCTAAATATAATTCTCCACTGAAAGGAACCAGGGCTGCTTGGAGAAGAGCAGGGCTTATTCCAGGGCTGGAACAGGGAAAACACAAGATAAGTCTGGAAGTTATGGTTGCGCCTAAAAGTGAAAAAGTCCTTAAAGAATCTTTGAAGCACAGAACCCAGCTTAATATTCTCCACAGGCCAAATTTGGGTCAAACTGAGACTCAAAATAAAAGTAGTAACACAATATAACACACTGAGCAAACTAAGAATCTATGAGTCCATACTGATATCAGTCAATTGATCAGGGAGAAGAGAAAGCTTTTCCTTACAGTAGAATAATAAATGTAAATAATAATAATAAATGTAGAAGAAATAATGGAGTTAGAAAATCACCATTTGACAACCATCAGAGTAATAAGTGATTTACCCTCTTTACATCACAGTAATTAATTATCAATTAATAAATCATTAATGGACGACAAAAGTAGGGATTAAAGTTTGATGAGAAAGAGGATATTTACATAATCCAATATGTTTCCCACAAATTAATTATTAATCTCAAAAGGAAAAATAGTGACTTTACCATGTAAAATCCTGGCAGACAACATCTTAATCAAGTAGTAGGTAATAGGATAGATCAGCAGAATGTTCCTCTTGATATGATGCCCTGAGAAGGACACAGCATCAATTTTATAGTATTCTTCCCCAAAAAGGCATAACCTCAATTTAATTATGAGGAAATATTAGACAAATCCAAACTAAGGGGCATTCAACAAAATAGAATGTGTTTTTCAAAAATATCAATGACAAACAATGATAAAGAAAGACTGAGGAACAGTTCCAGGCTAAAGAGGACACTGAGGCATGACAACTAAACGCAGCATGTGATCCTGGACTCAAGCCCGGGCTGAGGAATCAGTGGCTATAAAGGGCATATTGGACAACTGAGAAAATTTGAATATAGACTGTGAATTAGGTAATGATATTTTATCAATGTTAAATTTCCTAATTTTGATAATGTTGAGGTTATATAAGTGGATGTTCTTGTTCTCAGGGAGTATACACTGAAGTATTTAGGACTAACAGACCATATTAAAACTTACTCATCAATGGTTTAGAAAAAATATGTATAGCTGTAGAGATAAAGTGAATGAAAAACAAATGCAGTAAAATTTAAATTATTAATGATGTTTGGAAAAGAGTATGTGGGAGTTTTTTGAACTTGCATCAAAATAAATGTTAACATAAACACTTAGGGAAATAAAGACAATCCTGCGTATTTGCTTTTTATTGTTTATATTTTCCCAGTTAGCATATAGGCTCCATAAGGATCTTGTCTTCCTTTCTCACTGCTGTATCCTCAGCACCCATAACAGTGTCAAAATATAGGACTTCAATCATTATTTGTTGAGTGAATAAAAGAAAAACAAAGACAAGTAACAATAAAGTGGATTCCCATGCCTTTCATTTTTTTCTCTCCTGAAACCTTACTAAATCTTAAGTGAAATAAGTTTTTCAAAACTTAAGTGAAATAAGTTTTTCAAAAGGGGAGAAAATACGCAAGGGAAGGAAGAATTAAAGACAAGACAATAACTGCCACCCCTCAACCCTCCCTCTTTGCAGAATATTGGAAAACTTTGTTCTGGGAAATCTAACCAAACCTAGTGAAAACAGTTAAATAAATTATATTTTGATTCTTTCCAATAAATGCCTCAGTCCATTTGCTTACGGTTTGTATTTACCATACAGTAAAGCTCAAGTTGGCAAGCATCACCCAAGTGGTAAGAATTGTTTTTCAAAGATCAGCTTGTTAGTCTCTCACTTTGAAATATAAGCAAATAGCCAAGAATTTAAAATATCAAGAAAAGCCTCAAAGATGAAAGATAAAGACCAAAACAAACAACAACTTGGAATAAACAAGACTATGAACAGTAAAGGAAATTTTAAAATCAAATAAGAGAGCTCTTGGAAATTAAAAACAAAGTGAGAAGAGCAATGGAAAACTCATTAGAAGACTGGGAGGATGAAATTGAAGGAATATTCCAGAAAATAGAGAAAAAATACAAAGAGATGAAAATAGGAGAGAAAATATAGGAAAATTAGAGGGCCACTCTAGGATGTCCAATATGTGAACAATAGGTATTCCCAAAAAAGGAGGAGAGAAAAATGTGTGTGTGTGTGGGGGGGGGGGGGTGGGGGGGGTGGGGTGGGGAAGGGGTGGAATCATACACCAAATAATTAAAGAACATTTATAGAACTGAAAAATATGAATTTTATGGTTAAAAGGGCCATCAAACCTCTAACAATATCAATGAAAAAATATCCATGACAAAGTAGTTTCAGTGAAATTTCAGCCCTTCAATCTTCTGGGAGTGGGCTTCAGACAGGAACATGAGAAAGAATCAGTAATTAGAATGGTTTTGGCCTTCTCGAAGCAATATTGCAAAGTAAAAAGCAATGGAGTCATGTTTTCAAACTACTAAAGAAACATGATTTCAATATAAAATTTTATATTATCCAAATAGTCAGTTGTGAGAGTAGAATAGGGACATTTCTGACATGCAAAAGTCTCAAAAAAATTTTACCCCTATACAAAATTTTTCAGGAAACTCCTGGAGAATGTCCTCCACCACAATGAAAGGTTAACTAGGAAAGAGGAAGACATGGGACATAGGAAACAGAAAATCCACCAGAGGTGAAAGAAAAAGGGAATCCCCAGGAAGATGGTAAAGGGACATCCCAGAATGACAACTGTGTATCAGGCACAAAGGGTAACCAGTCCAGCAGAAGTATGCCAGAGCCTTCAAGAGGAACTTGAAGAAAATGAAACTGATGATCTACTTGGTAGGTAGGAACATAAGAGGTTATTAAGATGACCCGAAGAATGTTTGGGTTCAGTTTTTTATAAGTCACAGAAAACTCTGCAGAGGAGAAAACAAGGTAATGAGAATTTCAGAGAAAACAAAAAGTTGCACAGGAAAGTAACAGTAGTCCAGTTTACTACATGACTCAGCTCTGAATAACATAGTCAGACATAGCCACTCAATATTGATCTAGCCATATTTGAAGGATGGGGTTGGTGGGTGGGGGGAGGATGGTGTGTAGGAAAGAAACAGGAGGAAAAGGGAATAAGTTCTCATATTTAATAGTGGAAAAATCAATTGATAATAGTTATATCAGCCATGGTTCAGTCAGGAGAGCAGAGTCACTGGGTGTTACAGATGGAATGATTATAGGAACTAGATCTTATATGATTGTGAGAAGAGCTGAGGAAGGGAAGATCTGGAAGGAAAATTGGAGGGAAAAAGAGGAGTCACTAATATGTGTGAGAAGCCAAGTGTGACCAACCACCATAGTGTGATGGCAAAGGGGGAATTTGTGGAGAGGTCTCTGGAAATCTACTGCCTCTGCAGCTGGTCATCTAGTAGTGGGCCTGGGGGCTCTGGATAAGCAGAGCAGCATTCAGAAGAGCAGGATGTAGAGCAGAGCGTGTTTCAAGCTGGTACCTGCTGTATACATAGGCTTCTGTCTGTCACTGCATCATATTGAAAAAAAGACCTCCAAGAAAGTCTTGAATGCTGTTTCATTTCTGTCCCCCCAAATCCCATGTAAATTCCTCTTTTATTCAGCTCCAACCTAAAAGCATTACATGCCAGAGGATTTGAGAAATACAGTTCCCAACTTAACCCAAGTGATAGTATAAACCACAACAGTCCATCTCTTGACAATCTGGCATCCAATACATACGTCTTTTAACCACATTTAACTTCCAAATAAAGATAAATGCAAATTTATGCTTCTACAGTACATGGCACAGCTACCTGCACAAAAACATAGACTGGCTTCCCGAAAGAGGATACCCAAAGGATCAGATGTCCCTTTATTAATCTTGGGGTGAAATTCATTCTTTTAGCTGAGTCACTCGCTATTTCATATTCGGTAGTTTAAATACTGAGACATGAGGTTAACTATCAATACAATTTACACAACCTATGTTAAATAATAGAGGAGTAGGAGATGACAAAATATTGATATTTGTTATTTATATCAAATCAAGGAAGAAATACTTATTGCTATAGTGTGTGTTTCTGAAGCTAGTTATGTGATTGCAATTGGTACTTATAAGTTACTTTTATCTAGGACTGAAGTAGATGGACAGCCTACTAAAGTCTTGATTTGTATAACAGAAAAACTTTAGGTCTGGCTTACAGAAGTGTAACTTGAGTCACCACAATAGTCACAGCCCCTTAACCAACCCAGACTTGAGCCAGTTCACAGCCCCAGAGCTCCTTGAATGAAGACAAGGTCAGGTCTCTTGAGCAAGGACTCTCACAGTAAATCTTTCTCCTGATCTCCCCCCACAGGACCTGGAGCCATTTACTCAGATGACTGTGTTTTGGGGAGGGGGAAATAACTAGACTTTGGTTAATTTGTTGACACCCAAAATATCAAGAGAAGGGGTTTATGAAGACTGGGTAATTGATAGAGTTTGGGCTTGGGTTCATCTCCCAATGGGCCTAGTGGATCTCCAAATTCATGCCATGGCTATTTCCTCAGTTCTTGAATGAACAGTTGGAGTAGACGTAATCAGCAACTAGAACCCCTATGTTGATTCTTTGACATATATATATTTGTATTATCATGTGTATAAGGTATAAATTATTATTTTTTAATTTTCTATATTCCAAAATTAAAGCAGCTTATGAAGATGCATAATAATACTGCAAAATACAACATTAAAAATAGGTGAGAAAAAATTGAGCAAGAAATGAGACTAGTACATAAAGTACCTGACCATTTTGTATACTTGCTGATGGTAAACCACAAATTTGCTCTTGAATAGTAACGCAGTTCATTATAACCATAAGTTAAAGACAAATCAATTGCTTAGGAGAGGTGGATCTACTTGGGATATCAATACTGAAAAAAGTTCTGGGGAGGGTGTTTCCTGCTCTTAGGGATGCTTGTCCTATTGTTCATCTCAATTAGCATAACTAATTGAGTGTCCACAAACAGTGAAAAGAGACATTCTCTTCTATTAGTGAAAACTGTGTCTCATTCTTAAAATAGCTGAGAATCTTTATCTCTTGTTATTAACCAAGTGTAGTAACACTTCCTTCCAGCAACCACATTCACACAAAAAAGAATGGAAATGACACTACTTTAGTTCAAAAGAGTTCAGAATGCACAAGATTAAATAAAGGGAATAATTTTAAAGCTTCAGGTCAAATCTTGAGTTCTTTTCTTATGAGCTGGTCTGAGTTGGACTTCCTTTGAAGAGAGCCTCCTGGATCTCTTCCATGGGGATGAAGAACAAAATGAGAAATAGGCCTTATCACATCAGTCTACAGAAAGAGTTCTCAAGTGGCAGGACATAGTATTAATATTTGGAGGAGTCAAATATTTACACATTTTTCAAATGTTAAATAAGTGATTATGATGTGGCTTTTAAAAACAACAAATTAGCCTGGATAAGGACTGGTCAGTGACCTGGTTGAAGATCTTTCATATCAATTCATTTAATTATTTCATACAAAATATAATAAGTGAACATAGGTTATCACATGCAGCTAGCAAAATGGACATTCAGCTTATATTTAACAGAAAAAAAATATCAATTTTGATACAATGACAAAAATGCCATAATTTGTTTCAAAGTAAGTAACGGATAAATTCTAGACTGCAAAAATAAGTATGACACCACCAAATTTCAACAATGAATCAGAAGATTGTGGGAAACTTTAAATCTGAGGGTATGAATCTGATAACATAAAAGATAAGAGAACTCTAAATCAATTAGCTAATAAAGATGAGAGTCAGAGCCAAAGTCAACCAAATCTGTGAACATAAATACTCAGGAAAGATTTAGAAAATGTAAACTCTATTCTGTTGCAGCCACATCATACTGTCATAAAATCACTAACATCTTATGGTTTTTAATATCAAAAAAAGTATCTTAGAAAGATCCCAAATAGAAACTTAAAAAGAATGGCATGGGGAAAAACTTTTTACAAGTGTAACACAAACATAGAAACTATAAAGATAAGACTGACAAATTTAACTACATAAAATTATTTAAAAAGTTTTAGCGTAGTAATGTACATCAAAAGTAAAGTTAAGAGACAAATGATAAACCTGGAAAAATATTTGCAACTCAAATAACAAAAGATTATATATACAAAACATAAATTGCTTGGGCATATTAAAGATGCCTAATTTCATTTAAAAGAAAAGAAATAAAAATTAAAACCATTGAGATACCACTTTTTGCCTAGGAGTATCAAAGATCAAAACACATTGGCCGGTATATAGGGAGATGGGCACTTTCATACATTGTAACTGGATAGAATCTCTGTGGAAGGCAATTTTAAGGATACACATACACACACACACACAAGTATGTCTAACTGTTTGATCCAACTTTTCTACTTTTAGGAACTTATAATACAAATTTAAAATGACCCATGAAAAGGTTAATTGAAGCATTGCTTATAACAGAAGAAGAATGTAGATAATCTGAATGTCTATCAGTAGGGACCTGGCTAAATACAACCATACAATGAAATGATAGGTGATTGTATAAAAACAACAAGAACATTTGCTATGAACTGATACTGAATGAACTCTAAGATGCATGAAAAAAATCGAGGTGCAAATTAGTGAATAGAGTATTCTACCAGTTGCCTAAAGGGGTGAAGAATATATATGTGTATACACATGCATTTTCTTGATAAGCACAACATATCTCTGGAAGTATACTAAAAACCTGGAAGGTTGTACATGAATAACTGGCTGTTTCTGAGGAGGAGAACTGGCTGGCTGGTAGAGAGGCTTTTCCCTGTATGCCCTTTATTAACGATTGAATTTTAGCTGTGTGAATGAATTACAAGTCAAAAAAGTAAAGTAGGCAACTTGCTTCTAATCTATAACATCATCTCCCCCCACCCCCACCCCACCGGCACTCAGTTAACCTTCTCTATCACCAGTGCATGGCATGAAGTCAACCTCGTCAGTACGCTTCTCTGTAAACAGACACCAGACACATGCCTATTTATAAAGCGAGTTTAATGAAACCACCGTCTAAACTCAGTTTGAAGAAAAAGCCCATTGAGTCTCCAAGATGGAGAAACTGTGAACTCTGAGCCTCAACAACAACGCTTTCACAGTTTAGAAATGAAAGGACACAGAAATATGGGGTTAAAGTTAATGATAGTTTAGGATCCACCAGGGATGTGTTTTTTAGTAGCAAGAACATTCCTGGGTTCTTGAAATCAGGAGAAATATTCAGTGAATGGCAAAAAAAGAAAAGAAAAAAAAATTCTGCTTTATCAACAAACTAGCCCAAAGAGATTTAGTGTGAGATTCTAAGTACCCCAAGAACTAAGTGTGACAGATCTTTTTGAGATTTAGTGTGAGATTCTAAGTACCCCAAGAACTAAGTGTGACAGATCTTTTTGAAGTTCCATGGTGTCCTTTAAAAAGCACAGACAGACCAGGAGAGAGCACAAGGAGAAAGGAATTAGGAATCTTCTTTACTTCTAGTGCCCGTTCTTGTCTTGTTAAGAGCATTAACCTATCTTCAGCAGAAGTGGTGCTGTTAAAATTCTTTTTTTGTGAAATGGATCTAGGAGTTCACTAAACTGAAAAGTATCTCTGGTTTAAAAAATGCCATCAGTGCAACTCAAATGATTAAAATTTTGGAAAGTAACCTTTGAAGACAGAGATTGAAAGTGGTCTGTAAATTTAAGGATGACAGTGGCTAACTCTCATCTTTCTATATTGAAAATTCATCAACGATGAGTTTGTCCTGACACTGTTAGACTCTGTAGCAAACTTCTTGATAGAAATAGAAAATTGATTGTAAACCAGAACATGGTAGGGGTGAAAGAGATCTTGTTCTAATTTCCTAAAAATACCAACAAGGAAACAGATCCAGAGACTTGCCCAAAATGACCCAGGTGGTTAATGGTAGAGCTAGATCTACTTGGTCTTGTGCTTATTTTTGTCTTTATATATTTTAAAAGACACTGATGACCACTAACCTTGAATGAGTCCCAAGGCTGTACAGAAAGGTAGATGGCTTATTTATAGAGGACTTTGTTCTTTCATGGATTTAACTCCTTTAGAAGTGCAATAAATTTGGTGTGCACATGTGTGAGTGTATGGGAGAAATGGTATTTCTGATGATTGGGGGATATTCACTGGAATATCATGTCAAATGCTGGGCTACTCCCTAAACTGAAATGTTTCCTATCACTTCCAAATTCTGTGACAAAAATCAAAGACTCTGAAAGCTAAGAAACAGATCCACTGTTGCTGTTATGTGCTTTGTCAACTCTACTTGTGCCCTATGGGCCAATCTCAGGGGCTGAATTTTCTTATGTGGGAAATGGGACCAGGGACTTCAACTCAGATTGACTTGGGTGTTCTCAGACATACATAAAGTGAATAATACTAAAATTCTTAGCACATAAATACTGCTATGTAATAGTGATTCCATTAAGATAATTATGGATAGGCATTAATGGAACAATTAATAAACATGACTATTTTAATATTCTTGTTGTTTCTATATGATTGTCTCAAGTCTCCAAACTTCTGAACATCTTCTGAAACTGAAGGCATAGAGAAAGAAATTTAAATGATACAAAATGCTAGCATAATAATATGGTACCTGAGGTCATATTTGCAAACATTCCTACTCCCATGGTGAGCAGTATAAATTCTTATCTTTTGCCTAGGGGGTAAATACATTCATTCCTACAGTAATGAATTCAGGACAGAAGATTTCACCAGAATGAAATCAGATAGCGTAAGTGTATTTAGTGTAACACTTTGTTAAACAGAGTATTCCCCAAACTCAAGGCACCTAAAAGTTCAATTCAGGAGACTTTTGAGGGTGGGGGAGGGAGGAAGATTATGAATGAGAAATACTTCAGTAGAAAGTGACCTTTTCTTTGAAGAACCAAGGCCCCAATTTCTAGCTTACCTCAAGAAAGGGATCAAAGTTTTTTGTAAGTTTTTCTGCAGGAGGCACAAAGTCAAGAAGTACAACCTCTAAGGATAAGCAAAGTATTGGAATACTCTTTTTACTCCCTAAACCGAAGACGCGTTTTAGTTTCAGCCTTGCTAACATCTTCCTGTAAAACAAAGCCAAGACGTAAAACTTCAGAGTGGCAGAGGTGTGGCATCCTTCGGGGTGCGGCTCAAGTTTAAACGCCACTTCAGAAGCAGCCGTCCCGGCCGGGAGCTCGGAAAGGAAGGTTTAGGAGAAGCCATCAGTCAGTCAGATCTTCCTGCTGGAAGGTCGGCGCTGAGGTTGGAGTCGACCCCGGAGCAGCGGAGAAGACGCCTTGGGGGTGAAGACAGCCGGGCCGTCAGGCCAGCACAGTCAGGGGGCACCTCCACCTCAGCTACTCTTCAGTTTAGCCACCCACTCCAGGAAAGCCAGGAGGGGATTCGCCTGGGGTTAGGCCCGCTGGAGGCTGTCAGCGCTCTTTAGGACCTCAGGGAAACCGGAGAGGTTCTGGCTTTAGGACCCAGGAACTCCGAGGCAGCCCTGACTTAGTTGCCTTGGACCACAGCACCACCTACTTATAGAAGCATCCCGAGCCTCGGCCCGACTGCATCTCCATCGGAAAGTGAGCTCGCCATCCCTTCGGCCTCCCGGGAGCGTTCTGTCTCCCACAGCTTGGAAACGGAGAAACCTTAGCTGTGAAGTGGCTGTGGAGAGAGCGCTGGAAACCGCACAAGTGGACAGGGACCCAGAGAGTGAGAGCGGGCGTAACCCTTGCCGTAGGATCGCACACACCGGCGGGGACGCAGCATCCCAGAGGCTGCGGACCCGCCCGCCCCGCCGCGCTCCTGCTAGGCGCGGTCAGTCCAGAGGACCCTCCGGGCACTTCGAACCCAAGGCAGCCGCCGGGATCCCAGAGCTGCTACGCGCTCCCGGCGGGTCTCGGCAAACTTTTCCCCATCCCACGTGCTAGCGAGGCGTCTCGCTTTCCGAGCCCTGGATGGAGCTCCGCGCCTAGGCACGCCGCACAGCCTGAGACGTAAGTGCTCACGGTAGGCGACCCGCGCCTGGCCACCGCGACCACGGCGCTTGGGTACCCCACTGTGGGACCAAAGGACCGAAGAGCGCGCCTTTAACCCTGCACCCTCGGGAACTGTGGAGCTCTTTTCTTTTCCGGAGCGCCCGCGCAAAGTCCTTTCCCCCGGGTCGGAGCCTATAGGTCTGCAGAGGTTGCTAATTCACTGATTGTAATCACCTTCCTCTCCAAGTTGCAGGCAGCTGTGCGCTTGGGGTTAAGCTGCTCCGCAGCTCCTGCCAGGCAGTGAGTTCGCTTCCCCCCCTCCCTCCCCTTCTTAAATTGGGACGCGTGAAGAGGCAGCTGCCTCCCTGGGCCTCTCTCCACCCGGCTTCTCCTCCTCGTCTCTCAGGTTCAAGGCGGAAAGATGCTGGTTGCGCCGAACTGACCAGTGCAGGCCCCTGGGCTAGTGGCGACTCCCCCTCGGCGTCTTCCTCAACAGCGCGGACGGCGCCGGCTCCTCGGATGAGCCCTCCAGTTCCCCGACTTTGAGAGGCGTCTCTCCCCCGCCCGACCGCCCAGATGCAGTTTCGTCTCTTCTCCTTTGCCCTCATCATCCTGAACTGTATGGATTACAGCCACTGCCAAGGCAATCGATGGAGACGCAGTAAGAGAGGTGGGTTCTACCCTGCCGGAGGCGCGTGGGGTCGGGGTCGGGGGCGCGGGTGGCGGCGCTCGCTCAGGGGCTCAGGTGGGCAGGACTGTGCCCTCCACCCCCCGCCATTGCGCGCCACCGCTCCCCGCTTTCCGGTCTCCAGAGCTCTGCCGAACGCTGCCTATTCCGTGCTCAGAAGGCGCGGCGAGCCGGAGCGAGACGCGCGGCGAGCCGGGCGTCCTGCGGGAGTTCAGGGCTGAGCGGTGCGGTCCGTACCCACGTTGACTGCCGAGCTTCTACTTCTGAACTCTTCTCTTTTTCGGTCTCTCTCTCTCTTTTTTTAAGCCTGGCATCCTTTTTTCTTGTTCTTTTTCTCTTTTTAGCCCTCTCAACCATCTTCCTTGCAGCTCATCTTTCTCTACATTCACCACCCACGTGCGCCCCAAGTCCTGACCCCAGATAGCTTTGGACACGGCCTACTACTCGGCGTGTGTGTGTGTGTGTTGGGGTGTGTGTGTATGTCTGTGTCTGCGCGCGCGTGTGGGATCGAGAGCTGGGGAGGGTTACCAAGTCGATGTGGAGGACCTGCATTTCTAGGAAAAGAGCAACGTTGATTTCTTTTTCTGGACTCTACGACTAGGTGGGATGACGTACTGAACTTAGCGCATTGAGCGGCAACTCGTGCGCAGGTTTTTTGGGGGGAACGCTTGCTTGCAGGGTGATGTTT
This sequence comes from Leucopleurus acutus, assembly GCF_964270905.1. Taxonomy (NCBI): domain Eukaryota; kingdom Metazoa; phylum Chordata; class Mammalia; order Artiodactyla; family Delphinidae; genus Leucopleurus; species Leucopleurus acutus. The sequence goes on along the minus strand of NC_139159.1, from coordinate 54,479,116 downwards.
TGGAGACAGGCCCGACTTTGCCCTCTCTCTTTACTCCCCTCAAAAGCAGTTACTTCTTAGAGAAGTGCCGGCGCTCAGTGAAACTCACTTGGCGGCTTTTTGACCTCCTTCCTCTCCATCACCTGTGTGCACTGCGGGGAGGCGAGTGGAAGCCTTCAGAAAGGTTTCAGAAAGCTAGATTTCCTGATGATTTAGTGCGCCTGTATTTCTGTCTCCGAGTTCTGCTGCGGCTGCAGCTAGTCCAACTGCGTTTCAGGGGAAGGGCTGCTAAACACTGTTAAGTCCCCTGAAGGATTTAAACGCAAACCTCAACACCCCCGCTCCCAGTACGCACAGCCCCACCTTGCAATACCGCCTCACGGAAGGTGCACAGCAGCCCCTTAGAGTTTATCCGTCTTGGTCGTGCAGTTTGGACTTTTGCACAGTTAGAATTTGTCTTGAGGTTAACAGATTTTGATTTTTCTGGGATATGAACGTCTCGCTCGACTTGTGATGCGGTTTATTTACAACTCATTTCATGGAATCTCCAGTCCTGCATCCAGATTTTGGAAAGAGGTTTCTGCGCCCTAATTTTTCAAAGCTTTTTGGGACGTCGTTAAGCTGTTCTCACCTACCCGCAGGGCTGAAGGTTGGCCGGCCAGAGGGCAGAACTCAGGATAACTTGGTGGTGTGCGATTTCCGCCGCCTCTGCTCTCCAATTGACACTATGGAGCTGTGGTTTATGAGAAGGATACCCCTTTCTCTCGCCCTCATTTCTCTTACTCTCCTTGACTTTCATTTCTGACATTTGGAAAATGCTTATTTTCAGAAGTTTTTCTGAATAAATGTACTAGGGAGGAATTTCTTCCCAGAGGCCATGAAAGTTTGATACTGATACCACTCTTGCCAAAGTCCCTTTCCATCTCCTTCACCTCCCCTCTGCCTCCTTTCTCCACTCCGGTATTTTCTTTCCAGGTATCACTTGGTAGAGTTGGCAATTTTTGATTACCCTGGTCTAAGTGGTCAGAGTGTAGGGAGAGGCTTCCCTACACCCCTCACCCCCTGCCCCCAAGTAGATACTGCAGCCTATTTGGTGGAAAAGACTAAAGTGCTTTAAGATGTTCAAAATACAAAATCCTTTGCCAAATTCTTGTTTATTAGATGACTTGCTAATTCAGCGATGTCTTTCTGATCCACATTGCCTGCCCCATTGTGGTTGAATTGGGAAGAATCAAGCATGTTGCTTTAGTAGAACTTAATGCAGAGATGCTCTTTGGTGGAACATGACATTACAGCACTCCTGCGGCCAGAAGCGATACTGCATGCTTTCCTTTCCAGTGCCATCTCCAAAGTTCTGCCTATACCTCCTCCTATATCTGCTGCAAAACCTATTTGTTTCAAAGGTGCTTTAGCAAAATCTCATGGCAGTTACCACCACATCCCCAAGTGCTGACATTTAGAAACCCAGTTCTAAAGTGTGCAGTAGTAACTTTTGCCAGACAAACCTTTCAATTTAATAAAATTCAAATGCTTTCAAGTACATGTAAACTGGTAAGGTTGTAAAGAAAAAATTCTATCAAAATGTGTGTGTTTTCCTTAACAGATGTCCCTTCCCAAATCTCAAGCTTCTGGCTAAAATAACTGCAACCCTTAAAAGTGACCACACTATCTGTACCAACAAAGGGCGTACTGTGTTTTTAATTAAAAGTGGAACTACTTAAAGTGCTGGCTAGACAGTGTAGGGTGATAGTAGCTTTTCTGCTTTGCAAGGAAGCTTAAGGATTGCATTGTGAGAGTATTGAAATGAATAGAGATCTAACTCAGGTTGTGTGAATTGTCTCTCTTCACAGGCTTAAGCTGGTTTTAATTGATCTCATGTCCACTGATTGATCCTACACCAATTGTTGCGCATACCAAACAATTGGCCTTCCCAAAGGAGATTGATTTAAATTAGTTCCTTGGCGAATGCTTGACTACTAGCCAAATCATGTCAGCAGTGACAGTTGACATGCTAGAGCCTATTGTGGTACCAACATTTCCCCCTTTCCCTTTGTTTTGGATAGTGGCAGTTAAGTATTACTTTCTAGAAAGAAAAGTGATTAGTACATTAAAAAAAGGTGTTGTGGCTTAGAAGATCAGTTATTTTCTTGGCTTTGTGCTGTGATGTCGGCAGCAGTGATACCAGGATTGGTTAGGCTAATGCCCGGGATCTGATTCTTTTTCTTTTTTTCATATTCCATCTGCAAATAATCAAACCTTCACTGTGGAGCATTCTCAGAACTCCTTTGGCATTATGTTTAGTCTGCTCTATGATCTCAGATGCTCTATAATATCATTTTCTTAATGAAATAAAATTCTTGGCAGAGATCAGATAATTTAGTCAGTTAAAATCAATTGCATCCAGTCTGGAATAGAGAGCAAATATATCCTTTAACTTTATGCTTTATTTCAAAATATGGCCAGAGGATTAGAGACTAGAATGTCAGATAAAACTGTGTATGGGAGAGACTATCATAAACAACACTAGCCATCTACTAGTCTTTTTGTCTGCTTATTTAGAAAACAAAATCATACAGTAAAAGTGCATTTGATAATCACTACTGGGGCCTGGCAGCAATACATTTGAAAGTAAGGCACAAACACAATAGTGAGAATGAATATCTTGTAGATGGGAGACACATGCCAACATTTTGAAACGCTGATTGACAACTCATGTGGTGTCTATGTGGTAACTCATTGGCCCCTCACCCTCCAGTCTCCTTCAAAAACATAGTCATTATTAGCTACTGTTAACCCCTGTGGCCTGTATCTGTCTTGGGACCTCTTATGGTTTATTTGTATGGTAAACTGGGTTATCCGATTTGTCTTATTTTTTGGAACGGTTGTAAGCCACATTTCAGGCCTCATTACTGAAAGGTAGATAGACAAATCATAACTTTATTATGGTCTTCTGGGATTTCTTGAGCTTAGTATGTAGTGATTTCATTTTATATCTCCTTCATTCTATTGATATGCCCAGTCACAGACTTACCAGGGATTTATGAAAACTTCTTGATGAAATTCTTTAAAAGCAGCAAAGCTCCCAGACATGTAATTGTGTTTCTGGTGGTCTGATGGTAGGGGGCGTGGTATGACAAGTGTTTCCCGCCATAGCCTTTTCCCTCCTGAAGCCTCAGCTTCTCTCTCCATAACCGCTCATTTTCCTACGATTAGATTTGGCTTCTTCCATGAATCTGAAGTGTTTATCACAAATAGTGTGGTATGTTACTGGCAACTTCGGTTGTTTAAACAAAACAAAACACTACATTTCCTCTTAAACCTTATAAGGCTGAATTAATTAGTGTTTTAAAAAATCAAATGAGTAGATGTAGAGATATTTACAAGTTTTACAAGTACTTTTAATGATAGCTTATTTCTCACAGTATTCTTTCAAAATACAAAATGGCACATGGAACATATTAACCTACGCTTAAAAGCTTCGGAATACATTTGTAGGCCTGCTTTTTTAAGTTTAGAGTGTTTCAGAAAAGCTCATGTGATGTTTTAACTTTGCAGCATAAATATGTTCCTTCTTTTCTTTTGTTCTCTTGTTAATGGGCTTTTCTTCCAGCATAATTCTGAGTTTTTCTGGCCAGTACCTTACCAGTGAGCAGAGGTTAGAAAGTTGCCATTTCCCCAACCAACGTCTTATTCGTCTCTTGAAATTTGGAAGTGATTCAGAATAGGTGACATTTCCTCAGGCCTCCACTTATCCTGGCTTTCGTTATCTGTTTATAAAACTAGCTTGGGTCGAATCCAATGTTTACAGAAATCACAAGTTGGAGACGACACTTCTAATTTCTTTTTTTTTTTTAAATAGATTTTATTTATTTATTTATTTATTGGCTGCATTGGGTCTTCCGTTGCTGTGCGCCGGCTTTTTCTATTCGCTGCGAGCGGGGGCTACTCTTGGTTGTGGTACGCGGCTTCTCATTGTTGTGGTTTCTTTTGTTGCAGAGCACGGGCTCTAGGCGTGCGGCTTCAGTAGTTGTGGCACACGGGCTTAGTTGCTCCGTGGCATGTGGGATCTTCCCGGACAGGGATTGAACCCATGTCTCCTGCATTGGCAGGAGGATTTTTAACCACTGGGCCACCAGGGAAGCCCCGACGCTTCTAATTTCTTAATGCAAAACTACGTCTTGATTTATTCAGAGACTAACTGGACAGTTTATAGATTATCCAGGCTTTTTACTTCTTTTCTTCCAACTGACTGCCTCTTGAACCTTTTTTTTTTTTTTTTTTCTGGAAATAAGGACTCTTACCCCTCCCAAGTTCAGGAAATAGATGACAGACAAATCATGTGACAGAGTACTTGAGAACCACCCTGCTAAAAGGAGGTGGTAAGCTCTGGGATAAAAATAAAGTTTAAAATGTTCTTTTTTCAAAATGTTGTAATGGTCACTATTTTTTTTCCCTATTATCTGCCACAATCAAGGATTGACCATTAGATACAGTGTTGCGTGTCATATTTATACATTTTCACAATTTTAGCTGGAATAAATATGGAAGGCACTAATTAATACAGTACATAAGTAGTATACAATTATATATGATAGGGAAGGCATATCTACTTACATGCATATACGTACGTGTATATGTAGGTATGTGGGGTGGGGCGTGGTGTAACTATGGAGAATTGGGTTTTTGTAACTAAAAAGGATTTTTACTCGTCTTTCCCATTTTTCATCTTTTTCTCGGGACAACAGAGCAGGACAGGGGTAGGTGGGGGGGGCTGAGGACTAGAGGAGGGAATGGGTAAGGATACGGTGTTTTTATTCTTTCCAAGACCTACCCCCCATGTATCCTTCTCTCCTCTAGGACCTTTCTGTAACCAGTCACCCTCTTTTCAAGCCTGCTGCTATCCCGCCATCCTAAAATTCCTAATTTCCTTCTTTCTCACCTTACTTTCCAATCTTTTTCTTGACTTCAACCCTTCTCTTGTCTTGCCTAATAATCCGCTTTCATTCACTCACTTGTCAGTCTGTCACAATCTGGCTTCTACCTCCACCATTTCATCGAAAGGGTTTTCTTAATGGTCATCCATTCTCACTACTCACCTCAGTGCCAACCCTGCCAACGTTACAGCCCTCCCGTCTCTGAGATTATCACTCCTTTCCAAAGAAAGTCTCTTCCTCTGGTTAGTGACACTGCACTCTAGTTTCACCTCCCATGTTCTGCACATTTTTCTTCTTTGGTCCCCTCATTCGGAGTAGGTGTCGGCTCCTATTTCTTTACCTTTATTCTTTCCCTTGGGGAATTTTATCCATCCATTTATCCTCAACTGCCTTTTCCATGTAAAGTCCTTCAATTCTATCCCCCTTTTTTTTGAACTCCAGATTATGTTACTCTCTGATTTCCCAACTACTGCCATATGGATAAATATTTCATGCACCCTCATATATGGATAGGTATTCCATTCCATGCACATTCAGTCTTGACAACTCAATTCCTCTTCTATGTGTGGAATTACTCTTCCTCTCCCAAATGTGTTCCTGTACCTGTGTTCCTTTTTTCTGTTCAGGGGTTTCTGTGTGTCAAGGCTGGAAGCCTAGCTGTACCCTTTGACTTTCCTATTGTCTCTTTTGTTGGTTTGTTCAGTCTTAGCGGGTATCAGAAATGTTGTTTACGTCTACCCCATACTCTCCATTCCCAGAGGTATTTCCTAGCTCAGGTCCTCACTGACTCATTTCCCATCATCCACTTCTTCCTCACTCCATCCTTTACAATGCTGCCACATTGAATTTTTCTCAATGTGATCCACAGATCTGATCATGTTACTTCTTTGCTAATAAACCTCAAACCTCCCAGGTCTCCATATTGACTGCAGAATAAATTCCAGCTTCTTTCACTTTACATTCAAGGGTGGGTACTCTACCATCTGACCACAGCCTGTTTCCAACCTTCCACCACCACGAAAGCACTGTATGCTTAAGCTACACCATAAGAGTTCATTTCCAAGCATACCGTTATGTTTTCATGTTTTTGGGTTGTCGAGCATGTGGTGGTGCCCAGCTAAATAAAAGGTCACCGTTTCTGTGAAGCCTTCCTGGAATTTTCCCTAAAAGCTTTCTTAGCTTTTCATGCTACTCCTAAAGGACTCTCATTTCCCCCTTTATTTTGGCTACTTTGCCACATGTGTCATCTTTACTATATTTTAAGCTCCTCTAGGGCAGAACTTTGGCATATTCATCTTAATACTCCCCAAACCAGGCCAACTAGAGTGCTTCCTCCACAAGCTGTGGCTGAACAGAAAGTCAGTGATGATGAGATTTTGTTGTTTGCCCTTAAAATAATGCTAGTGACTTAATGAGAAATGTTTTTCTTTTCAATTCGAAGTTCTTTGGGCATAGTTGAATGAATAATTAGGATAATAGGTATAATTTGATTATTGACTATTCTTTTTTAGAGTTTAAAGATGAGCAACACTGATGTATAAAAGCATCCCAGCCTAGCCTTATTCTGAAGTCTCTGATAATCTTCAGAATTTCAGAGTACACTAGTGCTTGTGTGTGTATTCATATACCTGTTTATTATTTGAATGATAGAGTATCCCAAATGGTGGGTGAGTTTGGACAGGGGAGGGGGGGAACTCTGTGGGAGTCACCCATATCTAAAACATACCTCTAAACGAAGGGCCAATAAAGGATTTTCATCCCCAAACACTTTGTCTGTATGAATAATTATTTAGAGAAAAAAGAAAGTAGCATTTATCTTCTTAAAAGGCAGTCATATTAATAACATAAATAAATTAGTGCAGGCAAACATTCAATCTTATATTTATGACTTTAGAATAATAAATATAGCAGTGTAGACATACCTGTGAGAGACACAGGTGTGTGTGTGTGTGTATGTGTGTATTTTAGAACAAGTTCTTCTGTAGGTGTGAGTAGACTACATAGTTTTTTGTACAGTGCCTTCCAGGAGAGCACTGACATTTTGCTACCCTTTGAAGGAGGTGAGACTGGTTTAACTAATAAAAAAGGTGAGCTGCTTACTGAAATGTATAATTTAAAAAACTAATTTTTAAGTGGAAGAAAGCTTAGAACTAGAATCCAACCCTCCCGAATTCACTGGCTTTTCCTGTACACAGTACACTCTGAACATCAGTGTTCGTTTTAAAAGAAGAAATCACCTTTGAGCCCATTCAAAAGTTCTTTGGACCCAGAGTTTTACTGAGCCTCAGAACTTCCTACAACTCATAATTACGCCACTAAAGTAACTGGTATTAAGGAACCGAAGGCTGAGTGGGTGGAGTAACTGCAGTGTAAGAGCATAAGTGTGATCTGGTTAAAAACTTGCATACTTGTGTTGCTAAATTTTTCATCAATGTTCTTGCATATGAATTATGGGAACTTCTTTTATTTCTGGTACTCCCATAGCCAGAACAAATATCTGTGTGTCTGTGGGTGTGTGCTTGTGTATCAATATGTTCGCTTGTAGGTGTGTATATATGAATTTTGTACATACACTTACGTGTTATGTATCACATAAGTGTTATGTACCATAACACCATCATATGATCAGCATAGCCAATCAAGGTTAGAGAAAAGCTAGTAAATACTATTATTTTTACTCTTAAAATGTAGAGAAACTAATTGTAGGTAGCTCTCCACCTTATCTTGTCATTTGGGGAAAACCTTTACAATTTACTTAAAACCATTTGATTTTCATCACCTGCTGAAGGATATTAAGAGCACTTATAAAACAGCTGGTTCTGCATGTTTCTTTTGAGCAAGGCTTCTTAACTTGGGGTCCAGAGATGGGGCCAGGGTTTCTGTGAGACTCCTGAAATTAGATGCAAAACGTTTTCTGTTTCTTTTTAGCGTGTAAAGAGAGGATCTAGAGCTTTCACTGAGGTCTTAAAGTGGCCATGGTTCATCTTTCCTTCAACAGGCTAAGAAGCATTGGTTAAAGAAATAGGAGGTAGACCTTGTTAAGGAGCACGATGCCAACTGACTGCTTCAAATTGACATAAACTTTTAGGAAACAAGTGTGTATTTTCCATATGTGGGTTTCCAGCCATTTGCCGTGTGTATAATCCACAATGTGAGGACACATTGGAAACACTATCTCAAGACTTATTTCAGTAAATAATTACTTGGCTAATAATACCTTTCTCAAAGGCAATAGTTGTTACATTCTGTTTCCCTAAAAAGTTTATAAAAGTACAAAATAAACACAGAATAAGGGGTTCTGTTAAAGCTTCTCATATAGTCTAATTTTTATCTCATTAATAAAACAGTAATAGAAAGTTTTAGAAATCAGTGTTGCAATTTTCCAGCTGATGATGTGCAGTGCTGGCATTGATAGGATTTGTATGTTTCACACTGCCAGTTCACAGACTGGTCAGAACCAGGCTTAGCCCTCTTCAATTCTGACCACGTAGGCTTCTACAAGATCCTTGCTGCTGGGTCAGCACACTTAGAATTTTTCTACCGTGATGGCCTTCCTCTCTCACCTATCACTGGATTCAGCAATCCAACCAGCCACTTAGCAGTTAAAACACACAGAGCGATAGAGGGCGCACTTTGCATTCTTTTCCTCGTGCTTTGTTCTCTGAAATTTTGTAGGTTTTGTGCTTGCCTTGCCCTGCCCTGCCCTGCCGGGTAGGTTCAGGTGGGAAACCTGTTCTACTCTTTCCAGTAAGATTGAGGCTGTGAACAATTTGACCTCCTCATGGAGAGACAGGGAAAAGGAAAAAGTAAAGAGAGCTTTCAGTTTTACTGAGAATTTCTGGTTTTGGTCCCTAGTCTCCTTTTGACAAGACCTTCTCGCCAAAAGGCAGACTTAACCAAACTCACAGTTTTAATATCTGTGAGGCAGATATGAAATCTAGAGATCGTGTTAACCGGGAGGTGGATTCCAGCTTCTATAGCTACTTTGGAAAACATTAGTTTTTCTTTTTTTTAAATTAAATTAAATTTATTTAAATTAATTAATTAATTGTTTTCTTTTTTTTAAAGAATGTTTTCCGTAAAGTGCATGCCTAAAAATTTAAGCAATTGGTAAAATTCAGAGTTGACCAAACGACTCCAAGTTAGTACTTCCCAATTGTTTGCCAAATTCTTTAATCTTTATGTAGAGACCCATTTCATTCAATGGATCTCTCACATTGCAACCCTTTGAGAATGCTAAAAATTGTCTGATCTTATCTTGAAAAATCTCAAGTTTAATTTTTTTTAGGTTCTCTTTCCCCTTCACGTAATAATGTCTGACATAGGATTTAAAAATTCTCTGGCCCTTCATTGTTGATCACCTTACATTCTGTGTTCTAATGCCTCTTTCTTGGCTTTTGGGAACTCCCTGGCAGTCCCGTGGTTAGGGCTTGGCGCTTTCACTGTGTGGGCCCAGGTTCAATCCCTGGTCGGGGTGGGGACACTAAGATCCCGCGAGCTGAGCAGCGCTTCCCCCCCCCCCCAAAAAAGTCTGGCTTTTAATGTTGAAGACAGTTGTGCTATATCTTCATTAACCTTCCTGTGTATCTATGTATTGATAGTAGACCAGGTTTCAAGTTGAGTCATAGCTGGGTTAATATTCCCATGATCGAGTGATGTTTCCTGTGCCCATCACACCCTTCCCCTCTGCCCCCCCCACACCCCATAGCCCTTTAGAGTGACTGTGGTATTCATTATTCTCAGGTGTTCCACTGCTATAACTGGTCTTTGAGGATTCTGCACTGAATGATCCCAGTGGCATGGGAAGAATTGTACCTGGGGCTCCCAGGTCACCATCCTTAAATATAAATTAAAGCAGTCCTAGTCTGTGACTTGTCCTCTGGGTAGTTCTTGTAGGTGGAAGAATATCTTGTTAAAATTCTAATTTTTGACACTCGCTTCTTGATGATGTTTTAGAGGATCATTTCTTTGGAAGTGTGTGTATGTATGTGTGTTTAAGGGTCAGGTTTACAGGATATTTTGAGGGACTCCTGGGTATTAGTTCTGAGCTCTAAGTCAATATGAAGACATGACAGAGAATAGCTGTAGGTGGAGTGAATAGAAAGAGCAAACATTAAACTTTTCTGTTGACACAAGGATCTGGGTATCTGTCTGATGCTTAGGGAGAAATCAGGGCTGTCTTACCCAAAGCGTTCCTTCTACTGGTGAAATATACCTCGTGGTTACTATCCTTCCATCAACTTAGTATTATAGAGAAACTTTGTTAGGGATAGGAGACTAATTTGAAAAACCAAATGTTGTTTGATAGTGGACAGCAGTGGTTCCCAGAAGTGTGATTAGTGGGTTGAGGTTAGTTTGTTGTGGAGCCTCTGAAAGCCGTTCACACCACTCCTGGGGGTCAATAAGTCACGTCCTGGCTGATGTGATTCTTGACTGAATCTGTCAATTATGAAAGATTTCTTTGTCCCTCTCCCTTTGAATAATACTATCCTGAAAATTGATCTAGAGCTTGGCAATTGTCTCTTGAAAATTGATGGCCCAAAGTTATGAATTTTGTGCACTTTAATTGTTCTCTCGTGTAGAAGTAAAAATAATTAGTTCTTTGCAGCTGCTGTGGGTGATCTCAACCTGATTTTGACTTGAAAGCGACTCAGAATGAGTAATAACTGTTCTAAAGGCTTTGGCAAGCTTCAAGGAGTCATCTTTTTTGTTGAATTCTGGGAGAGAGTTTTGAAGAAATGGGAGAGTCTGGACCTAGAGAGAGGAAGAAAGCAGGATCACTCCTTTCCAAAACTTGAGGCCTGTCACATGGAAAAAGGGTGTAATTCGTTCTTCCCTTGGGATTAAGGCAAAATGAAGGAGGCTCATAGGGAGGAAGATTATGGCTTATATTTAAGAAACTATCCACTCATGTAAAAGACCCTTTCTTGATGCCCCGAGTCATTGGAAACTGCCCTTTTCCAGCAGCAGAGGGTATCTCTTAAGAGTGTTGTAAAGCCTGTGGCTGTATTGAGTGTAGAGAAACCTTGAAGGGCCACTCACACCACAAGAGCCATGATGAGCACATCTGCAATGTATCTGGCATCTAATATTTAAATAGAAATTCTTGTTGACAATTATTCAACTCAAATTATAAGACCCAAATAATGTCCTTCCTAAATAGAGAACACTAAACAACATCACTTCTTTAGATTCTGCACCACATGCCTCTGTCATCATTCTAAACTTCAGTAATAAATAGTATTATACATACTGAAGTCTAATCTGAATTCCTAAAACAGAAAAGATGTATCTCTCAAGTCTTACAGGACCAGGACGTCAATTTCGAGAATGTTTCGTTATAAGAAGGTCAGATTTCAATGCAACTATAACCAGCATGGGTTATGCCATACAAATACTTTGCTTTCTTTAATGGGGTTACTAGACTGGAAGATAAAGGAGCATTGGACAAAAATTCGTTAATAATAATACTTTGCACTTATGAAAGCATAATAGGGTTAAAAATTCTTTTGGAACAGGTAGAGAAATGGACATATATCATCTTCTGTTACTTACTTGAATTACATTTGACAGAGTGGTGAGTAATGGATTGATGTGCACTTTGCAGGAAGCCTCTGGCATAGTAAAGGACCCCTCTTCAGCCTAGTTTGGAACAATATTTTCTTAATGATTAGGTTGAAAACAGATGGGCACGCCATTCACACTTGTGCATAATATGAAGTAGAAGAGGACATTTAAAAGGTCGGTTGACGTTACAAAAAGATCTCGATGGCTGGGAATGGCAGGATGAATTTGTGAATGAAATCTTTTTTTTTAAACATCTGTATTGGAGTATAATTGCTTTACAATCGTGTGTTAGTTTCTGCTGTATCACAAAGTGAATCAGCTATACATATACATATATCCCCATATCCCCCCCTCTTGTGTCTCCCTCCCACCCTCCCAATCCCATCCCTCTAGGTGGTCACAAAGCACCGAGGTGATCTCCCTGTGTTATGCAGCTGCTTCCCACTAGCTAGAAAAAAAATGCAGAGTTTAGATCTTAAGATCAAGGACCCAACTATGGACGAATAGGATGTTGGAGGCAAGGGGTTACCACTGATTTTTGAGGTGACAATGTGATATAGTTGCAAAAAGAAGTTGGCTACATTAAGAGAAATATTTACCTAGATTAAAGAATGAGGCAGATGAAGGTCCTCAGCGCACACCAGTGGTTTGTTCTAGATGTCATTACTTTCAGAAGTGCATTTGCAGCACACATAATACTGTATTGATTTCCTAGGACTGTTGTAACAAAGTACCACAAACTGGATGGCTTAAAAGAATAGAAATTAATTTTCTCACTGTTCTGGAGGCCAGAAGTCCAAAATTAAGGTGTCAGCAGGTCTATACTCCCCCTGAGACTATAGGCGAGGATACTTTCTTGCTGCTTCCAGCTTCTGGGGACCCCAGATGTTCCTTACTTTGTGACAGCCTAACTCCAATCTCTGTCTTCACCTTCACACGGCCGTCATCCCTCTGTGATGGTCTCTCATCTCTTCTTAAAGAACACCGCTTATATTGGATTAAGGACCACACCAGTGACCCCATGTTAACTTCATTTCAGCTACAAAGACACTATTTCAAAATAAACTCAAATTCACAGGTACTGAGGATTAGACTTCAGTGTATATTTTGGGGAGCACAATTCAACCCATGTGTCCTAACCTGTGGCAGACCTGTAGGTTCTTTAAATCCTCATTTTCACAACGCTGTGTAATAAGTATTATTATTATTAATGATACCATAAAAATAATAGTATTAAAAGAAAAAGTAATGGCAATAGAAGTATAATAACTAGTGGAGCACTGTACATAGCTGCTCAGATTGTGAACTGCACATAAAGCATGATATTAATGACAACCCCTGGAAGTGTGCACCCAGTGGCCCTGTGGGGAAGAATGCTTTAGCCATGGTTTAGAAGTGTGTAGCTTTTGGAATTGGACTCTCAAATTCCTTCCTGCCCATGAAGTTCCACGAAATTGCACGAATCCAAAGAATCGCCTGAGTGTGCTGATTACATTTTTAAATAAATCCATGAATCAAATCGACTTCTTCAGCTAAAGCTGAAAATTCTGTTTAACTGGCTTCCTTCTGAAGTTTACAGAACTCCAAGAGCTGTTAGCATCCTTTATGAAGTAATGTTAGTGAAGTAATTACTCAAATATCAACATGGTCTACTGTACAGTTGCTTCTGGTGTTAGAGGTATCTTAAATTAGTTCCCTCTGATATTGAGTAGTATCTAATATTGGCACTGCCAGGGAGCTGGATCTGTTCATACTTGTGTGCTATATATAAAGGGCTGGTAAGAACATACTTTTAAATGTTCTCACATTTTAAATGTGATAAATTTCAAACATACACAAAAGCAGAGAGGGTAGCATAAGACTGCCTATCACCCAGATCGAACAAATGTTGAGATTTCATCACACTAGTTTCATCTATTCCTTATATTCTTCTTAAGTTTTTATTGTTATGTGTTATAAAGCAACTCTCAGATGATACATCATTTTACCTTATCTATTTCTTACAAATACGGACATTTTCTTACCAAACCACGGTGCCATTAACATACCTAACAAAATTGCTTATTCCTTGGTAACACCTCATAATCAGTATGTCATCAAACTTCATCAGTTGCCTCAACAATATCTTTATACAGCTGATACGTATGAATCAGCATTGATGTAACACCCACTCATTGTACTTGGTTGGTATGTCCCTCAAGTTCCTTTGATTCTAGAGCAGTACTTCCTTCCCACCCAGTTTTCCGTGCCACTGACTTATTGAAAAGATCAGGTCAGTTTTCTACAGACTATCTGACATTCTGGATTTTTCCTTTTGCTCCCTTGTGGGGGTCGTTTGACTTCCTCTATCCTCCATGTTTTTGTAAACTGGAAGCTCTCCTTGAAGGCTTGATTACATTCAGGTTCAACTATTTTGGCTAGAACGCTTCACAGGTGTTGCTGTGCACTTCATGTTACAACACATCAGGAAGCACACAATGTCCCATTTTCTTAGTGATGCTAAGGTTAACCAGTGGGTTCATGTGGTTACAGCCTGATTCCTCCATTTTGAGGCTCCCATTAACCTTTCATGTAATGGTTTCTTCCACTGATGATCTTTGAATCATCAGTGTCTTTAGGGTTATAAAATAGTTTTTTTCTATTTTTATTCCTTCCACAATTATTAGCTGAAATTCTTCAATAAAAAAAGAACTGTTCCTTTTCAACCATAGATATTTTGTTAACTATGAAGCAGTTCTTAGAGAGCAGGCAATACACTTAATTCTTCCTCTTTAATTGCAGAGTAATTTTCAGAGTAATGAGTTGATGCATGTTTGGCTGGCCAGTGGGTCAACTTTGATTTGTGTCAAGCCATGGGCTGTCAGACGGAGGAGGTGAAGTCTTCCAGCAGTTTCTGCTTACTGAAACATTAGTGGTAGAATGACATTAAAAAACTCTTTTTTTGGCTTATGCTAACAGGAATGAAATGCAAACGTTCTGAAAACCTGAATTCTATTAGACATCTTCTGATAATGTTTTCTGTTAACAGCTTTCAGAGAAGCTACTGAGTGAACATACAGTAGCTTCAGCCTAGTGTAATCTGACACTCATTGGGTAGAAAAACAGTACTTTGGGCTACTTAAACACTCTCTGGAAGGCTTAGGGAGGGGAGGAAGGAAAATATTTGAGGAGATCAACTGGATGTTGTAGAATAAAAGTAGCGTCACCTGAGAAGGATTAAAGTTTCCTCAAAGCTTGACCTGAATGGCAGCCTGCCGCCTTGAATGTGTACCCCACACTCGTCAATGGCTCGGTTTTAGCTGTGTGGTCTTTAACTTGAAGGCATATGAAGAAAGGGTCTAGAGGTTATGTCTTCAGTGCAAAAGTGGCAGTAAAAGTTGTAAAAAAAAAAAAAAAAATTCCTCCTACTTATTCTGCAGGTAGTTCTTGCTAATTACAGAAATCTTTCCTTTATCCATTTAAAACCCTAGCTCATTGCTACTAATTAAGTTGCCATTGATATTTGTTTCACCTGTTGAAAGATATCTATAACGTCTACATTTAATAATTTTATTATTTAATGAAGTTGAAAGTTTAATTCACACAAATGTCTGTTGGGAGAAGTAGATAAGAGCACGCTAGAAGTTTCGAATAGAAACACGTTTAGTACATGGCTCATGAAAACAAACCTGTTGCTAGAGAAATACAACCCGGTAGGTGTGTGCTCTTCTTAGAAGTAAAGTGCCTTTGCAGTGTTTTGTTTTTTTTTTTAACATCTTTATTGGGGTATAATTGCTTTACAATGGTGTGTTAGTTTCTGCTTTATAACAAAGTGAATCAGTTATACATATACATATGTTCCCATATCTCTTCCCTCTTGTGTCTCCCTCCCTCCCACCCTCCCTTTGCAGTGTTTTTAAGAGCAGAAAGTATTGTGAGCTGAAGAAATTGGTTATCTTGCAAGTCAGGGAAAGAGAACTGGCAAGGCACCTAGCTGCTTCTACTAATGATTCTTGAGAATGACTTTTCCTTCCTTCAACCTGTACATTTTTAAGTGAGAAAACAAATGAGCTATATCCACTAATTAGGGCCAGTAGTTCATGTCCCATTTTTTCACTTAGTTTTGAAATGTATTTTGGTAATAAACCCTCATCTTGCTGAGATGTTTAGGTGTTTTGTCTTGGAAGTAAGTGGTAAAGACTTTGCACTGTGTTCATATAAGTCATTGGTTTAAAAACCACTAACTGCAGAATTTTTTATGGATATAATTCCAACATTTATTTATTGTTGAAAATTTGGAAAATAGAGAACAAAACAATGAAGAAAACAAAACTACCAATAATCTTCCCACTCAGCAGTAACCACTGTTAACATTTTGGTTTTTATCCTTCTAGATATTTCCACCCCTTGTACATAAATATAAGATTTTAAAACTTAATACATCATAAAGCACATATTCATACCTATTTTAATGATATGTCTGCTTCATAAGTCATTGTTTACTGTGACATTTTAAAATCCATTTCCTTATCATTGGGCGGATAAACATCTCAATATTAAGTTTTCAGTATTATTAATGCTGCTGCTATGAACCTCCTTGTACTGTACATCTTTTCCCACATCTCTTTTCCTTAGGAATCATTCACAGAACTAGATATAATAATTAATATACTTTAACCATTACATTTATTGAGCACTTACTATGTGCCAATCATAGTTCTTTGTGCTACATATTATTTAATTCTCAAATGACCTTGTGAGGTAGGCTGTATTTTTCTTCCCATTTTATAAAGGAATAACCTGAGGCACAGGAGGGTAAGTAATTTGCCCAAAGTCACAGAACTACCAAGAACTAGTAAGTGGTAAAGCTGGAATTTCAGCCTAGGCGTTTTGACTCAGCCATGCTCTTAGCCACCAAGATGGAGAGGTGAGGCTTTTGATCTCATTGCCAGTTGTTCTCCAGAATATGGTACTGATTCTTATTCTGTAGGTGGGAGATGATGTGCATATGGCCTTGAGCCTTTGATACTATATTTTAAAAAACATCTTGTTGGATTATTCCTGTTGAGAATAGAAAGAAGGATCTCCCTTACCCTCAAGAAGCTCACTATTTAAATAGAAAAAAACATTCTCTTTCATTCCCCCCTGGCTTCATATAACATTAATATTCACTTAGTTGCATAAATCTTTATCCCTTTTTTTCCTCATCAATACCTATGATTTCTGTACCTCTCTCCAGTATATTTTAAATCCTTCTTCTTCTGCATCTATTTACATTTTGTAGACCAGGTTATCACCAGCTCCCTCCCAAACCACATTGGTATCCTTCCATCTGATCTCCCTGCAATCCCTTCTCCAAAGGGCAGTCAGAACAATTGCTTATAAAACAAAATCTAGAGCATTTGATTCCGCCACATAAATGCTTTAGTTGGAGTTTCCAACCCAAACTCCTTACTCAGCCTGAAAGGCTATGTGTGACCTGGGCACTTTTTATTTCTCCAACCCTCCTTTTGTTATCTCAGTCCTACTGGCCTCTTCCTGTTTTTCAAACACTCTAAACTTTCCTGTTTCAGGACCTGTGCCTCTGCTGCTTACTCTGGCTAGAAAGCTCCTTTCCAGATAACTGTATCTAAAGCAATGCATTTCTCTAGCTCTCCATTTTCTGCAGTTAAAGTATCAGGGCCAGGATAGGGTGAGGCAAGAGGGGCACCTATGGCACAAATCTAAGGCGTGTACTTGCCCAAGCCTGAGAGAGAGCGACTCCCTGCATTTCCACTGTCGGAGCCTTGCTCCCCTCACCCTAGCTCCAGCCCTACTCTATTATATCAACTATTTATTTCTTAAACACTGTAGAATTTTCTTGTCCCTTTGGTAGCAAACACTGCATATTCATCAAAATCCATTTCTTTTGCCTCTTGAGTGTGGCCATGGGCCTGAGTTTGTCATGGAAAATGTATAGAAGGGATGTTCTTACTGCTTCTAGACCTGTCCCCACAAACCTCCTGTGGAGGGTCTCTCTTTCCTCTTGAGTTGGCCAACTTGGTGCAGAGGATCTAACACCCCCTTCTCGGAGCCCCCAGGGGACATCAGCACCACCAGGTGAATGGAGCTTAGGTCCCTGAATGACTCCGTGGAAATCTCCCTACTGCACATCTGCACCTGACCCTGTGTCAGCAAGAAGCAAAACTCCTTTTGTGTTAAAGCCACTGAAACTCTGCCATTTGCAACAATGTGGATGAATCTGGAGAGCATTATGCTAAGTGAAATAAGCCAGCCTGCCAGAGAAAAATACTGCATGGGATCACTTATATGTGGACTCTTAAAAACAAACAAACAAAAAACCACGTCAAACTCATAGAAACAGAGTAGAAAAGTGGTTGCCAGTGGCTGTAGGGAGAAATTGGTAAAAGGGTTCAAACTTTCAGTTATAAGATAAATAAGGTCTAAGGGTCTAACATGTAATGTGACTATAGTTGATAACACTGTACTCTCATTGAGATTTGCTAGAGCTTAAATGTTCTCACCAAAAAAAAAAAGTAAATGTGAGGAGGGATGAATGTGTTAATTCACTCGATGGGGGGGAATCCTTTCACAATGTATACACATATCAAATCATCATATTGTATACTTTAAATATATTACGGATTTGTCAATCATACCTCAATGAAGCTGGAAAAAAACCCAGAAAAACAAAAACAGGCTAGCATTTCTTGCCTTAACTGATGCAGGCTCTCTTATCCACACCAGAGCTTTTGCAACATAAGCTCCAAAAGCATGGTGACTTTGTTCGCATTGTATCTCTAGTGCCTGGTACAGTGCTTAGACTGTGAGTATCAAAGAAAAAGAATTTTTAACAAATAAATGCAGAACATCAATAGCAGTATACAGGAAATTCAAGACAGAATGCTAAAAGGAGGATACAGATGAGAAACGTCTTCTGGGTTCAGAGGGGAAGGAGTAGATGATGCTCTAGGAAAAGATTTCATGAAAATGGAGACTTAACTCTTTTTTTGTGTGTGTGTGGTACGCGGGCCTCTCACTGTCGTGGCCTCTCCCATTGCGGAGCACAGGCTCTGGACGCGTAGGCTCAGCGGCCATGGCTCACGGGCCCAGCCGCTCCGCGGCGTGTGGGATCCTCCCAGACTGGGGCACGAACCCATGTCCCCTGCATTGGCAGGCGGACTCTCAACCACTGTGCCACCAGGGAAGCCCGAGACTTAACTCTTAAACATAAGATTCACACTATTTATAAAGTGGTCCTTATATTTCTTAGTCGCAGATGTTTTGGAAACATATCAAAGGTACAGCACAGTGATTTCACACGAAATGTATAGAATTTAATACCAACAGCTTACATATTAGGCTATATCCAATCACTTTTATAGTTACAGGCCTATAACTGGAAAATATTGAAAGTTTCTTGTCTTTATTTCTTACTGATTATGCCCAATATATGTTTGAACTTTTAAGAATTTAATGCAACGCAGAAGGAATGTCTGCTTTTATTACTGATACAGTGAAATTCCTTGATGTTCAAAGTTCAGTAGATTATTTTGCTTGCCTAATGATAGAAACGTTAGTTTGGGGATAGGATCTGGTGGCATTCCTTCTAGAAATGTCTATAGGCTCTAAGGAGAGGGCATTGTGTAGCATTGTACTGTTGATGATGGAAGGGTTTTTGGTCAAGATTAAGGATTTTTAGCCCTTTTAAGTAGAGAACCTGTTTTGATTTTCTGGGAAGTCTTGAGATTGTGGGCATGGAGAAGGATGGGTAAGAGTAGGGTGATTGCCAATACTGAAGTTTCCAGGCAGGTGGGGGGGGGGAAGGAGTTTTCTACCACTTGCTGTGGACACGTTTCCACAAAGAAGCCCACCCTGCAAACCCCTGAGAACAGGATGATTGATGGCAGCAGGTGGATCAGGTTTTACGATCTATTAGAAGATTCAGGTATACAGGCTCTGTACCCTAGTTAAGACTAGAATGTTTAAAATCTGAGGGCTTTATTCCTACTTTTATTCTAAAGTCTCTGGCAAGGTTCACACTCTGGATGGAATGGCTGTGAGGGGCTCTTTGCCCGACCTGAATTAGCCCTGACAAGTAACTATTCACTGGCTCTGCCACGAACTCTGTGTGTGTGTGCAAGAATGTGTGTGTGTGAGAGACTGTGCGTGTATGAGTGGGTGTGTGGGAGAGTGTGTGTGTGAGGGAGAGTGTGTGTGTGAGAGAGTGTGGGACAGTGTGTGGGGAAGAGTGTGTGTGAGTGTGAGTGAGAGTGTGTGCATGAGAGAATGCATGAGTGTGTGTATGAGAGAGTGTGTGAGAGTGTGTGAGAGACTGTGAGTGTGTGCGTGAGAGTGTGTGAGACTGAGAGTGTGGAGAGTGTGTGTGTGAGTGTGTGTGAGAGGGTGTGTGTGAGAAAGTGAGAGAGAGAACTTAAATTCACCTTTTGACCAGACATCCTGCCTATTTAGAAACAAGATTTAGACTAAATAGTCTCAAGGGTCCTTCAAACAATGAAACTCATTTTTCTATTCTTCATTTGGTCCAAATATTTGCACCCCAAATTCTTCCATTTCTTAATTACTTTGTAACATTGATCAGGTTATTTCTTCACATCTCTCTGCCTCAGTTTTGCTGTTTGTAAAGAGAAGGTAATGGTAGTTACCTAGCTAATGATATTTTTTTTAACATCTTTATTGGAGTATAATTGCTTTACAATGTTGTGTTAGTTTCTGCTGTGTAACAAAGTGAATCAGCTATATGTATACATATATCCCCATATCCCCTCCCTCTTGCATCTCCCTCCCACCCTGCCTATCCCCCCCCCCCCCCCAGTTGGTCACAAAGCACCCAGCTGATCTCCCTGTGCTGTGCAGCTGCTTCCCACTAGCTATCTATTTTACATCTGGTAGTGTATATATGTCCGTGCCACTCTCTCACTTCGTCCCAGTTTACCCTTCCCCCTCCCCGTGTCCTCAAGTCCATTCTCTACGTCTGCGTTCTTATTCCAGTCCTGCCCCTTGGTTCTTTAGAATCTTTTTTTTTTTTTTTTTTTAGATTCCATATATATGTGTTGTTCGCTAATGATTTTGTGGTAAGAGTTAAACAGAGGGTCCATGTCAAGCCCTTGGAACAGAGCCTGGCACCAAGCAAGTGTGCAGAGACTGTTTGCTGCTGCTGATTATGTTTCCCCCTTGCTTACTCTGTGTGTCTTTTTGCTCATATTTCCTCCCATCCTACGTCTCTAACAAATTCTCCATTCATGGTTTTGAAAAATTCCCTGAAATGGTGTCTTTATAAAATTAATTCTAATGAATATTAGAGGAATACATCCCTGTTGGAAGTTTGTACAAAATCATAGGTAAGTTTGAATTTCTCAAAGGAAGCAGCTTTTTCTTTTAAACTGGCTGCTTTTGGTGAAGAACAGAAAATGTGCATCCTTAGAGATACCAAGCATTGCTAGCTAAAGTGCAAAGGTCACCTTTGAAAAAGTAGTTCAATAGAATACCTAGGAATAAACCTACCTAAGGAGGTAAAAGACCTGTACTCAGGAAACTATAAGACTGATGAAAGAAATAAAAGAAGACACAAACAGATGGAGAGATATACCATGTCCTTGGACTGGAAGAATCAATATTGTGAGAATGACTGTACTACCCAAAGTGATCTACAGATTTAGTGCAATCCATATCAAATTACCATGGCATTTTTCACAAAACTAGAATGAAAAATCTTAAAATTTGTATGGAGACACAAAAGATCCCGAATAGCCAAAACAATCCTGAGGGGGGGAAAAAAATGGAGCTGGAGGAATCAGACACCCTGACTTCAGACTACAGTACAAAGCTACAGTAATCAAGATAGTATGGTACTGGCACAAAAACAGAAATATAGGTCAATGGAACAGGATAGAAAGCCCAGAGATAAACCCATGCACCTGTGGTCAACTAATCTATGACAAAGGAGGCAAGGATATACAAAGGAGAAAAGACAGTCTCTTCAATAAGTGGTGCTGGGAAAACTGGACAGCTACATGTAAAAGAATGAAATTAGAACACTCCCTAACACCATACACAAAAATAAACTCAAAATGGATTAAAGACCTAAATGTAAGGCCAGACACTATACAACTCTTAGAGGAAAACATAGGAAGAACACTCTTGGACATAAATCACAGCAAGATCTTTTTTGACCCACCTACTACAGTAATGGAAATAAAAAAAAAAAACAAAAAACAAAAGTAAACAAATGGGACCTAATGAAACTTAAAAGCTTTGCACAGCAAAGGAAACCATAAACAAGACAAAAAGACAATTCTCAGAATAGGAGAAAATATTTGCAAACAAATCAATGGACAAAGGATTAATCTCCAAAGTATACAAACAGTTCATGCAGCTCAATATCAAAAGAAACAAACAGCCCAATCAAAAACTGGGCAGAATGTGAAAATGACTATACTACCCAAAGCAATCTGCAAATTCAATGCAATCCGTCTCAAACTACCAATGGCATTTTTCACAGAACTAGAGAAAAAAATTTCACAAATTGTACGGAAACACAAAAGACCCCAAATAGCCAAAGCAATCTTGAGAAAGAAAAAAGGAGCTGGAGGAATCAGACTCCCTGACTTCAGACTATACTACAAAGCTACAGTAATCAAGACAGTATGGTACTGGCACAAAAAGAGAAATATAGATCAGTCGAACAGGATAGGGGGCCCAGAGATAAACTCACACACATATGGTCACCTTGCCTTTGATAAAGGAGGCGAGAATATACAATGGAGAAAAGACAGCCTCTTCAATAAGTGGTGCTGGGAAAACTGGACAGCTACATGTAGAAGAATGAAATTAGAATACTCCCTAATACCGTATACAAAAATAAACTCAAAATGGATTAAAGACCTCAATGTAAGGCCAGACACTATAAAACTCTTAGAGGAAAACATAGGCAGAACACTCTATGACATAAATCACAGCAAGATCCTTTTTGACCCACTTCCTAGAGAAATGGAAATAAAACCAAAAATAAACAAATGGGACCTAATGAAACTTAAAAGCTTTTGCACAGCAAAGGAAACCATAAACAAGACGAAAAGACAGCCCTCAGAATGGGAGAAAATATTTGCAAACGAAGCAACTGACAAAGGATTAATCTCCAAAATATACAAGCAGTTCATGCAGCTCAATATCAAAAAAAGCAAACAGTTCAATCCAAAAATGGGCAGAAGACCTAAATAGACATTTCTCCAAAGAAGATATACAGATTGCCAACAAACACATGAAAGGATTCTCAACATCACTAATCATTAGAGAAATGCAAATCAAAACTACAATGAGGTATCACCTCACACCAGTCAGAGTGGCCATCATCAAAAAATCTACAAACAATAAATGCTGGAGAGGGTGTGGAGAAAAGGATACCCTCTCGCACTGTTGGTGGGAAGGTAAATTGATACAGCCACTATGGAGAACAGTATGGAGGTTCCTTAAAAAACTAAAAATAGAACTACCATGTGACCCAGCCATCCCACTACTGGGCATATACCCTGAGAAAACCATAATTCAAAAAGAGTCATGTACCACAATGTTCACTGCAGCAATATTTACAATAGCCAGGATATGGAAGCAACCTAAGTGTTCCTCGACAGAAGAATGGATAAAGATGTGGCACATATATACAATGGAATATTACTCAGCCATAAAAAGAAACGAAATTGAGTTATTTATAGTGAGGTGGATGGATCTAGAATCTGTCATACAGAGTGAAGTAAGTCAAAAAGAGAAAACAAAATACCATATGCTAACACATATATATGGAATCTAAAAATAAAACACGGTTCTGAAGAACCTAGGGGCAGGACAGGAATAAAGACACAGATGTAGAGAATGGACTTGACATGGGGAGGGGGAAGGGTAAGCTGGGACAAAGTGAGAGAGTGGCATGGCCATATATACACTACCAAATGTAAAATAAATAGTTAATGGGAAGCAGCCACATAGCACAGGGAGATAAGCTCGGTGCTTTGTGACCACCTGGTGGGGTGGGATAGGGAGGGAGGGAGATGCAAGAGGGAGGGGATATTGGGATATGTGTATACATATAGCTGATTTACTTTGTTATACTGCAGAAACTAACCCACCATTGTAAAGCAATTATACTCCAATAAAGGTGGTAAATAAAAAATGGGTGGAAGACCTAAATAGACATTTCTCCAAAGAAGACATACAGATGGCCCAGAGGCACATGAAAGGATGCTCAACATCACTAATTATTGGAGAAATGCAAATCAAAACTACAATGAGGTATCACCTCACACCAGTTAGAATAGGCATCATCTGAAAATCTACAAACAATAAATGCTGGAGAGGGTGTGGAGAAAAGGAACCATCTTTCACTGTTGGTGGTGATGTAAATTGATACAGCCACTATGGAGAACAGCATGGAAGTTCCTTAGAAAACCAGAAGTAGAACTGCCATATGACCCAGCAATCCCACGACTGGGCATATACCCTGAGAAAACCATAATTCAAAAAGACACATGCTCTCCAATGTTCATTGCAGCACTATTTACAATAGCCAGGTCATGGAAGAAACCTAAATTCCCATCGACAGACATTGGATGGATAAAGAAGATGTGGTAACTATATACAATGGAATATTACTCAGCCATAAAGAGGGACAAAATTTGATCATTTGTAGAGATGTGGATGGACCTAGAGACTGTCAAACAGAGTGAAGTAAGTAAGAAAGAGAAAAACAAATATTGTATATTGACGCATATTTGTGGAATCTAGAAAAATGGTACAGATGAACCGGTTTGCAAGGCAGAAATAGAAACACACGTGTAGAGAATAAACATATGGACACCAAGTGGAGAAAGGGAGCGTGGGATGAATTGGGAGACTAGGATTAACATATATACACTAATATGTATAAGATAGATAAATAATGAGAAACTGCTGTGTAGCACAGGGAACTCAACTTCACTGTAGAGTAGAAATGAATACAACATTGTAAAACAACTATACCCTAATAAAAACAGAAAAATAAAAAAGTAAGGAATTCAGAGAAACATGTTAATCTAGAACCCAAAATCAGCATATGTTCTATTTCCTGGCTTTCTATATTATCCTGTTCCTGCTTGATCCAGTTTTTATACATAGGGTTTTCTTTTTCAGTATGAAAATGAGTCACATTAGAAATACTTCACCAGTTGAAAAAGCTAAAATTTTCCTTCTTATTTTAACATATAACTTTTACTTTTTAAAAGTTATACAAAAAAACCAATATTTTAACATGTACATTGCTTAGTTTGATAAAGGTTACCAAAGAACTAGGATGGAAATGCCTAAGGAAAATACTTAAGTCAGTCAACTGAAGTTTTTTCTTTAATCCTGGTTGTGTATGTGATTTAAAAAAAAAACAACCATATTTTGTTGAGATATAATTGCCATGTAAAAAGTTGTGCATATTTACCGTATACAATTAGATGAGTTTGGAGATAAGTATATTCCTGTGAAACCATCACCACCATCATGGCCATAGAGATAGATGTCACCTCCCAAAGTTTCCTCCCATCTCTTTATTATTATTATTAATTTTGTAGTAAGAACACTTAATGTAAGATCTACCCTCTTGGTAAATTTTAAGTATTCAGTGCAGTGCTGTTATCTATAAGCACTGTGCTAACAATGGATTTCCAGAGCTTACTTATGTGCATGTGATTTGAATTCTTTGGCGATAGTTTACTAGAAAACCACTGGCTTATGAGTCAGGAGTCCTAGGTTGGAGTTCCTTCCGGCTGGGCATCAGCTCTCGCTGTGACTGGAGTCCTTGAATCTTTCTGGGTGTCATGTTCAAAGACTGAATCTGAGTACGTGAATGTTCCTCCACCTTTTGTCTCTAGAGACTTAACTCCCTGTCTGTCTTCATTTACTGGGATAATATTCAAATCTACTTAGTTCAGCTGTTCCACTTGTCCTTTCAAAATCACAGCCCTGATAAGACCAGGACTCTTCCGTACTATTCTTGAAACATTCTTGCATTGCTATCTGTATTGACGAGGTTTTCAGGCAATAGGTAGTATCAATATTTTAAAAATTTCTTTTAAATCATTTGACATCTCTTAGTACTCATACTTTCTGTCCAGCAAAAGAAGCCAGTTCAAAAGAAAACTTAAATTTCTTTGCAGCCCTTTTTTTCTACTGATGGAACCCCTCAACCCAAATCTTAACGGGGTGAAATCTGAAGTCTTTATTTTGCCCCCAGCCCCCAAACTGCTTCTGCAATGCCCACTCTCAACTTGGTGACTGCCAGTGACACATGTCTAGATTTATTTTATAGTAACAGGCTTCTATTTTAGTATTTCGATGAGCTTAAAAAAAAAATCAACTACCAGTTTCTCTCCCTTAACATTTCAGTGAGTTTTCTTTTTCTTCACCGAATGTGTTCTTGGAGGCCTTGTGGTGCAGTGGGGCTGGGGAAGCTCGCTTATTGCTGAGAGCCCCGCGGCGTTCTTCAGCTCTTGCACACATCCTTGCATGTGGTTTTGATTTTATGGTGTAAGAGGGTTCTTCACTTTTTGATTCATTTGTGGTATGTTGCTGTAGCCATCACTGTAATTAATCTCCTAAGAAGAAATCTGAAGGTTCAAGTCAGTAAAAGGGAACCCAGGAAAAGGCAGCTGAGCATGAGATTTTTTTCCAGGTGATTTTTCTGTGCTTGGGGTTGTAGATAACTTACTTTGCTCCCTGATCTCATGGAGTGTATTATGCTGCTGCTTCTCCTCCCTCCCGCTTCAGAGGGTGATGAGATGGGAACCGATTATCCAGCCTAGCCAGCTTTCAGGTCCTGTTCGACATTTACCGGGTAGTGACAGCAGTTGTCCCTGGACACTGTTTCATTTATTCATGCTTGCAATTTATTTCTTTGCTTTGTTCATTCCAAATGGGATTTTATTAATGCCACCTTGTAACTTTTGTTACTTTAAAAATATATTTTTCACTTTTAATTTTGATAAACTGGAAATAATCAGAAACATAAGAATAGTAAAATACACATCTACACACCCACAGACTAAAATAAAAAGTTACCATTTTGCCATGTTTGCTTCATCAGTCTATATATACATACTTTTGTTGCTAATTTTTAGTAGGGAAACTGGAGCTGTTTAGTTCGGTGCTATGAAAGAAGTGACCAATTATCCAAAAGGGTGGATTTTACTCTTGTATACACTCTTCTTAAATTTAAGCATTATTCTGATTAACCGATCTATACCTCAAGTCCAAAATCTTATGAAAGCAAACATTCTAGCACTTAAATACATATAAGTAAAAGACAATTTGTTTTCATTGGAAGGACTTTTTCTGGGCTGTGGAAATTGTTTGAAAATGCAGTAGATATAAAACAAATATATCCTGGAAACACAAGTGGTTTGGAGTGTACTGAAGATTTCCCAATGTTGACTAACTGTAGTGGAAAAAGTAGAGCAGTGAGTGGTCTAGTATTTTTTTTTTCTGAGATTATGGAATTATGTACATGATAGACATTTTAAAAAACTGTAATTCCCAGCTTGGGGTAAAAAAAAAAAAAAGGAATGGGAGGAGCTTTACCTGTTCTTTCTAAACATTAGGGTTTTAAAGCTACAGTAAAGCTTAAGCTTATACTTATCAATGGAGAATAAGTCACTTTGGAAAGCCAAGATTCCAAGTAAATGAAAATGATTATTTTAAGTGTTGGAACTCAGAAAAATTGATGTACTTCTATTTTCCTGACTCTAGTAGATTTTCTGTAATTTCACTGTTTCTTTGTGACTGTTATTTCTAATTTTAACTGTTGAGTTATCATGCAGCCTCATTTGGGATGTAAATGTGAATAGATGTTGATGGGTTAGCCCCACTCCCTTTCCTAGCAGCCCTGGAATTTGCTTTCTTAAGGTTCCTCAGGAATTTGCTTTCTTAAAATTTTCTTTCTCATAATTTGACATGTGGCATGTAAAGAGAGGCAGGATACTTAATGGATAGCACCCTAGGGTCTAAGAAGACACACTCTATGTGTCTTCTTCAAGTTGCTCCACCTCTCTGGGCCTCAGTTTTCCTATCTGTTAAATGGATGTTAAGAGTACCTGCCTCCTTAGGGTAATTGTGAGGACTATATAGAGATACCTAAAAAGTGCTTAACATAGTACCTAGCACATAGTAAGGACAAAAAAGTTCTGGCTGTCATTAATTTTATGCAGAAATACTTAGCAAATACATAGAAGCAGTTCCCTTGTATATAGATACTTTCTTTTCACAATAAAGAAATCTTTAGGGTGTCAATCCCTTACCTCGTCCCATTACTTTGGGTGAATATTATAAGCACAGTGGACCACAGGCTTCCTCAATTGCATGCATTTTTTTTTACATCTTTATTGGAGTATAATTGCTTTACAATGGTGTGTTAGTTTCTGCTTTATAACAAAGTGAATCAGTTATACGTATACATATGTTCCCATATCTCTTCCCTCTTGCGTCTCCCTCCCTCCCACCCTCCCTATCCCACCCCTCCATGTGGTCACAAAGCACCGAGCTGATCTCCCTGTGCTAGGTGGCTGCTTCCCAATTGCAGGCACTTTTTAAAATTTTACCAAGTTACTCACCGAGTGAGGCAGCAACCTTTCAAGAATTTTCCTGAGGTGTTTTGAAGAGCACGTGTGGTGAAGTGTCCAAATTTTTCGTTGGTACTAGAATATAGCACTTTTGCTGACAAAACATGAGGTCACAAATTCCCCATAGTTCCCCTTAGTATTCTTGGCATGGCCTCTGACATACGCAGTATTAAAGACTACAATTTAAATATTTATAATATGCAAAAATTTCAAATGGTGTTTTCTGGTACATGATTAAATTTCATATTCATTAGTAATATTTCATATCCTAGATAATGCCCATAGGTTATATTAAGTGATACTGAAGAGCAGGAAGGTGATTAAAACTGTTACCAGTTACTAGCCCTGCTTCTACTGGGTGACCGCTGGCAAGGAAATGGCTTTCTGGTTGTGGAGTCCTGCTAAATACTCAGTCTCTAGGTCCTACTTTCTGATTCTGACTCATGTAGTTTCCAGTCTCCATCTTTGCCGTTTTCCTTTTTTTCTGTTCTCTTTTTTACCTTTCTTGACTTTTTTTTTTCTCTCCAGACACTTGGAATCAACCGTTGTCCTTAAATGATTAGGATTATTTTTTCAATTATGTCTGCTGACTTGGTAACAACTTAGTGTTTTGTCTGCACACCCAAATGGTTTATTTCTAGAAAGCCTGTTATGTGGGATTTCCCTTAACGATTGTATTGGGAGAG
This sequence comes from Leucopleurus acutus, assembly GCF_964270905.1. Taxonomy (NCBI): domain Eukaryota; kingdom Metazoa; phylum Chordata; class Mammalia; order Artiodactyla; family Delphinidae; genus Leucopleurus; species Leucopleurus acutus. The sequence continues at coordinate 54,450,319 of NC_139159.1, read as the reverse complement.
GGAACTGATAGGATGAATATTAAAATTTTTGTCCATTTCATGTATAATTTGGCAGAATTGCCTCAACACACCAGGCCAGACTTGAATTATGGGCTGGAAGCACACAGTGTTTCAGACCACTGGCGAGGCCATGCAGTTAGAGATGTATTTTGCGAACGATGCTTTTGTCTCTAGGTGCCAATTTTAACCCAAGAGGAAAGTTTACATGGCTGGATGTAAGATTGTTCCTTCCCTAAAATAAGGGTGAAAAAAAATGACTGGTGATCCTTTTCACTGCTTGTCCTGGTTCTGTTTATTTTTCTTCTTTACATCGTACTGTATTCCCATCTTACTGGTTTGGCTACCACTGAATAGACAATTTTCTTCCTTTCTAATCTTCCGAATAGTCTAAAAGAAGTACTTGCTCAGTGTTTCATGGCATATGTGGTGTGAGCAAAATCTATAATTGTTCTTGATTTGGACATTTCTCAAGGCAATCAAAGCCCAGATAGTTTAGTCCAAGATAAATGATAGCACATTTTATCTTTGCATTTGTGAAATCTTATTATGCTGCTCTGCAAATGTATAAACGTTTTCTTTTCATAAGGCCCTAGGCCTAAATTATGGCTTCTCATTAACAAATGATTTCCATACTCTGTTACATGTGTGCAGGGGAGCCTTCTTCAAGCAGCTGCTGCCATCGTTCGCACTGTCTGGAAGAGGGTTATTTAGCGTTTAACTCTACCTGCTTTGGCTTTTTGCCTCTCCAAGATAAGAGGTGTTTCATGTGTTATTGAATATTTACTTATGTGAACCTGAGATACAGAGATTCTCCACTTTAGTGACCAAAGATGGCAAGGTAGGAAGGACAGATTAAAAACATAGCTGTGTTTTATATTACACAGTTTAAGTCCAACCATATCTATATATCCTGGAGTGCCGACTCTATGGCAATCTGAGTGGAGTAAGCAGTTAGCAAATTGTTCACATGTTTTGCCCTGCAACTCACTTAAGTAGATGTAAGAAAAAGTCTTTTACTGTTTAAGATGTATATATCCGTGTAACATACACAGACAAGATGGCTATCTTCTAATGTCTAGAAGAGGTGAATATGATTCACCTAAGCTTATGCTGCAGCTGCATGTGGAACAGACATTTCTTCCCCCTACCCAATGCCCCCTCCCCACCAAAAAAGTTTTAATACCTACGAATTTGGTATTTTTGTGAATAGTAAATGAAACATACTTCTTTATAATCTCGAATGTATCATATTATATAATGAAGGGAGAAAGGAATTAATGTTCTTGAGAGTGTTTGGATTTTGAATCCAGGTGCCTAATACATGGGCTTTGTAGTCAAGAGAAACTTTTGTGTTTAAAATTAACCTTTTAATAGCTTTTTGAGGAATTAGAAATATAGATACTAGTGTTACTTCTTGACCTCTAAAATCAGAGTTTTTCCTTTCTTGACCACTTCCTAAATATTCATAGTTTTCTTGACCGCAGAATCAGTGACATTTTGTGACAGTTTGTAAACCCACTTTAGAATTGTGGCATAATCATTGGGACATATCAGCTTTTCACGGGACATGGATTCATTAAGCAAAGGTCTTTTGAGTTCCTGCTGGGTGTCAGGCATTGTGCTAGAAATGATTATTTGTCAGACAGTAAAAACATTGCTTTTGTATTAAAAATTTTAGTGGAAAACAACATTTTTTCCCCTCTGAAGTTGCTATTGATGACAATTCAAATGCAGTTCTATCCACGTAACGTCCCTGAAAATTCCTGGTTATCGGGGGCTTTCCTGGTGGCGCAGTGCTTGAGAGTCTGCCTGCCGATGCAGGGGACGCGGGTTCGTGCCCTGGTCCGGGAGGATCCCACATGCCGTGGAGCGGCTGGGCCCGTGAGCCGTGGCCGCTGGGCCTGCGCGTCCGGAGCCTGTGCTCCGCGGCGGGAGAGGCCACAGCGGTGAGAGGCCCGCGTACCGCAAAAAAAAAAAAAAAAAAAAAAAATTCCTGGTTATCAAAACAACGTTTTGTACAAGTGGCTCTTTCATTGCACTTTTCTCTGAAGCATCCTTGCCTCTCAGGGAGTCCCTTCCTCTCCTTGTCCCTGTTGGGATGGCCCTGGCTGGGCTGCAGAGCTTTCAGATGCCTTTGCTTCTGGACTGGGTATCACAGTTATGAAGTTCAGCCAAGATGTCATGGGTATCTCTTTAACTTTCTTTCAGATTAAACGTGGAATGAGAGAATGTTGGCATGCTTCAGGGTGAGAGGTGCTAAGACTATCTTTTGTTTTTTTTCCAAGATGGTACTTTTTTTCCGCCCCCCAAAGTATTGTGGTAAAATGTATAACCAAATAAAAATAACTATTCTGTTTAGCAAAAAGAGTAGTATAATGTGTTGTAGACACAACTTTAGAAATCCTTTCTTTCATTCCTTAATAGGAATAAAATATTAATTATTTGGCACCCTTAGAAAAACAGAGCAGATGAAACATAATCCTTACCTTGCTGGAGTGAGAAGAGACCTCCACTGCACTCCGTCAACCCACTGCCCAGATCTCTCTCTAAGGCTTAGACAAGAAGGATTTTACAGTGCGGAATTCTCAAGTGACTAAGCATTAACATTACAGGTAACATTACAGAGCAAGCATTTTCGTCAAAGCAAACTCCCCACTACAAATGGAGTGCCCTCACCCTTGAGGTTTAAAAGCCCCACGTATCGAGGCACTTGCGGTCATGCATTCGCTCTTACCTTCCTCTGTCCTTTCCACAGTCGGCTGGAGGCCGTTTTCACTTTTCGCAACCTCTGTCTGAGACTGTTCAACGCCTCCTCCCTCTGGTGGCGATAGCTACCGTTCATTTTTGTTGCTGTGCCCGCAGTACACCTCGGCCGCGTGCTTCACAAGCATTCGTCGTTTCATTCACTCCTTGCATCAGCCACATGCAGTTGGAACGGATTTTGGAAACTTGCAGACTAGGAGTTTAAGGAAGCAAAGAGGCGAGACAAGAAGCTCTTAAAGCTCACATGTGATAGAACCAGGATGGAAAGCTGGGCCTGACTCCAAACAAAGCGTTTGATCCCCCGCCCCGATTTCCCAGTTTCGTGCTGCCTCCCAGTCTGCCAGTTTCATGCTTCCTTCATCTGTTAACCATCATTGTTGCCCTAGACGCAAAGCTTATCCTGCACCCACCGCTAGTCTAGTAGTCACCTTTAAGAACTCAGATCCTTCACTTTCCCATCCTCCCCACTTTGTCACTTTGGTTCCCTAGGTGTCAGGAGAAAGCTATGTTAAGGACAAAGTTGCTTCTATTTCTTTACAATGACTCCTTCAAGAACTCAACATTTAATGAGCACCAGTACTGAGCTGTAAGGAAATCTATGTTGCGAGCCATACTGCCTCTTTTCTAGAGTCTTCCTCTTGTGGAAGACCCACCCCCCTTTTCCTGATTTCCCTGGAAAAGGAAGGTCTGCTTCTCATTTCTCTGTGCTTCATCTTTGCCATTGTTTCTGACCACAGTTATTTAGCAGTCTCCTTCTTTATAGTCTGCTATGTCCATTTCTACTGCTTTCCCCTCATTATCGCCAATCTGTAGACATTCAGGATCTTCCTTCAGTATCTTCTATTAGCTTCTTCAAACTTGGGTCATAGAGGGTTCCTTTAAATTCAGCACCAGTATGGTGACCCATGAGAGTGTGTCCTTGATCTCATTTTCTCCTCAATTACCTGTTGAAGTGACTGCATCTCAAAACCCTTCTAATTCCTAGTTCTCAAGTTTATATCTTGCATACAATTTATATGGCTTGACCTTTCCTTACCATCAATTAATTAAACTTGTTCTTTGGTAGTCACAGGTCCCTAAATTTCATTTTTTGTGGGCGACTATCAACATATCGGTAAACTCAGAAATCTGACTGAACTTATTATGGTCATTGTCTTAGTTCATTTGGATTGCTATAATAGAATATCATAGATAGGCTGGCTTATAAACAACAATAATTTATTTCTCATAGTTCTGGACGCTAGAAGTCTGAGGTCAGGGTGCCAGCATGGTCAGGTTTGGTGAGGATCTTCTTCCACGTTGCAGACAGCCATTTTCTTTTCTTTCTTTTTTTTTTTTTTTTTGCGGTACACGGGCCTCTCACTGTTGTGGCCTCTCCCGTTGCAGAGCATATGCTCCGGACGCGCAGGTTCAGCAGCCATGGCTCACGGGCCCAGCCGCTCCACGGCATGTGGGATCTTCCCGGACCGGGGCACGAACGGCACGAACCTGTGTCCCCTGCATCGGCAGGCGGACTCTCAACCACTGTGCCACCAGGGAAGCCCCCATTTTCTTTTTGTATCCTCACATGAAGGAGAGGGAGCTAGCTAAGTCTCTGACGCTTATAAAGGCACAAATCCTATTCTTGAGGGCTTCACCCTTATGAACTAATAACCTCCCCAAAGCTCCACCTTCAAATACTATCCCATTGGGATTAGAGTTTCAACATATGAATTCTGGGGGACACAAACATTCAGTCCCTAACAATCATCTCCAGACTGCTGTCTTTAGTATCCTAAGCTTTTCCCCTTTGACCTTTTGTGATGTGAATCTCATGCTGCTAAGGGGGAGTTGATATGCATTTTGCCCACAAGTGGGATTTACTACTCTATGGAAACCCTTTTCATCACTTCTCTAGGACTCTTTATTGCATTCTCTTTGACAGTGACTTTTCCAAATGTTTTTCTACAATCTTGATCTTTATTCCATGAAGTCCCTTAACAACCTTGCTACTTAATTTTCTGAGAGACATCAAAGCTATCTTCTGAGAATTCACTAATCTTTTCTCTCATTTTCACCATATTGTGTCCCCCTGTTACATACCCTGCATACCCTACTCCTCTTAAAAACTTCTTTTAAAAACGTCCCCTATCCTTTTACATTTATTTTTTCCTATTTCAGCAGAAGTGGGGCCTGTCGCCTCTACTTGTACTTTTGCTCCTATATTCCCTTTTCTGAGCTTTTCTCATATAGGATCTGTTTCATTTGTATCTTTTATCTTACATTCCTTGACACTGTCTACTCTTACTGTCAAAAGTCTTTAGGTATCTTCCATATTACATGTAAAGTAAAAATATCCTTTGATTCTACAATCCTTAGAATGTACCCTTTCTGCTTTTGCCATTTCTTTCATTGTTCAACTTCTTAGGGAAAAATCATTTGCAATCTCCGTAGGATTTTTCTTCCCTGCCACACATTCAGGGTTTATCTAAAATATTGCAAGGAAACAAAACCTGATTTTAGTTCATGCTTTGGGGCTCTCCTCCTAAACTGCTTGATAACTTTAAAATCTCTCTGTAGACCAGCCCTGTGCTTTCATTTGCATGTCGGAGAGCTCCATTTTCATGGCCAACTTGTCCTAAAAGTGAATTCTCTGTACCTCCTTCCCCAGCCAAAACTAAACCAATGACACCCACAACTTCACTCACCTTGCTCATCATCGACTTTGCTGTTGTTTTTAGTGATACCTCAATTCTCTTCCCAGGTTGAAAATTTTGAGTACATCTTCAAATATTCTCTCTCCTTCAGATCTCCACACTCATCTATTATCAAGACTTGTTAGTTTTGGTTCATAATGAATAAAGTCCAAATTTTGCCTTGCCAGTACTCTGTCCCAAGTCAATATTTTAGTCATGATTATTGCAAAAGTCTCTTAACTGATTTTTCTCTCTGTTAATCACCCCTCTCCCTCTAAGTTTTACTCATCAGGCTGGATTCGTATTTCTATTACTACTCTTTGATCATGTCATTTTCCTGCTCAGATTTTTAGGAAACTTGTCAGTGCCTGGAGGCTAATTTTCTTGCTTCGTGTGATATTCCATGTTCTGTTTGGTCTGGACCCAACCTACCTTTTCAGCTGTCTTCTGAGACCATTAGGCATTTACTCTGTGCTTCAGCTGAACTGCAGGACTGATTGTTCCCATGCATTTTCTCACATGGTTTTTTTTCTTTTTTCTGTCGAAAATGCCTTTATTTCCCCTTACCTCCCTTCTGTTTGAAGTCCAGCCCATCAGACCCAGTTCAGATGGATTCAGTGATCATCCCAGTTGAGAAGTTAGTGGATTAAAGCAGGAAATTTCAATACGTATGTTTATAACACTTACTGCCTGTTAGTAGTGTAGGTGATCTAATGCCTATTCATGCAGCCCTTTTGATTGGATGGTTTCCAAGGGCTTCAATTATGTCTTCTTTTCTCCAATTCCTCAGAGCCTTCTAGCAACAGGTGCTCAGTATTATTTTCTTGATTAATCCCTTGTTTACACCATTTGTTATTTGGCTGACAGTGATAAAGGGTAACTGTGCCTGGCAGCTTGGTAGTCACTGGGACTCTCTTAAGGTTGATGGGAGGTGAGAGGAGCTGGGCTGACCAGTGTGGAGACTGCATGGATGAGCTCAGACCTCTTCACTACCAACTATTTCTTTTCCTTCAGAAAGGAAGCTTATGATAAACAATCTTTCAAACACTTATTTTATTCATTTGTTTTTAAATACACAGGAAAACACACTTGAAGCACTAAAGCCAGGCTGCCTGGGTTTGAATCCTGGCTTTGTCACTTCGTGGCTGAATGACCTTGGGCAACATAGCCTCTTCAGTGCTTTACTTTCACTCTCTGTATAATTAGAATAATAACATATTCATAACATTTTTATAAATATTAAATGAGTTAATGAATATAAAGCATATTAAGCAATATGGCAAATAGAGTATTCCCAAATGCTGTCAATTAATATTACTATTAAGCAAAGAGGGAATTGCTGCCAGAAAAAGATTTATTAGAATTTGTTTCTAATTTATTTGCCAGATTATAAAAATGCTATGATTTTAACACATGAGGTTAAGTACCCTTAAGGTCTAGAAACTCTTAAGATATGGAGCATAGTGGAAGAGAGAATGGATGGAAATGTCAGGGAAAATTAAGCAATCTAGCCTCGTATTTGTTTGGTAGTCGTAGACACCAAGGGACTGAGCGACTGACTTAATTACTTAAGCCATTCTAGAACATGGATGGTTATTTATGTGATACCTAGTAGACACTGAGCAAAGCATTGATCCAGTACTTCCAAGGTGCTGGTAGCATGAAGATGAATAACATATGGCTTTTGTTTTGAGGATGCTCAGATTTATGACTTCAGTAACTACAGCTCAATGTTCAAGTGCTATGGACACAGGTATATACAATGTGCCATAGGCTTCCATGCCTCCTCTTGACAGAGGAGGGTGTCAGAGGAGCTGAGTCTTGAAAGTGGTCAGACTTTTACAGAGGGGACAGAGCAACTCTTTTGCTATAGATTTTAGCACATTTTAGTAATGTGAGGTGGGATTTTTTTTTGTTTTGTTTGCTTTACCAAGATCTGTGGAGACAGCAAAGTGCCAGTGGTGGTTTACTTGATATGAAGGGAATGCTAATTGTACCAAATATTCTGGGTTTTTTTTTGTTGTTGTTGTTAAATAAAATATCTTTGAATTTAATGCAAACTTTTTAAAAAGTTGTTTTTTAATACTTGGAGGACAGTATGCACAGATTCACAGGATGCCCTTGTATCTCTATCTTTGTAATATATTTAACAAAATCAAGAAAAAGTTTTCCATACCAGGCAGTCCATGGATAGACATGGTCTGTGGTTCCTAAACCTGATAATGGTGAGAATAATCTGGGGAACATTTAATGATGTGGGAGCCTGGGCACCCCTCCAGATAAACTGAAACAGACTCTCCGAGGAAAAGCTCGGACCCTGCTGCATCCAGGAATCACAGATGTTTAAGCACTACAGGAGAAACCAGTGCTCACTGTAAGCTTGTGCTATTGACATGGCAACTACTCATTGTGTCTGTGATACTCACTTATACTCAGAAGTGAGATGAAACACAGTAAGAAGACAGATTTGGAACTCACCAGGAAGTATCATGAAATCTCTGACTTTGATTTATCTGGTGCCTTACTTGTCCTAAGAAGCAGCTACAAGAGGCAATAATTTGAAGATAACAATATAATTCAGAAAAGATAGATTTCTAAAGTTCTCTTGCTACTGCCAGATACTCAGGTAATCATTTGGTCTTTTGTGTCCATCATATTATTTTCTTGGAAAAGGATCTAATCTTGTCCCCGCCCCCTTTTTTTTTGGTCTTCCTACAGAGCAATGGTCAAAACTTGGAAGGTGTAGTTACCTGGAAGGAGTTTTCAATAGGTTTCAATTATTTAACATAAAACCACATGCATGTTCTGGTTGGGGGAGAAGCAAAATAGTGCTTGGGGGAAAAGTTGCTAATTTCATTCAAAACATGAAGAAAATAACACTTGGCTTCTGTGTAGGAGTCTGCTTGGTCATGTGAGGTTATTGCAAGATTAAGTGTTCTGTGTGCACATGCACATCTTTTCTAGACTTTCTGTTTAGGACATTTCCCACACTAACCTTCACATGGCTTTGGCCATAGCCTGGTCACAGCAAATCTTCCTCTGCTTTGTTGCTCCTGTGGCCCAGCACCCTCTCCGCTGGGCCACTGCAATCATTATTCTGAGTCGTACATAAAGCAGAAAAATAAACATTAAAATTTTTTTATTATGAAGTTTTTCTGTCAAACCACAAATAGGGGATACCCCCCATATTCATCACTCAGATTCAACATTTATTAAGAATATATATATATATTCTATATATGCTTCATCTGTCCTTTTTATTTTGTACCTGATATTTTAAATCAAATCTCAGATATCATGTATTTTACCTTAACATACTTCATCATTTATCTATAAAATGAGGTTATTTTATAACCACTATACCGTTTCCAGAGTTAGCAAAATTAACAATCATTCTTCAGCATCATTTAGTACCTACCACAACCAAATTTCTCAGATTGTCTCAAAAATGGCTTTTTATAGGTTGTTTATTTGAATTGGGAACCTAGTTTGGGAAAAGGACATTTTTAAGGGTGGTACTTAAGACACGCGTAAAGAACGTTTTATTCCTGGTGTAATTAGAACAAGTGGGGGAAAAACCCAGAACCTCATGGGATTTCTTAAGTATTTTGTGGCAGGAGCTAATGCTTTCTCTAAATTTTCTGTCCTTAAGGAGCACTGTGATCTATCCCCTGAGAATGAACGACTCAAGGCAATTTTTAAACACTGTAAACCACAGTTTCTGGTTTAATGAGAGATTACTTTTCACATTGCATTCCATGTTGGTGCAGATACAGTGATTTCATGTTCTAAAGTTAGTCCTGCAATTACCATTTTGATTGCTTTTAGAAAAATGCACACGAAGAATACTGTGACTCAGCGAAGGGTGTTGCCAGTGGGTTGTCGTTTTTAGCTCTCCAATTATGATGGAAGTGCATAAAGAATGTTCAAGTTAGTGCTGCGTTTTTCTGCCCCCCATGCCTCTCTTTCCGCACACCAGCACCAAGCGCATCCAGCCTCCTTTTCTTCATTTGTTGTTGCTGTTGTTTAAAGATTAACAAGCGTCTGAGAAGCACAGTATACAGGTGAATGGTAATACAGGTACTCTAGCGAGAGCTGCGTCTTAATAAGAAGTAAGCTTTCTGTTCCCTTGCAGTTACAAAGATTTGCAAGTCTATACTTAAAGGAAATAATCAGAGAGTCCAAAGAAGTCTAATTTTGAACATAACTTGATGTTCATGTGGTACCTCAGTCCGTGAAGTACTTGAAGTTCATGTGGTACCTCAGTCCGTGAAGTACTTTATTGCAAACATGTGAAGGGACACTGAGTTGGTGAGACACGGCACCTGCCTTCCAGGCATGACTGTATTCTGAGGGGGATGGAAGTGGGGCTTGGAGAAGACTAGTGTTTTGGAGGGGAAGGAAGCTGGCATCGGGGAGGCTACCTAGACATTCTTGCTGTAATCTTAGCACTAGTTAATTAGAACTGGACAAGGGTCCTAGCATTGGGTGACAAGAAGAGATGCTAGAAAGGTTTAGAAGAATCCTTTCAACTGGTGACTTATTGGATCTAGGAATGAAAGAATGGGGTGACCAAGAATTTGTGCCACAGTACACAATAAAAGATATTTACTGTGTTTCTGAAAAGAAACATGAAAATTGATAGGGGAGGTTAATTTTTTTTTTTTTTTAATTTCAATACCTTCACTTTGAAAGCATAGGCAGCCAAGAGGAAATGTGCCCTGTATCTCTAGGAAATGTGGCCAGGACACAGGATAGAAATGTAAACTACTGATCAACCCTCATGTAATAGAGACCGTATTAAGGTGTTAGTGATAAAAATTTAAGATTGTCTGTCCTCAAGTAGTTCATAATTTATCAGGAATGAAGATGAACGAGCAGGTACTCAGAGGGATAGACCACATGTGAACTATGTAATTATTAAATATTTATGATTATAGTTAGGCCTAGATGTGGTAAAACCAGTAGATGTTGGGTTTTTTTTTTTTCTGTAAATTCCTCTCTACTTTTCTTTCCTGTTTTTGTTTTCCTTTAAAAAATAATCTTAATTTTAGAGTTAGGACAAGAGTGTGCAAAGTGTTTTACTGAAGTTGTTGAAAAGGTGGGAGTGCGGCCAGAACTTATATTCGTACTATCTGCCTGAGGTCTAGTCATCGTTCCTGGGCTGGGGCTACCTCCCATACAAGCTGTGTGTGGGTGCATGGGGTGACAACCTCTCCTCTGTCCCCTCCCACCCTCTGGCCTCTGCCAATCTAAGCCACCATCGTAGCTTCTGGGCCAACTGGGTTGAGTGACATGTGGGGCACCAATTCTATTTTATTCGATCACCTTTCTTCTCTTCTATTAGTGCCAGAAAGTGGAGAAGCTAGTTACTGTCTATAAAAGACAGCAAATAACTTTTGCAGCTTGATGGGTCCCTTGATTCAAGGTTACTTTTTTCCCCTCTTCCATTAACAGAGAGAGTGGAAAAATGTGGAAACAAAGTCTGCTAACCAAAGGTTTCATCTTTAGTAATCCCAGTGTCAGTAAATATTTTTACACTTTCACTCATGGATGATCTTGAATTTTTAATCTATAAAATTATGGTCTTTTATTCTCTGATTTTTATGTCAGTTCTTATTCTCACCCAGGTGACACTTAATACCTGTATTCCTCTTGTTCTGAACGGGCATTTGCAAACATAAAAGATTTGGTCTCTTTTAAAATGGATTGACAGTCTACTCTCTATTTTTCAAAGTGCGTGGTGTTTTTAATAATCAGTAATAAACATTACAATTTATTTTTTCAAGTTGGTAGCATAATAAGGCCGTTTAGTTACACCACAAGAAAAGAAAGCTTATAATGGACTCCACCTGTTTACGCTTACTGCTTCCTGAGTCAAGTTTTCTGCACCATGTAACAGTGATCCATTAGTGATGCAAGATCTTTGGGATATTTTAAGTACCCTCTTTATAGCCATTATTTGAAGGAATATTAATCTGGTGGTAGGTTCAAGCCTATAACACCATGACTTCTAAAGAGACTGGTTCAAGTTATGCTTGTTCCAGTTTGGAAATGTAACTTAGATGCATGTCCTGTGAGATACAAGAATAATTTAACAATGGAATTGGTCGTGTCTGAAAGAACTCAATAAATGGGAAACACTAATTCTCTCTCTGGTAGCATAAAGAGTTATCTCTATCCTCAAAAGATACTAACACAGGTGTATAATCATCAGTGGCTAAGTGCTTGCCAATTCTTCAGGTACCCCATGCAAGGATTTCAGTGGAAGATACACTTGATGAAAAGTATCCCATTGTTATACTGTATCTTTAGAAGGAAGAAAACATTGACAGAAATGTGAAAAGAGAACCATTTCATAGCAAGGAATGGCTCTCCTTGTTACATTCTTAAAAACATAACTGATCTTCCTCAGAGTTCTTTTTTTTTTTTTTTTTTTTTGCGGTACGCGGGCCTCTCACTGTTGTGGCCTCTCCCGTTGCGGAGCACAGGCTCCAGACGTGCAGGCTCAGCGGCCATGGCTCACGGGCCCAGCCGCTGCGCGGCATGTGGGATCTTCCCGGACCGGGGCACGAACCCATGTCCCCTGCAACGGCAGGCAGACTCCCAACCACTGCCCCACCAGGGAAGCCCCAGAGTTCTTTTTGACTTGCCTCAACTGGTTGAATTCGTAGCCCCTCATCCGGATTCCCATAGGAACTTGTACAGACCTCTATCATAGCACTTACCATGATGTATTAAGATACACATGAAAATAAAACTAAATGAGTAGGGCATATTCAAGCCAGCAGAGGAACGACTAAAGGATTGTGGGTTACACTCCCAGTCAATTTGTCCAGTTATTTCTGGGCATCCCTGGCAGTCACCATATAGCATCCTCCATCATGGTTTTCCTCCTTTGCTTAGACAGGACTAATCAATGTCTGTGGTTCATGAAGTTATTTGGAGGAGCCTCTCCATGGCCACTGCTCAGGACAGTGCAGGCGCCCGGCAGGACCAAAGACTCTCGCTTCTGAAACATCTCAATTTGCCAACCTGTAGGGTCCAGGAGCCATGCTAGCTTCCATGCAGACGCAGAGACACCAGCGCCCTCCCAAATCCTAAGCTGAACTTTGGTTGTATAAATGAATACTGCGTGGATCTCTGCAGTCTTCTCAGCCAGCTCATCTGATCTGGCTAGGATTTCTTTCTTTTTTTAAAAAAATAAATTTATTTATTTATTTTTGGCTGCTTTGGGTCTTCGTTGCTGCGCACAGGCTTTCTCTAGTTGCGGCGAATGGGGGCTATTCTTTGTTGCGGTGCGTGGGCTTCTCCTTGCGGTGGCTTCTCTTGTTGCGCAGCACGGTCTCTAGGTGCCCAGGCTTCAGTAGTTGTGGCACACGGGCTTCAGTAGTCGTGGCTCACGGGCTGTAGAGCACAGGCTCAATAGTTGTGGCGCATGTGCTCAGTTGATCTGCGACATGTGGGATCTTCCCGGACCAGGACTTGAACCCAGGTCCCCTGCACTGTCAGGCGGATTCTTAACCACTGTGCCACCAGGGAAGCCCCTGGCTAGGATTTCTCACTCTTTTAACTTCCGGAACTAAAATCCAGTCCAAGGGGCTTGCCAGCATCACAAGCTTAGCTGTCTTGTCTTTTTATCTGTCCTAGGACCCTCCCTTGCAGAATTCTTCCCTCCATCCCTGGTACCAAACAAAACTGATCTGGAGCTGAGAGAAGGGTAGAAGGGTCATTTCTGCTAAGTGTTTGAACTCCAGCTAGAAGAATTTAGATAACCTTGTTAAATGCATGTTTTGTGTTCTTCATTGGACTTTGAATTCTACAAGGACCAGGACTGTATTTATTTTGGATCCCTGACACTTAACACAAAGTTAAAGAAGTCAAAGTTAATTGGGAGAAGAATTATTGCAGTGTCTTGGTCAGACTTAATAGTTTTCACAACTTTTTTCAAGCTGGAATAACTCTCATCAGTACCCTCTGCTTCTCATTCATTAAAGAATATTAAATATGTAAATATACTTGTTGCTCAAGTTCTATTTCAAGATTCCCTTTTAGTGGAAAAAATGTTTAGTGTATCTTTTATTTCTCTTGAGTCATCATTGTTCTTGGGAACACTGATTAAACGTGTTGTAGATGCTTTTCAGTGTGAGAGTTTTGTGGTTGGTAATGCTTCCTGAGCCTCTAAATTTGTAGCAAATTAAAAATGATGATTCTTATGGTCTGTTTTCCCCTCTTTTAGGTGTGGAATATTTGAGTATAGGGTATTTGAGCTGTTAATTTTGTATGTTCACAGGAATTTTCTTTTAAAAAAATATTACTTTAAATATTACCGTGGTATTTAAATTGATAACAGCCAAAAATACGCTAGGCACTAGCAATAAATAGCGTCTGATCTGTAATCCTTACAACAATCCTTAGAAGAGGGGTTGGCAAACTTTATCTGTAAAGGGCCAAAGAGTAAATATTTTAGGCCTTGTGGGTTATAAGTCTCTGTAGCAATTCCTTAATTGGGGAAAAAATGGGACTCTGTTGTCAAGAGATTTACTTGAGACCACCTTGCTAGTAAGTACCAGACCTAGGATTTTTTTTTTTTAACTGAAGTAATGTTGCTGTACAATACTATATAAGTTACAGGTATATAATATAGTGATTCATAATTTTTAAAGGTCATACTCCATTTAGTTTTTTAAATATTGGCTATATTCCCTGTGTTGTACAATATATCCTTATAGCTTATCTTATACCTAATAGTTTGTACCTCTTAATCACTCTTATCCCTATAGTGCCCCTGCCCCCTTCCCTGTCCTCACTGGTAAATGCTAGTTTGTTCTCTATATCTGTGAGTTTGCTTCTTTTTTGTTATATTCACTAGTTTGTTGTATTTTTTGGATTCCACAAATAAGCGATATACAGTATTTGTCTTTCTCTGACTTATTTCACTTAGCATAAACTGACTTCACTTTGCCATACTGAAAAAAAAATCAATAGTGAGAGATTAGTATCTACTCATTTGGTTAGGAGTGCCTACTACCTGCAAGGCACTGTACAGTATGCTATGGAGATGTTACAGGCCCAGTTATAGGAACCTACAGTTTAGAGGGGGTTGTAGTTGATAAACAGCATTCCTTTTATCTGCCCAAGTTGTGAATGATAACAAGATCAGGGTTTTCAGATGACAAATTAAATATCATTTTTGTTACTTGTGAAGCTGATGCTCGAGAACGTGGCTTTGATGTACAGCAAAAATGAACTTCCTAATCCCATACCTTGGATTCAGACAAGCCCATCCAGCCAGGCATAGCACGGAGGCCTGCTTCTATAACACTTTGGCAATGCAAGACCATCCCAGACAGGAAAAGATGGAGAACGGTGCTGGTCTGCAACGCATAGTTCCTTGTCCCAAATCTCCATACAGAGAACTTCCTCCCTCTTTCTTGGGGAAGAATTAGTGAAAAGGAGGAGAACGTGCACAGCTTATATATATAGATATCGCCCCCACCCCCCCGGTGGAGAAGAAAACACCAGAAGTGAGGAGTAAGTGACCCACCTCTTCCTCCCCAGCATAGCACAAGTGCCCCAAGGGAGAAAACAATTGATTTGCTTTGGAATTTACAGTGAAGAGAAATTAACCTCCAGGTTTGGAGAAAAGCAAACGTTTGACTGAGAAGGTGACATTTGGGCAAGTTTTTGAATAATTTTCACTTAGATATGTAGAGATGATGGGGGTAGGATGAGCCAGAGAAAGTGAATATCAGAAGCAAAGGTGCATTTGGGAGGTCAAGAGGTCAGTTGTTGGGTTCCAGAACTAGCATGACCAAATGTCTCGGTTTGCCTGAAACACTGGTTCTCAGCCCTGAAAGTCTAGGATCCCAGGAAACGCCTCAGTCCTGGACAAACTGGAGGGGTCTCTTGAGTGTCAAGCTAGGAACCTGAAACTTAAATTTGTTGGATGGTACAGTATATAGAATGGCTACATGTTCGTCAGGTCATTGAACTTTTGGTATATATAGTTACTTCCTCAGGGGACCCACTAGGCTGGAAATAAGAGGTGAGAGACCAAAAACTATCAGTAGATGTTGGGAACCACTGAAGAATTTTTGAAGGGTATGAGGGTTGCGTTGAATCTTTGAGTATGCAAATATACAGAAAGGAGCTTGCAGACTGTTGAATATAAAACCAGATGAGAATATATTAGGGAGTAAACTGAAACATCAAGGAGGGTTCTGTTTTTGAGAAAGATGAAATCCTACAAGAAATACGATCCCTTTTTATTGTTCCTATTAGGCTCTGAAAAGAGCTACTGGGAAACCACTCCCCCAAACTACATCTATCCTGATCTGTCCATTCTAGTGGATAGTGGTTTATGTGATGTGATGGGGGTGTTAGCTAAAATTGTGGTAATCATATTGCAGTATATAAATGTATCAGATCAATGCATTATACACCTTATACTTACACAATGTTTTAAGTCAATTATACCTCAATTAAAAAAAATCTAATGGATAGTGGTGATTAGGAATGAATTGATACAAATTTTTTTTTAATGTAAGCCCTCTACTCTTGTATTTTCCTGGATAAAAATGCACTGAAGGATGCATTTCTAGTAAGTTCCTTGAAATTATTATTCAAGAATTGTTTTATTATCATGACTGTATTGAATGTTCTGCCTGCATGTGGTAGTCCTACCAGACTGACCAGATTACCAGATTGGTAATTCATTTGGCAAAGCCCATGGGGTAAATCTTGTATAGTGGTTTATTGTTGGCACTGAAATGGATGAACCAGATGTAGATGTTATCTGTTTAAGCACCTAGACAGTGTCTTTCATTCAGTAACTATTTGTTAATCAGTTGGATAACTTCCTCTACTGAAAAATCTAAGAGGAAAATGCAGTATTTGGATATGCTAGTCTTTTAAAGTAATAAGCCTTATTATCTAATAAATATCAGAGGTGGTTTTCATGATTTACTCAAAAACTCCAAGAAATATAAAAGTGAAATAGAGATCCAGTTCCTTGGAAAAACCAGAGGTATTTTCATAAAACGTCTTTGTATTAATTGCTATCATTTTTTTATAGGTAGTTATTATTTTAATTACTTTGAAATGGATTGGTTATTGCTTCTTCTGCCTAAACTTGAAATCTTATATTGTTTAACTTATTTTGAAATAATTTCAGACTTATAGAAAAGTTTAAAAATTTGTACAAAGAAATCTTATATACCCTTTATCCAGATTCCTTAAGTGCTAATATTTAACACACTTCACAATTGCTTTATCATATTATCTATTTTTTCTGAAATTATAAGGAGGCATGATGCTCTTTATAAAGACATCAGTGTGTATTTCCTAAAAGTGAAAACCTGATTTATAACCACAATACATTTTTAAAAATAACAGTATATATCAGTGTTATTTTCTTTACCTAGCTTATAGGACTTATTCAAAATTTCCCAGTTGTCCCACTAATGTGTCATGTAGTAAAAGAAGAAAAGTCTGTTTCAGATCCAATCCAGGATCATACATTGCTTTATGTTTCTTTATTCGCCTTTTAATCTGGACTAATTCTTCAGCCTTTGTCTTTCACGAAGACAAAAGCTTTGTCTTTTTGACATTTTTGAAGAGTACTGGCCAGTTATTCTGTATGATATTCCTCAGTTTGAGTTGGTCTGATGTTGCCTCATGACTAGATTGAAGTTCTGCGTTCTTGCCAGGGATGTAACAGAAACGATGTGGTTTTTTTTTTTCCAGTGCATCATATCAGGAAGCACATGATATTGATTTGTTCCATTTCTGGTGATACTAATTTTGATCACTAAGGTATCTTGTCTGTAAAGTTACTATATTTCTCTCTGAAATAAGTATTTTGTGGGAAATGCTTTGATGCTATATAAAATCTTTTACTCATCATACATTTACTCAATAGCTTTAACTAGTGCCTGAAATGATTATTACTATGGTGATTCCAAGTGAGGGGATCTCCATTTTATTTATTTAATTAATCAAAATACTTATTTATTTAGTTGGTTGCGCTGGATCTTTAGTTGTGGCATGCAAGCTCTTTTCATAATAGTTGCGGCATGAGGGCTCTAGCTCCCTGACCAGGGATCAAACCCAGGCCCCCTGCATTGGGAGCACGGAGTCGTAACCACTGGACCACTAGGGAAATCCCCCTCATTTATTTTATATTCATTACTTGGAATTCTGCAAAGAACTTCTCCCTTGTTCATTCGTTCATTCATTCATTCATAGCAATATAGATTCATGGTTTGTTATTTTCTTCTATGGATTATAATCTGTCAATGTTTATTCTGTTGCTCACATTGTCCTAGATCGGGCCACTGGGAGCTCCTCTAAACTTCTATTTTTGGCATGTTCCCAACATTCCCTGAAGACTTCTCTGCTTTCTGGTACAAAACGTCTCAGGCTGATTTTGTACTTTCCCTGACCCTGCCTTTGAATCAGCCATTTCGCCAAGAGGCCATAGCTCCTTTTATCTGAGAATAGTGTTTAGAAAACAGAATCTGGATGCTAGGTATGTTCATTGCTATCGGGAATGGCATTAATTCTAGACCTTCTCAGCAAACAAAGCTAGAAAACATATGCCTGTGTGTTTGTGCTTGTGTGTATACACATACATACATATCTGTGCATATATAATCTATCTCTATGAACATATTAAAAGTGATTTCATGATGTTGTGGCCTCCAGTTCCAATCCAACATCTCAGGGTTCATTCTAGTGTGTTCTCTTCCATGTTTCTAACTCTTTTCTAACAATGAAAAACTTAACTCTCATCCGCAATATATTTACTCATTTGTTCAATTTGAGAATATATTACATAGAAGGCTTTTAGAAATGCTAACCCATACCACTGTGAAAAACAAACCTCCTCAGAATCAGTATTTGTTTATAGTTCTCTTTGTCTTTAGCTTAAGGATATGTAGGCAAGATATTGTGTTCAAAAATTACTTAGATTAGTTTCCCTCCCACTTCAGTGTGGTTCTGTTCATCTAAAATTCAGTTCGATTTTTTTTTTTGGTGGGATATTTTCCCTCTTCTCCATCCTTACTGTTTTCATTTATTGAGTATGTCAAATATTAACAAGATTATGAAGGTCAGAACAGTATAAAAGAAGTGTGTGTACTTCCCACACCCTACCCCTTCTAACCTATTTACAGTCCCCTATCTTTTTAACTCCATTTCACCTGCCTACCGAAGGTAACCTATCTCACTTGTTTCTGGTTTATTCAACTTATGTTTCTTGTTGCACAAGTGAACAGACATTTTAAAATTTTCTTATTTATCTTCTTTTCCCTGATATCAAAGGTAACACACATTAGATATTCTGTTATACTTTTGCACTTCGATTTTTTTTTTTAACTTAACAGTACATTCTGGAAATCACTCCATATCAGTTTAAAGTTAGAGTTCTCCCTCATTCTTTTTTATAGCTGCATTGTGTCCTGTTGTGTGGATGTACCATAATTTATCCACTTACTCTCCTGTGTGTGGACATTTAGGTTGCTTCCAATATTTTGCAGGGACAAACAAGGCTTCAAAGAATAACCTGGTACAAGTGTATTTTCAGATTAATATAATTTTTATTTCATTGAAGCAACTTAATCTAAGTCTTCTCCAAGTTGTCTTTGATGGAGAGAATTTTGGAGTTATGTATGCGTTAGCTTGTTTTTCTTCCTTAGGAAGCATCCTCAGTGTATAAAATTGTTAAATTCTCCTGCTTTTAAACACAGAAACACACCATATTGGGACTCTATACCATGAAATTTCAGTAATTTAATTCATGTTTAATGTGTGGTCAAAAGAGCCCTTATGCTTCCTGGCTTTTTATTATCTTAGGTAATCTGAGTAGCTTCTAACGAGAGGTTCTAAAAGAATCTGGGGAACTGGTTTTATAGCCGTAATTGAGACACAGCTCTGCATAACTCCTTCCATCCACCACGTCCTCCTCCCTGTACAGGATACAGGCCTTAAAGCACATGGCCCTGCTTGTGGTCTTTTCTGAATTAACAGTTGTTCTTTTATTATCAGTAGTCTCCTAAACACTGTACTTTCTAAACACTTGGTTATCTAATATCTATTATCTGTGACCATAACACAATGTCCTATTAAGTAGAACTCTCTATATTGTGGATTTACAAATAAAGATGTTTACATGCTGCTCTGTAGCACTTTTACTATTACCACTTTCCTGTTCAACTGTCACCACCTAAGAGGAAGCCAATCGTAATTTTATTTGTACATCCTTTCTCTTAAGTGTTTGCATTCTGCTGGTTTCTTAACGTCTAATCTAAAATCAAAGCATATCATTTTAGTTCAGATGCCATGTGCTGTGTTTTATCTGATCCTCATGCACTTGAACTCGGGTTTCCTTGACAAAGACTCTGTTGTTTCTGAGTTGATTGACTTTAACCAGAAGCTGGTGTTTTCTAAGCTTCGTTTTTGAATGAGCTCTGAGGGTAATGTGGCGTGCTCCTCAGGGATGCTTAAGTCTTATGATGTTTTTCTTAATTCTGAATTTGTTGCATTTGATTAAAGTGATATAATTTTATTCCTTTGCAGTAACCATGAAGAAGAGTTGTTCTCACTATTTCTGGAGTAAATTAATAAATAGTAATGTGAATACAAAGGGAGTTTAACTTGAAAATTTGATCATTGAATCATTTCATTATAAGGAAGCAATCAATCTATCTCCTTCATTTCCTCTCTTCCTCTTTCTCTCCTTTCATTCTCATTTTAGTTACACTTGTTATACACAGATACATCTTCATTTTCAAGGAAAAAAAGAAATTGAGAAAAGAAAACAGTAAAAAGCATGTCTCCTGTGTTCCCTTTAATTATCCTTCTCTAGATGCAACTATTATTTTATATCAATTTCTGATGCTTTCTATATGTTTGTACCCTCACACATATAAACTCTTAAAGTTTGGGAGCTTGAGGATGAAGGGGAAGTGTTCTACTCCGCAAAGGCAAGGGTGGGGACTTTAAGAAAAAACTGTTCCTAAATTGTGTTGCTACTGTCAGAAGGTTGCTACCTTTCCTTTCATTGTTGGAAGACACTTAGGCAGTAGACTGTGGCTGTCACTCTATCTGAAGAAGAGAAAGGAGACTGTGAGGTGGAAACTGCCTCTAGAAGGCAGTAAAGATGGAGCCTGCATATCTGATTACAGGGTGGATGAGATTAGGGATTACAGTCTTGACAGGACCTTTATAACATGGTGGGGAGGTGGCCAGCTAAAGCTTGTATCGGGGGGATACAGTGTGAACACAGTGTTAGCTGGAAGGTGCGGTGAGATTTGTAAAGGGACTACCAAAGCTTAGGGAAGTTGCTATGGGTATTAGCCCCTCCCCGAAAAGGTTCCTGTTGATGAAGGTGATGTCATCACTCTTCCTTCCTGAGCCCTTCGGCAATGAGACCATTAAGGCCAACTAAGGAGAAGGATAAAACCTCATCCTTTGAGTGGGAGACATGCCCTTTTCCTCTGTAGCACACTGGGGAGTTAATGCATCCAACTCCTCTGTACTCCAAGCTGTTAGGGAATTAGACTTTTCCTGCCTTTGTAGGTGGAGTGGAAGAAAGGCGTTGGCTTTATATTAAATCTAAATTGATGTTTTAAAATAAAAAGTAACAGGCCTTAAAAATTCAAGAACTACTATAATAAATTTCATCTTGCTTTCATTTATGGAATCTGCTCAGTATACCTAGGGAATTGATACCCAACTGGAAAGCAGGGGTTCTGGGTAGCGGAAGAGGGTAGCCAGTTTGGGGGGGGAAATCTTATTTAAATATCCCAGTGAGTCAAACTGTCTTAGTAAATGGGTGAATGGTTTATTTGGCAAAGAGATATAATTGATTTGCTTTTCAAATTCGTGATCTCTAAAACATTGTCATAATATTGTTCAAAACAACTGAGACCAAACCTTAGAGATTTTTCCCCTTATTATTTAATGTTGCACTAAATTTGACATATCATGCATACATATCTTGTTAAATTAGATGGTATGGTATGTTTCTGGAGACCAGGAGCTTTATTTTCTAACAAGCTAAGTAAAAGGTCTGTGCACTAAAACTTGTTAATTGAAAGGCACTGCATTTAAGCAGTATGTTCTTGCATAACAGCAAACATCTATACTAGATGCAAAGCGCTGAGCTGGACTCTGGGCACATCAAAATGTACAGGAGGTGATACCTGCCTTTGAAGAGTTTACTATTTACTGGGGAAGACATATAGACAGCTGGTTAATTTCATCATAATGTGACAAATATAGTAATAGAAGACAGTCCAGCATGTCTGAGGGGCCATACTGTAGTGGCCCTTAAGCCCTTAAAAGTTGTTCAAGGATCAGAGACAGCTTCTTGGAGGGGTTGCATGTTCCTTTTTAAGTTGGGAAATTGTAAATTATTTTACTTATCATTGTGTCCCTAGTGTGTGTGACATAGGGAATAATCATAAATATTTATTGAATGAATAATTTAATGAATAAAATAGAGCCTGATATGAGACTTGAATAATGAATATAAAATAACTAGAAAAATAAGGGCAGATGGGGGTTGAAGGTATTCTGGGGATGGATGGTGAAGAGTGGAAACAGAAACGCAAGAGTTTGGGGCTGGTGTCTTGTGTAGGGTTGAGGCATAACTCAGAGGTGAGACTGGGCTTGTGGATTCTTAAACGGGGGAGTGATAGGAGTTATTTAATTTTTCAGTCCCTCTGAAAGTTTAGTGGAGAAAGGATTAGATGGAGGTGAGAGTTGGAAGCATGAAAGTGTGTAGGCTTGTGGAATAGCCATGGTAGTAGAAATGCAGAAAAGAGATTGGAGTGAAGGATGTATTGGAGAGTGAAGGTCAGTAGGAGTTGGTAACTGACTGTGGTGAGGGGATGGGAGTCTAGGATGGATGTAAGGTTTTGGTCTCTGAGATATAAGTAGAAGTCTCCCGGATAGGGCTTCTGGAAAAGCTGTCGGTTTCTTATTAAAAAACAAGAGAGACTTGACTGGCATATACCCTTGTCCCTGCCTACATGTAACAAATGCCTCCTTACTACCACAACGTCTGGGAAGTCAGCTTTTTGCCCAGCATAATGCCTCCCTAAAGAGAAACGGGATCCTGAACAAGGGAAGGCAACTAACTAGTAATGTCTGACACACGGTGAGTTACCTGTTCATCTCTCTGCTACTAGTATTAAACAAAAAGCCCAAAGTCTATTCTTTTGAAGAACGCTTTGAGAAAACCATCCTATACAAAAAGGGGATTACTATATTTGCATGAAAAATGTGGCTGTCATATTTTTAACATGCACTCAACCAGCAGGTGCTTTAGCGCTTCCTAAGAATGATTATTGTTCTAATCACAAAGAATAAGAAAAAAAGAAAAACAAAAAAGAAAGGAGGTGATTGTGGTCTTCTCACCCAGCTTGATTTGAATGAAAAGTAAAAAACAAAAAACTTTCAAAGGAACATTTAAAAGCAGCATATAAATGTACGACTATTTTGTGGCTCAGACCAACAGGCTGAGGGAAGCCCACAAAAGGGAAAGCCTACCATGGAGTGTGGGTCAGCTTTGCAGAAATACAATAAAGATATAAAAGGGAAAGGGTTGTATGGGTTATATATATATTTTTTAAATAACAAGGGTCAGTGTTGGATAGTTCAGTGTAACATTTTGAGTTGAATTCATTTTGTTAGGCTTGAAAATATTACAGACTATGAGGTCCATAGACCAGAAATAAAATAATAAATCTTCTATCAAGTTTGCTTTTATATACGCCTCTTTTGTACTTATATGTAAAATCTGTATTGTATACACTTAACTATACCACCATATGTCAGTTTTCAAAACTATTTCAAACATATATGCAATAACATATGTGCAGTTCTTGGGCTGGCATAACGTTTGTTTTCTTAAAGTATGAACTGTTAATTTGAAAACCAAATTCACTAAAAGATCATGGATCATGAAATTCAGAGTACTGGCACTTTTAGATTCTTCATGTTTTATGGAAAAAAATCTTCACATTTGGTAATACATGCATTTATTTTTAATGCTTTATCTGGATTTTCTATCACGTCTCTACCCCCTTTCCATTTCTATTTAAGACTTTAAGACATCTTGGCAAAGAGGAACAAAGAGACTTAATTCTTACTGAATATGAAACTCCTTAGGCCTGGATAATGTCTGTATTTTTGCTAAGTCTGGAAAGATGTAAGTTTTAGCCAACACTGGAACAGCTTGAGAAACTATTGAAATCATACATGTATTGTTTTGTCTCTTATGTAGGAAAGTAGTCCTGTGTGGCCTGGTTTTACTTGATGTGGTCCTAGTTAATCTGGTTGTCTGCTGGAGGTCTCTTGTGTTGACCTAAGGGAGGTTTGGGAAATATTGGTTAATATACCACGGTGTGAGAAGGATTTATTACAAACGCCATGTGTCATTAGTATAGGCATTCTTTCCTTGTAAATCAAATATTTTATATAAGAACACATCACAATAACTTGGATTCATTCCCTCATTTCCCTCTGAGTAAAGTAAGAGACCCCCCTAAAAGGGTTCATCATAGAGGTGAACTGTGTGTCCATTTTGAGACTCTTGCTTTCTGCCAAGATTTAAGTGAAGTCCTCTTTTAGTAGGGAAATATAAATGTGAATTAAGGATATAATTTTATCCGTAATTAAATAAAAACATTATGGCAAATAATGTTTTGTTCTTCTCTACATCAAATAAATTGTTCAGTTGCTGAATGAAGGAAGATACTGTACACTGAGACTTGAGATTCTAAAGTCTTTTTTTACTTGCGAACAGTTAGAACAAATCTGGGAATTTGAATATTGTGATATAACTGCTGACAGCCCACAGAATATTAACATTCAGCTGTATGTTTATTTCTGTTTGACTTTGTAAGTGCTATGTAATTAAATCTTTAGTTTGTAATTTCTTCTAATTTAATTGCATAAATTTGAAATTTTCCTAAGTATAGTTAAATTATTCACTACTAATATTACAAGGAAACACCACATCCTTTGTTTTTATCAAAGTTAAACACACATATGGTTTAGAGTCAAATAGTTCTACCAAGATTGTTATGAAAAACTACTGCCCTTGTCCCAATGCCCTCCTGCTAACTGTGCCACGACTACTTTCAACTCTTTTAGAATCTTTGGGTATTTATGGTCATAACTGTTCAAAACATGCTTTTATTGCTCTTGCTGTACTTTTTAGCTTGGGGCATTATCTGTTGAATTCCACTATGGGAGATAAGGATTTAGCTCACTCTCACTACTTCCCTTCCTTACTACACACGAGCATGCTTCTCCTCTCTATCCTCTCATATGGTTATAGTATCAGTTTGGAAGGATGAGTAACTAGTGGTTATATTCTTATAACCATGCAAACACAGCTGAGTCACATAGTACGTATATATTTATCACATTTTGTTTCCTGTATAACTTGTTGTTTTCTCTGGAGTTGGTTTTTCCTTCCTATATGCACCCCTAATTTCAACTCTAAATTCTCTTCAGCTTGTGTAAATCTCTTCCTAGTATGTTAGAATATATTAACTATTTTATTAATTGTATCCTTTTGAAGAAACTTCGGAGTCTCTGATGTGGTGCCATCTAGACTGATTGCTGTATAGCCTGCTTCACAGACATCATCTTGGGATTTTCCTTAACCATCATCTTGGGGATTCCTTCTGCCTCTAATTTGTGTTTAATATGCTGTTTCCTAGATTCCATCTTTTACTTTCTTTCTTCTTTTTTTAATTTATTCCCCTGTTTTTGTAGAGCATGTCCTTCAGTAACTTACTGAGAAAAGGTACACGAGATATATATTTTTGGGACCCTACATGTGAGAAATGTCTTTATTTTTCTTCACACTTGACCATTTTGGGTGGTCCTGGATACTTTCTGAAGACTTTCTATAGCCATCCCCTCACTCTCACATTTCAGCCTCAGGCTGGGTCCTCCTGAAGCACTCACTACATCTAACTCTCTTAATTTCCTCTCTAGTTCTTCTCCAGTACCCAGGTGGGTAGTGGAAGTCAGGAGCATGTGCAGAAGGGTATCTTTCCTTTCTCTGCACCCTCACCTTCAAAAGTTACCATGGGTGCCCATTGTCGGTATGTCATTTTTCTCTGTGATTCTCAAATAAAACTAGAACTGGACGGTAAAGTGGTAAAAGCAGATTTTTTTTAAGGAACTATTCCTACAGGACAAAAGAGACCTCAGTTTAGAACTGGGCTCAATTTTGAAGTATGTAGCAAGTTGGGAATTTTAAAGATTGAGGATCAATGTAGTCTTAATCTACTGTTTTCAAAGGGTATACAGGTTCTACTTTTGGCTGCCAATACTGGTAAGAAATGGTAGAAGGCCAAGCCACACAAGAGGAGAAATTGCAGGGTAAGCTCTTGAGCTTACCTGAGAAATAGAAGTAGGCAGATGAATCTATGTTCACAGCGGTGGACAGGTATGAGAGAGAAGCCCCCCAACACCACCAGCAAAACCCAACAAACAAAAAAACAAAGGCGGCAAATTATAAGTATGGGAAGTTAATCTAGTTTGTTTGCTTCTAGTTTTGATGAGGGGTTACAGGATCCCTAAGAATTTTGACTAAAGTCATAAATCCTCAGGAAATGAACTTTGAAATCAAGTGGAGGGCATTCTCTTATCTTTGAACAAGTTAATAGTATACCCACTCCTTGTAATAGAATGATAATCCCCCCAAAAGATCTATAGTGAAATCAGAGAAGATATGAGGAGTCTAAAATGGTCACGACAGAAGATGCCTGCCCATGGGAAGAAAAAAAACGATAGGGATCTATGGACACAAGTGCTGTGAGGAGATATGGCCATTTTCCTTTTACATCATGGATGATATGAATAATATTGATAGTAAGAACACTGCCTTATTCTAAGAGCAATGGGATTAGAAAATATCACCTTACCCAACTAGTTAGAAACTTATGGAACTGATTACTCTAAGAGGAAGTAGGGGTGGAAAATATAAATAACCTCAAAAATGATTTAACTAAGTTTGTGGATGACAGCTCCATAATGGGTTGTTACAGGGAGCTAGGATGTTTTGGGTACACTCCTAACCTTTGAGGCTGACATCAAAGAACAGCCATTCTTCCCACAGCATGTCCCTTGGTGCTATCATCAGAATCCTGGGCAGGAAGGAGAATGAGTCTGATCCAGTGTGGCAAGACGCATTAGACACTGATCTGTGCCAGATTTGTGTGGGTTGTAAATTTAGGGTAAATTCCAATATGAGGGTTGTAAATTTCAATGAACGAAAACTTGAAAACCTTAACTTTTCTATTTCCTAATCTTTGTTAATTCTTCTTTATATAGTATACTCTTAAAGCTCGTTTTTCAACTTTTTGGAAGATCTCTTATATGTAGCCTTTACTTGACTAGGATGGTACTTTGTGACCTAGCAGTTTCCCATCCTGTAGGGTGAATAGGGTCAACTAATAACTTTGGAAAATAAATCTTACACCGTTGGAATTTCTTTTGCAAATTAACCTATTTTCAATTTGTAGTTTGAGTGAAAGAATAAAATGGAAAGATTCTACTTTAATTACGACTTTTGGTTTTTCTGATAGAAAGATACATAAAATTCCCCTTTGAATTGATTACAATCTACGTATAGGGAGACACAAAGGTAGTTTTAGTGTTTTCAGGTACAGAGATTAATTTTCCTTATTACTTTTATTTTGGAGGGGGAGGCTGCATTCAAAACTTGGATCGGAATGCCTTAGATCAATGTGTAGGAATCATGGGGGATCTTGTTTTTAATATGGATTTGGATTCGGTAGGTGCGGGGGAGGCTGGTGATCGTGCTTCGAGTGGGTGCTGCTACCGCGGGGCTGAGGACCACGTTTTACATAGCAAGACTTGAAAGGGCTACTTGCTAATGTAGCCCTGTAGTTTGGAACACCAATCATGGTTTCAGCTTTCCCACTAAATGTTTTTGGAAAGTTTAGGGAATAATTAAAACAAATAACTTATATGAAGAGGATCCAAATACTACATTTATTTGGATGTTGAACTAATCTAGAAATTCCTTCTTTTCCACCTATTCTGAATTCTTCCCATCTCTCTTCCCTTTCCTTCTTGAATATTTCCATTTGGTATTGAAAAGTGGGGACTAAATGACACAAACATTTCTTGAGTCTATTAAATTTAAATACACACAAACACATGCACACACACTCTTTCAGTTCTGTCTACTTTGGCTAATTACTGGCAATAAAACTCAGTAAAGGGATTTAAGGATTATGAATGTTCTACTTGGAGGAAATTGCAATTAAGGTTATTAAGGCCTTTGGGGTTCTGTGTGTATTTTAAGCAAATTAGGAGTTTTATGTTTTTTAAAGAGACAGTAACTTCTTCCTTGCCCAATTATGCCCCCCCGGCAGTGCGCATGCGCCTGCAGTGCCCGTGGCGCAAAGGCACATGGCCTACTTTATTCTTTCAGGTGAATCACCGTGTAAGTTACGAATGTCTTTTCTCAATTCCATATGTGAAAGTCAGGATAACTAAAAGTAGAAACTAAGAAATGGAGAGAAATTGTCCTTTGCCACCAAAATTATTTTAAAAACCTAATGATCGTTTTAAATTCTTTAAAACATTTTAAGGCAGAATAATTGTCATTTACCTTTTATTTCCAAAATAGCTTTGTTTTCTATTAAAGTGATATGGGTTCGTTGCAAAACTTTATGAAATGCTGAACAGTGTACAGAAAAAGATGAACTCATTCTATCTCTTTTCATTAACCATTGTTAACGCTTTTGCATCTATATTTGTAAGATATTTTTCTGTGTATATGGAGAAAGTAGAAATTTCCTAAGATACACACCCCGGGAGTACAGCAAAGTCACTTTATTTTCTAAGCTTGAGTTTAGTGTCTATCTCGAGACCTTGTTCTTCTTAGTAGTGGAAAATTTATCCTGATAAATTCATATACTCTGTCAATTAAGTGTTTTTCCATTTTCATCACCAGATGAGCTCTGGCCTTCCCTCTTTCTCCATCCACCCGCCTCTCAGCAAGGTTTGCATCAAGTTTGTCTGGGGAGAGGAAGCAGTGGAGGGCCTCTGTCATCCTGATGCCACTCTCCACGACTGTGTGCAGTTAGCGTTGGTTTGACTCTTCCGTGTCTAGCTCTGCATACCTTCTGTCAGGGCATGAATTCATGTCCACGAAGTCCGCGTCTTTTGTCCTGACTGTGAGGCTGTCCCTGGCCTGTGGTCTCTCTCCACCGTGTCTGAGCTCTTCTTGAGATGTGAGGTTATTTCGGATGTTTTCCTAGACGGCTTTGGGCTTGAGAGGCCTTCTCAGGCCCTTTCTGCCCCAAATGCCTCACTCCCATGTCTCCATCCTGAGGCTCTAAGTATCCAGGTTGGAGGCACACACCTGGGCACTCCTTTCTTAGGTTTCACATATATCTTCTGTTCTGATTCCCTAATTTATCTGGACAGGATATGAATATTCTTTCGTGCAACCATTTCCCCCAAGGTTAGGGCATATGACTCTTTGTAGAGACCCACTCAACCTAAACTGAGTGTTCTCTTCTCCCTCCCTCCTACATCCCCAATTCATGGGATCTTTATCCTATCTAAGCAGGTAATTGGCTCTGATAGTCTTCCATGCTTATTTAAGACAGAAACATTTTTCCTCTGTGAAATTTGTCTCCTGTTTTTGAAACTCAGAACTCAGTGTCTCATAACGCAATGAAATTAAAAGAATGAGAAGGTTTTGTCTCTTCTAAGAGTTTTAAAATAGCATTTGGAAACTTAAAATTTGAACATTTGCACTTCTTTCTTTGAGAAACTCTTCCCTGAGCCAATGAATGCTACTTGTATTTTTGAATAAAGAAAAACCTAAGGACTAAGAATGAACTTAAAAGAAAAAAGTCAGTTCATACTGCAGAACATCATGCCATGTATGATAATAATATAATATGTGTAATATAATATGTGTAATAATATGTGTAATATTATACACATTTGTTTTTAAATAGAGTCTTACATTATTTTTATAATCCGCCTTCTTACATTTTTCTATATGGAAAGAGCCTTCTTTGCATGTTAACTAACATTGCTGTGTATAATAAATGATCGTTAAAGTCAGTATTTTAGATCTGATAAATTATTCAGTGTTCTATTGATGGACACTTTGGCTCTTTACTATCTTTTCACCATTAAAACAAACGCTGTGATGTGAATTGTGTGTCTTTATGTATTTGTCCATTTCTTTCCATAGGATTCCTGAGAGTGACATTGCTGGGTCAAAGGAAAAGTATAATATTGCTAAACTATAGAAGATTTTACTTATTTACATTACCGCCAGGAGTATATGAGGTTGTCATTTTCTAAATGCTTACTGATAGTTTTTAATCATCAATCTCCTGAACTTTAATATATGATGAAGTTGGCCGCTTATTTTAATTTGTATTTTTTGTCACTAGT
The DNA here is from genome assembly GCF_964270905.1 of Leucopleurus acutus. Taxonomy (NCBI): domain Eukaryota; kingdom Metazoa; phylum Chordata; class Mammalia; order Artiodactyla; family Delphinidae; genus Leucopleurus; species Leucopleurus acutus. The sequence goes on along the minus strand of NC_139159.1, from coordinate 54,420,395 downwards.
GAGTTTGAACATATTTTCATGTACATTTTTCCGTTTCTTTGATCAACTTTTAATAGTTTGTTTATATTCCCTACTTCCTCTTCTAAAAGGACCATTCTCCATGTTGATCTGCAAGTATTCAATATATACAAAAGCATCTACCCTTTTTTTGTGTGTTGCTATAATTTTTTCCAGTTTGTTCCTTTGTTTAGTAAGTATTTTTTTTGCTGGTCTGACTTTGTCACACAGGCTTTCAGGGATTCTTTTGCTTTATTAACATAGATTTTAAAATAGGCAAACCATTTTACAAAGTGATTTTTTATTACATATGTGTGAAATTTGGGTACCTTTAAATATGTTTATAATAGTTTAATTCTTGAATCTAATTTTGGTTTTCACTGATATTACTTAAATAGTAACATTATTTCTCTTTATGCCGACTGCTCTCTACTAGGTTACAGTGAAAAAGCTACTATTTCATGATTATAAATTCACAAAGAGAAAGTTGCACTGGTTTGTGAGATGAGGTACACCCCCCCGTTAGTAAGTGAATTGAATGTTAGGAAAATGTTGTTCACAGTAGCATGAACTTGAGCATCTTATCTTCTTTGTAGAAGGTGATCCCCAGAGGCCAGGTGGTTGCTCTGTGCATGAAGTTGGTCATGTGTTAGACCATGGAGAGTGATGAGCAGAAGTGGACAGGCCATGTCTGTTTGATGCAGGCAACTGTCATACAGCTCAGTTGATAGTTATCAAGCTGGAATGTGGGCCATACCATATGACTATTCAAGAAAAAAGCAAGAAATCTGAATTTCCATTAAAAAATTTAGAGTAACAGATACGTTGTGAGTAAAACAAAGTACTTCTACAGACTGCATAGGGGCTCATGGTCATCAGGTAGGAGGCTTTGCTTTATATTTTTTTGAGGCAGAGCTGCTCTATGTGAACAGGGTCCCCCAGAGCTGTGTAGAGTATAGCCATGTGTGGTGGCCCTGGAAATGCTTCTATACCACAGTGATGGAATGATTTTCCCAGAGAGTAGCTAACGTCCCCCCTCCTCTATTCCCTTGGGGTGTATGGGCTTGCCTGCACACGTCTGTGCATAGGTGTGTGCCTGTGTGTATGAGCCTAATGATTGGCTCCTATGGTGGGAAGACACCAGATGCCTCATAATCTCTGTCTACTGTCTCCTTGGTTTCCTCTTTTGCTACAATCCTTTTTGAAATGCGTTGCTCTCAGAATCCCGTGAGTAAAAATGAAAAGAATAAAGAGGAAGAAACAGGTTTCTGCAATATCAAGTTCAGGATCCCTGAAAATGAAATTGGAGACTTAGTGATTACAAAGTAATTAGAAGAAGTACCTATTGACAAGAATTCTTGATAGATGTGTGCTTCTCATTTCATCACATCAGGAAGCACATGAGGCAGTTTGTCCCATTTTTGGTGATACTCAGTCTGATCCCTTGGTTAATGCGGATTCTGCCAAACCTCTTCATCATAAAGGGAACTTCCCCCTTTGGAATTAGTAAGTAATCTCCTGGGTGATACTTTTTCCCAGTAAGCTTGCACCTAATGGTGTTAGGATGGTGATGATTCCTGCCTGAATTAAATTATCGTATTAATGATGGCAGAATGATGCATCTAATTTTGTGGCCACAGTCATTCAAATGCAGATTGTAGGATATTCTACAAGACAGCTGGCCTGGACTCTAAAAATCTCAATGTCAAGAAAGACAAAAAATAATGGGGGAGGTGTTCTGAATTAAAAGGACTAAAGAAACAAACCAAATGCAGTGCACAGTCCTTGATTGGTGTCTGGATAGATGGCAAGACATTTTTGGGATGGCTGATGAAGTATGAACATAAACACCATAAAATATTATTTTACCCATGATAAATTTTCTGACATCTGACAATGGTATTGTGATTATGTAAGAAAATGTCCTTATTCTCAGAAGGTGCATGCAGAAGAATTTGATGTGAAGTATTGTGGTGTCTGCAACTTACTTATAAGTAGTTTACCAAATATGAGTGTGCTATTTCTATATCTTTCTATCTGTAGATCTGTATGTATATAGACAGAGACATAGATATAGATGTTGATATATAGATAGGGAGAGAAAGCAAGGGAAACTGTGATTTTTTTTAAAATAATGAGGTTAATTTTGACAGGACTTGTTCTTATTGACATAAACACCGTGATAGGTGTTTATGATAATTATTTTAAACTATAAGTGCTTACAACCCTGGTGTCCTAAAGCCTCTTCTAAAATTTGGAGTTTTTGAAATTCAGTTTTCCCAACTTATTGAAAATCAGACATCGATTCATTTCCCTTCTTTAAAGCCCTCCAGTTTTTTTTCAGGAATCAATTTCTCAATATTTAAAAATATAAAGATATATTCACTAGGGTCTTCTTGCTTATCTTATAGTCAATATTTTTTCCTCAAGCTGTGATTTTTTTCCCTTTTCACTTTGAAGGTCTTTGTTTTTAATAAATACAAAATGAAAGCAGAAAATAAGTTTTTCTACCTCTTTCATCTAGTATTACGTTATATCAATAATTGGACTGAACAATTTCATCTTGTTAATTTTGCTCTTAAAAAAAAAGTTCCCTATAAACTTTAGGAAAATTTAGCCTTCCTAGGAAAATTTAGCCTTCCTCACATTTCTTTGTGACTAACCTATTTTTCTCCTGAATGTATCCTTTTGTACATGTTGCTTAAAATGTTTGAATTCATCAGAGGACTTCCTATGAAACTTTACTGGATTCTAATAGAATATCATTCATTTCTTTTCCCATTGGGATTATATAAGTAGATTCTTATTTTGAAAATATCCTCTTTTTTTTTTTTTTTTTTTTTGCGGTACGCGGGCCTCTCACTGTTGCGGCCTCTCCCGTTGCGGAGCACAGCAACTTTACGGGCCCAGCCGCTCCACAGCATGTGGGATCCTCCCGGACCGGGGCACGAACCCGTGTCCCCTGCATCAGCAGGTGGACTCTCAACCACTGCGCCACCAGGGAAGCCCTGAAAATATCCTCTTAATTCCTCTTCCAACTTAGAAATGTTGGCTGCAAAGCCAAACCTGTATCCTTCCAAACTTAAAAAAAAAATCCATCGTTGAAATCTTGGATTTTACTTCTAGGGTCGCAGTTTCTGTATATTACCCCATGGTAACACCATAGTTTCCATATTCTCAGCAAATTCTTTCTTGTATCCAAGTTAAGTATTGAGTGGCTCCTTTTGCTATTGTCTGAAAGATAGATTGTCAATAAGATAGGCCAAGATTTATCAGACATACAAGGACAGAGAGTTCAGCATCCCCCAGTCCTGTGCAGACACCTGTGCCCGTACTAGTCCTCCCCTTGGGATATCCCCCTCCAACTGGCAAACTCCTGCTCCAACTGGCAACTCATCTTACCACCTATTTCTTAGCTCTTCCAGGATAAATTTGATCTCCTTCTTCTCTACCCCTAAGCACTTGGTAGCGTGCACATAAAATGCAACTTAAAATCCACAGCACCTTAAAGGGCTCTCAGTGAACAAATCTAGGATAAGTTGAGCACAGATTACAGTAACAGATGATAGTACACTGAATAAAATCTGCGATTCCCTACTGATGTAAACAAACAAGAGAGAAATAAATGAAGGAGAAGGGAAAGCTCTTCCTAACACTAGAACACCCCCTAATAAATGGAGAAGAATGATGGAGTTATAAAATCACCTTTGATAACCATCAGAAGAATAGTTGATTTAGGCAAAAGGATCACGGGTGGATGCCAAAACCAGTGTGTGGAAGTTTGAAGAACAGGATATGTATGTAGTTTCACTGTATCTCCTCAAAAAAAAAAAAAAAAAAACTTCTTATAGAGGGAAAAATAGTGACTTTATAGTATAGAAACCTGACCGACACCACCTTAGTCAAGGGATCAAAGTTAATATCACCAGTAATGCAACCAAATTCATCAAGTGTCTCTTGACCTGCACGAGAAAAGGACATAACATCAATTCATACATAATCCCCAAAATGTGAGATCAGTCCGCCAAACAGATATTCTGTAAATAACTGATCTTCCAAGATGTCAAGCTCATGAAAGAGGAACTGTTCCAGATTAAAGGAGACTGAAGAAATAGTTCAGCTTAATGCAATGCATAATCTTGGATGGGATTCTAGTCTGGGAAAATAGTAGATATAAGGGACATTATTGGGATAATTGAATATGGACTAGGGGTTAGAAAATAGTATTGGATCATATCAATATGGCTGATATTATAAGACAATGTCCTCGTTTTTGGAAATACATACTGAACACTGAAATTTAGAGGCAAAAGAGTGTAATGTCTACAACTTATACTCAAATGGTTCAGAAAAATAGTATATGCATACATTTATATACACATGCATAAGTGTAGGTATCTATATACACATCTATGTCTGTAAACATGCATACATAGAGTTTTGCCACTTTTTTGAGAGTGACCAAACACTATTTACAGTTTTCCAGTAGTGCATATGGAGTTTGCTTTTGGCTTCTGAGGCTTGGAGGGAGTGAAGGAGAATTATGGTTAGTGAGCAGGGGCAAACTGCTCTCAAACTCTTTGTGTCAGTCTGTCAGTCCAGCCTCTTCACTTTAGCGCATCTTTAAAGTCTAGTTTTGCTCATTTGGATGGCATAACGAGCCTTTCTAATTACATAGCTATGCTTGCTGTGTTACTTCAAAGGCCCCTTGTCCAGGACACGATTTGTCTTCAAAGACAGTGAGGAGAGTGGCCCATTTGCAGGAAATTGCATGGTTTGGGGGTGATGTTTTTTCTTTGAACTTGTCAATTGGAGTAAAGAGTGCTGGCTTTTTGCTGTATGCCCAAACAGTTAAAGACTTTCCATTTATAATTTTGAAGATTTCTCTTTAACCTCTGCCAGAAGAAACCTGTAACTCAGTTTCCCCCATTATCCTTTGTGCTGTATCAGCAGTTTGACTCTGAAGTGTTTTTGTGGATGACATCCTAATTTTGTTGGTTTATGAGACTTAATATAGTCCTAGTTATGTTAGGAAAGAGTTAGTATGGTACTCTTAGTGGCTAATCACCAAAAGGAACTTTGATTATTTTGCTGTAGCTAAAAACAGAGCACAGGGGCAGTGAGCAAATTACAAGGGTACAGTCTAATTTGAAAGAAAGTTCTCACAGTTTTAATCATGGTACAATGCATTTTTTCCCTAGGTGCTGTACATATATCTCTTAATGAGGAAATTAAAAGCATGGCTTTTGAAATCAGAGGTCAGAACTGGATTTAAATTAGTCACTAGCAAACTGTATGACTTTGGAAAGGTTTCTTAAACTCTCTGATCTGTTTATTCACTTTTGATAAACAGAAATTATGAGTAATAAACATTACTTAGACTGTTTCCCCAAGTTCATTTTCTTTCCCCACCCCCATTTTGACTTTTCTCTTTTTCATTTCTTCTTGTTCTGAATAGATATAACTTCTTAGAGCAAGAATGGTTAAGCAGCTAGATTGCAAACTGTGTCTAAGGTATTGATTGCTGTGAAGTTAGCAAACTGACAAAGCATGTTAAAATGAACTGTTGATAAATATTAAATACAGACAATTGATTTAAAAATTACTGAGAACTAAATCCTGTGTAGGCCTGAAGATTTAGTAGTGAATCATTCTGATTTTTATTAGCATAAGTAATATTTTATCCACAGCGACCTACACTGAGTATAATAAAGCTTTCACCTTTTTTTGCATTATAGTGTATTCCGGAATAATTGTTACATAATAATGTTTGTCAACCCAAAGTGTTTGTGTGTTTTTCATTAAGGCAACTTAAAAATGTTTTTTATTTATCTTTGTTTGAAGAGACCTTTCTCTAGAACAGGGTAGCTAACAGTGTTCACTCCCAGTTTTAAAACACAGTGGTATAATCCATGGGAGTTTCCACATCTAAAACACATGGAGTCTTTAATCTGGTTAGTTATGGCATGGGTGGTTCTTGAGGGCTGTGTTTATGACACCAAATAAGCCATCCAGTTGGCTTTCCATTTATTGTTTTAAAATTAAAATCGTGAAATAAGCAGAAGTTAGTTTATATTCTATTAATCTTTGAATAGACAGGAAGGGGAGTTTTTCCTATAGGCAGTTGGGTAGGTCAGACGCTATGCGCACTTAAGTTACAGTACTTAAGAAGTATGCAAAACTATTTTGAAGTAGTGTTAGTATAAGAAGTATTTAAGTACTTTATGGAATAAAAATCTGGCTCTGTTTATGAGCAGTTTGCTTTTTTCTATTTAAATAATTGGATTATCTCCTTGTGTAAACATGGGACCATGTGAAAGTGGTGGTTTCACAATCTTCATAAATGTATCTATTTAGATCTGCTCGTGTTGGAGTTACCATTAGCACCAACATTCTGTCAACATTTCCACAGGGTCTTTTAAGTATGTTGTGAACGTCCAAGCCAACCCTTGGCATGAGTGATCTATACTACACAGCAGTTTCTAGCCACAGCTTGGAGGCTCCCATACATTATAACTTCACGCTTACTTTTCCTCTGGCATTAGAACAGTTTTATGGAGTAAATCTTTTTCTCTTTCACGGTTTCAAGCAGGTGGCTTATTTTATACAACATAAAATATGAGTCTTCCCTTGTTTCAGAACATCATATATCTTTGGGAAAATGAGCAAATCTCAAACCATCTTATATTTTTCTCATCAACTAGTTAATGTTACTGGTGTTAGCAGTTGTAGAAGCTGAAGAGCTTATGATTCTGGTATTTTGCTTATGTTAATAGTTTAGTTCTGGGATGCGGGTGTTCTGACCCTTAATTGTATATATTTCCCTGTTACCTGTCAGCGTTAACATCTAGCATAGGAATATGCATTAAGATTTTTGTGCCAGAGTTTGTAGCGGGGGTGTGGAGGGAAGAGGAATAATTCTTCCAGGGCTTGGCTTCGACAGTGAGTGTTAATTATGAGAAATACTTCACCATTTGGGGAATTGTATATGCTAACTTGAGGGCTCATTATTTTAATTTTTTGGTAGAGTCTATACATAGCTACTTTTATCTTTTCTTGTGTCTTTTTACTTGACGTTGGGTGTTAATGACTGTTTTTGGAAACCTGTTTCTGGGTCCCATTTAACTCATTCAGATTCTTGTGTTCTACTTCATGTTTAGTTGGTCAGTACATAGAATGGCACATCAAAGTGCTCATTTCAACTTTCCTTGAGCTTCTCTCTGTGGTCCTGAGCCCTGAGGATCAGGACCTGATGGATTCTGATTAAAAAAAAGAAACACTTAAGTACCTTGCATTGAATGTAAGATGTGCATTCAGAAGCTGTTTTGGGAAATCGCTGGCTCCTATCACCAGATGTGTGACCTGCATCTGCTTCAGCTGCTCACGTTTTGGGTGAAATATGTTAAAGGGATACTGCTTGGTCTCAAGGTAAAATGTGTTGAACCAAAGTAATTTTTCCTCTGATGATTGCAGTGACTGCTTTGGTACGTTCTTTCAGTTTCCTCCAGTTCTGGCAGACTCTCTTGAATATTAATGATGATGTGTTAAATTAGAAGGGGAATGTGTTTTATCATGTTCTGGATAGGTTCATTGTGCCCTCAAACATACTAATGTAAGATTCCATCCACATTTATTTTGCAGCCGTATCTTAGCTCATCATCTTTCCTTGACCTGCCCTTATTGAGTATTCTGGACTTCCCTGAGACGTCTTAGTTAATTTATACTTGAAGCATGCATGACATGCCTCATCCAGACTTTCTGCTTCCTGTGATGTGTAAAAAAAAGAAAAAGAAATACCCCGTCCAGTTAACCACACTACAGCCATGGTTAATCGTGGTTGTAACTGTACTTCTGAGGTGCCAGTCTATAAAGGATTATGACTCATGTACTGCTGACACTGGCGAGAAATCAGGAGCTTACAATGGTGGTCCTTTTCCTCATTTTTTCTGAAGATGTTAGCACTTCATGTGTTAAAATAAACCTGTAATTCTACTTAACTTTCTCCCTCCATGTTTTAAAATCTAGTAGCTTTGAGTTTTTATACAGTGAGACACCCACTTTTGTAGGAGCAGCAAAATCATCTGATTAAATTCCTTTAATCCTGATGTCATTAAGAATATTCATCTCTAGAGATGATTTCAATATTTTAGGAGGCTTATAAATCTTTAGAAATACTATTTTCCTAAGGAATATTTCTGAAGATGAGGATATATCCATTCTTTCATTCCTAATTAACATGTTTTAGGTGGATAAACAATGGTATTAATTATCAACTAATAACATTTTCAGGCAGCCAATTAATATGGGTTTCTCAAAGCTAGTACTTTGAGAAGTTAAAAGTTTTGTAAGCCTTTTTCCTAAAAATATTAGTATCTATTGAAGGACTCATGATAAAAGATAAAGAGATTCTGAGAAAATATGGTTTAATTCTACAGGTTATAAAATTTTGGAATTTTTGGCACGTTTGCCCTTTACGACCTTGATTGCTCAGCTGAGTTTGAGCTTGGGAGTATACATGATTACATGGTTTTTTATCCCAGTGTTGCCAAGCTGTAGTGGGAGGATCTATGCCTGACTTGATTTGTATAGAATCTGACATGCAAGTTCCCTGTCATTGGTGCCAGAGATAGGGTTTTGGTTTCTAAATATATATCTTGAATTTGGGATTGGGCAGAGATAAATATATTAGCAATTTTATGATAAGATTGATCAATGAAATTAATAGTAGTTTTTCATTTTTTAAAAAGCTCTTCAACTTGTAACATTATTGAACCTGCAAATATGGAGCAAGGCTAAGATGCCAACAGCCCATTGTTCAGTCCCATTATTTTCAGGATTAGAAATCTGTACTCTTTGTCAGGAGTGGATGCCTTCACCTAACAGGAATTTAGATTTCTTCTTGTTTGGCAGGGCCTACTCCAGAAACAGGGGAACACTTTTAAAAAGTATTAGGAGTATATTAGAAACAGATGGGCATTCAACACCTACATAAAATGTTCTATGGGAAAAAATGTGAATAACTGGGTTTGATTTAACAAAGAATCAAACTTAAAATATCAGGATTCTTGAGAAACCAAACTTACTTTGCAATTTAAGAGGAATACAAATCAGATAATTAGAATCAAGAGTAAAGAGTTTGGGCTTCCCTGGTGGCGCAGTGGTTGAGAGTCCGCCTGCCGATGCAAGGAACACGGGTTCGTGCCCCGGTCCGGGAAGATCCCACACGCCGCGGAGCAGCTGGGCCCGTGAGCCATGGCCTCTGAGCCTGCGCGTCCGGAGCCTGTGCTCTGCAAAGGGAGAGGCCACGACAGTGAGAGGCCGGCGTACCACCAAAAAAAAAAAAAAAAGAGTAAAGAGTTTTACTTATACTATTTTTTTTCTCCTTATATACTTAGTGATATAAGTAATTGTTACCTGGTTTCTGCCTCATGATTTTTGTCTTCTATATCCATGTATTCCTTTCCCTGTCAGGGAGATATGTGTGGATTTGTGTTTACACCACTGTCCAGCACCTTTTTGAAGATTTTTAATGTTTTATGTGATATATTTCATCTTTAGAATTTTGGGTGGATCTAGATTTAGAGAAGTGTTTTGGTTGGAGTGATGAGGCTCTGGATGTCAGCAGGCTTTAGGGTTGGAAAAGTTGAAGCTTACGGGGAGAGCAAATAAACACAGTCATCAAAGCTGGGAATTAAGATTTGTTTATTCACCTGCACACTTGAATTAAATCTCATAGAAATAGGCAGAGCCATTTGACTTATTAAGATCCTGACAAAATAAATTACTCTAGTCATGCTTAAAGGTCTATTTTTGCCTGGCTTTAGATACAGAGATTGGTGTAGTCACCATATAACGGATGAAGACGTTCTTGTTGAATTAAGCTGTTGACGTACAACATAGAGGTGACTAGGATAGTTGACATTGGACAACGGTTAATTAAACCAAAAAGTCCATTTGAGGTTTGGGGCACAAAGCTTCAAATTGCCAAAATTACATGTGTTCTTGTCCTTCAGTATTGAGGAGCACGGTTGAAGAAGATTGGGGGAAGGGAAGAGAGAGCACTTAGGTTGGGTGTGGCTCACATCACTTTTGTTTTAAGAGAATTCCTCCTGTGTAGGGTTATAAAGATATCTAAGATATGGACTCAGGTAAGTATTCCCTATTTCATTTTCATTGTCAGTTAAGGTTCAAGTAAATAAAGCAATGCTTTATTGATTTTAAGAATACCTTTTAAAAAATGTAGAGTACAATTTGTTGACTCTGAAATCTTTGTGGTCAGGATGAAAGTTGGCTTCTGATACATAAAACAAAACAAAAAGCCTTTAATTTATGATGATTCTCTTAGCTCTGTAATTCTCTTTTCTCCATACTTCTTTCTACAGAGTGTGATTTATAGTGATAAAGAGCTCTTGGTTTAACTTTTGAACTGAAAGTAAGTATAGCTTCAGTTTTACTTTGTGATGACTGTGGTACAGAGAACCTTCTCCTTAAACCATTTTGCTATGTATGTAAATCTTCCAAGTTCTCCTTTTACTTATGAAACTACGTTTGGGATTTGGACAACCTTGATCGTACCTTTTCATATTTGTAGTTAAGTTGCAGAGCAGAAGGCAGCCAGTGAACTGTTCTTAGACGTGCTGCAGAGGACCCTGCAGTGTGGGGCTGCCTTTGATGCAGCTCCAGCCAGCAGCTCCTGCCCTTGCCTTAGTCTCCTGGTTGCTCCTACATAAGGACTTTTTCTTTCACAAGAGAGTCATAAATTTCTTCCCCAAATATCATGCCAGAGGGTCTTTGTGCTTAAGGTGGGTTATGTTCTTAGGCAGCCCTGAAAATTAAAATGAGTTGGGTTCTCCCCAGTCACCGCTTCCTCTGCCAAAGCCATTTCATCCATCATACAGCTGCTGAGTCTTCCTAGTTCTGTCCTTTTCATCCCGTGTTCTGCACCCTACCCACCCCACTCTCAGTTTTTTACCCCTTCCTTACACAAAAGTTTGTCTGTATCCCAGTTTTTGAAACTTACATACTCACTCCTTACAACCTGCTCAGGACACTAATAACAAAATGGGAGAATAAAACCTCTTCAGAAGGCAGCTGGGGAAATTGTAAATAGTCTAACCTTATTTCCAGTTGGCTATGTGAAAATGCTTTATAAGTCATAATTATTTCATGAGAGTAAGGGATAACAGAAATCCTGTGATGAAAATAAAAGCAGAAGAGCTGAGCCAACAGTAGAACGTAGAGAGAGGTACGTGGGGAGTTGGGGCACTATAACTGTCTAAGTGAGAAGTAATAAGGGCCTGACTTATGAGAAGATTAGTGGAAATTACAAGAGTGAGGGCTGGAATTAAATCTTTAGAAGGAGACATTCTCATTAGTCTAGAAGAGGAAGAAAACTTTCAGTAATGACCCAGCTACAGGAGTTGGGAGGACAAGAGACTGAGAATGAGGTCTTGAATTGAGGATCTGAAAACCAGTTGTGGTCTTCATAAAAGTAGTGTTGGGGATAATTACATGGGTGGGGATGGTAGGTTGAGGCTGCAGATAAAACTGACACTTCCAAGAAATATGAGTGATATTGGTCTGATTCATTGATATGAGAAGATGCTCACAACTTGATTGAAATTGAGCAAGTTATCATACTTCATGTAAAGTCTGATCACAGTTATGAAAAATACCAATTACATATTATAAATACTGTATATGCGTACATATATAAAGGAGTATCTGGAAAGTTTGCCAAAATTTTATTAGGAATTCTATCTGAGGAGGTGACTTTTAATCTGAATTGATTCTTTTTTGCTCCACAATTGCAGGTTTAAGAAAATAAGGTGGTAAATAAGAAATTAGTTGGGAAGCATAGATAGCTTTGCAAGCAAGAGAAAGTCTCTAACATAGATTCACTATGTAAATGAAAGCAGTTTTGAACAGTTGATAGAACAAAGTCCTGGAATAAGTGGGAAGAAGTAGATCTTAATGCCCAATTCAGAGGGTCGTCTTGACCGTGATTTCTGGTCCTGAGTGTCTTGGTTCTTCTTTGGCCCCTGAAAGGGTTAGACTGAAAGGTTAGAAAGGTTAGAAAGGGTTAGACTGAAAGGTTAGACTAAGCTCTTGTTTGGGAATCTCTCTGGAAGAGAGGCTGCAAGAAAAAGTCAGAGAGCCCAGAAGTGGGGAGAGCATGTTGTGGAACTGAAACCTATGTAGATCTGCTGCAAGTAGCTGTAAATATATTGGATGTTAAATCATTATAAATAAGGACTGGTGTGGTATACAATGTACTTTGTTGTATAGCTGCTAGTCTGAATACTGTCGGCTTGGTATTAATTTTATATGCAATAAAGATTATATGTAGGGCAAATAGGATGTAGTCTCAAAGCAGAAAGTTTCAATAATTGATGAATTTTCTGTTCCTTGTCTTATTTCTTTTGTGGGTTAACTCAATAAAATGAAGTCAGTGTGGCCTTAAGCTTATTACCTTACATGAAATTTTTATACTTTAGAAATTATACTAGGATTTCAGATTGTATCATTTCTGAATTTTATACCAGGGCTAGAAACGGAATTTGTTTTCTTTTAAATTACCATTTTTGTCACTAGCTGTAGTGAACTTCATAAGGTTCATATATTTCAGATACTGTTTTTTCTTACATGCTTCCTACCTTTTTAATATTTATATCTTGTTTTGTGCCACAGTTCTTTAAGCCTGTTTTCTAGTTAAGTCCCTCTCCCAGTCTACCATTCAATTTGTCCTTAGAATTTTTTTCAGTTTTAGAATTTTAATTTTTTTAATTTGCCCATTTTATGATACAGCTTCTTCCCATGTGATTTCTAGTCATTTCATCTCTTCAAATACTCCAAAGATACTCATTTTAAAGTCATTTTCAGATGGTTCTGTTATTTCTGATTCTTTAGGTATGAAATCTCTTACTCAGACTGACTCTTCCTCATTGAGGTTTGCTTGCACATGTGATTTGTTCATTTTGATGTTAAGGTGGTTTTCCATGAAAGTCCCAGGTTGTAGTCCCAGTCTCAGGATTGTAGAAGATTTCTGTAGGGTTGTTTCATACTTTTTTCTTTGTGGATTTTGCTGGATCTGGGCAAGTTTTTTATGTTAACCTCTTGACTTAGGGACCCCATACTACATTGATGATTTAAACTTGGATACCACACTTGGAAGTCTCATAGATTTGGGGTAGCTTTCTCTTGTGGGTTATATTTTTCTCTCCTGTGCTCACGTCCTCTATGCCCCAGTCCAGGGTTGGAAACCTCTTCTCTGGCCAGCTGGAGTGGGGGCTTCTAGTGCTTGTTCCATGGACACACAAGCCTTTACGACTCCAGTCTCCATAGAGACAAGCATTAGCTCTTTACATGCATATTTCTTTTCTTTTTTATATTGAAGTATAGTTGATTTATGATAGTGTGTTAGTTTCAAGTTTATAGCAACGTGATTCTACATGCATATTTCTTGATCTGGACTGAGGACCCTGCCCTGAGGTCTGCCTCTGTCTGCTCTAGCATCTCCATAAACCATTCAGTTTGAGCTTCCAGCCTCAACTCTGTCTCTGGGTTTCCTCTTTGTTTCTAAGTTTGGTTGTGTATGAACCATTGTTTTTTGGAGGGTGGCAGAGGTTATTTTGTTTAGCATTTCTATGTGATTAAAGTAAAAGGACAAGAGACACTTGTCTTTTCAGCATGTTGCATTGACCAGAAGTCTGATCATATTCATATTTAAATGGATTTTGTCTTTTCTCTTTTACAGCTAGTTATGTATCAAATCCCATTTGCAAGGGATGCTTGTCTTGTTCAAAGGACAATGGGTGCAGCCGATGTCAACAGAAGTTATTCTTCTTTCTTCGAAGAGAAGGCATGCGCCAGTATGGAGAGTGCCTGCATTCCTGCCCATCCGGGTACTATGGACACCGAGCCCCAGATATGAACAGATGTGCAAGTGAGCAGTCAACTTTTGTCCACCCTAGTTTATTGTTTTTGCAACTTAGGGGGAGTTAAGTTGAAAATTTTGATTAAGAAAGAGTACAATTTTAATATGCTACAGAAATAGTTTAAGCTTAAACTTAAAAAAAAATAAGTGAGGTGGTATAAGAAACTTTTACTTTGTCTCTTGTATAGAAGTATATTGTATACACACACTTTTTTTTTTAAAGATTACCTAAGTATTTTTTCATAGCATGTATCTTAAACACAAGCATGGTAGGCAGATCTTTGTAAGGCGTACTCAGCACTTATCAATAAATAAAGGGATTTAAATACCTTTATATTGGGAACATCCTCTTGAGCTTACCACAGTGTCTATAGCTTCTTTTTCTCTTATACTTGGGTTTGTAATACTTGAATTAGTCTAATCTGTAATTTAATACATGAATTTAAAGCATCACTGCTTTAAAGCATCACTAAAATATAGTTTACTTCAAAGTATTCTAAGTTTAGCAACCACAAAAAGGTTATTAGGGAATGGCATTCTATACATAGGAATACAAGTACAATTTTTTACCTTTTAGTCCAAAAAGTCACTTCTCATTATAGAATTATTCTTAACTTCTGGGTAAATGGTAAAAATTGGAGTTTAAAAAAATGAGTAAGCTACCAAAGGAATATCCCCCTTTTTAAGGAGCTCAAATTTTAGGGGATAGAAGGAGAAAAAAGGGGAACATGGAGTGAAATGACAGATGGGTAAGATGTTTAATCATAATTCAATACACTAAGTACTAGATCAGCAGGCAACTTGTATGTTATGGGAGTGATTTAATTATCTCCAATTAACACACTGTGTGCATAACTATTAAATCAGCTGAGGTCTTTAGGTAAGAAGAGAGTTTGAATTTTATCATCCAAGGGCAATGTTATTTTGAAAGAAGGCAGAACTACTAGAGGAAGGTTATATAGAATCTGGGAAGAAGAAGGGACACGTTTGTAAAAATAATGTGTTTGGGAAACAAGAGGTCTCCTTTGGGGATGCTGTTGGCATCTTGGCAAGGCAACTTGGCCTGCATTGCTGGACATTTAACATTCTTAGTCCTTGCTCGGTAAATCTTCTTCATTCCCCCAAATCACCGTGACAATAAAAAATGTCCCTAAAAATTTCCAGACACCTCCCAGGGGAGCAGTACCATCCCTGGAGAACCATTGAGTAGTAGCTGCTTAGTGTGAGGTGTGGTTGGAATTGAAGATGAAAAGGGAGGCTTGAGTGCAAATGCTAAAAGTCTTGAGTGCAATGTTAAGAAGTCTGGATGTTATCTGAGGGTTCTGAGCAGACAGTGAATTAAAGCAGTTGCTTTATTTAAGATAATTCTTGCAGAAGTGCAGGAAATGAATTGGAGAAGACTATTGTAACAATTGCAGATGAGAAATTGTGTTCTGATGAAAGGTTTTTGGTAATGAATTCCAGAGACTTTTAAAATAGAATCAATGAGACTTAGTAACTAACTAATTTCACAGAATAAAGAGAGAATCAAATTTGATACTAAGATTTCTAGCTAAGGTGACTAGGTGAATAGTTTTGTCATGAGCAAGATAGAAACATATGGATTTAGAGATTTGTATGGACCTCCATTTTATGGAACTGTTGGGATTAATAACTAGAGGGGTACGGCTCCCCCAGAGTATCAATAGATTGGCCATTTTTTTCAAATATGTACCTTATCCTTAAGGTGTATGATTTGGGCTAGCTAGTAATGTCTATCCTCATAGTTTTTGAACCTTCATAGGAGGATGTGTCCATCTTGAAATGGATTCCTGTTCAGATTGCTTTAGACCACCTATGGGGGGGTGGATTTGAGTCCATGAATATTCTGTGTGTTTTTTATTCCAGGCTATCAGTGCACAAGGAGGATAAGAGTGTAGATAGCTCCAGGCATTTATTCCAAGTTCTATGCCTAGCACTCTACACACTGTGTATGGACAATAGGGTGACCATATAATTTATTACTCTACCTGGGACATTGGGGATTGAAAGTGGCTGCTGTTAATAACTCTGCAGGGACATTGGGTGTAAAGAAGGGCTGTCCTGGGCAAACTGGAATGGGTGGTCATTCAGCAGTACCTCATAGTCTTATCAACAGGGTCTTCCTTAGAGAGATACCCCAAGGCAGGGCTTAACACAAACATTTTGGTTAAGTTGATCCCTTTTCTCAGAAATGGAGAGGAGAGCAATGACTGTAAATCAGCCTTGGAAAGAGAATCTACACGTGAAAATGGGTTTGCTATGGTTATACTTATTGTAAGTGAATGCAATCGATGTTGCAGTTTACTGACCTAGAAATCATTACTTATCTGGTACAAGCGGGAAGTGCTTATTAACAAGGCTCCTGTGAAGCAAAGTGAAAGTGGAAAATTATTTCTTAATTCTCAGTATATGACTTCAGATGATTATGGTTCATTCTTAGTAATATTGGCTCTTTTTCATAGATGCTTGAAATATATTGCATTGTTATTTGTATTCCATACAGAGAATGAGACAGATTTAAATTGGAAAAGCTGTCACAAACTTAGAATTTGAAATCATATTGACTTTTTGTTTCAGAAGATTAATGCTAGACAGTAGAGAAGATTATACTTCAAGTAACAGTAGCTTTAAAAAATCCTCTAAGTGAAACTTGCTCATCTATTTCCTAATCACTAAAGTAAGATTTCATTGTAAAGAAAAACCTCTCTTCCAAAGAAAGACTTGCTCTATAGAATATTGGCTGAGGTTGGCTTCTTGGTCCATACAGTGTGGATCTTATAAAATTCAAACATGCTTATTAAAAACCAATTCAATAATCATTTGCAGCATAGTGTGGAAAAAAACATACTACAACACTGAGTTGCCATCGTCTCTGATACTGTTAGGTGAGATTTCTCTCATATTTTCTTTCTCATTCATTGATAAACCCATTTACATGAAAAAGCTTAATTTTAAAAATTGCTATACATATTCCTTGCAGAAAGCTTGGAAAGTACATAGAACTTTAAAAAAATAAAAAGCAGAAACAAAAATAAATACTACTCAGAGATAACAAAAGTCAACATTTTGGCTTCTATTTTTTTTTTATAATCACACCTGCATATATATACAATAATATTTATTGCTCAGACTAACATTTAAATTTAGCTAGGAATTATAATTTTCTCTAGATAATTTTAAAATTTTTATTGGGGTAGAGTTGATTTACAGTGTTGTGTTACTTTCAGGTGTGCAGCAAAGTGATTCAGTTATACATACATATCTATTTCTTCAGATGCTTTTCCCTTATAGGTTATTACAAAATACTGAGTATAGCTCCCTGTGCTATACAGTAGGTCCTTATTGGTTATCTACTTTATATATTAGCGTGTATATGTTCATCCCAAACTCATAATTTATTCCTTCCCGCCCTTTTCCCTTTGGTAACCATAAGTTTGTTTTCTAGGTCTGTGGGTCTATTTCTGTTTTGTATATAATTTCATTTGTATCTTTTTTTTTTTTTTTTTTTTTTTTACATTCCACACATAAGTGATATCATATGATATTTGTCTGGCTTACTTCACTCAGTACGACCATCTCTAGGTCCATCCATGCAAATGGCATTATTTTGTTCTTTTTTATGGCTGAGTAATATTCTGGCTTCTATTCTTGACATTTTGTTTCTGTGCATATTTATGTCTTTCTTTCCTTACAAATGAGTCATCATTCTGTTTTGTAACGTTTTAATTTAATGAATTATGAACATTTTTTCATGTCATTAATTATGACTGCTTGTTTTCTACTGAATGGATATACCATAATAATCTAGCTAATTATCTGTTGAAAATTTGCTTTTAGTTTTCACCACTGTAAGCCGTTATATGAAGAATTTCCTTGTATATAGATTCTTTTGCTTATACACACATGTATAGTTTTACACGTTTTTTCTGATTTATTTTCATAAGATAAGCTTTTAAACATAGCATATTTTTCCAGCTTTACTGAGATATAATTGAGATACAAGCATAAAATATATTTTAAAGACTTTTGATATATATTGCCAAATGGCCTTCTGGGAAAATTGTACTCATTCACGTCTTTACTAATAGCAGACATTTTCCCTTGCATCTCACCAACACTGGGTATTAGTGACAAAAAGGATAAAATGCATCTTTTTTTGTTTTAATATGCTTTTCTTTGATACAAATGAAGGTAAACATTTATTTTTCTCATGAATATTGGCATTGCAGAATATTTCCCAGAATCCTTGGCCTTCTTTTTTCCTCTAATTGCACAACTATTTTCTTAGTAACATAAATAAAAACCTTCAAGTGAAGGATAACATAGAATATGCTCACAGATCATAAACGGAGCGTTCAATGAATTATCACAAAGTGGACACACGTATGTTACCATCACTCAAGAAGAAATGTTAACAGTACCCCAAGAACCCTCATTATATCCTTCCCAATCACTCCCATTTCTCCTTCAACAAAACTGCTATCCTGACTTGTAACGAAAACCATATAAAAGATTATTCATGATGACACTAATCATACTAGCTACAAATTGGAAACAACTCAAATGTCCAAACAATAGAGTATTTAAAAAAGTATATATAGAAGTAGAGATGAACTACTGCAACATGAAGCATCATAAATAAATCTCACAATATAACATTGGGTGAAAGAGGCCATAAAATAATATTTACATACTTTTCGAAAATAGGTAAAATTAATCTATGGTGCTAGATGGCAGGATTGTGGTTTTTACTGATGTGCATTTATTGAACACCTACTATGTGCTGACTTTGGTACTAGATACCTGAAGATACAATAATGAGTAATAACTAGTTTCTGTCCTTGAGTTGCTTATGGCATAGTGCAGTGACATTCTACCAGGGGTGATTTTGCCCATTAGGGAACACTTTAGTAGTGTTTGGAGACATTTTGGTTAATACAAGTGGAGGGGTGCTACTGGTATCTGGTAGACAAAGGCCATGGGTACCACTCAACATTCTACAGTGCAGAGGACAGCCTCCTGCAGCAAAGAATTATCTGGCCTGAAATGTCAGTAGTTTTGAGGTTGAGAAAGCCTGGTCTAGTGGAAAGACAGATAGTTAAGTGTATTATGTGGTAAATGCTGCTAACTATTTAGCTTCCATTCTGTGCCAGCTACTCTATTAGATGTACTTTTCCTCATTTTATTTTTCAAATAAGTGTGGAAAGTAGATTATGGTGTTTCTATTTTATGGATGAAGTTACCAACTAAGTAAAACGCACTTTCTAATGGTTGGGTGGATTTCAGCAATGAAGGAGCTTCCACTTAAAAAAAAGCTGTGGGTGTTTGCAGAATTATTAGGATTAAGTATTATAGGTAGAAAAAAGGAAAAAAAAAACACATGGAAAGGTATGGAGAGGCACAAAAAAATCATTCCTTGTGAAGTAAGATGCAGGTGGTTGAGTGCAGTTCCACTGTAAAATCAGAAAACTAAAAAACTAGTTAGGTTGGTGGGGACTAGGTCATTGCAGACCTTATGTGCTAAATTTAGGTAGTAGAAACATCCTGAAAGCCACAAGTAGTCAACGAAGCATTACAAGTAAGGGAATGATAAAGGTTATGGTTTTGGGAAATATTTTTCTTTTAGCTGCATGGAAGATGGGCCAGAGGGGAGTCTGCAATGAAGGCAGCAAGATCAATATTCTGGGTAAAAAAAAAAAAAAAAAAGAACAGCTGTATCCTCACTAGACCCTCCCTGGCCAATCTATATAAATTTTAACCTTCTCTATTCCAATATTTCCTTTTTCCTTCTCTTCTTTATCCCTCCCTCTCTTCTTTGCTCCCTCCTTCACTCATTCCTTCCCTCCCTTCTTTCCTTAGCACTTATGGTTGACTAACACACTGCATATTTTACTTATCTGTTTTATTCACCTCTCCCACTAGAACACAAGTTCCAAGAGGGAAGGGATTTTTAGTCTGTATTGTTCAGGCTCTTGTTATGCAGAATAGTGTCTGACACATACTGGGTGCTCAGTAAATATTTGAATGAATAAATGACCTAAGATAGTTATAGTGGAAATGGAGAAGTGGAGAGAGATATTGAGGAAGAATCAATAGGACTTCATAACCAATTGGAGGATGTTAGCCAAAAGTGAAGGGAGAAATTAAGATTACTCTTACGATTTTGACTTGAGAGCTGGAGAGTAGAATTTATCAAGGTACAAAATATAGGAAGAAGAGCATATTTGCTGGAGAGAAAGATCATGATGGTGGAGAATGGTTGGTTTGGGGCATGTTGAGCTTGAGGAAGTATGAGACATCCTGGGGAGGAAGATACCCAATAAGCAGTTAGATGTAAGTGTCTGGAGCTGTCAAGGGAGATCTGAACTGAATTATTGAGAAGAAGAAAAGAATATCAACTGAGAGAGAAAGAGTTCTGAGGATTGAAGCCTGAAGAATGGGGACATTTTAGAGCAAGGAAAGAAAAGCCTGTGGCAGAGGCCATGACAGAATCACCAGGAAAATAGAAAATTAGAGAATGATGTCCCAGAAGCAAGTAGGAAGACTTGAAGTATCAAGGGGTCAATGTCAAAGTTGTACTGTTTAAACAAGAGTTGTTGACCTCGATGGGAGTTGTTTCATTGTTAATGTTGGAGTGCTATCCTGATTGCTACGGTTTCAGGGAGTACATTGAGTCTTAGGGAAGCAGCCAGGTGACTGTAGACCCTCCTTCTCTTTCCCTTCCCTGCTAAGCTTGTTGCAAAAGAGTATCTGATGATAGCTAGAAGGCTCACAAATTAGAAAATCGTGTATGTGTGTGTGTGTGTGTGTGTGTGTGTGTGTGTGTGTGTGTAAGATGGAAGGAGACTTGAATGGGAAATAGCCAGTTGAAGTGGAGAAAGAGGGATGATTAAGGCAACAAAATCATTAAAGAGACAGAAGAACATAGGATCCAAAACCTAACTGAGGAAATTAGCCTTGGACATTAAACAATTGTTTAATCAGCAATCTATAAAGTATCTACCTCATGTTAGTCAAGGTTTTTGTTTAATTCATGTACAAGGAAGGGGATCAAAAATAGGCTGAAGTGAAAGAAAATGGACTAGTAAAGTTTTTTATGTATAAGAAAATAATATATAATTGTCTTGCCAGAGGCAGTATATTTTTAAAAATCATTTGCAAGCAAAAAATTATGGAAATGAAATTTTGCGGTTCTGTATCCAGTGAACTTGCTACTTTTGTTTTCACTCTGCTATATTTTATGATTCTGCCCTTGTTTTGGCACTTTGTGAGAAATATCTTTGGGGCCAGGAGAATACTATAATTTGTTTTTGAAATGAAAAGACATAGGTTTTAAAACTAGGAATTTTGAATGTATAAGAAAATTCAAAGTTAAGTATAACCATCCCTTAATTTGTGAACCCCAAGATCAGTGTTTAGGTGTTTTTAAAGAATTACTGCATGTCAAGTTTGAGTCCTTTTGGAAACCCCTGCCATTCTTGAATCATGCAGTGTGATGATGCATTTGAAAAAAGAGCAAGGTATTTAGAATTAACAGAAATATGTTTAAGATGTTTTAAATCAAATCTGGATAATTGTGCACTACAAATAAGAGGACCTATATAATTACTCTGAGTACCATAAAGTCTTTATAATTGTTTAAAGATCTGTGAAGATGCAGACCTCTAACAAGTATGTTGATGTAACCTCAGTATTTGTGGGATTACAGGAGAAGTAAAATAAAACTAAAGAATGTCTTTATTTAGAAGATACTTACAAATTGACTGAATACACAGTTGGGTTGCATGTGAAACCGATACAGAATTAGACAACAGTAATATACAGCACCATTACCTAAACTGCTGCTGAAGCACACAGGCGAATGGGGTTGGTGTGTCACATAATTATAAGAGAGGTAAGAGAAGGGAAAGGTTAGTGTTTAAGTGAGAACAGTCTTTCATGACTGTTGGAAATGGTATGGAAATTGGGTAACTTAATTATATTATCTCCTTCCTTCACCATCTAGCCTGGGTAGCTAGGTCAGTAGTGAAAAGTTAGGGGGTCCAGAGGAAATGGATGAGCATGATGTGTGAAAGTGCCAGTGATGAGACCTTGATGGGAAACCTGGAGATGATAAATGATTGTTACTGCTCCAACTCAAAATAATATTCAAATTTAGGGACTATTCTGATTACACTTAAAAGAAACCAGAGGGCTTCCCTGGTGGCGTAGTGGTTGAGAGTCCGCCTGCCAATGCAGGGCACGTGGGTTTGTGCCCCGGTCTGGGAAGACGCCGCGGAGCGGCTGGGCCCGTGAGCCATGGCCGCTGAGCCTGCGCGTCCGGAGCCTGTGCTCCGCAACGGGAGAGGCCACAGCAGTGAGAGGCCCGCGTACCGCAAAAAAAAAAAAAAAAAAAAAAAAAGAAACCAGAAATGTTCTAAATCATGTATTGTGTTAGAGCTATTTTACTTTAGGTTTGATCTTTAGCAGACTAGCAAATGGATTAGGGATCACTGAAGGAGCCTATCATATTCTTTATTTTGGAATAGAGGTTGCACTACAGTCAAGGGAGCGTAATCATGAAGGGGGCACTTGGGTAGTCTGCCCGGTGCTAATAGTATGTATTTATCTGGTGAGGAAAGAGAGGGCACTCTATAATTTGGGCGATAGTTTAGACTGCTTAATAAAGTGTATAAATGTAGCAAACACTTAATGCATACCTTTCTTACACTATGCAGGGACAAATGTGTGTGTTTAGAAAATAATGCAAGGAAATACAATGTGGTAGGAATTGTGACAGCGATGCACTGGGTACTCGGGGAACCCATGGATGTCAGCTAATGTGCACTTGGAGTGGGTGAGTCTTAAGATTTTCTAGAGAGTATATTATTATCTGAAATGATCCCAAAGGGAGGAGTAGAGTGAGTAAGAGCAAGAGGGAAAAGGACATTCGTAGCAGACAGTCAGCTGAGAGTTGGCACATAAGGTTTGAGAGTGGAATCCTGGAAGATGAGGATGGAGAATCCCTAAGCTGGGCAGACTCTTTACTTGTTTTAGAATGTTCTCTAGTGGCAGCAAAGTGAGGTGGTTCTTAAACTGAAGGCTGAATCAGTCATCTGTAAAAACACTGATTGCTGGGTCCTCCCCTAGAGTTGCTGATTTGGTAGGTCGGAAGTGGTGCCCTAGAACTTGCCTTTTTAGCAAGTTTCAAGGTAATGCTGCCATGGCTGGCTCAGAGACTACACTTGGGGAATCAGTGCTACAGTGTAATAATTATGTTGTCTCTATCTGTCACTAATTCGGGAGTACAAGGCTTTGCCTTTAGTAAAAGACACATCTTAATATCCTCTAAGCATATTAGGATATTGTGAAGAGATGTGTATTTTCCCTCACGTCCCTCATTAATTATCAATATCAAAATCACTAATCATATATCTGATATGGACCATGGTAGAATACACTGGCTGTCAGGTCAGGCTTCTAATGCTTCCAACTCTCTGCTGACCCCTTTTCTGCCTCCTTTGCTTTCTCATAACTCCCTCTTCCTAATTCTCTAAGATTCCAAGTATTCTGGCACATATGGTATTCTAATTTATAACTGTGTCTTGATATCTTAGAATATGATTCCCTTATGTTTTGATTTTGTGGATAAAGTTTTGACAAAAGATTCTGATTGAAATGTGGCTTCTACATGAGTAGAAGCATTGTAGACCTTTATTTTGGACCAGACTTTGAAGGGAAGAGCAGGGGAGTGTTAACTGACAGAAAAGTGGGATCATGGTGACTACTCAGGCAGAGCGGGGCCTTCTGTTGGCTTTGTCTACAGCTGGCTCAAGAATGGAGATCAATCAGGTATTCTAACTTCCTCTTTGACACTGGGTGAGCCTCATTTTCTGAGCCCCAGTGTCCTTATCTGTAAAAACTAAGGGAGTCTATGAAATCATTGCTCTAACATTCTGGGATTCTGAATGCCTTCAGAAATCACTTTTTGTTATTCCAGCCTAGCCCCTCTTCTCAAACTCTGGGTGGGAATGGCTATTCCAATATTCTCTTAACAATTCTATGTCGCAGATAAATATTTGCATTTTACCATTGAAAAGATAAGCTCAGAATGGTTCAGAAGCCTACCCAAGGATACACAGTATGAAGCTGAGCTGAGTCTAATTCCTGTGTTTCTTTAACCATACCTTTCTGCTTCTCTTGGAGAAAAGAAAATAACAAAAATCACATTATTAGATAAGTTTTAGAGTCTGTCTTTTTTTGGAGGGGGTGGGTAAGGTCTTCACTTTCAACTGGCATTCTCTGAAAGAGTACTTCCTGAGCTGCTTTCTTCCCTGAAGAGGGACCTTGCCTTGAGGGCCATTCTACAGAAGGTTAACAGGTTGCTGCCTGCTGGAGAAAGCTTATTGTCCTAAAGTGGCTTGACATTGAAAGAGCTGCTCCTAGCCAATTAATAACCTGACCAGAACTTGATAAGGTTAAAGAATAGTTCCTTAGAGGGACCACAGACCCGTGGCCCTCTTGTCCCCTTATCAGAAGACAATTGAGATGTGATTACCTGCTGAGTCTCTCGATTCTTATGCTTTCTTCTCAATAAAAGCCATCTCTGCAAGAGAACTGGCTATATTTTGATGCACCTATGACTAGGATAAAACATTTGCCAACTGATGTTAGTTTTAGGGGGTTGTATCTAAAAGCTTGGTCTCACCTGCTCCACAGTTTAATTGGCTGAGATCAGCTAGTCAAGAACTTGGCGTTCTAATAGGGGCTCAATATATATGAATTGGACGATTGACATATCCCAGGTGGCTGGGGTCTCTGAGAGTAAGAGGGAGGGCTCAGTAACGCTGGCTGCTCTTCTGTGAAAGACACCATGTGCTTACTAGTAATAATGAAGACTTATTTAGCACTTTCCTTCTGGTTAAGTCTTTTCAACCACTTATGAAGTGGATACATGACTGTGGGAAGCAAGTAAACTGAGTCCTAGAGAAGTTAAATCACTTGTTCAAAACTGGTAGTGGAGTTGATACTGGAACATGTGTCTGCTGACAGCCCATGTTCATTGTTCCTGGGCTATATGCTTCCTGGAATTCTTTTCAATTTGTTTGAAAGAGGGATCACTTTATAAATTTGTGGAACAGGCAAGCTAAAAGTTGAAACTATTTTTGCGTTTTACGAAGACATTTATATTAACTACTTTTAGCATTTAAAATCATTTAAAGATAAACAAATTTCTTGCTGAAATGCTAAACATGATTATCTAGGAAGGTGGTGGTATAATGGAGCAACCTGGTGTGTTACTATTGACCAAGTGACAGCCCTTTTCAATTCTTTTAATGAGCCAGCATTGATGATAATGAGGATAATTGGGTGATTCTTTTCTATTAAATTTTTTTGTGTGTGAATGATACACAAGTCTTTATTGAAGTATAGTTGATTTACAGTGTTTAGTTTCAGGTGTACAGCAAAGTGATTTAGCTATATTGGACATATATATCTATTTTTTACAGATTCTTTTCCCTTATAGGTTATTCCAAAATATTGAGTATAGTTCCCTGTGCTAACCCTAACCCTATACAGTAGGTCCTTGTTGGTTATCTGTTATATATACAGTAGTGTGTATATGGTAATCCCAAATTCCTAATTTATCCTTCCCCTCCCTTTCCCCTTTGGTAACCACAGGTTTGTTTTCTATGTTTGTCGGTCTATTTCTGTTTTGTTTATAATTTCATTTGTATCACTTTTTTAGATTCCACATATAAGCAATATCATGTACTTGTCTTTCTCTGTCTGGCTTACTTCACTTAGTTTGATAATCTCTAGGTCCATCCATGTTGCTGAAAATGGCATTATTTCATTCTTTTTTTATGGCTGATCTATATTCCATTGTATAAGTATACCACATCTTTTTTGTTTTAATATTTGCTACCATTCATACTTTAAAAAAAAATTATTTATTTATTTATTTGGCTGCATGTGGGTCTTAGTTGTGGTAGGTGGACTCCTTAGTTGTGGCAGGTGGGCCCCTTAGTTGTGGCATGTGACCTCTTAGTTGTAGCATACATGTGGGATCTAGTTACCTGACCGGGGATCGAACCAGGGCCCCCTGCATTGGGAGTGTGGAGTCTTAACCACTGTGCCACCAGGGAAATCCTTATACCACATCTTTTTTATCCATTCATCTTTCTATGGATATTTAGGTTGTTTCCATGTCTTGATTGTTGTAAATAGTGCTTATGTGAACACTGGGGTGCATGTATCTTTTTAAATTATGGTTTTCTCCAGATATATGCCCAGGAATGGGATTGCAGGATTATATGGTAGCTCTATTTTTAGTTTTTAAACGAACCTCCATACTGTTCTTCATAGCAGTTGTACCAATTTAAATTCCCACCAACAGTGTAGGAGGTTTCCTTTTTCTCCACACCCTCTCCAGCATTTATTGTTTGTAGACTGTTCAATGATGGCCATTCTGATCAGTGTGAGGTAATACCTCATTGTAGTTTTGATTTGCATTTCTCTAATAATTAGTAATGTTGAGCATCTTTTCTTGTGCTTTTTGGCCATCTGTATGTCTTTTTTTGGAGAAATGTCTATTTAGGTCTTCTGCTCATTTTTTGATTGGGTTGTTTGCTTTTTCTGATATTGAGTGGTATGAGTTTTTTATATTTTAGAGGTTAATCCCTTGTCGGTTGCATCATTTGCAAATATTTTCTCCCATTCTGTAGGTTGTCTTTTCATTTTGTTTATGGTTTCCTTTGCTGTGCAAAGGCTTTTAAGTTTAATTAGGTCTCATTTGTTTATTTTTATTTCCATTAATCTAGGAGATGGATTTAAAAGATATTGCTGTGCTTTATGTCAAAGAATGTTCTGCTTATGTTTTCCTCTAAGAGTTTTATAGTATCTGGCCTTACATTGAGGTCTTTAATCCATTTTGAGTTTATTTTTGTGTGCGGTGTTAGGGAATGTTCTAACTTCGTTCTTTTACATGTAGCTGTCTGGTTTTCCCAGCACCACTTACTGAAGAGGCTGTCTTTTCTTCACTGTATATTCTTGCCTCCTTTGTCATAGATTAATTGACCTTAGGTGTGTGGGTTTACTTCTGGGCTTTCTATCCTGTTCCATTGATCTATATTTCTGTTTTTGTGCCAGTACCATACTATATTTTTTGAAGTATAGTTGATTTACAATGTTATGTTAATTTTTGTTGTATAGCAAAGTGATTTAGTTATACATATATACATTCCTTTTTATATCCTTTTCCATTATGGTTTATCACAGGATATTGAATATAGTTCCCTGTGCTGTACAGTAGGACCTTGTTGTTTATCCATTCTATATATACTCGTTTGCATCTGCTAACCCCAAACTCCCACTCCATCCCTCCCCCAGTACCATATTTCAAATACTGTAGCTTTGTAGTATAGTCTGAAGGCAGGGATCCTGATTCCTCCAGCACCGTTTTCCTTTCTCAAGATTCTTTTGGCTATTTGGGGTCTTTTGTGTTTGCATACAAGTTAAAAAATGTTTTATTCTAGTTCTGTGAAAAATGCCATTGGTAATTTGATAGGGATTGCATTGAATCTGTAGATTACCTTGGTGGTACAGTAATTTTGACAATACTGATTCTTCCAATCCAAGAACACGGTATATCTTTCCATCTGTTTGTATCATCTTTGACTTCTTTCATCAGCATCTTATAGCTTTCAGAGTACAGGTCTTTTGCCTCCTTAGGTAAGTTTATTCCTAGGTATTTTATTCTTTTTGATGCAATGGTAAATGGGATTGTTTCCTTAATTCCTCTTTCTGATCTCTTGTTGTTAGTGTATAGAAATGTGACAGATTTTTGTGTATTAATTTTGTGTCCTGCCACTTTACCGAATTCATGGATGAGCTCTAGTAGTTTTCTGTAGTAGCATCTGTAGGATTTTCTATGTATAGTATGAAGTCATCTACAAATAGTGACAGTTTTACTTCTTATTTTCCAATTTGGATTCATTTTATTTCTTTTTCTTCTCTGATTGCTGTGGCTAGGACTTCCAAAACTGTGTTGACTAAAAGTGGCGAGAGTGGACATCCTTGTCTTGTTCCTGATATTTAGAGAAAATGCTTTCAGCTTTTCACCATTGAACATGATGTTAGCTGTGGGTTCTTTTCTATTAATTTAAATTGATATACTGTGAACTATTTCCTATCTTTTCAGTCTGTAAACAAAGTTCAGATAAAGGTAAGCAATAGCTTATTGCTTTGTGCTGAGGAAAGCAAGTAATAACAGCATATTTCAAATAGTTCTTAAAGGAGATGTTTTGTTCAATTAGTAAACACTTTCACTGACCAACCTGTGTGTGTGTGTGTGTGTTCACAACCCTACAAGGCCTCTGTCAGGCATGTAGAAGTTCTCTTAAACTAATTAAAAACTGTACACATAGATCTGGAAGAAACCTAATTGATTCTGTTTCTTCTCTCCCTCTCCACCCAACCCCAACAAATGTGCATATTGAGGCTTATGAAGGAAGTGCTTCCCCAAAGTCATACAATTTGTCAGTAGCAGGGTGGCCTAAGTGTCTGAGTTACTGACTCCAATGGAATATTCTTTTCATTATACTGTTCCTTAAAAATAAACCATGTGATGTAGACAAAACTATTATGTACAGTTATAAACCTGAATATTAGAAAAATCTCAAAGTTTCTTTGACTATTTTTTAAATGAATGGTCAGTTTAAGTGTTTAAATCCCATTAAGGATTGCAAAACATTTGGTTTTCTAAAGAGAGAAATCAATTTGTGGAAAATCACTTTAAGAGAACACTGAGGACTTCACTGGTGACAGTGGTTAAGAATCTGCCTGCCAATGCAGGGGACACGGGTTCGATCCCTGGCCCGGGAATATCCCACATGCCAGTGAGCAACTAAGCCCATGCGCCACAACTACTGAGCCTGTGCTCTAGAGCCCACGAGCCACAAGTACTGAAGCCCGCATGCCTAGAGCCCATGCTCCACAATAAGAGAAGCCACCACAATGAGATGCCCGCACACCGCAACAAAGAGTAGCCCCCACTCACCGCAACTAGAGAAAGCTCGTGCACAGCAGTGAAGACCCAACACAGCCAAAATAAATAAATAAATTTATAAAAAAATAAAAGAGCACTGAATTGGAAGGAACTCTGAGCTGTGATTTGAGCTTTTGCACTAACTAGGTTTACAAGCTTAGACAAATACATAACAGACGCTGGAATAATAACCTTCTAGTTCTAATAATTCTCAAGAGTATCTGTTAAGAAAATACTGGGTAACACAGTATTATTTGCTATTGGCTATTCACTTCTTTAATATTGATCTCTTTGTGACTTTATATGAATTTTAAAGTCCAGTTTCTGCTGTGTTCAATCTCTCCTTCCAACCCTTATCTCTACTTGGTTTACAGGAATATGCCTACTTTTATGTCTTATAGAAAGACAAAAAATGAGACATAAGCGCTTCAGTGTAGTTTATAATAAATTGGTGCCTAATTTGGAAATGGAGATTTTTATAATTTAAGTATTTTTGTTTTAAACAAATAAGGTGAACTCTGTTTCAGTGTTTATTCTAACCTGAAAGAGATTTAATATTAAATTTGTTAGTCATTCAGTAGATACATCTGTTGTGTCAAGTACCCATACCCTGTGAATACTGAATAGAATAAGACACACTCTTTTTCATGGGCTCTCCATTTAATAGTGTGATTATAATGAACATAGTTATTAACAACTATGAGAAGAATTATTGTCATGGGCGTCTGGGTGCTGGGAGATTATGGGGAGTTTTAAGGAAACTTCATGGCTAGGGTGAAAGGTACACGGTGATGAAGTGAGGATAGTAGAAGGGTATGTCTATCAAGAAGGATCTTGTGTTTGAAAATCGAGGGTTTGAACTGATTCTGGAAGTGAAAGGGAGCCATTGAAAAATTTTAAAGCAAGAAAATGACATGACTAACTTGTGTTTTTGAAAGATCACAGAGGTCCTCATGCAGCTGCAGTCGAGCAATCTTAGTTTGAGCATTATGATTTGAAGCACCGGTATGGTTAAACTATCAAGGATTTAAGATGTAGGCCAGGTTGGAGATACTGTTAACAACTTCAGTTACGGTTATTCACCTTCACACTGCAGATGTTTAATATACTGGTCTAGGGTAGCAGTGCCATGACTACTTGTTGCAAGAAAGACCCTTTTTTAATTGTATTGGGTAACTGCTAGAGAAAACTCAAAGGGTACTCTTTCTTGCTATTTGATCTGGATGACAAA
The DNA here is from genome assembly GCF_964270905.1 of Leucopleurus acutus. Classification (NCBI taxonomy): domain Eukaryota; kingdom Metazoa; phylum Chordata; class Mammalia; order Artiodactyla; family Delphinidae; genus Leucopleurus; species Leucopleurus acutus. Next base: position 54,390,182 of record NC_139159.1, on the reverse strand, counting down.
TTATATCAAATAGATAGCCTAAGAGCTAGGATGTATATTTTCCTCCCTGTGGTAAACATGGCTATGTGATTTTCAATACTACTTATATTTAAAAATTTTAAATGATGATACTAATATTTGGAATGTTAAAAGTCTGTTCAGGTATTTAATAGAGGAAATCTTTTTCAAGCTTACATTTAATTTTCTTGTGGGTTTGGTAGCTCTCTTGAATGAGCCTATTATTTCAGGATAGACCCAAGTTTGACAGCATCATTCTCTGTTAAAGGCAGATGCTACCTTGTGCTCTGTTTCCCTTTGTCTAAGTAAGGCATCTATTTTGCACTTTAGTTTTTAAAGTGCTTTCCTGTACATTCTCTCATTTGTTGCTGACAATCCTATGAGGGAGATAGTATTATCCCTATTTACAGAGCAGATAACAGAAGTTCTGAGAAGTCCACTTACAAGCCTAAGTGTTGCCTGCCACTACATGGCACAGTGAAGGCTGTATCTACTTTTATCATCAAAGCTACCTTCACAAACAGAGCTGGGTAAAGATATCAGACCATAGGGCTAGATATAAACATGATGCAGGTTTTAGCCAAAACATTATTTTGTAAAATTATTTTTTTCTTTTCAGTCAACCCCTTCGCTGACAAGTCAATGCCACACATAATCAAGAAATTAAAAGCTTATTAAAATAGGGTGGAATTTTGACCTATTACCAACTGATAAGGAGTCACCCTTTTTTATTTATCAATATACTGTGAAAAACATTGAAGTAAAACTTTGAAGTAATATTATCCCTATGTTGAAATAATTTCAGAGTCCTCAAATTCATTTGATATTTGTCTTACACACACTGCCAGATGGTGTGTATAAGACATCACTATGCCTCTCTAAGTTTAATGCTACCATTTGGTGTTTTAAAAATGAAATTCTTTTCTTTTTTCCTTCAATGTACTCCATGGATTTCCATCATTCTCTAGGCATCATAGTCAACATACTATGACCAGTGGCAAAATCAGTCCTGTCACCTTTTTGGTAGGATGCTTGAGGTGAGAATAGTTTTCAAATTTTTCATTGGTTGGAAAAATTCAAAAAGAATAGTATTTTATGACACACAAAAATGATATTAACTTTAAGTTTCAGGGTTCTTGAATAAATTTTTATTGGAAAACAGTCATGCTTAATCACCTACATACTGTCTGTGGGTGCTTTTGTTCTACAACAGAGGTGACTGGTTTAGACAGAGATGGTGTAGCCCACAAAGCCTAAAATACTTTCTATCTGGCCTTTTACAGGAAAAGTTTGCCTACTCCTGCTCTTGCCTATTTGGAGGGTGAAGGGATTCAGAGAGTCTCATTGTTTTCCTTGGATGGAGGTTGAGTGGAGGGCAAGACATATATTAGCTTACATATGCTTTTCTGTTAGTTGGGTGGAGAGATTTGCATTTTCCAACATTTGGAAAAATTCAACTAAGTCTTTTTTAGGTCTGAAATTTATTAACCTGCCTTGGTTCCACCTTAATATGAAAGGGTGACAACTTACCAAAAAAAAGCACAAGGAGTAACCAAGATGAGAGATCTGCTACTGGTAGGAATTTAAAATCTGATAAGAGATATTAATTTGGTTTATAATTTTTTTAACTTTTTTCATTACTGTCACATTTCTTTCCTATTTTATTCTGAGGTAGTTGTCCTTCTCTCTCATCCCCTTTAGATGGGGGGAAAAAAGCCCTTTAAACACCTAGCTTTGTATTCCCAGCAAACGTGTCCAAGTTTTAATTTCAGTTGTTTTGAGAATGATTTCAAATATCCATCACTTGAACATATGAGAAATGAAGCCAACATTTTTATAGTTCCTTATTATTTGACCACATGATTTTACACAAGCCTCAATGTTTCTTCAGATTTCCTTGTGTGGGTGGGCAAGATATAATTTTTAAAATAGTCAGATGTCACAGTGAAGCTCCCAGCAACATATTTTACAAATTTGAGGGTTTTTTTTTTAAGAAGTGTTGTAACACTTTAAGTTAAAATAAATCAGGAGGAAACAATTTTTGATAGCATATATATCCTGCAAAGTTGAAATAAAGGGCACTTTGGGCATATAAAACAGTATTCTATAATTATCTGAAAAGCAATGTATACATTTCTGGATTGAGTCCATTCATCCTACCTAACTGCAATTTGAGAATTAAAATTACTCCCAGGCCATGATTTTTCCCATCCTTGTGGTCACTGCCCTAACGGCCATGACGGACCATGTTTAGTGCACTTCATAAATTGAACATCTTTATAGCGCTTGGAAGTGGCTGCTGCATGTTTGACGCAGTATTTGTTGAAGGTTAGGCTTATTTAGCTCTAGGAAGTAATACACATTTTATGTGGTACCTTTTAACCTTTTCTTTTTGTTCTCACCTTTAATTTGATACTCTGAACAAAGATATGATATAGGTAAGTCAGATATTTTCTCCTCCTATCTGATGGGGAAGGAAGTAGGGCACAAAGAGCATGTAATTTCCCACCGCCCCCAATTCAGACTTGCATTTAGATCTCAGTTTTCCTAAATCCTGGCTCTGAATGTTTGAAGTAGATGACTTTCCATGTAGGTACTCAACAAATGATTGTATTCAGTTTGTTTAGCCGTATGACCTAAACAAGGGTAAAGCTACTATGTTTACTGTAGACAGTGGTCTTTGGATAATGCCTTTCATTTAAGTAGTACATTATGTATGTATGTGTGTATATATATATATATATGTATACATATACACACATATGTATATAATTAAAATTTATTATATGAATGTATAGGATATAGAATTAAAATAATTATACATACATATACCCATATACATACAGCGTCTTTGTACCTTATTTGAGCTTCCTTCCATCCGCCATCTTGGACTATCCTAGTTGGCAAATTTTTATACTCATAATAGCTCACGTTCTCTTCTCAGATATTATGCTGAGATCTTTGCCTCTATTAAACCTCTGACTTCTCTCAACTCTGAGATAGGGCCTGATGTTACCTCCTTTTTAAAGGTGAGGCAAAGATAGCTCTACTGACTTGCTGATGGTCACACAACAGTAAGGGAGCCAAGATTGTAACCTCAGACCCGCTCACCACTGTACTATTTGAAAGGCCACTATATTCTCAGCATAGTACTTATTCCCTGCCTTGGCTCTTGTTTGAAATGTCCTGTTCTGCACTTGACACAGTTGCATTTCACTCTATGCTAACTCTCCTAGCTAATAAAGGCAATCTTTATTTAAATCCACTCTGGTGGGTTTTACACAGACTTCTACCCTGGATCTTCTCTTAATTTAGTGAAATTAATGCTGGTTTACTGCATCATCATTCAAACAGCTCAGTTGTAAGTATGAAACACTGAGTCCTGAAACCTCTGAATCTGTCCTTTATTTTCTTTAGGTTGAAATATAATGAAGCTTCTGATGAGCTGCATGTAACTAGACCCTACTAGAAAAAATGTAATTTTAGATTTTAGGTCATAAGTTTTCATCAGCCCCTACTCTAATGGGATTACTGCAATAGTACACATTAGAAAGGCATGATTTGTGTAACATAAAGCTTAAAAACTTTATTTAGGGATATTTATAAACCATTGCAAGTTTTGAGAAGGAATGTTAAACAGCAGTATTTGAAGTTGTTAGAGAAGCCTAAAAATATTTAAACAATTTTAAGAAACCTCATATGAAGTTGCACAGTCTAGTACTTTCCATGTGAAAACACTGCTAAAAGTCTAATTTCAAATGTCTTTTGGAACAACCTGTCCCTTTAATATCTGTTCAGATGTTAGTATACACTGAGCCAAGAAACCTCTAGGGTTTTCCAGGGGTTGACTTGATGCTCTTTGATCCTTGCAACTGCTAACTGAAGACTAAATCTCGCCCCCAGCCGCCCACCATGGGTGTGTATGCCACGTTCTGAAGGAGGTGCCAGGAAGCTGACACAAAAGGGCAATTAGAGAACAAGAAGCGGTTAGATATTCACAGTGTGCTGAGGAGCCTGCAGCCCACAGCCCTGGTGCCCAAGAAATAACAGATTCCTCAGTGTGTGTCTGAGGTCCTCTCTACCTCACTGATTCTTTCTTTTCTCTAATAATTGATTGTAACCTATAGAATTACGTGTTCACAGTTGGGTTGAACAGAGGTTGCTTTTTCTCTGTTTTTCATCTAAGGTTTTCATTTTTTTGTTTATATTATTAGCCGCTCTGAGATATTCAAATAAGAGGTGGTTTTTGTCATCTAGATTTTGCTGGGGAGATAAATAAAACTCTTGGTGTGTCAAGGCCCTGAGAGCTGCAGCACCAAAGGAAGAGGCAGGGGAGGGGGATAACTGGATCTTTCTCTTCTCTCAGCTCATCTTCTCCTCCACCCACTTTGTTGGTTCTGTTGATTCACTGTAACTCCTTTCCCCATGACTGGTAGCTCTTAGAGCATGAGGCTCTCAGTGGTTTTCCTTACCTCCCCTCTATCCCTGCTCTCAGGTAGCTTAATTTCCTGAAAATACCCTCTCCCCAGTTCACTGTAAAGACTTTAGCGTAGTTACATTATTACCTCATTGCCTGCCTGGGTACCTTTCCTATTAGTAGACAGAATATCCTGCAGTGCAGGAACTTTGCTTCTTCATCTGTCCCTCTAGCTATCATCATGGCGCCTGGCCCCGAGGGGCTGTTATCTGCCAAAATGAGGGAACAAACCAGATACCATTTTGATCACGTTATTCTCATGTGTAATCTATGGGGACCTCTTACTGCTAGTTAGACCAAGCCCTAATTTGAACTTTACTTCATTTTTGTTCATTTTAATTGTTACTTAAATACTTAAAACCACAAATAATTTATAATTTGACCTCCTTTTTTGAAACTGAATAAAACAAGAGGTGAAATTCTCCACCCACAGCCATCTAAAGCCGAGTAGCCACGTCACCCATCTAACCTCCAGTTCATTCCGGCCCCTCTTCATCAGGTGTCACGCACTACGTGAACCATCGCCGTTGTGTTACGATGGAGGAGTCGCCCTCCCAGGACTCTGCTCTCCCCTCTGTCTCTCTCAAACCTACTCAGCGGAGGTTCCAAATTCCATAGCACACATGACCTGCCACACATCAGTATTTGCGTTCTCCATTATACTTGTTTTCAGGTGTTGGACTATTTGTTCCTCCCATAAGATTTGTAGTCCTTTACCAGCAACCATAGATTTTCTTTTTCTATGAAAGATATTTACAGTGCATATGAAACAATCTCATATTAAGCATTCAAACGAGATTTTAAATATAAAGGAATTGAGTTTTTAAATGGCATTCACTTGGCAAGCACTAAAACTCGACCATGTGTCCGGCACTGTGTTAGAAACAAGGAATTCAGAGCTTGGAAAAAAAAAAGTTTGTAATGGCAGAACAGAAATGGATCTTCTCTGCCTCTAATGTACCCAGCACATGCTTCTAATATCTCCTGTGCTATGTTGCGATGCCCTGAAAGTGCCACATGGCCCCCTCTCTTTGGCTTTTCCACCTCCAGGACAGGGAATGGGGGTTACAGTTTTATGTTCTCATAAAATGGCACAAAACCTGGCACATACTCAATTTTTGGAGGATGTTTGGAATGAGCTATTGAACTGAACTAGAGTATAATTTGAGAAATGTTATAATGGAGCTGGTATGGCTACTGTGGAAGGACAGAAAGGGTACCCAGGCTATTTTTCTGTTTCTTGGCCAGAGCAAGCCTCCCTTGCCAAATGACAGCCCCATCAGATTGCATTTGGACACAGTTTTACTTGGACAATAATTTTACTTAAACCGATACTGGCAGCCCTCACTTGGTGGATTACAGTTTTGAGGAGGCACTATAATTTAGAAGCATGTAAATTGGATAAAACAGGGTCTTGTATTTCTGAACAAGGACTTAAAGCCCAGGTTTCTAGAGACAAGACCCGTGTTTAGTAAAGTTTGATATACCCGTTTTCTTAGTCAATATAAAGTTTTGCAAAGTTTTTCAGTCTGTTGAATGATCCCATTGGTGTTTTAAAACTCATTTATTTATAAAATGGACATAAAAATTTTCCTGAAGTGTTAATACAGTGGCTACTTCTGGGGAGTAGGCCCGATGTGTCATCAGGTAAGGAAGACTTTCTATCGTTTCCTTTAAACCTTCTGTACTGTTTTGAATTTTTACTCGTAATGAGAATGTTTTATATATATATATATATATATATATATATATATATATTTTTTTTTTTTTTTCGGTACGCGGGCATTCTCACTGCTGTGGCCTCTCCCGTTGCGGAGCAACAGGCTCCGAACGCGCAGGCTCAGCGACCATGGCTCACGGGCCCAGCCGCTCCGCGGCATGTGGGATCTTCCCGGACCGGGGCACGAACCCCCCCTGCATCGGCAGGCGGACTCTCAACCACTGCGCCACCAGGGAAGCCCTGTTTTACTTTTGTATGAAAAAATGAGTTAGTAGAATTGATGTGAATCCCTGAAAAGAAGCAGACTGGCAGTGTAGTTGGTTTTATGCCGCCGTTAGCTTTAAAAAGCTTTCGACTCGGGCTTCCCTGGTGACGCAGTGGTTGGAGAGTCCGCCTGCCGATGCAGGGGACACGGGTTCGTGCCCCGGTCCGGGAAAATCCCACATGCCGCGGAGCGGCTGGGCCCGTGAGCCATGGCCGCTGAGCCTGCGCGTCCGGAGCCTGTGCTCCGCAACGGGAGAGGCCACGACAGTGAGAGGCCCGCGTACCGCAAACAAACAAACAAACAAAAAACCTTTCGGCTCAAAGGTGTTTGTGAGTGAACGCATTGTGTCAGTTCAGGCTGCTAAGTATGTGGGCGGCCTGCTTTGGTTTTACGTTGTGGCGAAGAGTGACGGAGACCAGGAAGATCAGTGGAGCTCCTGACGTCGTTACAGCTTTGCACCAACCAAAGCTTTTATTTAAATGCTTCAATGAATAAAAAAATGTTTAACTTTTTTCCTAATGATTTGGAAAGCACCATTGAACATACGAAAGCAAAGGACACTGGCAAGAGATGGTCAAATGATTATTTTGAAGGCTAAGGCAGGTTCAGCATTATCATATAAGGGGTATAACCTCATGCTCCCAAATCTGAAAAAAAATTGGGATGGGATAACATTCCTTTATTCATTCTTGCCTGTTTAAAAATCAAAAGAATTTCTTTTAGAATGTAAATACAGTGGCATTTTCTGTATATTTAAGTAGGTCACAAATGTATATTGAAATATCTTTTTCTCTTTTACTTTTAATACACAAATACATTGCAATTAAAAAGATTCACATGACTCAGAAATATAATTTTTAACATTTCAAAATTCCGCTATTTCCCCTTCCCAAATTAACTTCTCACGCTACTTCATATATGTACACATACACGTGTATATGTGCTTTTATTGCATCATACTCTATATATCCTGCAACTTGCCATTTTTCATTTAATGATGGGGCTCACAGCTTATTCTCAGTCATTGCTTATAATTCACCTTGTGCTTTTTCATGGTTATAGTATTTTATAATTTGAATTCATCAGATTTTTATTGTACTGAAATTTGAGGACAAATAATTAAGCTTTCTTCTAGCCAGATTTACGCCTGAAGAAGTCCTTAAGGGACTTTAGAGAGAATGATAGGTATTTCAGAAATTCCACATTCTGTGAACTGGTTTAGGAGCATGGAATGAAATGAGGAAAGGGAGCTACAAGTAACAATAAAGATCAGGAAAGGACCTTGTAAAATTATTTCCAAATGCTTATTGCTATAACTTTTTGGCCTGAAAGCTCATAGGTGCAGGCCATGTTAAAAAAAAACAAAAAACAATCAGATCTTATACATAACAATTGACTTATGAAATGTATAGTCCTTTTTTTACAAAAATATATAAATGCTTTGTTCTCTTCACCCTTTAGTTCTGTTTTATCCTTTGGAATGTTTATCATTATTTCTTGGAAAATAATTCTGCTAACAGGAAGGGCTGCTTGCTTTTTCGAAAAATGTAGCAAGAAAACCAACAATTTGTGGACATGATGGTCATGTATTTTGACCATGATTAAGAAGCTACTGACCAGCGATAGACCACCGTTTTATAAAAATATAGGTTACAGCATTTAAGGCTGCAAATGAACATTTTATAGGGTGATAAACCATTCTTCTGTGTCCACCATCCTCCCCTGAAAGAGCAATAGTGTAATTTGACTATGGACTTTCACCCACACAGAGTTGGTTTTCCAATTGTAAATTTGGGTAACATTTTAGAAGAATTAGCTGCTTCATGGTGGTCACTTAATACATGCAGACACGTTTAGACTCAAACTTGAAAGGTGAAGATTGCCGTTTTCTTTTTATAAGTCTAGAAACTGTCATTATTTATAATGTAATCTATTTTAACAAACTTTTTTAGTGTTTGTATTCTGGCTTTATCTTCTCAATTTTCAAAATTTTGATATTCAGTGATTTCATGTTTTGGTTATATTTTTTATTCAATTATATCTTCGGTTGTGGAAACTAGTTTTTAAAGCTTTTCTGAATCGTTAAATCACCAAATATAGTACTGGCACTCAGAGGCTTGTTAAAAGAATAAAAGTGTTGCCAGGGAGTTTTCCTAGAGCTTTATGTGCTGTTAATTGCCATCAATTAAATCTGTTACAAGTAGTAATGTACTGTAATCTGTCGAAAACCTCTCCTTTCAATTAACCAATTCTCCGACCTTTCCTTCCTTCTCCTTGAAGAGTAGTTTAGAGTTTATTTATTTTCACCCCTACAAACCAATTACCTCTAGCCCAGCTGTTCCTCGAATACAGGGGAATCTGACCTAGAATACAAGCCTGTAAATTATTGCTTCTTTTTACACCTTGTAATGTGAATGGTTTAGTGGAAAAATACATGTTTCTGTTTCTAATTCACTGGTGCGTCTATCTGCAGACTACCGATTATGAGCTAGTCGATTTACATATATTGTTGTAGGTCCTCACAATAACCTTGTAAAGTCAGTGACATCCCTGTTTTATACAGAAGGAAACAGAGGCTCAGAGAGGCATGTAGCCATTCAGAGCCACATAGCTGGTAAGGGCAGAGCTGGGATTCAAAACCACACCTAGCAGAACCGAAAGCATTTCTCTTTCACCAACTGTTTCCAACGAAATTCAGTTAGTGTGTTATAGAGAAAAGAGAACAGATTTAGAAGACAGTCCATTTGGGGGCTTTCAGAACCAACTCAGCCATTACCAGCTTTGTGACTTAAGTCTCAGGTTCCTTATTTGCAAAATAGGGGTACCACTGCTCACCCTGATGGACTGTTGTGAGGACTAAGGAAATGTATTATGGGTTTTCCAAAAAATGACTTAAAGTACCCCTCCTAGTTAAGACACCCTCTGATGAAAGTAAATGCATTAAACAGCATTTTAACTTACTGTCTTGGAACAGAATATACTGATTAGACTGTTCCCATTGTGTTTTTCATAGTAGGTCTTTGGAAGAGCAGAACAGATTTCAATCCCACCAGCAATGTAATTTGTAGGGGGAGTGTTTTTCTTTTTAATCCTTCGTTTTAATCCCATTTGGAGTTGCAAAAATTTCTGAAGGGTCTCATGCTGCCTAGGGCCCCGGGCTGGAATTTTGTCTTAGCCTATTGATGTGGTGAGCTGTTGGAAGAGGTAGGAGTGATTTAGAAGGAGATGGCATGAGGAAACAAATGAGTTGAACACATATTTCTCTGACCACTAGAATTCCAATGGAGCTAACCAGTGAGTTTGTGAAAATTTTATTTGCAAAACCAGTAAATTTTTGACTGAAATTTTCTCTTTCTCTTTAAAATTGTTTTTAGGATGCAGAATAGAAAACTGTGATTCTTGCTTTAGCAAAGACTTTTGTACCAAGTGCAAAGTAGGCTTTTATTTGCATAGAGGCCGCTGCTTTGAGGAATGTCCAGATGGTTTTGCACCATTAGATGAAACCATGGAATGTGTGGGTGAGTAGTTTTCCATGTAACTTTCAAACTTCAACTTTTATTTTAACACCCGTTTCTTGGGGGAAAAAAATGCATGCTGGATGTATTCATCATAGAAACAAATCGGTTCTCTTGTTATTTATTAGAACTGAAAATTATTTAAGTTCTTTGCTGACTTTATGCTGTTAGGCAGTATCATATATTACATTTTGCTTCAAAATTTGTTAGTTTTACATCTAAGTTAAACCGTTTAAATGCTGAGAATAATGTTTTTATTATCTATGTAATACATCCATTTCTTAATTAGCTTATAAAGTTATTAGTAACCGTTAGAGAAAAGCATTTTGTTTAGAAGAAAAACAAGATTTTCAAGCCGTGCCGTGTGCTTAGCTGGTCTGTCACTGTTGTTACGTGTGTTAATTATGGAGCTTCTTGCTTAGTCATTTGTATAAAAAAAATTCAATTGGGAAGAGATTTTTTGTGCCAAATGTACTTTGTTGATGATTGACTGAATGTTGCAAAGTGCAGTAAAACAATTTTACTTTTGCTAAATTTAGATATGTAGAATGCATAATTTAATATACACATATATGCTGTTTGTGAGTAATAATTAGGAATACACATTTTATAAATTTTATATTTTTTGAGTGTTTAAAAAAAGTTCAGTAATTTTATACCACTCATTAAAAGGTAAAGATCTGTCAGTACCTACGTTTTGATAAATGCCTCTATCTAATCTTAGGTGTGATGGCATCTTCATCACTCCCACCCCTGCCATGCCTGAATTTTATTTGACATGTTATACATCTGATATGGTGTACAACAGAGCAGTGTATTCTAAATGAGGCTTTCCATCTCTTTAAAATGGAGACTTAAATTGAGAACGTTTTCCCTGTAGAAATTTTGAAGTAGTCTGTAATTATGTATTCGGAAGCTTGCAGAGAACACACTTAAATGAGAGGTTTTTGAAGAAATGTGTACATATATTCCTATATATGTGTGAGTTAATACATGCATACAGGCAACACCTTACTGCAAAATAAGAAAGTCACTAGAAGAGCATATTCAAAACGTTGAATTCGCTTGAGAGGCAAGACCCACACCTATTACAAATGTTCAGTGGAAATGCTTATGAAACCCTTAACTATTAACAAATTAACCATAGAGTCCTATGCATTCCCCTAAATAAAAATCTTAAGTAGCTTTGAAAAATCTAAGAGTTCCCATGACGCCTGCTGAGATCTGGAATGTGGAAATACTAATGGTGTGTGGACTCTAGGCCTGAGTCCTCATCTGCTAGTGTGATGGGGTTTTTAATGGTGAATTTGATGAGGAGGTTTAACTTTGCATATTTTTATGCTTTTATCTCCTCCCCCTTCCTCTCATCGCAGGGTATTGGAGAGTAACCTACTTTTCCACTATATGAACTTACAAAAGGGGATGCTAAAAGCTTACATATCTAGGCAAAACATACATTTTCAAATATCTGACCATATTTGTTTACTTTTCAAACTATGGTAATGTGCAGTATCAATTTAGAGAGTAAGAAATATATACTGCAGTGTAAGACACTTTTTAAAAGAATTGAGACAATCAGAAAATGCGAAACACTCACTATCCTTTTCATCATATACTTACTTCCAAAATAAAACTAACACACTTGTGAATTTCGGGGGGGGGCATGCAGAATTAACCTGTAAAATTTTGTGTCCTGTCATGGTATGAAAAGAGTATCTTTTACTGTAGGTTTTAGCTGTTGAACCTTTTAAAGATTATATATTTCAATGTCTTTAGAATGGACCAGTAGCATCCCTTCAAAAAATGAACTAAGACAAATAGTAATTTTTAAAGTACTTATGTGGTAGTTATTTACTTTTATCTATAACTTCATAATTCAAAGAGTTAAAGTTCCTGAGAGGTGTATACAGGTCTTGTGGGCTGTACAACTTAAGTTTTGGTATCTGAAGGTGGGGGAGTTAGAGAAACACTGCTATGTAAATTTGGTGATGGTGGAGAAATGTATACCAAATTGTCATCTGTGTTTGTTTTCTCTCTATTAGAAGGATGTGAGGTTGGCCATTGGAGTGAATGGGGAACTTGTAGCAGAAATAATCGCACATGTGGATTTAAGTGGGGTCTGGAAACCAGAACACGGCAAATTGTTAAAAAGCCAGCAAAAGACACGATACCATGTCCAACGATCGCTGAATCCAGGAGATGTAAGATGGCCGTGAGGCATTGTCCAGGAGGTGAGTTCAGATAATCCCTATTGTGGGCTGTGTGCTTTCTGAATTCTCCTCCTGTCTAATCACCCTCGCTCCCAAAAAACTATTTATCTATGAGGGAAACCTGATAATAACATTGGTGTGAATATTCCACGTTACACTTCCTTAGAGACGAATGCTTAAACTGTGAAGAATGTAAAGTGAATATTTAATTTCATGGTACCTTGAAAATAATTTAGAAGACTACATTACAAATGAGCTTTTAAAATGAGATTTCTAAAAGTGTGTGTGTGTGTGTGTGTGTGCGCGCGCGCTGGTTTTTTACTTTTTCTTTTTTTTTGCTAATGTACCATAAAAGCCAGTTCTTATGAAATCAGGCCTTTGCTCTAAGAGAAGTAGCCAACTTTCAGCTGAGAACAGTTTAGATTAGAAAGGTTTATGGAATCTGTAAAATCATCTGTATCATTACTAGTTGAAGATGACAACTTAAAATAAACTTGCCCAAACACTGGGAGGAATAAACATTGTCTTAATGTTACCACAATTAGCCGGTTCTCTTTGTTTTGATAATAATTTGTGGAAAACAGCTACTGGTATGTGTATGTTTATTTGTGTCTTTGTAGTAATTGTGCTGATTTGTAGTAATTATTCTGTAATAACAGGATTAGGCCCACTTACAAATTAGGAGAAGTGTACATAGCTCAGGTGCTGGCTGGAGCCGAGTCCGTATGTCGAAATGCAGTTCTTAGCGCTGGTGCTGTGCTTCTGAAAGCATAATCTCTTGTTACTATTTATTTTATCACTAGTGGATGCCGCATTGCCAAAGATGAAGTTAGGATTTTTCTAGTGCACAAAGTAGGAAAGCAAAAAAGAAAGTTGTGTTTAGAAAATTGCCCTGTGAAACAGTCAAAACTTTTGTTTGCTTTCGTTCTTCCTGTTGGGCATAGCTTTTCAGCTTCGTGGCTATAGCCCAGAGAGGGAATATATATCTGCTTAGAATGGATTTATATCCATATTATGCTGCCTCATAGAGAATGTCTATGATCCATGGAGGAAGACAAAACTTAAGACTTGAAGACTCCAGTCGGCCTTTGAGAACTATTAGATCCAGATTCGGAAGCTACTATTAGGAAGGCAGCTTTTCCTCTTGAATTAGTTTTGCTTTTCTTTGCTGAGTCTTTGAAACAAAGTTTTTTTGGGTCTGCTTTTCACTAACAAGGATGGTTTTGTTCAGTTAAACTGGGTATTTTTCAGTCAAAATATAAGAAAATATTTTCTTACAAAACTAATAAGCCACTTCTTGGATAGCTGAGAGCATTTAACCTGCAACCTTGTACCTAAAAACAAACCTGATGTATTCAGGTATTGGAAATAAAGACTTTCTTTGTTGTATATTGTTTATATAACTACCCCCCCATTCCTCTTCCAGCAACGTGGTCCCCCAATTGTGGTTTACGTTAATAGCAAAAATTAACCTGAAAATGCTCCTATAACAAACATGCTTATGTGTAACAAGAGCCAGCACGTTCCCCTCCCCTCTGAAACTATTTTGACTCAGCCCCAGCCTTGCTTGAGAATTTTGTAGGTAACAGCTAAATTTTTAACCTGTAATGTTTATTGCATTTTTATTTTTTATGCTTCAAGCAACAGTGCATTGTCTTAATAGATATAACCTGACACTGTCAACAATTAAAATTATGTCAAAACAAATGTTTATGTATCATCTGTTAATATTCTCTTTTTGACAAGTGAACCAGCAATGAACTCTTATTTAATTTACATTTAGGTTTTACCAAATATTATTTATTAGGATAGACATTAGGAGAGACTAGCTATTGCTCTAATCCCTGTATCTACATATTCAGTTTAATAAATTCAATTTTTGAGTAAACTTTAAAGTTAGTAGGTTTAAAAAATTATATTGGAATTTGTTTTATGTTTTTAAAAAAGGGAACTAACATAGGATTGTTGATAGAAATGGAAAATGACTCTGCAATAAAATAACTTCAATTTACAAATGTAGGAAATGAAAACTAGAAAGTTAATTTTGGAAATTGAGCACCAATTGATAAAAATTGGCATAACTTCCAGTGGAGTATCCCACCTTGCCTCAGGTGAGAGAGGAAAAAGTTCCTTTCTCCAATAGGTCACGGGGATTAATGGAAGAATAGAGAAGAAAACCACTTTATCCCATTTTACATCTTGACTTGATTTCGGTGATCTGCTTTGACAAACCATGCAAAAATGTAAGTCGTAATCAGGTTGGGAATACAGGCATTTTTCAGATCTTTTCAACATATGTATGGATTTTTCTCCCGTTGGAGCCAATCTTAACCTGATTGCACACAAACGCAGCCTTAGCCTCCTTCACACTGGAGCATGGGCACATTAAAATCAGCTGCTTTTCATTACTAGAAGCCATAAGTTAGAGGTCAGCGAAATGGAGTAGTCCTAAGTATATAAGATATTACACTGAAAACTATTAGAAATGAGACAATAAATGGCTGTAAGATTTAAAAACAACAGCATAATGCTTTTGCCTATTTTCCCTTAATTATTGTATGCTTATTTGCTTTTAAACAGTGAAAGAATATTTGGAAATGTCTTAAGTCATGGATTGATGTATGACTTGAAGTTACTGTTCATTTCCAAACTTTTCTTGATTAGTTATCCTTTCTTTCATTTCTGATGACATAATCTGTGGAGTACCTTGGGCTTTTCTGACTCTCACTCTTCAGGATTCCGGTCTGGTGATCAGGAGATCTGGGTCTCTGCACCATGTCAACTCATTAATTCTATGACCCTTGGCAAGTCACTTAACCTCTCTTGGCCTCTATTTCCTCATTTTAAATTGAGGGTATTGAGGTAGGCAATCTCTAAGATCCAGTCCAGTCCTAAAATCCAATGACTCTACGACTAATTGCCAAAAGATATGGGTAGGTTTTGTGGCTGTCATGTGAAGGGTAAGGAAGAGAACTGTTAGCCCAAGAGCATTGTTTTACGACCAAGAACTGACCACTTTTCCGGTAGCTGTACTGTGCATTTGCCAAGCCTTCTACATCTGGCAGCTTTCATCCTCTTCCTTCCTCCTCCTTCCTTTTCACAGATAGTGAACCCTCAAAGACTGTCCAAGACTCTTGTAAAGTCTGCATATGACCTATGCTTTAGCTACCAAGATAGCAGGAGGATGGAGAAAGAAAGAGGAGGGGATCGTAAAAGACGATGGGAAAGAGGGAAAGACTGACAATGAGTCAGAGGAAAAACAATTGAACAATGAGTGTAGGAAACAAGGGGAAAAAGAACAGACTACTAAAAATGAAGACTGTACTCAGAGCCGATGTAACTGTCTTCACTCCCCTCCCTCCCACCCTGAGCACACTGATAGAATTCATCCTGTTGGGACCAAGTTACTCTATTAATATATAACCTGCAGCTTTATTATGACTTAAAAAAAATTTTTTTTTGGCCACACCACGCGGCTTGCAGGATCTTAGTTCCGAGACCAGGGATTGAACCTGCACACTTTCAGCAGTGAAAGTGTGGAGTCCCTACCGCTGGACTACCAGGGAATTCCCTAACTTGCAGTTTCAAATGGAAGGACTTTCAAGTGTGGACTATGTTGTACATTAGACAATATATTAATAGAAAAATATAAACATGCTATGATGAAATTTAAATGACAAATGGAAGAACAAAATCATGGTTGCTGCAGTACAAAGTTGGAAAACGTTCACGTACAGGGAGCGGGGGTTAGTGGGAATGTCATTTGGAGGTGACAGTAGTCTTTCACAGGATTGGCCAACACCACCTCAACCTGAAATCTTCTGTCCCATATGTAAAGTTCCATGATAACTAATTTTAATTTATTCATCAGGTGTTTATTGAGCAGTGCTGTGTACCAATCATTGGTCTAGGCATGGTATTGCTCAAAGTTCTTACGGTGTTTATTCTAGTGGGATCATGGCAATAAAAAAGTGGGTGAGTGCATAATTTCATGTGGAGATGGGAGCTATGTGAAGAAAAATAAAGCGGGGTAAGGAGCTAGTGAAAATTTGGATTGGGAGTGTATTATGTAGGGTGTTCAGGGAAATTGAGGGAGTGACATTTGATCAGAGACCTGAATGAAGGAGATATTTTGAAGACCTAGGGGAAAGATTTTTTAGCTCTTGACTCAATAGCTATGTTTTATGAACATCATTGATTCTTCCATTACATACTAGGGAAGAGGAAGGAACTGAGATCCAGGAGGCTCTGCCTGGTCCATGGAGATGTAGCAAGTTATTAATGGTAAAGCCAAGAGTAGGACCAACGTCTTGCCCAGAAAACTCAAGTTTTCCTGTACCTTTTCCTTGTTCCTTATCATAAAATTCAAAGATAAAAGCTATGGTTGTCCAACATCGAAGAAGCTGACTTTAAACGGTCTCTCCCTCCACCCCAATGCATCATTTTACTTTGTTTTACAAATAGTTTTTAAAAACATGACACTCTGCAATCACCACCCCCTCCCAATGTCCTCCCACTTGAAATAGCTGGTGAAACATACCCCAAAGGTCATTTCACAAGTGCCGAAGTGTTGAGCCCACTGGCTTTGTTTTGCTTCAGCCATTCCTACTAAGGCCATCTTCTTCTGTAATTTTAGTATCTTTGGTCCTCAATTAGTTGTGGGGAAAAAAATGTGATTTCAAGATTATTCTTTCCATCCGCAGTCTTTCACGATGGCCCTCCCCCGGAGGCTGTCTTGGTGGGGCCACACCCAGCACTCCTCTCTGCCCCCTTGCTCCCTGGCTGTCCAGGAGACTTGGGGCTCTGAGCCCCTCCCTCACATTTAGTAGCTCTGTGTCTGGAATGCCCTTTCTCTTTCTGACCCATCTAAGCAATCAGACTGCTAAAGTACTTTAGGTGTATTTTCGTAGTATTTTCTCAGGATTGTGCTACAATTTAAATATAAAAACTTGCCCCTACCTATGATTTCAACTTGAAAACAACTCACTCCTCTTATTTGACATTACTTGACCAGCATCTACTTTTTTTTTTTTAAGTGGCTTTTAACTTGGTAGGATACAAAAGAAAATACTATTTAGCAACTTAGAACCAGAATCTCTGCAAGCATCTACTTTTCAAAAGGCAATAGTAATAAGACCTCTCCAATTTTTGTTTTCTGTATATAAACTGACAGCAACATGTGGATTAGGTATTAGATACTATAACTAAAGATGGTTGTAGATTGTGATGGATTAAACCAAGAGCAGGAAATAAGCACATTTTCAGTAGGATAGGGTCAAGAAAATATGCTTTAGACATATGTTCTTTATTTCTCTACATTTTGTTTACATTTGAGTTGCAATTTATGTGGTCTGTTTTATACATGCCAACCTCAAGAGTAGTTTGGGAGAGGATAAGAGAAAAACCTCTTTTCTTTTGAAACTTTCAGGGTTGTCAGGAATGTAGATACTGAAATTTTTATATGAATAAGAGCATCTAAAAAAGGGCAATTCCTGTTGCCGCTTTGCTATGCTAAATATGTTGTTTCCTTTAAAATCAGGGATTTGTGTTAGTCACTATAAATTAAGCAAATTGTACTATTTCCCAGGTACTCTGGACACACGGCAGTGAATGGTAATGTTTATTTTATAGTGATTATAAACTGGGACAGTTATTCATAAGCAGCCACATCTCAAATGTAAATGTATGATTATCTTATAAAACTGAGGTTTAACAAAGATCCACCTGCTCCCAAACATTTCTCTCAGTAGCTAAAGTATCTGAAATTCCTGCCTCATCTGTCTTAACAATGAGCCTTTAGGCAGTGTCTTGGGACGTATCCCCTCCCTTGCGGCTCCGCCCACAACTACTTTTTTTATTTTTTAATTTTTTTTAATTATTTTTTTTGCGGTACGCGGGCCTCTCACCGCTGTGGCCCCTCCCGCCGCGGAGCACAGGCTCCAGACGCGCAGGCCCAGCGGCCATGGCTCACGGGCCCAGCCGCTCCGCGGCACGTGGGATCCTCCCGGACCGGGGCACGAACCCGTGTCCCCTGCATCGGCAGGCCAATTTTTAAATTTTATTTTATTTTATTTTTTTTACTTCTTTCTGGGCAAGTGGGTAGGGGATAACTATGTGGGCACCCGGTGGTGGTGGTATTTTTTGTTTTTGTTTCTGTATTGTTTTTTTAGCAATGATTTCTTTCAGATTTTCTGATTCTCACATTTCAGAGGGTAAGGGTCTGAGGAAATTGAGGAGCAGAAAAGTGGGCCCCGATGTGCTGTGCATGGGAGCTCATGGAAAGTCCAGAGAGGGCAAGATGAAGTGCAATCTTGGACTTAGACGTAGAAATACAAGGGCGTGCCAAGCACCCATCACATGGCGGCTGACGGAGGGCATATAAGACAACCTCTTCTCCAGTTGCATTTTGAGCCTGTCCTGGTGCCAGACTTGCTTGTCGGAGGGGCCAGGGAGTGAGTGAGCGAACCCACACCTCTGTGCCAGTCTCTACAGCTTCCCATCTGGAATCTCTACTTAGCCCCACTTAATTATAGTCTGGAGCAACATGTACTAGTCTCTTTTATGGGTACTTGTAAAAAGGATTTCTCAACTACATATGCCACCGAAGGCCCGACAGTCTATGTGTAACCAGGCAAGGACAGGAAAATTCCAAAGGAGCCTTTCTTTTATGAATTCTACCCAGCAGTACGCTACTCTGATCTTAATGTAAAATACATAAAACAATTTTTACAACACTCTAAAATAAAAACAACTTTAATAGGACACACATGGTGTCAGTGGTAGATTTTTTTTCCCCTCCTCTTACAGGGGACTTTTTTTTCCTTATGAGATAAGACAGTCTCAAGTATAAACCCCTAATGATTTCTTGGAACAACTTATTTTCCTCATCAGACACCTCTCTGGGATTTTTAAACGGTGTTGATAAAAAGAGCGCAGGCTGTTTGCTCATTGAGATTTCCTGTAAATACCTCTCCAGCTACTGGATTGACCTAGACTTGGACTTGTGGATATCCTCCAGGATTAGGAGGCAGAAAGAAAACATTTTCGTGGAAATAATGACAGAGTTCTACTCAAATCCCAGAGCGATTCATGTTGTCATCGTACAGAAGTGGTTAAGACGACAAAATTACTTTGTGCAGCACAGAGGGGCAAAAGGTTCAGGTAGCAAACTTTATTACAATTTAAACTAAAAATGTAAGGGCAGTAGATTTTGCTTTACAATTGAGTCTTTATATAATACTTCGGCCTAATAGCCTGTGTGTCAGCATTATTTTCTTGTATTTGAGGACTTTGGAAATGAGGAGTAAAATACTTGAACTTGCATAGTCAAGAGACATTTAATAATTGGTATTATACCCTTATAGACTGCCCGTTACTCAAACGATTTAATGATAACTTAATGTAAAAAGTATTTGTTAACATGCTAAAACAAAACAAAGCCAAACAAATTTTAAAAGATCAGAACTAGGGAAAACTTAGACTAGGAACTCAGGATTGACAAGGAAAATAGACCATATGAGTATGTGTTTGTTGAAATAATTGGGCCAAAAATTTGGCCTTGGGTTTCCTACCAGGCAAAGGGAAAACATGGATATGATTCTACCTTAATTTAAAATAAATGATTACTTATAAAATACAGTATCAATTTAAAACAGCTTTTGGAGAGAAAATCACCATGTATATACACAGCACATATATACACATACATGTACACAAACATGAATAGATACACATGCACACATACATGTATGTATATATGGATGTATACCTACATATATATACATATACACACATATATACGTGGCACACACATTTATATGAATACTTCAATTTCAGGCACATTAAAGTGTTCGCAACCTGTGGGACCTACGTCGTAGAATTAAGGAAATTAATAATTCTCATAGTAAAGGGAATATTCTAGTTCCATAGGGAGATAAACACTAAACAGATTTCTCGAATGGGGAGTCACTTCTGGAGCATTGAGTAGTATGGTGGACAGTGTCTTCAACAACATCTGCACCACAAATATCTGCACTACCTTCTAGAAGGTAGAAAGCAGCTTGGGAGTGTTTATTCCTCAATAAAAGCTGAAGGTATAATAGTGAAATGTGAGATATAGAGGAACAGGCATCATGGAATCAGGACTTTCTGGCTTACCAGTTATATTTGAATGCAATCATCCACTGGGTTCTTTCAGTGAATATTGAATCCGTTTAGAACTTCATGGTATCTAGAGAATCTAGAAAATGTGCATTTGTGTGGAGGGTCAGTTACCCTTTGAGCTTGTCAGTAAGCCAGGTGTCTTTTCTACCTAGTAAGATGTTCTTAAGTAAGATCAGAAGTTGCATATTTAGATGGAGAGTTATTTCTGGTGATTATCTCCCGCCCCGCCCTAACATTTTAAATAACCTTTTGTGATTTTTGTTTTTTCTCTAAGGCTGGACTTCAATTATTTTAACCTGTAAAGGCTATTTGATATGAGAGAACCATGTGGATTTTGAGTAAATGCTTACTGAGTTGAATTGACTTTATTAAAATATTTTACAAGCTGCCTTCTAATTCCTGTTTCGAATCTACTTCCCCAATATAATTCAGGTATTAAGCGATGGAGCTGAGCTTCGAATGCAATCTATGATTTTTCCATGGCCACATCTACAGGTTCAGCAAATCAATTATTTAAATCAGGTTTTAAAGAAATGGGCAAATTGGCAGTGGGGAGTGATAGAAACCAAAGTTTATAGTCTAGTTAGGGATGAAGAAAATGCACATTACAAAATAACAGAAGAAGCAAAATAGAATTTGTAAATGTAAGTATCATCTTAGGCCCTGAACTGATATGAGAAGTATCCTGTTTTAGCTGTTGTGGCTAGGGGATGCTTCCTGAAGAGCAAAACAGATTAGGAGAGGTGGGTGGAAAACACCTTAAAAAAAGGAGATGATTTGAGACAGAACCTTTTAGGGAAAAGATGTAGATGCCAAAGAGTACCTCTTGTGTCCAAGGGAGGATAAGCCCAAGAGCCTGGCTGGAACTCAGACTTTGAGAATGGCAGTCATAGCAGCTCACAGCAAAAATGTAAGTTGAAAACTGAGTGTGCGAAGCACCTCTATGGAAAGGACAGGATTTTGAATTTTTCCTTGAACACAGTGGGGCATGGAAGTATTTTAGTGGAACACTGATTGAAGGTGGGAGTGACTGAGGGGTGTGTCAGTAAGATGTATGGAAGATGTCCCCGATTTGGAGCAGAGCGTTAAGCAGAGCCTGAGTTTGGGAGAATTACCAGAGAATACTTCTGGGTTCTGATGTTTATGCATTTTTCTGTGATGCTTTGCTCTTCTAAAGAGCGCAGGATTTTGCCTTGACTTGCAGTCCACTGTGACACTTAAATCTTTTTCTGCCAACTTTCTAAGCCAAGCCATTCCCCAGTTTATATTAGTTCAGTTTATTTTTAAAAATCTAGACACATTTTGCATTCACCCTAACTGAACTATATTTGCTTTCTAACTGCTGCTTCCATTTGCCATTACCAAGACCCTTGGATGTATTAGCCCCTATTTTCTAGCTTATGATGTTAACCTTTTAATGGGTTTCCTTTACCAGCTAGCTTGGAATACTCTAACAATTTAAAGTACAAAAATTAAATATTATTCAGGCCAAGGATAAAAATGATCCTACAAGACCCAATGTCGGTTGTATAACCTAAGATGTTTTTATCTAGCGTGTCGTTTACTAGCAGCTGCCTGGAACACTGGGTTGAGAAGGAGTCTGAGTTAAATGCCGGGTGCAGGAGAAAATGGTATAGTTATCAATTTGTGGTGTTTGTGGTGTGTGGTGGGAAACAATGTCTCATGTATTTGTTCGCCCTAATCCTTTAACCCTCCAAGCCCCCAAGACACACTTGGCTATCTTTGACGAATACTCATCAAGCTTCTGTTTTGTACCTTTAGTGACAGTGAATGAGTGTATATTGGAAAAAACAGTGTGAAAAAATAGTGGAAAGAGTTATAAATTTGGTACATACTGGTCTCGATCACATATTGGTTGAATGGCATTGGTCAGATTACTTAATTTCCCAAAGTTTAGTC
This sequence comes from Leucopleurus acutus, assembly GCF_964270905.1. NCBI lineage: Eukaryota > Metazoa > Chordata > Mammalia > Artiodactyla > Delphinidae > Leucopleurus > Leucopleurus acutus. The sequence goes on along the minus strand of NC_139159.1, from coordinate 54,367,915 downwards.
ATTTATGAAATGGGGATAATAATATGTCACAGGATAATTGTGAGGAGTAAATGAGCATGTATGCAAATAGGGGAATTTTTATTATTCTGCTACATTTTGTTGTAATTCCATTGTGAATTCTGCTATATTTTCCATTCTTCCCATGGCTTACTCTTACCTCTTCATGCTCTCGTTCAGATGTGACTCATCTTCCATTTGGGCCCCAATCCCACAGTTCTGGCTGTTGATGGGCATCTTCCTTAGAGATCCTGCCAGCATGTCAAACCAAGCGTAGCTGAAACATACCTTACTACCCTTTCAAGATCTTATTTTTCTGGGGATGGCTATCCTTTCCAAAGGCATCACTAGCCTCCCAGTTACCAAGGACCTCAATCCCACCTTTGAATCTCTTCCTCGCATTCAGACAAATTAGGTCTCAGATCTTTGCTCAACCACCTAAAAAGTATGCAAACTTGAGAAGTTTATTTAATCTCTTTAAGCTTCAGTATCTATATTTGGAAGATAATAACAGATGCCTGCTTCATAGGATTGCCAAGAGGATTAAGAAACATCATTCATACCTTGCCTTGCACAGAATCAAGGATCAGAAAATGTGGGTTGTTATTATTTTATCTTTTTAAAATAACTGCTCACCCAGTCCTGTTTCTCCACTGTTCATTCATTTTTATTTCTATTGTCTCTACTTGGCTTGAAGCCTTTTTATTCTCTTTACCGAGATTGTAATAGCCTTTGGTAGGCAGAGGGAGTGTAGGTTAATTTGCATTCCAGCTAGCAGATGTGTCAACGTATTCAAAGTTAAACTCATTTCAACTCATTTACAGTGTAATCTAGGTGGTAAACTTGAAACAGTGAGTTCTAGAAATGGCTTGGACAGCCATTGAGTATCCTGATTAGCGTAGGGGCTAGGACAGAGCAAGCCTCAAATATTGAACGGGATGAAGGTTGCAGTATGACTAGAAAAGGTTAATAGTGGCTGAAGAGGTGATGCATTCAGAGTATAGACCTGGAATCATGGGAGGATTTGACTAAGTGAAAATGAGTAGAGGGTGAAGGGAGAAGATCAAATGAGCAAAAACGTGAAAAAATGGGATGTATATATGCTGCCATATATGTAAACACGGAGAATCTACTTGATATAATGTATGTGTCAGGAAGCAAAAGGGGGGAAATTAGGGCAAAAGGAGTAGAAATAAAGAGAAGAAGTGAACTCAGCCGATACTTCAAAATTAATAGTTACTAAATTGAGCCTCATGGATTAACCAGTGCCAGAAAAATTTGAGACTGACTGAAGAATTGCCACAGGGAGGAGACAGTTTCTGCTCATTTATGATGATTCATTTGCAAACCTCAAGTTCAGGTATGTAGTTATTCAAGAAGCGTGGGTCTAGCATATGGCACATAGTTTATAACAAGTGAACTAGCTACCTACGTCATAAGAGAGTAATGAGCCTAAAGTTAGGAATGTGGTTACAGATGTATAACAGATACAGTAATGTGTGTTGCCTCACTGTACCTAAAGACATTTTTGCTATGGGAATTCAGTTTCTTAAACCCATATGTATCAGCCATGTAATCTTGAGGAGAGGGTAGGATCCATAAAAGGGAAGAAATCTCTAGATGTAGATCCAAGAGTGGTCAATCTAATTCTATTCAGGATTTCATGGTGTGTGGCTTGTTTCATGGCTTGTGGGGAGGAGGCCCAGCAGGTAAGGATCTGGCCCCTCACCCTGGCTGAATGAGAGTAGCTTTCCTTTTTTCTTTTTTACGTTTTGGAGTTTATTTTTATTTTTTATTTATTTATTTATTTTTTGAGGTACGCGGGCCTCTCACTGTTGCGGCCTCTCCCGTTGCGCAGCACAGGCTCCGGACGCGCAGGCTCAGCGGCAATGGCTCACGGGCCCAGCCGCTCCGCGGCATGTGGGATCTTCCCGGACCAGGGCACGAACCCCTGTCCCCTGCATCGGCAGGCAGACTCTCAACCACTGCGCCACCAGGGAAGCCCTATTTTTAATATTTATTTATTTATTTAGGCTGTGCCAGGTCTTAGTTGCATCATGTTAGCTCTTAGTTGTGGCATGCATGTGGGATCTAGTTCCCTGACCAGGGGTCGAACCCAGGCCCCTGCATTGGGAGTATGGAGTCTTAGCCACTGGACCACCAGGGAAGTGCCCGTTTTGTGGTTTCCGTAGGAGTTTTCCTTTGGGGAAAAAGGAGCATGTCTTTCTCTAAAACAAAACTTTAAGTTGCATTCATTTACATCCCTTCCTTTACATGTCATGAAGCTAAGGTGCAGAGAGGCTGAGTGAATTCCCCATGGTAATGATAGAAGATAAAGGCAAAGCTTGTTTCTTGCTTAGACATCAAACCTAGAGCTTTCTCCCATACAGCCTCTTTATTGTTCAACCTATAGTAATTTCTGGGAATCCTTCAGAGGTACTGCAGCTAGGGTTTTCATGTTCTTGCGTACGTATTCTCTGCAGTGATTGGCCCTTTATTTTTGCAGTATTTTCTCTCCAAATAGTGGTATGAAACTTAGCTCAGACTGATTCAACAATGTATCTACTTTTTATGGTTGACTCTGCAAGATTCTATGATGAACCAATAAAAAACCCCAAATCCTCCCTTCAACTTGTTTACAGTTATTCATTTTGGTATACAAATTATGTACAGTTAAATATGGTATAAGATGGACAAGCACATGATATGCTCCAAACACAACTTTGTTTCGTCTTGAGCTGCCTCTTTAACGTTTTTATTCAGTAGGTATTATCTTCCCTTGCTCCTAGGAGAAAATTCTGGCAGGTCTTACATCTTTTCTGCTCACTTTTTGGTGAAACAGTCCTAGGGTCATTTTGTCATTGATAGCCTTAATTTAGTTATTAGAATGTCTAGTCCAAGATAATAACCCAAAACTAGAAACTTGAATTAGTAATAAGTCTTTGATTGTTATCTTGGACTTATACACAGAAAACGTACAACAGATATTGGCTGATATGAAGCATCTATTTTCAAAAATATCTACATATAGAAAAATCTACTTTCCAAACTATCTGTTGCTTGAAAATTCTAGAGGAAATAAACCTCTGATGAAATGAAAGGGTAAAAAGTAATCCCTAGTGCTAATCCCTGGAAGATAGATATTGTGTCGACTCCCATTCCTTTCTTCCTCTCTTCTTTTCATCTTATGTCAAAACCTGTAGAAGGAAACCATATGCATGTCTTACATGTGTGCAAAGATTTCTTGTAGTATTCTCGTATTTTCATGTTGAGAGTGGTATTGCTAACTCGAGTAATTTAAAGTAATTTCTGCCTCAAATGTCAAGTGTTGTAGCATTTCAGACCTTCCTCTATTTGGTATAATTGTCAGCTCTAAGTGCACAGATTGACCTAATATGGTCATCAGATATGCTTTGAGTTGAGTTATTTTGCTAACTTCTGTAGCCCTGTTTGAAACAGTGCACTGTGTTGCCGTTACCAGTTTACTTCTACTTTATCAGAAACATAAGACCTGTATATCCCAAGAACCACTATGTGAAATTTTCCACCAGGTGGATGACATGTGAGCATATCTAGTTGCAAAACTGTAACATTGGTAGTAGCATAATTTGAACCATTCCTTTTATAATAGCTTACATTTATTAAGAACTTGCTTAAAGGAGTTCAAATAAGGGAGGTGACCTCTTAAGCACCCGTATTTTAAAACTTTTTTTAACTGTACAGCCCTTAAGATGTTCATCTTTTATGCAACTTTAGTACTTGGTAACAAATGATTTCACAATCAGTATTATGCAGTGAAAGCACAAGGAAGGATGATTGAAAATTCAAAATATGTGGTCATTTATTCTTGTACACACGCGTATGTGTGTGTGTGTGTGTGGCGGGGATGAGAACTAGTGGTTTCAGCACTGCATTTAGGGAAGCGTTCAATGTTGTGCTCCGCATTTTGTTTGACAGCTGTCACATTGTTTTCATTGTCTCTCCTTTTGTTTATTTCCCTGCTTCTTAAGCAGCCTGATGAAATCTCATCAGCTAGCTGGGATTGAATTTTGATGAGTGCCAAGTTGCTTTGATGAAATCTCGTGTAATTATCTTAAACTCAACTTTATTTGGCTTTCATGCTGGCATTTTCCGTACCGAGAAAATTAGTGCATTTGTCTGCTACTGGAGATAGAAGTCCAACAAGAAACAAAGCTAGCTCAAATACAAAAACAAACACAATTGAAGTTCATTTTATACCTCTGTTTCAGAACTAGCTGTCCACTCATTCAGACTTTTTAAAAAATGTTTTAGCATCTATTCCTTTTAGTAACGATAAAATCAGAATTAGCTATTAGCCAAAACTACTTCACCCGTGAACTTAGAGAAATAATTTTCCTGTTGACCAAAAAAAAAAGCTTTCGTGTCCCATTATGTGGATTTTCCTAAGGAGGACAAAATTTTTTTAGTATTTTAAATACAAGATGATATTTCATTTTGTCAACCAAGGAAACAATTGAGCTTTTAAATTGTACTTCCTAGTGATATTTTAGGCTACAAAGCCAGTGCTGTAAAGGATTAAAGAATTTTGGAGTCAGGGGCTTCCCTGGTGGTGCAATGGTTAAGATTCCACCTGCCAATGCAGGGACACGGGTTTCAGCCCTGGTCCGGGAAGATACATGCCGCAGAACAACTAAGCCCATGCACCACAACTACTGAGCCTGTGCTCTAGAGCCTGTGCTCTGCAACAAGAGAAGCCACCACAGTGAGAAGCCCGTGCACCGCAACGAAGAGTAACCCCCGCTCACCACAACTAGAGAAAGCCCGTGCGCGGCAACGAAGACCCAATGCAGACAAAAAAAAAAAAAAAAAAAAAAAAAAAAAAAAAGAATTTTGGAGTTAAAAGACTCCTGAATTTAAATCTTAATTTCTGATACTTATTATGCAGAGGAAATTAAACTTGCTGGACTCTTATGTGATTAAATTAGGTAATACCATTGTTGTATCTCTTCAGAGATCATTATAATGCCAGAATTTCAAGAGGTGTGGGCTTTAGGTAATGGTGCTGCAATAGGGTTTTCAGAATGTTCACATAGTCTGAAATAGGACATTTAGCTGTTTGGCCAGTATATTTTCCCATCTTAACATAGGACGCCAGCAACCTTCTGCTGTCCCCGGGGCTTCTAAATCTAATGTGTGTTGGATGTGGAATTGGAAGAGACAGACTGCTTTTATTCAGTAACCATGGACAACCCGGCCACCCTCAAGGGTTCTTAAGGAGACTGGGGATGCTTTTTGGACACTTGGAGATTATTTTTTACTTATCTCAGCTTTCTGGTTTGAGGTTGATTCCCTAAAGTTACCATAGAATTATATATTTATCTATCTATCTATCTATCTATATATTTATTTATGGCTGCATCGGGTCTTCATTGCTGTGCACGGGCTTTCTCTAGTTGCGGTGAGCAGGGGCTACTCTTCATTGCGGTGCGTGGGCTTCTCATTGCAGTGGCTTCTCCTGTTGCGGAGCACGGGCTCTAGGTGCGTGGGCTTCAGTAGTTGTGGCACGTGGGCTCAGTAGTTGTGGCTCGCTGGCTCTAGAGCACAGGCTCAGTAGTTGCGGCGCATGGGCTTAGTTGCTCTGCAGCATGTGGGATCTTCCCGGCCCAGGGGTTGAACCCATGTCCCCTGCATTGGCAGGTGGACTCTTAGCCACTGCACCACCAGGGAAGTCCTCCTATAGAATTTTGACCTGCAAAGTCTGGCACAGAACATCCCCACCCAAAATGCTTACTGATGGTGGCAATTTAATTGAAGACAGATAATTGGTGGCAGAAATTGAAGGCAGTTCTATAGCCCTGAAAGAAAGTTATATATATTACAATACATTTCTTCAAAATCATGTGTTTTTATGCCTTTGCATAACTAATTCAAATATATTTCCTTTTCCATGTTTTTTTTCCTGGGTCAGTTTTCAGTGGGCATAACCTACCCGATTTATTAAACACTAACTGTAAAGAGTTCATTTCTTAGTTTTACTACATTGTTTATAGAGTGTTCAATCAAGGACCACTTCAGAGTTACAGCATTACTGGGTTCTGCCAACTGTGAAACCAAGCTGCTTTCTATGTAAGAACAGAATGGTATCAGCAAAATGCCGACTCCTCACTGGTTAAGTTTACTCATGGTCTGACTGATGCCCATTCTGATGGAAATGAGTATTCATCAGAGTAGTATCTTATGGTGGTGTAAATTTCATTTCATTTAATATTTTAAGTAATCCATGAACTATCTGCAAGGGTTATCTTAATGGATTTTTCAGATATAGCCCCAAAACACAAAATAAAAAATGGTCTACAGAAATTTATGTACAGTGTGCAGAAATTACCTCTACATAAACGACTTCAATGTACTCCTTGTTATAGTGATCTTTTTTGCACTCACTTATTTGACTCTTGTAGCTCTTATTATCATCATCATAATCTAGATGAAGAATGTGTTGAGGCTTTTGTACACCCAAGTCCTAGACTTTCATGAAGTTTGATTTAGTGTAAAGCTACCATAGAAGATAATCTCTAGAATGAAGAATGTAAGAGAGTGAATTGTAACAGCTCTGTTCTTAGCCTCTTTTTTGGACTCTGACTGTGGTCTATGCCACAGCTCCAGATGGGTTGCAAATAGTTATTCTGGAGTCTGGATACAATTGCTGTCTTCTTGGTAAAGGGTTTCCTGATCAATAGACTTGAAAGAAATTAATAAAATACGCATTTTTCTGGTAAGATGCATGGCTTGTCATTATAATAGGTATTCTACAAACCATGAGCTGTGTTGATTCAAGATTTGAAAAGTTTAAAAGCTGCTACAGCTGAAATTAAAGCAAGAACCAAATGCTGAAAGCAGGAACAGGCACCATAGAAAAATGTTGATGCCAATTGCTTGAGGTTCATAAAGGAAGTATATTATACCTTTTATTAAAAAAAAACTTTATCAGAAGGGAGTTGTGACTGGTGTTTTCATCCATGGCTAAAACAGTTCAGTATATTTGATTCTCTTTCATCTATTTGTTAAAATTTTCAAATTGCTTTTTCTATATAATGACTTTTCTTTCAAAATTGTGCTTATGTTCTTTATATTTCCAAGTTCTTTTAAAATTTATTTTTATTTTTTAAATTGTGGTAAAAGCAGTACATTTTTAAGGTGTACAAATCCTTTCTTCTTGGATATCCTGGCTCTCCATCACTTGCGAGGCCCAACTTCATGAAGGGGCTTGTTGAGGCAGCTCTTAAATGGCTTTGGGCCAAGAGGCCATGAGCAAAACACCTACAGGCACACACTGGGAACTGAAGCATTTCTAAGAGAAACAGACCATCTGACTTTTTAATTAGAAAACTGTCTAAGTCTACACCTCAGTGTCATCTCTTGGGACTTCTAAACCAGAATCTAGGGTATCTTTACTAGTGTTTTTCTTTTATAAAACATGCAATAAAAATGTAGAACCATAGCCAGGGGAGAGATCAGGGGTAAGGGGGTGTGTCTCAAGGGATTGATAACAGGATTAAAACTTTATGGAAATCATTTGCATTTCTGGCTAGCGTCTGTTATAAAACACACATACTTAACTTGGCTGGAGCTGTGAAACCTGGTGTTTTACATTTCAAGTTCCTTTTAGGCAAAATGCAACACTTGATCTTCTCAGCAGAAATGACCACCTCTGTGAAAGTTTAAGAACTAGCCCTGAGCTCAGGAAAGAGTAGATCAGCATGAAAGGAAGTCCCCTCATGACAAAGCATTTTCTTTAGCCAGATAAGTGGCAAAAGGCAGGACTCCTTTCAAATTGTTTGGGTGAAATTGAAGATGATATTACAATAGCAAAATCAAAAGGGTCTAGGGGGCTACAAGCAACAACGTGGAGGAAGCTGTGTTCTGCTATGTTGGACTTCTGGGATGTCAATTTGGATCTGTTGGTATCAGAGATTTCCTTAAAGTTATCTCTGGTTCAAAGACGATATTAAGCACTTGTAGTTTTTTGGGTTTTGTTTGTTTGTTTTAGGAGGGATTCTATTTAGAGAAAAACACCTAAAATAGGCATTTTATTTGTAAAACAGCGGCAGAAAAATCAAGGATTGATTTTATTTTTTTATTACCCAGTTTGTAGCACACACTGGACTTTGAGATGGTGCATAGTTTTTTTTCTTATTATGTTAATAGGACGCAGGCAAAGTACTTGGCATTTAACTTACTTGCATCTTTTGTCTCACGTTTCTGTGTGGCTCAGCCGGTGCTTCATGGGGTCAGTAACACAAGGAAGAGTACAACAAATGTTTGAAATGTTACTTCTTTACTTTCAGCGTTTCAGGCTGTGCTCTTGCACATGTTCTCCATTTTGTGTGGTTGAACAGCAAAACAGAGGCAAAGGCACAACAGAGACAGCTTTAATGCTAATAATTTAATTAATTTAAATTGCTGTTCTATATAACCGTCACATAATAACTTTTTAACCATTGTGCACTTTGGTCTAGTAACTTTCTCGGTACCTTTCTCCGTCACCTCATTCTCCCTGCTAAACAGTTTGCGAGGGATCAGCTGTACTACCAGGCCGTCAAATGTATTCAATTTTGGAAGCAAACACTTCATGGTTGTTTAAAAATCCAAAGTATTCACATGGGGAAAGTGTGGGAGGTTTCAAGTTTCTGAAACGTTCTGCAGAAAATGAAGTGATAACAGTTCCTGCCGGTGGCCATATGACTCAATGATAACTGGAAGAAAAAAAAAGTTTGTTTAGGCTTGGCCAGAGTTAATAACAAGAGTTGTAATCTTATTTTTGCTCACAAACATGTTTCTTTTCTCCGTAATCCCTTTTCTCATCTTCTGGAGACACATCGGTCTTTTCTGAGACCTGGCTTCACTCTTGGAGAGATGTGCAGTGTGTATTTTGTGCTGACTCAAGGCTTTGTTTTGATTCCTACCATTCATTAAAAACACAATAACAGCAGAATCTCAAATCTCTTGCCACAGTACAATGTTAGCCTGTGTTATATGGCAAAATGTGGGGAGCATTTGTGGCTGGCAGGCAGGGGTAGGTGCTTAGAAGTTTTTCATTTCATGACTTATAGCCTCAGTTCATCAAAATGCTTTCCTCTCAAAGATTTCAGGATACATTTGGCACCAACATGTGCTAACATGAGCTTTTGTTGTGTTTAAATTCCTTCTCAGCTTGGTTGGCCAGATCTTTATTTTATTTTGGTCCATAGGCACATCTGTCACCTGTCTCCTCAGAGATTATGTGCCTCTTGGGAGGGACTCCTTTTTCCTGAACCTATGCTTTGTGTTTAGCTTCCAAATACTTTTCACATTTCTAGAGCCACAGTCAGGTGAGCTACCCAATTTTTAATCCATTTGGTGGATGGGCTGGGGAGTTAGGGTCTGTTTTATTGTATTTATTTATTTTCACTAAGTGGGTGGGATATTACAGCTTTAATAAATGACCTTTTGTGCTGATAGTGTTGTGGGCAGAGAGACTGTGTATTTTGAAAAGAAAACCTTTTACTTCAATATGTTAAGTAATTCTGCAGGAATTCATAAATGAAAGGTTTAAGATAATGTTTTTTAAGGAGGATTCTGGGAGCATTTGCCTAGGAAGATGGTGGGTAGTTGTAAACTGTCATGAGAATGAAATTATTTGAACATTTCTGGGTTAATTTTAATTTCTTAATATTTTCAAGCTCTGATTTCATAAAGACTTTACTGTAAACAGAAGCAAAACATTTGATTTAATAAACATGCCAAGAAATGTAGCAAAACTAAAATTTCTATCTGTAGCAATAAAACTACTGAGTCTATTAAATGCTTTATCTCTTCTAACTTGAAACTTAAACTCTAAAGGACACTAAATGTTTATGTTATGAGACTGTCGCCCGATAAAGCACTACTAGATTGCAGTTTCAAGAATCCTATTGTGGACAGGTTCAGGATTTTAAGCAAACATACTATCAGCATTTATATACCTCATTCATTCATATTGCCTTTGTATGTGTGTATATACGACCAAGATGTATATGTTCTTAAGTGGTCTGCTGAAAATATGGAGGAGGAACTCTTCTTACTCTTACTGTAACCCAGTTACTAAATGGCTTGGAGAGAAAACATTCCAGAAAAGTCATAATGTAGAATTGCAGGTTTACACATCCAGGGGTAAATGTTCTGGAGTCTCACCTGTGAATTGTCTTAAGTTCCTTGATGACCTGGCATCTCTATTTGATGCCAACCTGTTCAGCCTTGACATCACCATAATCTGGGACTCCACTGTGGGCCACCTGCTCCATCTGTTTCTATTTTTTGCAACCCTCAAATGATGAGAGGCAGAACAAAGGAGTAAAGAGAGAAAAGGCTTTGCAGTTGGACAGTCCTGAGATCGTCTCCCCAGGACGGCCATTCATTAGCTACTTGCCCTTCAAGAGTCTCTGATACTCTTGTTCTTTTCTGTAAATTGGGGACAGATGATGGAATCTACCTTTCAGGCTTGTGAGGCTTAAGGGAGAACACACAGTGTCTGTACATAACTAGTATTTCCTGGGTGCTTACGGTTGTTTATTACTGTGAGTCTGTCAACTCCTCCAGCTGACCTTGTATGGCTTGCTAGGATGCTAAAGAGCTTCAGCTTCCAGAAAGTGGTAGTACTGTTCCAGACTCCTAGCTCCTTCTCTTAGACACATAAACCTAGGTCATTTATTCATGAGGTACTAAGGGCACAATTCTGCCATTGAGTAGAGTACTATTTTGTGGCCCTGGTGCATCAGTCCCACGCCTTTGTGTCTTCTGATTCTTCCCACCTGCTTGTGTTACTGTCCCCAGTTGCTTGGGCAATTGTCTCTAATTCAGACCCGGTCATGGTTTCCCCAAACCTTGACCATCTTCCCACGGGGATAAGGATTTCTCCCAAATCCAGGACCCAGCAGAAAGCCATGAGATTGTAAAACTCAAAGATGAATATGTAGATTACATCCATTCTGAGCCTTATCTGATAATGGGTATCTTTTGTACCATTAATATATATTTTCTGAAATAAGTTTTAAAATTACTAGCTTATAGATTTATAGTAGTACATAATTTTTGTGTATCTGGACATTTTTATACATATTAAAGTCTGACTATTGTGTAAAATATATGTTAAATTATATATATACATCTACATATATTACATATAAGTATAATCGTATGTAGGTATATGATATATATAATCATAGGAATAAGAAGATGCTTTGCATGTAATAATCCTATGATTTTTTTTTTAACCATACCTAAATTATAAAGTTGAGCACTTAAGATTTTCCTGCATTTGAGATTTGTTTTCTTTTGTCAGCAAGGCTCCTGAACAAAAAAATATCAGGATGGAAAAATCAATATCACCCCTAGTCGTAAGTATCAGCCAATCAACCATAAGCCAACATGGTTTATGTTTATGATGGAAAGGATTGTCACACCCACTACTCAGTCCCCAGTGTTTAGCAGTTCCTTGCATATAAGTAGGTAGTCAGTAAATAGCTGAATGAATGTAGATGCGTAAAAGTGTTCTTCCTTTATACTTTTTGCAAGTTTTAAATTTTGTGCAGATAACAATGTCTTAGTATTATAATCAGGAAAAAACCCTGAAGTTATTTTAGAAGAAAATATTTTTGTGATTATTATTATAAATGTTCCAATATTTTGAATTATTTTCTTAGAATAGATTAAGTAGTAGAATTACTGTATAAAAGAACATCAATTTTTTGCCAACATTCATACTGCCAAATGCTTTTCCAAAGGGCTGTATTATTGCGCTACCGGCATAATATGAGTTATTAGCCTTGCCACACCTTGCCAGAACTACGTTTTACATTTTCAAACAGTTTTATTATGTTTTTAAAAATATTTCATGTTTTCAATTATATTCATTTATTAATGAGGGGGTTCCCTCTTCCATTCCTTTGTTTACCAGTTGCATTTCCTCTTCGGTGAACTGTCTTCATAACCTTTGCCCATGATAGGCAAAGAGCATGTGCATTCCTTAAGAAGTTTAGAAAAAAAGAAATATAAAAAATTGTGTGGTAATTTTATTTTTTAAGATGAGGGGTCCAAGACTTCCACTATGGAAAAGAGTTTTGAAATTATCACAGCTGGATACTTATGAATAGATTGTCAGGTCCAAGTACAAGGTTTTTAACTTTTAGGTGGATTGAAATGAGTACAAAGTTGCACAAAAATGCTGCATTTATAACCTTCTGTGTTGTACAATGATAGTTTTAGCTTCTGTTCTTCTAAGCTTTCTAAGTCTTGAGTGGTGCCAGCTAAAACAAATAGAATTAAGGACATGTCAGCTTCTTTTTGAAAAATTGTTTTATGAAAATGAATTTTAAAATATTTCTTCGAGGTAAAACTTGGCACATGTGCTCCCCCAGAAATCTGTTCATGGGTTTCAACATTTTTTAGAGTTGTTAATGTGGTGAAACTTAAAACATTTTTTTAAGATAAATATGTATTTTTTTATATAGGTGATAAATTTGAGACCAGCATTTTTTATGAGCATTGAAGTAAATGAAAGAGAATGGATAATTTAAATACATGTATATTTCATATGAATAAATATGCAATCTCTTAGCCAGTTTCTTTTCAAAAGTGGACTATTTTATGTGAGCTTAAGTTTACTTTTATAGCAGGCCCAACATGTGTGTGGCTTCGTTTGTAATACTGGAAAAATTATGCCCTCTGATTTTCTTCATGTTGATAGTGACAATGTTCATTTAAACTCAGCATCAGATCAGAGAGGCATATGTATGTATAAGTGGAGGTTGCATCATGGGCATTAGTCTTTCTGTGATTGAACAACACACACAGGCTCAGCAGGAGAGGTTGGAACTTAGCCTCTTCTTCTAGTGCTTCAGAATCCCCCAAACCTGAGTCAGTCTAAGGTTGAGGAAATCACAGACCGTGTGGACAGAACACTTCACAATCTTAGCAAATTCCTCAGCCCAGCTTAAAGATCCCATTACTTCTTTCTAAGCTCTTTCTCATTTGTCACAGAAATTATTCCTAATCTTGACTCTTCTCAGAGATGATGTCTTCTCCTTATGGCAGACAATTTTTTTTTTGAATTTTATTTCATTTTTTATACAGCAGGTTCATATTAGTTATCTATTTTATACATATTAGTGTATATATGTCAATCCCAATCTCCCAATTCATCACACACACAACACACACACCCCGCCGCTTCCCCCCTTGGTGTCCATACTTTATGGCAGACAAACTATACTTCACCTTTCTTCCCATCTGTATATCTTCAAATACTGTACCTACTTAACTTGTATTTTCCCATGAAAGAGACAAACCTCTTTCTTTCCAGGCTACCCCGGTATTCCTGAATCTTAGCCCTTCTCCACAAGGATCTTATTTGTCTGTTATGACCTTTTCTTTATTATATTTTCCCTCTCAGTGCCTTCATTACCCCAGCCCCTGACCTGACATTTCTACTTGGTTATCTCAAATGTGCTTCAAATTTTAGAAATCTAAAATGACTTCTAATTCTCCTTTCAAACAGGCTCTTCCACCTACTATGCCCTATTTTAGAGGCTGGCATCACCTCCTTACTCATTTTGGCCTGGAAATCATCCTACTCCTCTATCATCCTTACTTTCCATATCCATTTGGTCACTTACTCCACTTGATTCTACCACCTGAACAACTTCTCTCTCCCCCGCTTTACTCAGTCCTACTCTTTCTTCACACTGCCCACCATGACTGCTTTAGTGGTCTCTTGACTGGTCTTTATTTTTTCCCCTCAAAACTAACTGTAGAAGAATACCTGTTTAGTATGTGAAACTAGAATCTTTTTGTTTCATCCAGGTATTACCCTGAAACAAAGAAATATACATGTTTATGAAATGTTGCTGAAATTTCTAGGTTAACTGTTATTTAGTGATAGTCTTTTTTTAAAACACATGTTGCACTTGTTCTATTAGTGTCACCTCACTTTAAATTTTAGCCAACATTGGGGCTTCCCTGGTGGCGCAGTGGTTAAGAATCCGCCTCCCAATGCAGGGGACACAGGTTTGAGCCCTGGTCCGAGAAGATTCCACATGCCGTGGAGCAACTAAGCCCATACGCCCCAGCTACTGAGCCTGCTCTCTAGAGCCTGCAGGCCACAACTACTGAACCCATGTGCCATAGCTACTGAAGCCCATGCACCTAGAGCCCGTTCTCTGCAACAAGAGAAGCCACTGCAATGAGAAGCCTGCACACCACAACAAAGAGTAACCCCCGCTCGCCACAGCTAGAGAAAGCCCATGTGCAGCAATGAAGACCCAATGCAGGCAAAAATAAATTAATTAATTAATTAAAAAAAATTTTTAGCCAACATCTTGTTTCATATTAGTTGTTAGTTCCTAGTTTTGTGTAACTGGACTTCTGCAAATTTTATTTTATTTTTTTACTTTTCTATTTTTGGTACAATATTTGTTTCTGTAACTTGACACCAAAAATGATTCAATTAGTTTTGGGAGTGCCAAGCATCCAAACATAAGTTATGTGGAGTGATAACATTCATGTATTTTGACAGCATTTAAAGGGAAAATAAAGGAGGCTTGTGTCAAAAGTGTACTGCAGATCTCAAATTACCAAGGGCATTGCTGGACTTTGGCTATCTCGGAGCCATAAGTATTGCAAAACTATGATTTGGAGGATATGTGAAGAATAAAGACCCACTTTATATTAACATTTCTTTTTACTATAAAGGAAATAGCATTAATTTGAAGAGAGTTAGTTTACACAAAGTAACTCTTGTCCATAGTTGGCTTCAATTTTTAGTGCAAGATTAGTAAGAATTAAGTAGTTTAAACCTTAAGCTTGCATTTTGTAATTAGCTTAATTCCGTGTCACAGGTTTTTATGGGAGCCATCTAAGCTTTTTTTTTCCCGCTGGCAAAGTGCCATTATGTTACCAGCCTGGGTAGAGGAATGCTGGATTTTATGCATGTCCTGAAACAAGTTAGCACATTTTGGTTAAAACAGCTGCCTAAATGATGAGGAACAAATTGGATTACAAAACCCTACTTGGTAGTTCAGCATGTCAATTAGTTAAGTTAGGATTTGAACCATATCATAGTCAATGGGATGAAAAATGACACATGGTGGTCAAGACCAGTCTGGTAACAGGTCAACCTCAATGCCTGGCTCTGCTGTTGATCTACGGGATGGTGTATGTGCCCCCTGACAACAGTCCAGTTTCTCCAAGTGTGAGATCAGAGTTGTATTTTTAATAAGGCTTTATGGAGGACCCATCATGAGCTAGATGACTTATTTAGGGATGAATAATGATTCTTCAAAAATCATTGCAAAACCAAGACTGTATAATTTTCGCTGTTTGTTATTCAACTTTGTGGTTCAGACTGCATCTGCCTTTCATGAGAAATCCTGGTGGCAACATGGCGTCATGCAGGACATTTATTAGGTCAGGTCTCTGAGTGGACTTACCATGTTCATCAACAGTAATTGAGCAGTTGGAGGATCCATGCTGCTTCAGAACTGGGGACAGTACAGCAATTAGAGTGACAGAGATCAGGCTAATAGAGCCTGTCAAGTTTAAATCTTTTTCTTTTATCTTCATTATTCTTTCAAATCTGGTTTCCTGTACTCCACTCCTACTTTATTTCGAACTCTTGAAGCTCTTACATAACTGGGCGATACAACATATTGTTGAAGGGTAAAAGCTTTGGAGTTTAGGTCCTGACTCCTTTACTTAGTAGCTTGGTGACCTTTGCAGCTGCTTAACTTCATCAACCCTTAGTTTCCTCATTTGTAAAATGATAATGGCTACCTCAAAAGTCGTAATGAATACTAAGTGGAACAGTGCCTGGCATAGTACCTGGGCACATATTGATGTTAACTAATAATGATGTTGATAATATCAGTCCATTTAAAGAACACAGATAAAGCAGTCTTAGTGGTGCTCATCTAGACAGAGGATCCAATCCAAGGAGAACACATCAGAATCACCCAGATGGCTTAAAATAGGTAGGAAAATAGATACATAGTTTTTTCTTTTTTTTATGAATACTATAGCTGAACAGAGGCTGTGTAATCCCTACTGGCAACATTTTTCCTCACCAGCAGATATTTTGCCTTATAGCTTCTTTAAAAACCAGAGTTAATAGTATAGACAAGAGACAAGATTGCTTTCCATTTCCCTTCATAGTGGGAAACCTAGTTGGGTGGGTGGAAAAAAATAGAAGAAAAGCAGCTATTGAAATATTTATCTAAATTTCCTACAACTTAGCTAGTTGTAAGATGGGAGCAAGAGAGAAAGAGAGTTTTAAAGCATCCTTTAGAGATTTTGTAAACTTAATTGAATGTTTCTACCTTGGCAAAGCTGAACCCATTTATCTGTATAATCTCTTCAAGCTTGGAGTTATTGAAAAGTTTCTGTCTTTTCTCTCTATTCTTAGCCGAAAGCAGTTTGCATGTTATTTGCTTACTTGGGTGCAGTTCTGCAAGTTCGTGTATTTAAAGCTTGTGAGGGAGCCAAGCCACAGGATCTGGCTGCCTTTCAGCTGCTAAACAGGGGGCATGTAATTTGCCATTGGTCCCCAACTGCGAGAACTGTGGATGTAATTTCTTTTTGGTCAACATCCATCCTGAAGTGAATTTATCTCCTCTACACATTTGTTTTCCTTTGGGTGTTTTCCTTTTGTTGCATGATCCTTACTTTGTTGAACACAAGTACTTCTGTAGTGTTACTTATCCTCTCAAAACAATGAAAAATTACTTTTGCAAAGCTGTTTAAATCAGAGGATGTAGAGTAAATCCCATCCAAACCAGCCGTTACCATCCATCCGGAGATGGGAAGAGCAACTTCTAGTACAAGTCAGAAAACTCACAGTCTGTGGCGTGAGTGAGCTGGGATGGCACAGCCATGACGGGCTTACAGCAGCGTCAGGGAGTGTGGTCCAGCCTCCCCTGTGGAGCCATGACGGGCTTACAGCAGTGTCAGGGAGTGTGGTCCAGCCTCCCCTGTGGTTTGGCTGTGAGTTAGACTGTTTCATGTGGTTGGTTTAAGGAAGGCTAAGGAGATCTCTTCCTCCTCTCTGTCTCATTTATATCTTTTTTGTTATCATTATTATCATCACCACCACCACTACTAACATACATTCAATGCTTACTACATGCCATGAATTGGGCTAAAATTTTATTTCCTTGTTTAATCATAACACACCAACTTTATATGGTAGAAACAACGATTTCTCACATTTTAAAAATGAGAAACTGAGGCTTAGAGAAGATACTAGCTATGAGGCTTTGGATAAATTAATGTGGCAGAGCTAATGTTTATACCAAGGCTCTTCATCTCTAAAGAGCATGTTCTTAACCTCCTATGTAATATTGCTTTCCTGAACTAAGATGACTGTTGGAAAGTATCCACTTTAGGAACTCACCACTTTTAAATGTTCCATACATAAAAATTTGGAATGGCATTTCTCCCAGTTCTGTTACTTTTATATAATGTAAGTACCTCTAGTAAAGAGAATCAAAAAGAGAGAGTGGCATTGACATATATACACTACCAAATGTGAAATAGATAGCTAGTGGGAAGCAGCCGCACAGCACAGGGAGATCAGCTCGGTGCTTTGTGACCACCTAGAGGGGTGAGATAGGGAGGGTGGGAGGGAGACGCAAGAGGAAAGAGATATGGGGATATATGTATATGTATAGCTGACTCACTTTGTTATACGGCAGAAACTAACACAACACTGTAAAGCAATTATACTCCAATAAGTATGTTAAAAAAAAACAACCCATAGAATAAAATGTATATGATAAAAACTAAAAGAAAAAAAAAGGGTTAGGCTAGAAGCAGTGTCAGAGAAATCTTTACATAATTTGGCAAGACTAAATTTTCAGTTTCTTGTTTAAAATAAATGTGACATTACAAAAGAAGAATAGGCAGTATTTACATAAAGCTAATTATTTATGCAAACTTTCTCAGCTAAGCAGTGCATCTGTTAACTACATACTTTAAAAAAAGGGTAGTATCAATAGTGTATATATGTCAGTCCCAATCTCCCAATTCGTCCCACCACTCCCCCTTGGTATCCATACATTTTTTCTCTGCGTCTGTGTCTCTATATCTGCTTTGCAATAAAATCATCTATACCATTTTTCTAGATTCCACATATATGCATTAATATACAATATTTGTTTTTCTCTTTCTGACTTACTTCACTCTGTACGACAGTCTCTAGGTCCATCCACGCTACTGATACTATGTATAAAATAGATAACTAATGAGAACCTACTATATAGCACAGGGAACTCTACTCAATACTCTGTGGTGACCTAAATAGGAAGGAAATCCAAAGAAGAGGGGATATATGTATATGTATAGCTGATTCGCTTTGCTGTGCAGTAGAAACTAACACAACATTGTAAAGCAACTATACTCCAATAAAATTTTTTTAAAAAGGGTAGTAAAGGATGATCTAATAAGGTTTAAAGAATATAAAGATGACATAGAACCCGATGGCCAACTATTTTTCTCTTTGAAGAACTGTACTTATATAACCACAGAAGAGGACTTGGAATTCACATAATCAAGAGCTCCTTGGTACTTATGTTTATTAAGAATACTTTCGGTCTCTAAATACTTTTTCCAGGATAAATTGATATAGACGCATTTTAAGACACATGTATGGAGTAGATGAGCCCTCAAATTTCTGTCCAGCACTGCAGTATTTTTTGGCCCACAGTTCATAATTCTAGTTAGGAGATTTTTAGAATTTCTCATTTGCCATTGGTGTAAACAGAAGAGAATTGGACCTGAGAGCTGTTCTCAGTCATGTAAACTTGAGTTTTAGTATTTGAACATATTTAGGATTAATGATCAATGGCCTGTGGTTTAGAATGGTACCTAGATGGATTTGCCTTTGCTACACCCCTCCTGACTTCTCACTAAAAGCCTTATAAGGATGAAATGGATGACACTGTAAAACAAAACCAACAGGCAACCTGTCATAAGAATCCAGAAGGACGTTCCAATAACTAAAAACCAAAAGGAGTCTGTTTAAAAACATAAGTGGAGGGTCATGTACATTATGCTACTGATGACTCTGGCTCCCTGAAAGCTAGAAATGCTTTCTCCCCTCACAGCCGAATTGCCCCTGGGTCAGAAATGGAAGTTCCATATCAATTAGAAAACCGGACAGATGTCATTTTGTTGTGTGGCCTCTGCTTTATAACAACAGAATGATAATTATAACTAATAGTGAATACTTGTAATAGTCCAGATATTGTGTTAAATATATTAGCTCATTCAATTACTGCAGTAATTGTGTAAGTTAGATTCTCTTAGTTTTCCTGATTTTCAGGTGAGGAAACAGAGGCACAGAGGTTAGCTGTGTGGTTTGAGCAAGTTGAATAACGGAGCCAGAATCTGAATCTAGACTGTCTGGCTTCAGGGCTTGTGCTCCTAGTGACAAGGATAAACTGTCTATGCCAGATTCCTCTTTCCTACATCTTTCTCTCTAAAGCCTGTTGGTACTGTGTTTCTTAGAAATACTCAATTCCCAGAAAATAAATACATAAGAATGCACACTGTGTCCTGGAAAGTGTGGGTCCCTTAAGTGCTATAAGTCAGGGGAATGATGGGAAGAAACCTGATGGGAGTGATTGTTAAAGATCATAACTTAATGTATTTCCCTTCAGTGTGTCAGAAATCTAGACAGTCATTAAGAGAAGGTTCCATTTTAGTTCAGCATAGTCACAGCAGAGAAAAAGTGCTAAACATTGGATTCGGTTGGGGGATGGGTAAATCAAGTGCTAGTCATGAGTTGGAATGAATATGGAATTTAATCAATACCCAGATGGGTAGAGACTGTCCAAAGGCAGTCCCCCCAATTCATCTCTTAAATCTGAGTAGAATTTACTTTTTTTTTTTTTTGAGGAAAAGATGAGTTTATAGAATAATTACTGTAGAATAAGAGGGAAGTCATTCTAGAACTTGATGAAGTTCAGATTCCTGACATTGCTGCATTATAAGACAGAAAAAAAATTTAGGGAAAAAGTTTGTCCTCAATAAGGTACAGGGAAAACATAATATTCATAAAATAGCTTAGAAAGCAATAGTAAATAGAATGAGATAAAGGGAAAACATGATCAGATTAAAAGAGAGATCAGGTGAGATAAAGAATTGAAGGCAATTGGAGCATAGAGTAGTCACATTAACATTTTCATTGGGGAGTGTCAGGCACAGAATTGATCATTTGGAAAATAGAATAATGACATGGAGGAAAAACTTGGGAAACTAACAGAATTTTAGAGGATAAGGACAAATTGCTGAAAATGATGATGGGAAAAAGATGATATTAACAGTATTAACAGTAAAAACTTGAGTTGAAAAATGGCCTGGTTTTAGAGAGCCAAAGAACTGTCTGTGAAAGAGAGATCTACATATAGTCATAGCCTGGCAAAAACGTTTGAAAAAAAAGGATAAAAGAGAAAATTCTAAAGAAAGTACTTTATATCCAAAGGACAAAAATCAAAATCAAGCTGTCCTCAGACTTCCAGTTTGGGTGTTTAAAAGAAAAAAAAATAGTGGAAATAGCATCTAAGTTTTGAAAGATGAAGACTGTAACTCCAAAATCTTGTAACCCAGCTAAGTTATCTTACGGAATCACCATGATACCAGAATTGTCACTATGGGAATATTTGCTATAATAACTTGCAAAAAATTTTACTCCAAATTTATGAATCAAACCCTACCATAATGGGTTCACATGCACTTGCCGGCAAAAACATTTCAATGGTGTGACTCCAAGCAAGGAGGATGTTCAGTGCATTTCAGTCTTACCTCAGTAGTCTTCCCAGTTGGGTAGTGTATGCTCTGGTTATCTATTGCTGCATGACAAACGTTCCAAAAAAACATTTCTGGTTATTTTTATTTCTTTATTTTTCATGGAAAGGCATTTTATTTTAAATTATAGCAGTGTGTACATGTCAATCCTGAACTCCCAATCTATCCCTCCCCCTCCCCTCTCCCCTTTGGTAACCAAAGTTTGTTCTCTAAGTCTGGGGGTCTATTTTGTTTTGTAAATAAGATGATTTGTATCTTTTTTGGTTTTAGATTCTGCATATAAGCCATATCATATGATATTTGTCTTTCTCTGTCTGACTTACTTCACTTAGTATGATAATCTCCAGATCCATCCATGTTGCTGCAACGGGCATTATTTCATTCTTTTTATGGCTGAGTCGTATTCCACTGCATATATGTACCACATCTTTATCCATTCATCTGTCTGTGGACATTTAGGTTGCTTCTGTGTCTTGGCTATTGCAAACAGTGCTGCAATGAACATTGGGGTGCATGTATCCTTTTGAACCATGTTTTTCTCCAGCTATATGCCCAAGTGGGATTGCTGGATCATATGGTAGCTCTATTTTCAGTTTTTTAAGGAAGCTCCATACCGTTCTCCATAGTGGCTGTACCAGTTTACATGCCCATCAACAGTGTAGGAGGGTTCCCTTTTCTCCACACCCTCTCCAGCATTTATTGTGGATTTTTTTAAACATCTTTGTTGGAGTATAATTGCTTTACAGTGTTGTGTTAGTTTCTGCTGTATAACAAAGTGAATCAGCTATATGCATACGTACATCCCCATATCCCCTCCCTCTTGCATCTCCCTCCCACCCTCCTTATCCCAGCCCTCTAGGTGGACGCAAAGCACCAAGCTGATCTCCCTGTGCTATGCGGCTGCTTCCCACTAGCTATCTATTTTACATTTGGTAGTGTCTATATGTCCATGCCACTCCCTCACTTCGTCCCAGCTTATCCTTCCCCCTCCCCATGTCCTCAAGTCCATTCTCTACGTCTGTGTCTTTATTCCTGTCCTGCCCCTAGGTTCTTCAGAACCATTTTTTTTTAGATTCCACATCTATGTGTTAGCATATGGTATTTGTTTTCCTCTTTCTGACTTACTTCACTCTGTATGACACACTCTAAGTCCATCCACCTCACTACAAATAACTCAATTTTGTTCCTTCTTATGGCTGAGTAATATTCCATTGTATATATGTGCCACATCTTCTTTATCCATTCATCTGTCAACGGACACTTAGGTTGCTTCCATGTCCCAGCTATTGTAAGTAGAGCTGCAGTGAACATTATGGTACAAGAATCTTTTTGAATTATGGTTTTCTCAGGGTATATGCCCAGTAGTGGGATTGCTGGGTCATATGGTAGTTCTATTTGTAGTTTTTTAAGGAACCTCCATACTGTTCTCCATAGTGGCTGTATCAATTTACATTCCCACCAACAGTGCAAGAGGGTTCCCTTTTCTTCACACCCTCTCCAGCATTTACTGTTTGTAGATTTTTTGATGATGGCCATTCTGACTGATGTGAGGTGATACCTCATTTAAGTTTTGATTTGCATTTCTCTAATGATTACTGATGTTGAGCATTCTTTCATATGTTTGTTGGCAATCTGTATATCTTCTTTGGAAAACTGTCTATTTAGGTCTTCTGCCCATTTTTGGATTGGGTTGTTTTTTTGATATTGAGCTGCATGAGCTGCTTGTATATTTTGGAGATTAATCCTTTGTCAGTTGCTTTGTTTGCAAATATTTTCTCCCATTCTGAGGATTGTCTTTTCGTCTTGTGTATGGTTTCCTTTGCTGTGCAAAAGCTTTTAAGTGTCGTTAGGTCCCATTTGTTTACTTTTGGTTTTATTTCCATTTCTCTAGGAGGTGGGGCAAAAAGAATCTTGCTGTGATTTATATCATAGAGTGTTCTGCCTGTGTTTTCCTCAAAGAGATTTATAGTGTCTGGCCTTACATTTAGGTCATTAATCCATTTTGAGTTTATTTTTGTGTATGGTGTTAGGCAGTGTTCTAATTTCATTCTTTTACTTGTAGCTGTCCAGTTTCCCCAGCACCACTTATTGAAGAGGCTGTCTTTTCTCCATTGTATACTCTTGCCTCCTTTATCAAAGATAAAGTGACCATATGTGCATGGGTTTATCTCTGGGCTTTCTATCCTGTTCCATTGATCTATATTTCTGTTTTTGTGCCAGTATCATACTGTCTAGATTACTGTAGCTTTGTAGTTTAGTCTAGAGTATAGTCTGGGTGCCTGATTCTTCCAGCTCCATTTTTCATTCTCAAGATTGTTTTGGCTATTCGGGGTCTTTTGTGTTTCCATACAAATTGTGAATTTTTTTGTTCTAGTTCTGTGAAAAATGTCATTGGTAGTTTGATAGGGATTTGAATCTGTAGATTGCTTTGGGTCGTATAGTCATTTTCACAATATTGATTCTTCCAATCCAAGAACATGGTGTATCTCTCCATCTGTTTGTATCATCTTTAATTTCTTTCATCAGTGTCTTATAGTTTTCTGCATACAGGTCTTTTGTCTCCTTAGGTAGGTTTATTGCTAGGTATTTTATTCTTTTTGTTGCAGTGATAAATGGGAGTGTTTCCTTAATTTCACTTTCAGATATTTCATCATTAGTTTATAGGAATGCAAGAGATTTCTGTGCATTAATTTTGTATCCTGCTACTCTACCAAATTCGTTGATTAGCTCTGGTAGTTTTCTGGTAGCATCTTTAGGATTCTCTATGTATAGTATCATGTCATCTGCAGTGACAGTTTTACCTCTTCTTTTCTGATTTGGATTCCTTTTATTTTTTATTCTTCTCTGATTGCTGTGGCTAAAACTTCCAGAACTATGTTGAATAATAGTGGTGAGAGTGGGCAACCTTGTCTTGTTCCTGATCTTAGAGGAAATGGTTTCAGTTTTTCACAATTGAGAATGATGTTTGCTGTGGGTTTGTCATATACAGCCTTTATTATGTTGAGGTAGTTCCCTCTATGCCTACTTTCTGGAGAGTTTTTATCATAAATGGGTGTTGAATTTAGTCAAAAGCTTTTTCTTCATCTATTGAGATGATCATATGGTTTTTATTCTTTGATTTGTTAACATGGTGTATCACATTGATTGATTTGTATATATTGAAGAATCCTTGCATTCCTGGGATAAACCCCACTTGATCATGGTGTATGATCCTTTTAATGTTCTGTTGGATTCTGTTTGCTAGTATTTTGTTGAGGATTTTTGCATCAATGTTCATCAGTGATATTGACCTGTAGTTTTCTTTCTTTGTGACATCTTTGTCTGGTTTTGGTATCAAGGTGATGGTGGCCTCACAGAATGAGTTTGGAAGTATTCCTCCCTCCACTATATTTTGGAAGAGTTTGAGAAGGATAGGTGTTAGCTCTTCTCTAAACGTTGCATACAATTTGCCTGTGAAGCCATCTGGTCCTGGGCTTTTGTTTGTTGGAAGATTTTGAATCACAGTTTCAATTTCAGTGCTTGTGATTGGTCTGTTTATATTTTCTATTTCTTTCTGGTTCAGTCTCAGAAGGTTGTGCTTTTCTAAGAATTTGTCCATTTCTTCCAGGTTGTCTATTTTATTGGCATATTGTTGCTTGTAGTAATCTCTCTTGATCATTTGTATTTCTGCAGTGTCAGTTGTTACTTCTCCTTTTTCATTTCTAATTCTGTTGATTTGAGTCTTCTCCCTTTTTGTCTTGATGAGTCTGGCTAATGGTTTATCAATTTTGTTTATCTTCTCAAAGAACCAGCTTTTAGTTTTATTGATCTTTGATATTGTTTCTTTTTAATTTATTTCTGATCTGATCTTTATGATTTCTTTCCTTCTGTTAACTTTTGGCTTTTTGTTGTTCTTGTTCTTCTCTCTCTCATTGCTTTAGGTGTAAGTTTAGGTTGTTTATTTGAGATATTTCTTGTTTCCTGAGGTAGGATCATATTACTATAAACTTCCCTCTTAAAACTGCTTTTGCTGCATTCCATAGGTTTTGGGTTGTCGTGTTTTTATTGTCATTTGTTTTGAGGTATTTTTTGATTTCCTCTTTGATTTCTTCAGTGATCTCTTGGTTATTTAGTAGCATATTGTTTAGCCTCCATGTGTTTGTATTTTTTACAGTTTTTTTTTCCTGTAATTGATATTTAGTCTCATAGCATTGTAGTTGGAAAAGATACTTGATACAATTTCAATTTTCTGAAATTTACCAAGGCTGATTTGTGACTCAAGATATGGTCTATCCTGGAGAATGTTCCATGAGCACTTGAGAAGAAAGTGTATTCTGTTGTTTTTGGATGGAATGTCTTATAAATACCAATTAAGGCAATCTGGTCAACTGTGTCGTTTAAAGCTTGTGTTTCCTTATTTATTTTCATTCTGGATGATCCGTCCATTGGTGTAAGTGGGGTGTTAAAGTCCCCTACTATTATTTTGTTTTGTTGATTTCCCCTTTTACAGCTGTTAGCATTTGCCTTATTTATTGAGGTGCTCCTCTGTTGGGTGCATAAATATTTACAATTGTTATATCTTCTTCTTGGATTGATCCCTTCATCATTATGTAGTGTCCTTCTTTGTCTCTTGTAGTAGTCTTTATTTTAAAGTCTATTTTGTCTGATATGAGAATTGCTACTCCAACTTTCTTTTGATTTCCATTTACATGGAATATCTTTTTCTATCCCCTCACTTTGTCTGTATGTGTCCCTAGGTCTGAAGTGGGTCTCTTGTAGACAGCAAATATATGGGTCTTGTTTTTGTATCCATTCAGCCTGTCTGTGTCTTTTGGTTGGAGAATTTAATCCATTTACATTTAAGGTAATTATTGATATGTATGTCCCTATTACCATTTTCTTAATTGTTTTGTGTTTGTTATTGTAGGTCTTTTCCTTGTCTTGTGTTTCCTCCTTAGAGAAGTTCCTTTAGCATTTGTTGTAAAGCTGGTTTGGTGGTTCTGAATTCTCTTAGCTTTTACTTATCTGTAAAGTTTTAAATTTCTCCATTGAATCTGAATGAGATCCTTGCTGGGTAGAATAATCTTGGTTGTAGGTTTTTCCCTTTCATCACTTTAAATATGTCCCGCCACTCCTTTCTGGCTTGCAGAGTTTCTGCTGAAAAATCCTCTATAACCTTATGGGGATTCCCTTGTATGTTACTTGTTGCTTTTCCCTTGCTGTTTCAATATTTTTCTTTGTATTTAATTTTTGATAGTTTGGTTAATATGTGTCTCGGCCTGTTTCTCTTTGGGTGTATCCTGTATGGTACGCTCTCTCCTTCCTGGACTTGATTGACTATTTCCTTTCCCATGTTAGGGAAGTTTTTGACTATAATCTCTTCAACTATTTTCTCAGACCCTTTCTTTTTCTCTTCTTCTTCTGGGACCCCTATAATTCGAATGTTGTTGTGTTTAGTGTTGTCCCAGAGGTCTCTGAAACTGTCCTCAATCTTTTCATTCTGTTTTCTTTATTCTTCTCCCTGGCAGTTATTTCCACCATTTTAACTTCCAGCTCACTTATCAATTCTTCTGTCTCAGTTATTCTGTTATTGATTCCTTCTAGAGTATTCTTAATTTCAGTAATTGTGTTGTTCATCACTGTTTGTTTTCTCTTTAGTTCTTCTAGATCCTTGTTAAATGTTTCCTGTATTTTCTCCATTCTGTTTCTGAGATTTTTGATCGTCTTTACTAACACTACTCTGAATTATTTTTCAGGTCGGTGTCTATTTCATTTATTTGGTCTTGTAGGTTTTTACCTTCCTCCTTTGTCTGTAAAAAATTATTTTGTCATTTTATTTATTTATTTTTCTTTTTTTGATGGGTGGTGCTGTATTTCTGTCTTCCTGGTTGTTTGGCCTGAGATGTCCAGCACTGGAGTTTGCAAGCAGTTTGATAGAGCTGGGTCTTGGTGCTGAGATGAGGACCTCTGGGAGGTCTCACTCTGATTGATATTCCCTGGGGTCTGAGGTTCTCTGTTATTCCAGCAGTTTGGACTCAGAGTTCCCACCACAGGAGCTTGGGCCCAAACTCTGGTCTGGGAACCAAGATCTTGCAATCTGGTCACTGGTGGTTCCTCCCATCCACTTAGGTGTCCATGGTCCCCCACCGGTGCCTGGTAGGTGCCCTACTTGTGAGGAGACATGAATTCCATGTCCTCCTATTACACCATCTTGACTCCACCCTCTGTTTGTGGATTTTTTGATGATGGCCATTCTGACTGGTGTGAGGTGATACCTCATTGTGGTGTTGATTTGCATTTCTCTATTAATTAGTGACAAACATTCCAAAATTTAGTAGCTTAAAATCAAGAATTTGATTATCATTTTGCATGGATCCAAGAGTGGACAGGTTGTGGCTGGGAGGGTCTCACCTGGGGGCACTCATTCTGTTGTGTCAAGTGACTGCTGAAGGTGGACCCATGTGTAGCCTTCTTACTCCCATGTTTGGATCCTGGGCTGGCATGGTGGAACAGTTGGTGCTGGCTGTTGTCTCTCTATTCACATAGCCTCTCCATGTGATCAGCTTGGGTTTCCTCACAGGATGGTGGACCCAGAATGGAGATGCAATGCTTCTAATGAAAGAAGTTCCAGAATATTACCTCTGTCATGCAAGCTGCTAAGGCCAGTCCAGATTCAAAGGGAGTGGAGGAACAGACTCCTCCTGTGGATGAAGTGTGGCATACGCATACAAGTAAGGAAGAAAATGATGGCAGCTATCTTGGGGTCACACACTATAGTGTTTCTCACTGCTCACTTTACTCCCCAATATAGAAGGCTTCCGGTACTATACAGTATCATTGCTTGGTTAACACAAACACATCTATCAGAGTTTATTGAATTTTATTAAACAGGTAATTAGGTTATTTAAATTTCTTTTTTAATTCAGAAAGCCTTGGTTGGATTATTGCATAGATGTTTTCAAGGATTTTAGTGATATTCTGGGAAATTAGTTAGGATATTTTCATAAACTGGAAATAAATTACTTTTTCCATTTTGGAAATAGAAGACAGGCCTCCATTATCCAAAAATTTGCCATCCAGCATGTTTTCAGGAATGAATTATGTTCAGATAATGAGGATTACTGTTTTGAAAAGACAGAAATATACTTAAATATACAACAATTATAAAGTATAATGCCAGTGTTTTCGTTTCTTGAAAAAACGTTGCAGAATATCTTATGAAACCAAGTAGTTGATTAGCATTTATGATACAGTAACACTTTTGTTTACAGGATGTATATATATATACATATATATATGTATGTATATATATATATACACACACACACACCTTTGGTTAACTATGGTTATTTCTGGGGGTTGTTTTTCTATTTGGGGAGTGGATATTTTACAGTGATTTTGTATTTTTTAAAGAAATATTATACTTACTAAAAAGTACATGTAATTTATATTTACTGTTTAAAGAACAATGATAAAATCATCCCTGTACCCTACCATTCAGTTTATAAAGTAGAAAATTATCTCTGACTTCACCAAGATAGCAGAGTAGGAGATCCCCAGCCCCCATCCCTCCACAAAAATCAATAATTAGACAGCTATCCACAAACAAAAACAGCTCTGGGAGAGCTCTGGAATCCACTTGAGAAACTTCAGTAACCTAGTGGAACAAAAAGTCCTGAGAATAACCACACAAAAAGAGAAGGAAGAATGTTTCCTTTCACCTCCATCATCCTATCCCCCAAGGCTGCACTCTTGGCACCAAGGAAAACTCCCCAGCTGGAAAGAGTTTGCCTCAGAGGGAGAGGAAGAGTGGGGTGAATGACCAGCTTCCCCAGCCTTTTGGAGTATTACATGAAGGACCCAGTTCAGTCACCACCACCAGAGACCAGCAAACCTGAGACATGACCCATAAAGATGGGTGGGAACGAGGAAGAAGAGCACAGGCTCCAGTGTTAGATACACAGTGAAAGATACACAGTGAAAGAAGCCACTGCTCCCAGTAACGTGTCCTACGGATGAAAACAGCAGCTTTCACTACTGAAGAAACCAAGGGCCAGCACAGCCACCACAGATGTCACTGGGTTTTTGCCCCCCGGTATTCATGTTTGCTGACACCAGCCACCTGAGTCCCTCCCTGCTCCCCTCTCCCTCCCACCCCAGCAAAAGCCCAGGATCCTCTGTGGCTGCATGCATACCAGATGCCAGCCCAGAGCCCCCCAGCTGACCTTGCTGCTGTGTGTGCTCTCTGGGCTAACCCCTCCAGCTGTGTAGCTGCGCACTGCTTATCTGACCTCCACTGCCATGTGTGCACCTGTGACCAGGTCTTACAGCCATGGAAGTGCATGCTGATACCCAAGGCCTCCACAGCTGCTTGTGGTCCTGGATCTGGCCCTGTCTTCTGTCACTGGCCTGCACCACTGGGCTCATCTGCAGCAAGCCACAGCTGCATGCCTCTGGCCCAACCTCCATCACTGGAGAGACTACACAGCCACAGGAGGGTATGTTGACAGCCAGGGCCCCCACAGCTGCTTGTGGGTCTGGATCTAGCCCTGTCTCCTATCACTGGCCTGTACCACTGTGCTCACCTGCAGCTAGCTGCTCCAGCTATATACCACATGCTACCAGCCTGACTCCTGATGCCAGGCTCCACTGCTGGCACCAGAGATCAGAACCAGAAGCCAGCACCCTCACAGCTTCCAGTGCACTGCAGTTGGCCTTAGCCCTTACTGCTTGCCCTGCCTCCCACCAGTGTGTGTGTGTTTGCAACTGGCCCCTGCCACTACACAGCTACCTGCAGCTGGCTTCCTAAACCTGAGTGTGTGCACACCACTGGCTCCAGCCACTACTGCTGCCTGCCTTGGTGCCTAACGTCTGAACTGGGAGTCACCAGTGAAAACCCCAAAAGCCCTTGTGGCCTCTGAAGACATCCTTCCCCCTGCAGCATTCACCAAAGACCATGCAGTTGAGAGGGTGCCTACTCTTACCGTTCAACATATTACTGGAATTCCTAGCCAGAGCAATTAGGCAAGGAAAAGAAATAAAAGGCATCCAAATTGGAAGGGAAGAAGTAAAATAGGCTGTTTGCTGATGGTATGATCTTGTTCCCAGAAAATATTTAAAACTCCACCAAAAAATTGTTATACCTTATAAACAAATTTAGTAAAGTTTCAGGATACAAAATCAACATACAAAACATCAGTTGCATTTCTGTACACTAACAATGACCTACTGGAAAAAAGAAATAAAATAATCCCATTTATAATAGCATTAAAAACAGTAAAAAAAAATTTTAGAAATAAATTTAACTGTGGAAGTGAATGTTCTGTACAAGATATTAATGAAAGAAATTGAAGAAGACACAAATAAATGGAAAGATAGCCCATGTTCAGAGATTGGAAGAGTTAATATTGTTAAAATGTTCATACTACCCAAAGCCATCTATGGATTCAGAGTAATCTTTATAAAAATTCCAACAGTATCTTTCACAGAAATAGAAAAACAATCCTAATTTTCATATGGAACCACAGAAGACCCCGAATAACCAAAGCAATTCTTGAGAAAGAACAAAGCTGGAGGCATCACACTTCCTGATTTCAAACTACATTACAAAGCTATAGCAATCAGAACAGTATGGTATTGGCATAAGAGCAGACACACAGATCAATGGAACAGAATAGAAAAGCCCAGAAATAAACCCACACATATCTGGTCAACTAATATTTGACAAGGAAGCCAAGAATACTCAATGGGGAAAGGATAGCCTCTTCAATAAATGGCTTTAGGAAAACTAAATATCCACATGTAAAAGCATGGATTTGAACCCTTATCTTACATCACCAAAAATTAACTGAAAATGGATTAAAGACTGAAATGTAGGACTTGCGACCGTAAAATTCCTAGAAGAAAACATAGGGGAAAAGCTCCTTGTAAATACTTCATTATTTTTTTCATCTACTTCATATTTTAATTTGTTGCACTTAATTTTGAATGTATACATATATAGGTACATACCAATCGTAGTTGATAGTATATAAAATTCCCATGGAGTAGCACTTAGGGAAAAAACTCTTTGCCCGCATAACATTATGCATTAAGATAACCCTTAATGGGAACTGATCTAATTTCTACCTATAAAATAAAATTTTGCTGGCATTAGGGAATATTTATTACTCAATGGGAAAGCCACAGTATTTCATCAGTGTACTCAACTTACATAATGCGCAACTTGTGGAGTTATGTGGAATGAATTTGGAAAAGGATTTATGCTCAAATATTACTTTTTTTTCCTTTAACTTTATTTATTTACTTTTTATTATCACAGTTTGGCACAGAGAATACATTTATTCAATTCTTTCCTGCTGGAAAGACCATTAATTTTTTGGCTTTCTCTTGTAAAGAGACCTAGGAATGACAGTATGAGGAAGGAATTAGGAATCAAGGAAGGTTATTAAACATGTCCGTGGCCTCTGGATTTCCATGCACTCCATAGACAGAGCGATTTACACAGGAATTAGTTTCGATTGCTCAAATCTAATATTACCAGATAAGTCGCTAATACAGTTTTGCCTGGAGAGAATCCCTTATCTTTGCTTTTTTCTTTATCTCTTTGATAATGTGAATGTGGCCAGGCACATTGTAGCCATAGAAGAAACCATTTCCACCCTCTGTTTGCTTCTGTTCCTCAGCCTTCAATAACCTCAGATTTCCCCATCCTGAAGAACCCCTTGCTCGCCTCTCCTGTCTCTCTCAGAACAGTGCTGTGTAGTGGAGCCTTCACTCTCATCTTCCCTCTGACTTACTCCAGCCCGCCTGGTCTCTGCATTCAGCATCACTGAACTCCTGCCTTAAAGGTCACTGATGACATCCTAATGACCAAATCAAATGGCCATTTTCTTTTCTTTTCACTTTTAAATAAGAATTGTATATATTTCACGTGTACAACATGATGATTTGATATACATCTACATAATGATTACTGCAGTTTAGCTAATTAACATGTCTTCTCACATAGCTACTTTTTGTGTGTTGGATGAGAGCACCCGAAATCTACTCTTAGCAAATTTCCAGTATGTACTACAGTATTAGTAAACTATAGTCATCATACTGCCTTTTTACCTTTTAAGTATTTCTTTAATACTTAGAACAAAATGCCATATGACCCAAATGTTGCCATTTTGTTTTTGTAACATCTCCCATGCCAACTTCCCCAAAGGATCATGTGTTTAGAACCTCTTTATGATTCAGTCTCATTGGTGTTTTTGTAATGGAAATCCTTAGGATAGGACCTATGACAAAGCAATCTTTATACCAGCTTATAAGCTCTAACTAGTAGTAGTATAGTAAGCCTTCAAAAATCATATCCTATCATGATGAAAATGTTTCCTTGTCATTTGGGTGACATCAGTGATTGATTTCTAAATGAGGAAATATTTCTAAAATGGTCCCCTAGACCAATTTGTATTTGAGTTGAGTGGTAGCCATAATAATCATTTATGTCTCCCTCCTTTTCATTCCTTCCTCTCTCCCTTCTTTCCTCTCACCACACAACTTCCTCTTGTCCAGATTTTCGGTTGTTTCCATCTTTTATTTATAAATACAGGAACTGGAGGAGAGATCTTAAGTCATGCTCTGCTCTTAGTTAATAGGAATCATTTTCCTGTATTTTATGGCATAAAAACTGGATGCTTAAAGAAACTCTGCTCTTCAGTGCAAAATGTTCTGTCAGAGCCGGAAAAAAAGCATTGATTAGTGATGACTCCAAACCATAAACTTTTACTGTAGCAATTTTGCTACTCCTTTTGAGTTTATAATTTTTAATTCCCGAGATTTTTTTTAGTCTTATCTTAAAAGAAACTTGTAATTTGTTGGTCGTAATCCTAAAGAATATAATTTTATGCTGTAAGATAAACACACATATATTTACATGAAAGTAAGCTGTTCTCTCAACTAATGTGCCCAGATAGTCTATGGAGGCGGATATATTTTGGATACACATGCATTTATGAATACACACACACCTCAGAGAAATTGTCTCCAATAGTTTTGAATAGCCTACCTCATTGCTACTGAAACTTTTAGTGACCCAGAATTTAAGTTTAAATAGTCATTAAAATATATCTGCAGTTCTCTTTCAAAAAAAGACTTGATTTATGTTAGAACCAATTTAGCTTTTAACAATATATTTAAAAGGCATTATTTGGTGGAATTTTAAATTTTTCTATAAGAAGACTTGGAAACACATTAATTTAAGGCAGTTTAAAAATATTTATTCCTTCAAAAAAGTATCAAAGTATAAATCTTATATTTATCACCCATACATTTTTTTTCTGTTTTGTATTAGAATCAAACTGATTGGAAGCAATTTCCAGAAGTTTCTTAATTCATCCCTTGTTTTCCAACTGTGTTCTAATTAAGCTGTTGTCAGAAAAATGGTTACCTGATTTTTGAAAAACGCTACAGCAGAAAAGCTTTTCATATCTGTTCTCAGTAACTCGGTCTTTAACTTCCCTAATAGATAAAGAAATTATTATGGTTGTATTATAGCTTTGTAGCTATAATTTTATGTATTTTTGATTAGCAACATAGTGAAAAGTAGAAAAAAGTTCTATTTTAGAAGATAACTTTTCACACATCCTGTGAGCATTGACATCTTTTTTGTTTCTTGGCAAAGCACTCTCTGTAGTCTTTCCTCAAAGTCCTTTTTAAAATAACCATTTTCATGTTGATGCTTTTAGGCCAAGTTTCAGCTCAGGTCCTGGAACCTGCCCTGCTCAGACTGTGAGAGTATGTATTCTATAACATAGTAATAGCTCACTGATATTCTTTTATGTAGTTTTTCTTATCAAATTCCAGGTGATGTCTTTACTGAAATTATAGTAGTTTGGAATGCAAGACTCCTCTTGGATATCTGATTCAGTGATGATTTATTTTAAATAATTTCCATTACATTTAAAATTTTTTCATGTTATATGTAAACTTTTCATTTCTCATTTTTCTTTAACACCTAAGTCAAATAAAACTGATTAGGACATAGTGATATAAACATGACCATGAGCAATGCTTGGGAAATACTACAGATACTTATTATGTATATGAGTGTCTGTATGGATGTTTAGCACTTTCTTTTGATTTCAGTTTATATTATATGTTTAACAGTCTATGTACTTTTTCTGGAGCGTGAAATACCATTTCCAGTTGGGGGGAAGTAAACTCATTTTATTAAACAGTAGGATGTTTGTGAAAAAAATAATTATTAGCTATATTCTGCTCTTTTAATATCTGGCCATCACCAAGATATTAGGATTCAAGAAAACCCAGCAAAGGTTGCAGACTTTTTGAAACCTTAGAGATGTGACGTCTCTAATAATCATTAGGTGTGTTGAACATGTTATTTAGAGTACCTTGTAAAATATTTTTCCTCTAATTGAAATCCACTGCTGCTACTTGGGTGGTTGACAGAGATTCTACAGTGACCAAAACATTTGTCTGGTCTTTACTTATAGATGGAGACTATTTATTTTGGCAAATATTTGTTTATTTTCCTTGTTCTGCAAGAATAACAAAGAAAATATGCCCTTGATCATCTTGGTCTTGTAACAAACCAATGATGGTCCCAGCCTCCATTTTATGAATTTAGTGGTTCAACCCTTTGACTGAAGACCTATTCATAGGGTTTGTGGGAGTTTATGATTAAAGGGAAGAGGGTAACACTGACTCCTTCCTCCTCTCCTCCCTCTAAGGAGATCACATTTATTATACCACAAAGGTGATGAGAGAAAGTATAGCATAATGGATAAGAGTGTAAGCTTTGGGACGAGACTGCGTTCAAATCCAAACTCTACCACTTACTGGCTGTGCCATCTTAGGTCACCTTACCTCTCTGATCTTCTGGTTCTTCTTCTGCAAAGTGGCACCGAAGACAGTATCTATTTCATAGGAATATTTTTAGTATGAAATGAGTTGACATATGTAAAACACTTAGTGCCTGGCTCACAGCTAACAGCAGCAGCATGAAGATGATGATGATTTAATAACATGGAGGAAACTCATAGTTAGCATCTTTCTGAAAGAAGGAAAAAGACTTGTAATATGCTTCCTTCTTTCTGGGATACAACCAATAACATTTTATTTTATTTATTTATTTTGCGGTACGCGGGCCTCTCACTGTTGTGGCCTCTTCCGTTGCGGAGCACAGGCTCAGCGGCCATGGCTCATGGGCCCAGCCACTCCGCGGCATGTGGGATCTTCCCGGACCGGGGCACGAACCCGCGTCCCCTGCATCGGCAGGCGGACTGTCAACCACTGCGCCACCAGGGAAGCCCAACCAATAACATTTTAATACCTCTGGTATTTGCGTCACCTGGTCTAAGGGGTCCTTTTTTGTTTTTCCAAGTTTTGAAGTGCCAGATCTGTATCGTAGTAAAAGGCAGAAGCTCCAAATTTGATGATCATTTTAATTGTTTTCAACCATAGTCTTGTTTTCCTTTTTTTCTGTCCAACTCCTTAGAATTTCTGCAAACCAAGTAGATTGTCTTTCAAACCAGAATCTGTTGAGTGAATTGAGAGATTCTTTAGAGTAAAGCAAGTTTGTGGAATATAACCACAGGAGAAATGAATCTGCTGTAACATGAGTGACCTACAACATGAGTGACTTAGCTTGAACAAAAAGATAAGGGACCCTTTCTTCATGTGTACATTCCTCTCAACACAGGCAGCTTGATCTCTGCTGCTTTCTCGGGGCATCACCACAAAGAGAACCTAGGGAAGGGAGTCCGGGCACAAAGAGGCTTGCTTCGTTTCACAGTTCGGAAGCTACCTGTCAGCTCAGTCGGGAAGGAGGAAGCCATTCATTTTGAAGGGATGCCTGGCACTCCTTTCTTTATCCTGTTCCAAAGTCCTTTCTCTCTCCTGCCCACACCCTTTTCAGCACAGCTTTATGCTCTCGACTTGCATGTATCTTAACTTTGCACTGAATCACGTCTGAAGCTTAGCAAAAAAATTCTGGATTTTCCCTCCTGAAGGTTTCATTCAGGAGTCAGTGTATGGCTAGGAAACCTACATTTAAAAAAAGAAAAAAAACTCCCTGGAGGATTATACTATCTCTGGCCCATAAACTAGCTTTTGGAACCACAGGTCTAAACTTCTTCCAACTCTCAGCTGAAAAAGAAACATCCTGTGTCATCTTCCCTTGAGTTTTACCACGGGCGCACTGTTGATACTGAGTTGCGCTAAATGTGTTGCTTGACCCCAGGAAACTGAGGCTTTGAACGCCTTTAACCCAAGGAATAATTAATATGAGAAATAGAGGTTGTAGGCCAGTCCCAATGGGGAGCTAATATGGCCCAAGAGCACCCTGATGTGCTGGGGGACTAGGTGGGGATCTTGATGCCTCCAGCCTAGTATTTACTGATTAATTTGTTTGTTCAGCAGCCATTTAAATGATTATGAGATCAAAGAAGTTTTGCTGGGCACAAGGGATCCAAAGAGTATAGTGGAAAGAGTACAGGTTTTAGAATCTGCCAGATGTTGGTTTGAATCACTGCCGAGCTATGTGATCCTGAGCTGTTTACTTAACTTCTCTAAACCTATTTCCTCATCGGCAAAGTGAAAATAATGCTTACCTTGCGGGCTGTCATAAGGATTAGAAATAATACACACGAGGCACCTCATCTGGTGCTAGAATTGATTTAGCATGTACGTGCCAGGTATAGTATCTGAAACTTGACACACATTTTCTTTATCCTTTACAGCAATGCTGAGGTGGGTACCATTGATATTATTAGTTCAGAAATAAAACTAAGCCTTAGAAAAAGTAACTGATCCAAGATCACTAGCTTCTGAGAGGCAGAGCTCTGCTTTGAATCTATGACTGTCTGACCCCCAAACCCATGTTCTTAACCATGTATCCTGGATGCCTGCCTAGTCCAGTGTCATGTGACTCACCCACCCCTCCAGGCTAGACCTGGGAGTGACCTATCCATGCACTGGCCAGGCATCCATGACTCTGTAGTTTAACTGAGGGGGAGTAAGGCATGTTGAGTTCTTCTCTTGGGAATATGCAATTAAGGCAAAAGAGATTGAGGCCGTTATAAGAGGGAGGTAAGCTGGAAGGGCATGGGTTTATTCAGGGCCAGGGCTGCCTTCATCAACCATGTGTAAGCTGGAGTTGAGAGCAGAAGCCATGTAGGGTCCAGGAAGAACAAGAGAGTTCGCTTGACGATGGATGACAAAGACCCTATGGTTTTGGTTCCTGACCACATTCAGCGTTCGGATCTAGCCCAGACATCTTTGCTCTAGCTCACCATGTTAATTGAGATAAATTTGAGTGAATATCTGTAACTTAATTTTTAGGAAGCCTCTAACCAGTGCTCTGTGGCACATATTGGCATTACATTGTAGCTATTTGTAATTATTCACAAACTAGTAGCCATGAAATATAAGCACACATAAAATTGCAATAAAAGGTGGTAAATTTTTTAGTTAGCGAGGTTCAAAGTGCTACAGGGGCACAAAGGAGGGAATGCAGTTATGGAGGCTGGAACATGTATCCCCTCATGTCACCCTGTGTTGACTGTCCTCATGTAAGGCCTGCCACTTAGGTAAGCCATAGGCTGGACTGATAACCGACGCTCTGACGTAGCTACCATGTAGAAACCATTATTTACATTCTTATTGCTTGTAAGTATGTCTTCAAGTTCCAAATTGTGTTGAATCCAAATTAAATAAATGCTTGCCGTATGATGATAGTCCTACATTTCATTTCTTGGACTTTTTGTTTTTCATTAAGTTAATGGTTATCGATTGAAGCCCAAGATGAAGGGATTAAATCATCTTATTCAAATGGAGTTATCTTAAAAGGTACCTTCCATTATAGTATGAAGTCAGCTTTGGAGCAACTTGGAATTCTTCTCTGGTTATCCCATCACTCCTAATCAAATGAAATCAGTATCATTTTCTCTGCAAAACCTGATTTTTTTTCTGACTTAATTTAAGAGTGGCAAATGAGCCTGATTGTTTTCTGCAAATTTTATTTATTTTGAGTACATTCAGGGTGCATAGCTGCATGACATTCTAGCAGAACGGTTTGAATGCTTAAATTTTTTGATAATGTTCAATTACATGAGAATGTGTCTGAAGCACTTACAGTGCATGGTCCATAGCAGGAATGTCCACCAATCCACTTACCCCACCAAGAAATTTTATAGATTGCATCTTGATAAAAGGTAAGGAAAAGAATAAGCAATGAATCAATGCAGTGTATATTTACAGAAAGTCTCTAAGTTAACAGTTCATAATGGGTTTTCAGTTATGATGAGGCCATGGGTTTTTCTCATAGAACTCTGTCAGAGTAATATTAGCCGTCTTCTAATACTCTTCTGCCTTTCTTGAAAAATAACTCTATTGCTGTGTTCTTATCCAGGGACTTTTATTTTTGTTTCTTTTTGGTTTTGTTTTTTTTTCTTTTGCCATACGCGGGCCTCTCACTGTTGTGGCCTTTCCCGTTGCAGAGCACAGGCTCAGCGGCCATGGCTCACGGGCCCAGCCACTCCGAGGCATGTGGTATCTTCCTGGACCGGGGCACGAACCCGTGTCCCCTGCATCGGCAGGTGGACTCTCAACCACTGTGCCACCAGGGAAGCCCCAGGGACTTTTAAAGCTGTAAAATTATATAAGAGAGAAATATTGAGACCTGGCTGCAAGTCCAGCTCTGCTGCTAATTAGCTGTAGGAACTTGGATAGGTCACTCGGATTTCTCTGTGCCTGGCTTGCTTTATTTCTAAAGCATTTAGCAGAGTTGGACTAGAGCAGAGGGTAGTAATGGCGGGTATACTTGCTGTCTCTCCACCCTCCCCAACATGGTCCACTGCCTGAGGCTGGGAAGCCAATGTGATCAGAAGCCTTGCTCAGGAGTCACCACCTAACAATCAGCTTTTGTACTTGATATTAAATCTCTGTGCACTCCCTGCACCAGAAGATAATGACGATCATTCTTAGATTTACAACTCTATTCTTCTTTTTTTTTTTTCTTCTGCGGTGTGTGGGCCTCTCACTGTTGTGGCCTCTCCCGTTGCGGAGCACAGGCTCAGCGGCCATGGCTCACGGGCCCAGCCGCTCCGCGGCACGTGGGATCTTCCCGGACCAGGGCACGAACCGTGTCCCCTGCATCGGCAGGCGGACTCTCAACCACTGCGCCACCAGGGAAGCCCTACAACTCTATTCTTATAGATAAGAGACCTCAGAGAAAAGGACCTGTTCTTTGCAGGTAGTTTATGTTAACTTTCCCCGTAAGAAAATGGGAACCTGGGTTTGTGAATAATGCTTTTTTCCCCTAAATCACTGTTTGAATAGCAGATTTCATCTTTATTTTCTTTTCTCTTAGCCTCCTTTACCTTCAAACATCTTTTTAATAGAGATGTAATTACATTTTTCCTCGTGCAGCATGGATCTTGCTACCTATTCTTAGTCCACCACAGAGCTTACCTTTGGCTAAAAAGAAAAAAAGGCGACCTTCACTTGGGGTTAAAAGAAAGTATTTAAGAAGTTAGAGCCTAAAACCTCCCCTGTATATATATTTTTAACCAGATACTCTTACAGTAAAAGTGAATTATTGCCCCCTTGTGGTAGAGTTATATATTTATTTTTTTCACACAAATGAAATTTTCGACAGGATGATTTTAGTTTTCACTACTCTGAAACTCTTTGTCCTTGACAGTGAACCTAAAGTAGTCATGAAAAGAACTCGAGACATTTGTGAAACCACCTCTTTTTGTTTATTCTCACCTATCTTAAACTCCATGGAATCTTGTCTAAACTGATTTTTTTTCTTTCCTGTTTGAGGTACCAGATTTCTAAGAACTTAAGTTAAACAAATCAACTGGAGCGATCAATGTTGTGTGGAACAAACCTAGATATTATTTAGGTTACTTTTCTGTAGTCTCTACTGCTTCAAATGGGTTGGTAAGGGCTTGGTAATAGAAGTTGTATCTTAGACCCGAAGAACAATAATTTTCTCCAGAGCTATACAATGAGGAAATTTTGAAACACCATGTGCAAGAAATCTTAGTGGTGATACACTTA
The DNA here is from genome assembly GCF_964270905.1 of Leucopleurus acutus. Lineage (NCBI taxonomy): Eukaryota > Metazoa > Chordata > Mammalia > Artiodactyla > Delphinidae > Leucopleurus > Leucopleurus acutus. The sequence continues at coordinate 54,328,009 of NC_139159.1, read as the reverse complement.
ATTCATAAAGGTTCAGGTCATCCTCAGGATTAGCTTTTCTCTTCCATTTTCATCAAGTTGAACAATGCAACAAGATTTTTTAAACCAAATGGGACTTCCTTTCAGCAAAATAGGCAACAGACCTCATGCCTACTAAAATGTCTTTGAGTAGAGGCCTCGAAGAGAAAGGAAGCCACTTTGTACTCTTCTTTTTGCAACAAAAAATATGGTAAAATTTTACAGATAAAAGAACAGTAACACACAGTCAGAATCGGCTTATTGAATCACAGCTTACAAATTAGTATAAATCTGCATAGGTAGTAAGTATTCTGAATTCTGAATGACTTTCATGTTTGTATGTTTAGAGAAGCCCATTTTGTCAGTTGTCACTCTCCACCAATAGCCTTGTAAGATGAACAAGCCAACTGGTAAGCTATCTCCAGATTGTGTATAGATTTTGAAAGCACATGCTCTTTTTTTTTTTTATAAAGATGAAATGACTAAGTGACCACTTGGAAGTTTCAAGTTATGACTTGAAATTCAAGATGTCCAGTAAAGTTTCCTTAGTAGATGGCTTGTTATTTTTCAACACTATGACATTTATTGGTTTGTCTCTAGATTATTTTTTTCTCAAAGAAAATTTGATCACAGTCATCAAACAACTATTGAACAATTTACCAGTCCTTTAAAAAGACAATGATCTCTCTCCGTGAAATGTTTTTAGTAGAGTGTATTTTTGAAAAACCAGATAGATGTTACTTAAAATGCCAATTAAGGAACTCTGTACTGTAAAGGAGCCAAATAGGTTCATTGGCTTTACTCGTTCTAGCTCACTGTCTCTGACCCTCCAGCTGATGTAAATAAATAACCATCAATATGTTGTTCTGAACCATTATGAACAGTGGAAAGATTTTTATCTTGGACGATGTAGAATATAGAGGGGTAGATCCCAGTCATGCTCATCATATTTGCCTACTTGGACACCTTTCTAGATACAAGAAGCTTCGTGAGTCAACATCCATTCTTAATGTCTAAAATATTTAGGTTAGTAGTTCTTAAACTTTCATGTGTTAGATGCAATTGGGACTGATCCCTCCACTAAGGAACCTGCTTACCACCACAGTAGGAATGCTTTTGAATTACAGGCTTTTCCTTATACCCATTTATGACAAGTTTTAGGGACAAGTCATAGTAGTACTCTTGGGAATAAATTTAACTGTCATGGCCTTAAAATACAAAATACTTCAATTCATAGCTGAAAAGAAACTTTATGATTTCTGTAATCATAGAAAGAGGTCATAAAAAATTGTAGTCGGACATTTAGGTAATTTACAATTGTTCCAGAATTATAGTAAACATCTCTATGCAGAAATCTCTGTTCAACTTTAGGTTATTTTCCTAGGATAGATTCCTAAATCTGAGTCAAAAGTTAGGAATATTTTAATGCTTTTGTATACATTGCCAGATGGCTTTTCAAAAAGGCTGTATCAATTTTATGTTCTCATAATGCATCCTGATGCTGTCTTACCATTTTCTCACTAGCTTTTTACATATTTTTACTTTTAAGAATCTTTGCAGTGGCAACTCATCTTAGTTGGAGGTTTTAATTATGAGATTTGATTCTTTAAATATATTTATTAGCTATTTTATTTCCTTTATGAATTGTATTTAGGTCTTTTGTCTCTTTCTTGAGCTTTTAAAGTATTTTAGGAATCAGCTGGCATTTTTCCAGAGAATTATCAATCACTCTTAAATAAATAAATCTCTATTGCTACTCATTCTTGGGCAAACTAAAGTTGCTCATACGAGAAAAAGAAATAACCCAGTTACTATTTATTGTCTACATCTCAGTCCTTGTGGCTTTAGATGTGGAAGCAACCTTATGTTTCACCTCCAGCACATCCTCTGAAGTATGACAAGATTCGTCGAGTTAGTAGTTACAGACTTCTTGTCCTCAGTTTTAGCTGCTTTGAAGGATGACTGGAGGTGATTCCCAAGTCTAATGGTGAATTTCATAAATACAGTGAAGCCCAGGTTTCAAGTCAGCATCACAGACTTACCATTAAAATTTAGTAAAAATTGGTACTCGTTCCAGGTGATTAGCCTTGCCATCATAGTTGTGGCTGTAACAATGGTAACTATAGTTAATTACATTTGCACGATGTAGCTTACTTTGCTCAGTTGGGTGTGTATGTGTTTGTGTACGTATATATAGAGAGAAGCTTTTATCTTTTTCCACAGTCACAGCTACTGAGTTTATTCTTCAATTTTCTTTCATTGTATTTACCATTAGGAAGTCTTTCTCAAAGCACTTAGTAATCATAATGCAAACCCTAGACAGCCTTTGTACCTTACTGATGTACGTACAATAACCATTGCTCCGATGATAAAAAGACTCTTACCTAAATCTAGTGAGAGGAAAAATCATTTGAAGACCTTCCTTGAATTGGGGAGCTTATGAAAGAATGAAATTCATGTCTGACTGGCAGTGGAGTCAGTATTTTCACAGCTTCATGTAATTTGTAAGTCTGCCTGATATCTTGGTTCAAAATAATCTGTCCTATTCCTGATTCTAAGAGAGCAATCTACGGCTGGATGTTACAAGTATTTCCATAAGGGACTGTTCACCTTTTCCTGTAGAAGAGTTGATAGGTTATCCTGTGGGACCATTTCCACATGTGTGCAAGTCAATGTCATTATGTTGGTTAGAGTGTGGCTTTGATAGCATTTTTCTAACTTTGTTCATTTTGATAATAACCTTGTCTTGCTAGTGATGGTTTACATACCTTTTCATCCTAGGGACACAACTTTTTCACACGATGCCTCATGACTTTCCAGTGAAAGATAATTGTAGCATCTTCATCCTATAAATGTAGAAACTGAGAGTCACAACCACAATGTATTACCAGACATCTCAGTTACAAGACTGCCTACCTGCCAGGTTTCCTTCCTCTCAGAGAGGACCTTTCTCTATTAAACCACATTGTTTTCCTTAAAAACTGTTATATCTGGGCCAGTCATCTTCTTGCATTCATATAACAGTGCTGTAAAGATTTGCTCTGTAGATCAGATTCTGCCTGATCTTGAAGAGATTCCCCCAATAGTAATTTAAGGCCACTGCATTCTTCAAGTTCTCAGGACAATGATATGAAGAATTTTTCATTGGAGTTGGACATAGCTGAAGGCTGACAATCTCCTCATAAAACTCAAACCTTTTCTGCTCATCCTGGGCAGTATATTTGCCGAGTCTTCTCTTGTGAACTGAGAAGTAAGAAAGTTAAGTCCGTGGGTTGAATTACTCTTTGGGTGACTGGCATCATATTTGCCCTTAAATGCTCAGGGTGAATGTACTTGATAATGTGGAACAATCTGAAACTACACAAGTCATTCTCTGAGTCTAAGTTCATGGTCACAGATGTAAAGAAGTTAAGTGGAAACAAATTAGCACACTTGTAGGTCCAATATAACTTATTTTCAAATATATAGATAAGAATAGGGATATATATTTCTGTTAGCCTTAATCTTACCAATTCCTTGTATTTGAAAATCTTAGTAGAGTTCAGAAGAAAATGTGTGCAAGACCCTTTTCATACTCTATGTTAGGTTATGTTTTAATATTTTACTACTTTGAGTTGGCTTAAAGTCCAAACAACCTACTATGGACCACAAAATATTTTCAGGTAATTTAGAACTATCCATGGTCAAGTCTTGGCTAATCGTCTTAAGCCTTTGGTATTTGCAAATATATCCTACGTGACACGTGGCTGACCAAAAACAAAACCAAGCAGTGAACAAATAGCACAGAGATGTCATTTAAGAGAGACATCTGAGGAAAAATTTTAGGGTTGTAATAAGGTCTCCCAAAACATCTCTAGTTGGAACCAGTACCATAAAACTTATTGCCAATGGGATAATCATATAATCTATAAGTTTTCAGAAGCATTTCTGAATTTTTTGTCCCAGTATGAACTGCTTTATGCAAATATTGAGGAACTTCTATTACACAATGTTCTATCAGCTAGCAAACACAAAAACTACTTGATATTGACAATTACATCAGAATAATATATTGAGATTAGGTAATTGACATGAAATTAACCTTTGAAAATGAGAGTTTGCAGTCACAGCATAGATTTGCTGTTAGTGAAGGAGTACACATCTAACATTCAACTACATAATTTATACAAAGAATTGAAATGGTGATTGGGAAAGGTTTTCTTTAAATTATATTCAGTATATTTTTATCTTACAAAACACATTTTAAAATCTAGGAATGTTTGCATTATTTTTTCATTTAATTTTATTTTGTTTCTAAAAGAAACTCCAGCTTTTAAATAAATGAAACACAAACTGAATTTTTACATGGTAGTCAGCAATGATTTTTTTTAACTAAGGATTTTTTGGTTGTTTTTTGAGAGAATATATAGAACTAAGAAAACCTTCCTCATAAAACTTTATAAGTGAAACTTCTTTTTAAATATGCTATTTTATGTTAAGTATTTCATCTCTCTGTCCTTATTAGGTGTGTCTCATCATTAGAAACAGTGTTACTAAATGGTTGTAACTTTACAGTTTCTTTGACTAATGATGCCTTGGACTAAAGTTTCATTGGGTAGGATTAACTACGTTTTAAGTTGGCAAAATGCCCTTATAACATAATGCCAGAACTTAATGAGAACCAGACGTTAACTTCAAGGACCTTCATAATTTAATATGAGGCATGCTTATATTCTTATTATTTTACTGTGGTGTCCTATTAAAAATAAGTTATTCTTTTTTATCTTTGTTCTTGTGATAAAAAGTTGAACTCAGCAAAGTTTTACTTATTGAATCTAGGGTCTTACGAGTAAGACTTTTCCATCCTCAAACAAGACAGACCCTTTCCGATCAGAAAGAGCAGAAATGAGAACCATCTCCCTTACTTAAAAATCTCATGGCATCCTTTAATCTCCTGTGACTCTGGTTTCCTGTGGCTCAAATCTGTCTTCCTAACCTGTGGTCTATTTCTTTTCCATGTCTTATATCAGCCACTTCTCCATTGCCTGGATTGAAAAGCTGACCAGCTATATCCCTGTAATGAAAGGATCTTGGGAATATTGAGTTTCTTACGTGTGGGAAGGATGGAGAGCATGGATTAGAACGGAATGTTCTATTTGTGGTACTGATGACTGTGGTGTCTAATAGCTATACCTCACAGGAAGAGAAAGCTTAAGTTTTGTGGAACTACATGATAAATTAGAAGTAGGGACAGGTAGAGGAGGAAGAAGAGCTGACGGGAGGATTCTTTCTAGTCTGTGAGGAAGAACCTTCCTGTCCTGAAGGTGTATAGCACCAAACTTCTAATGCAGATGAACTTTCAAGCTCTTTTCTGTTCTAAAAATCCCATGATTCCTATATGCTTAGAACCCAAAGGACCTAAAGCAAATGCCTATATTTGACATACTTGCAAAGAAATGCTGAGACCTTATAAAGACTGGAAACCATACCACAAGATGGAAAAAGTAAAATGCAGCAGAGGCAAAGGGAAAACTGCATCCCAAAACTCCTGATGGAGGAAAACCTCAACTATTTAGCTGTGGTCTGTGCTTCCTAGTGGCTAAGGCAAAGAGGGAAATAGGATAACAGGGTGTGATTTTCTGGTAGTAAAACACACACCTATCAGCTCTTCAGAAATAAGCAAGCATTTTTCTTGCTCTCAATAGGACCAACTTGCCTAGGAGGTTTGTATAAGAAGCCATAAGCCACATAAAAATGATGTCCTCATGAATTTTTATAGAAAATAAAGTACTCCACATATGTCATTTCATTTATTGGCCTTTGGAGAACACTGAGGGAATAATGTTAAAAGCTAGACGTTTTCTTCTCCCGTGGGGGCAGGGAGAGGGGCGTTTGAAACTTCTGGTATATTTACTGTAGATAGATGCTTATTTTCTTTTGACCCACTGACATATGGAGCAGTAGAAAGATGTAAAGATGTCTAGTAAAGGGTAGCATTGTTAAAAGGAGGAGGGGATAAATGGAATTTTTGTGGCAGAATGATATTTGCAAGACTGATCAGGCCGCTGGGAGGTTTTTAAATATGCCAGTTCCCTGTAACAGGAAGATCAGTCTCTGTTTGAGACAGCATATCCAATTTAGTAAATTATTATTATTCCGTCAAAATTAATGTGAACAATTTTCTCTTTGAGGCTGCTTTTTCCATAGGTGATGTTTTCCAGATGGGCTTTGTATAAAACTCTTAATGTTTTGTGTTTTCTTTCCTAGAGAAAGAGCCTTTTCTGACATGTCTTCATTTCTTTCTCTTCCCCCTGTTGTAGGGAAGAGAGCGCCAAAGGCAAAGGAGAGAAAGAACAAGAAGAAGAAGAAGCTGATCGAAAGAGCCCAGGAGCAACACAGCGTCTTCCTAGCTACAGACAGAGCTAACCAGTAAAATAAAAGACACAGGGTGGTGTTGTTTTTGTTGTTTGTTTGTTTGGGTTTTTTTCTTGGTTGGGGGTTGTTTTTGCAAAAGTGCACAAAGCTACTCTCCACTCCCGGACACTGGTGGGTTGCATTTGCGCTGCTCGGACCAGTACCTGTTCCCAGTCACGTTGTGAGAGGAGGAGCCACGAGCGTGGTCTCTGTGTTATTTATGCTTTGATTTGCATCTGGAGACTGTGAAGGCGGGAGCTTGCGACCTGCAGCAGTGGCAGCAGGAGTAAGTGTACAGCATGTGACTCAGCTCGCTGTGCCCCCAGAGAGAGCCACCCCTGGTCCCACAGAGGGGCAGGAGGTGTGAGGCTGCAGACCCCCCCACTGGAGAATTGACTTGTGCATATTTATGGAAAGACAGCGCTTGGCAGGCAAAGTGCTATTTCGCTTGTGACCTTTATTTCTCATATTGCATTTTCAAGGATCAAGGTATGTGGATATCTGCTTAGTGTTACCACACGTGGTTCCCAACATCTGTTACCTTCCAACTCTTGTGCACGGAGACTGCTTTTAGCTGGGGTTCCGCTGCAGGAATTCCCGTTCAGTTTCACAGCAGCTTGGATGTGTACATACTCTGCTGGGGCTACATATAAACCTCTTATTTACTGTATTTATGCTTTCTTCTGTGCAACAAGTCACACCTGATTAACATTATGTCACTTTGTTTCTAGTGGTTCCTAACCATTGTCTGGTAAATGACTGTTCTAGTTTTGCGAATTGATGAATGTTTTTCTGCCCCTTGAAACTTAACTTTTCTTTTCTTTGTGGGCTTATTTCTCATTGTAAGGATAGGACAAGCTAGTTTGTACATAGGGTCAAATGACCCCTGTCAGACAATTTGAATATCAATAGACCTTCCCTACTCCTGACCCCAGCTAAAGCTTGAGGCCTCTGGCAGTCAGAAGCCAAGACTCCCTTTGAGTCTAAGATGTGATGACTTTATGAAACACAACTGAAAACATGAGGAATTACATGCAGTCACTTGTAGTACTCATCATGCAGTTTCACAGGTCAACTAGAGAATTTTTCAAACTTTTCAATATGTATAATTTCCATTTAAAGCAGTTCCTGACTTGCAATGACAGAGCATGTACCAATATTCTTAGGTCAGTGTAGAAATTACCATCTTATGAGACCATGCGTAGAATTGGAGGAGAAACATAATTCCTACAACTGCTGGTCAGATCTTAACAGGACTCCTTTGAACCAGAATTTCTTTCTTATCCAAGACAGAGAGGAACACTGTGCAGACTTCCCAGGTGACTTTCAGAGCAGTTGTTTCAAAAACATCACTGTCCACTTGGGGGAATCAATTCTTAGAGGGTTTTGAATCGGCTTCTTCCAAAAGCATCACTATCTTCCTGGATGGTCCAGAAGAAAATTAGAACAAAAAGGAATGGCTGCAGATTTTTGAGGAAAAATACAAAGGTAAAGCCTTTTTCTCACCTTGCATTTGCTAAACTACCTCTTCTGTATTTTTGTTTAACTTTTGAGTCAAAAGCATCTGACCAATAAATATGAATGTCAAATACGTCATTATGAACATACTATTGCTATGAGATAATAAGCCATATATGAATGTTGTATACAACTTTAGGGTTTGCATTTAATCCTAAAGTGTTCACCTCCTTTCACATCTATTTACACTATATTCCTATTTACTGAGTGGGGAGGGGGCTTCTTTATATAGTGCTTCATCGTTAATAAGTCAATACCTGTTCTGTTTCTGGGATGTTCTTTTAGTGCATTAAAAAAAATCAAAATTATTCTTGTGGAGATATTCTTTTCTTTAGAGATATATTTAGGGGAAAAACAATATTTAACAACTGTACCCCCAAACATTGGTCCTTAAAAAAAAGCAGACAAATTTTTAAAACCTATGTTTGTAACTACATGTAGGACACTAACTAGTTTAGCTATAAATCGCACTGCGGCAGAGTGATTAAGAGTGGGGATTTTAGAGCCACACTACCTGAGGTCTAGTCTAGACTCTGAGGGTCGCCTGGGGCAAATTATTTCATCTCCCCAGATCTCAGTTTCCTAATCTGTAAAATGGAGGCAACAATATTACCTACGTCGTAGGGCTATGTCTTAAAGACTAAGTAAAATATGTGTAGGGCTGTGTCTTAAGGATTCAGTTAGGTAAAATGCATAAAGTACGGTCAGCACAGCATGGTATAAACTAAGCAATGCACAAGTTGTTACCTGTTACTCTTGTTGCCTCTGTCCTTAGCTATTTATTTCAAAAATAATTCTCCCTACCAACAAAATAGAATATATTTATGAAATCATCACTTCCCTTCAATCTATTTTTTTTATGTCTGGATATTACTTGCTCAAACTTTTACTCTCATGGGAATTGATTAAAGCTACCTGATTTCTAAGCCTTTACTTATAAGCAAATACAAACCAACAGAAAGAGACATACTATAGAGTAATTTACAGCTTCATGGTAATTACCCAAAGAAGATCTCGTGGTTTTCCACAAATGGCTATACCATTCCTATACTTCATACAATGTATGTTAAGTAGAACATATGAAACTGGTTTTCTTAGTATTTTCGGGTAGCTTAGCATCTGTAAAAGTAAAATATGGGACTACAACTTTCTCCAAGAAGCTTGAGTGGTATTCTGATAGGGATTACATTGAATTGTAGATTGCCTACAATCTACAATTGTAGGTAGTACTGTCATTGTAATCATATTAATTCTTCTAATCTAAGAAAATAGGATATCTTTCCATCTGTGTTATCTTCAATTTCTTTCATCAGTGTCTTATCATTTTCTGAGTATGGGCCTTTTGCCTCCTTAGATAGGTTTATTCCTTTGTATTTTATTCTTTTTGGTGTGATGGTAAATGGGATTTTCCCCTTAATTTCTCTTTCTGATAGTTTGTTGTTACTGTACAGAAATGCAATAGATTTCTGTATATAAATTTTGTACCCTGAAACATTACTGAATTCATTGATGAGCTCTAGTAGTTTTTTGGTGGCATCTTTAGGATTTTTTATGTATAGTATCATGTCATCTGCAAACAATAACCGTTTTTACTTCTTCACTTCCAATCCCTATCAAAATACCAATGGCATTTTTCACAGAACTAGAACAAATTTTAAAATTTTTATGGAAACACAAAAGACCCCAAATAGGCAGAACAATCTTGAGAAAGAAGAACAGAGCTGGAGGAATCACACTCTCTGACTTCAGACTATACTACAAAGCTACAGTAATCAAAACAGTATGATACTGGCACAAAAACAGACACAAAGATCGACGGAACAGAATAGAGAGCTCAGAAACAAACCCACACACTTATGGTCAATCTATGACAAAGGAGGCAAGAATATACAATGGAGAAAAGACAGCCTCTTCAATAAGTGGTGCTGGGAAAACTGGACAGCTACATGTAAAAGAATGAAATTAGAACATTCTCTAACACCATATACAAAAATTTTTTTAATTGGATTAAGGACCTAAACTTAAGACCAGAAACCATAAAACTCTTAGAGGAAAACATAGGCAGAACGCTCTTTGACATAAATTACAGCAATGTTTTTTTTGGATCTGTCTCCTAAAGCAAAGGAAATAAAAGCAAAAATAAAGAAATGGGACCTAATTAAACTTAAAAGCTTTTGCATAGCAAAGGAAACCATTGACAAAATGAAAAGACGACCTACTGAACAAGAGAAAATATTTGCAAATTATATGACTGATAAAGGGTTAATATCCAACATATATAAATAACTCATACAACTCAACATCATAAAAACGAACAACCCAATTTTAAAAATGGGCAGAAGACTTGAATAGACATTTTTCCAAAGAGGAAATGCAGATGGCCAACAGGCACATAAAAAGATGATGCTCAAGGTCAGTAATCACCAAGGAAATGCAAATCAAAAGCACAATGAGATATCACCTCACACCTGTCAGAATGGCTATCATCAAAAAGAATACAAATAAATGTTGGCAAGGATGTGGAGAAAAGGGAACCCTCGTGCACTCTTTGTGGGAATGTAAATTGGTACAGCCAGTATAGACGTTTCTCAAAAAACTAAGAGCTACCGTATCACCCAGCAATGCCACTCCTGGATATATACCTGAAAAAAAAACCCCACTAATTCAAAAAGATACATGCACCTCAACGTTCATAGCAGCATTATTTATAATTACCAAGATATGGAAGTAACTTAAGTGTCCATCAACAGATGAGTGGATAAAGAAGATGTGGTACATATATATCTACAATGGAATATTACTTAGCCATAAAAAGAATGAAAATTTTGCTATTTGTAGCAAGATGGATGGACTTGGAGGGTATTATACTAAGTGAACTAAGACAAAGAAAGATGAATACTGTATGATATAATTTACATGTGGAATCTAAAAAATACAACAACAAACTAGTGAACATAACAAAAAAGAAGCAGACTTACAGATATAGAGAACAAACTAGTGGTTACAGTGGGGAGAGGGAAGAGAGAAGGGGCATAATAGGGGTGGGAGATTAAGAGGTAAAAACTGTTATGTATAAAATAAGCTATCAGGATATATTGTACAACACAGGCAATATTGCCAATATTTTATAATAACTATAAATGGAGTATAACCTTTAAAACTTGTGAATCACTATATTGTACACCTGTAACTTGTATAATATGGTGCATCAACTACACTTCAATAAAAAACCTTAAGTGGGGCTGGGTGAAGTGAGTGAAGGGGGTCAAAAGAGCAAACTTCTAGTTATAAAATAAGTCTTGGGGATGTAATGTACAGCATGGTGACTGTAGTTAATAATATGTATGGCATAACTGAAAGTTGTTAGAAGAGTAAATCATATATATCCTCGTCACAAGAGAAAAAAAAGTTTGACAGATTAGCACTTAGAAAAAGCCAATTTTATGAATATGTCTTTGTTCTTTTTCAAGATGCTAATATCAGTCACTGTAAACATGAAATTTTCATGTCTTGCTAGAGACATTTGGAGAAGAGTTAACACTCAGCCTCAAGTGTGTAATTTATATGTAAAGGTGATGTATGATTCTTTCAACAACTACATCTTTTTTTGCTTTAGAGGGGAGCTGTGAGTAGGAGAGAATGATACTTCTGTTCGTTTTAGAGAAATTTGTGCATGGTGGATACACTTGATAACACCATGTTAGAAAAAGCAGAATTAGTAACCTTGCACATGTTGACCAACCATATTATCTTCCCTCTTCTTTCCAAAGGGATAGCCATTCCATTTCTACTCTTGATCCCACCCCCTCTTTTGTGAGATCTTCAGTATCCACTCCTTTAATGGCTTCAGCCCTTCCTCTCCTTCCAACTTAAGGTATTCTTTCTCTCAAGGTCTTTATCATCCAGTATCCTGAAAAAGTAGCTTACATTCATTGATGTCTTCAGCCACCTCCTATTCTCATTTATCTTAACTCATTTAAGTTAATTGTTCTGACAAATGTAGCAATACATTTCCTTTGCTAAACAGAAAGGAAAATATTTGCCTCAATCCTTTAATGTGTTCTATCTGCTATTTCCACCAAGTTTGACTCCACTGGGCCCTTTCCTTGAGGAATTTTGTTTCTCATTTGGCTTCTGTGACATTCCTAACCTGGGTTTCTACTTCTCTGGCTACTCCTTTTCGGTCTTCAAGTTCTTTCTTGACTTAAATAAAAAATGTTGATATTTCAGGGGTAAACCCACTGCTTAACACTTTGGGTTTAATCTTTCCATCTCCTCACTCCACCTGGGAAATCTAACCTTATGGCTTCAACTACCAACTGTAGTTTTTGACTTATAAGCCTGTATCTCTGTCTCCAGGTCTTTGTTAACTATTTCCAAGCCTCTACTAAATATCTTGATCAGGGGGCCCCATACTTAGGCTCAGCGTGTCTAAAACTGTATTTATTACTGTATCAGTCAGGGTCCAGTCAAGGGAAAAACCAGTCTAAATATTTCAAACAGGAAATTTAACTTAATTGGGAATTGGTTATACAGGTGATGAATGAGATGAGAAGCTAAAATTGGGATGGCAAGACAACCAGGAGATTAGCAACAGCAGAAAGCCACTACCAAGAGGGGTAACAGGAAGAGCTGGAGTTCCCAGAATCCAGAAGGCAAAGCCACCCAGCTAGAGCTAGAATCATAGCTGAGGCTAGAGGTAGGGCCACTGAGGACGCTGGAACCAAAGACAGAAAGCTTGTATAGCAGGAGGTGAAATCTCGGAAAAGATTCCAGTCGCCAGGAGAAATGCTGCCAAAGGCAAAGTGAGAAAGGAAGAATACTCTGGCTTCTCCCTACTGCCAAATTCCACTCTTCCACCAGCATCTGCCATTGCCCAAACTTGCTTGGAAACCAGGGGCCCTCGGTAATGTAGTTCTCTGTGATGCTACAGCATAATCACTGGTTTGCCCCCCAAACAATTCCTCTTCCTGCCTTCTCCATTTAGTAATTAATATTTTTACCTACCTAGTTGGTTAAGCTAAGACCCTGTATTCATCATTTACTACCATTGTTCCATACATCTAATCTGTTACTAGATTCTAGTGAGTCTACCTCAGAAGTATCTCTTGAATTTCTCCTTACCTCTTCACCTTTTTTGTCTTAAACCTGTTTGGTTCTCTTTGTCTCTCTTCTGAACTGTTCCATTATTATTCTAAATATTCTTGCCCCAGCTTCACTCACTTCAACTTTTCATTTATGTTTCTACCATTTATTTTTCTATTAATATATTTGTTCTATTCTCATTTAAACATCATCCTACCCTTGTAGAATAAAATATTAAACATTTTCATGTGGAATACAGTGCCCTTTTAACTTTCTTCTTGTTTATGTATTTTGTGGGGATTATGAAAAGACTGAATGGACTGGGATGATCATTATTGTAAAATTTTCAAGGATTCCTTTATGGTTAACTTGGACATGCTCTCCATATTTGTCGATACCCCTTGAATCATGAAGGCAGAGATGTAAGGGCAACTATGGCTTTGAAAGTAGATGGTAAACATATTAAATCTGATTAAGAGGTTAAACAGTCTGAAAAATATGTCAAAGATTTAGACAGATTCTCATATTAATCTATGATGAATCATTAAAGCAAACTGCCATGCACTACCTCCCCCAGCATTAGAACACATTGCTAATCACTGCCGAACTAAACACAAGTCTCAGAATCCCTCCCAATAAAGGTGTTCCAAGGAAACACTACCAATAGGTTGGAGTTGACAGGGGACTTACAATCTTTAGGAGTTAAACCTTTTTGATTCCCAGGTCAATTTAAAGCCCTAGATGGTGACAATGTCTTCTCTCAGAAATACTCTTTGTGTATTCCATGAAGTATTTTTCAAACCTTCCCACTAAAGTGCCCTTAAAGACAGAGAAAAGTGAATTTACAACTCCAGGATTTTAACCTGAAGCAGGCTTACTTCAAATTTGAAGTGTCTTTAGCACCCTAATTTTAATATAAAAATTATTCATGCAACAAAAAATTTTAATACAAAAAAGTCATGCAAATTGTGCATTCTACTCAGTAAAATGGCTGTTTTTAAATATAAACCTACTCCCCCAGCCTTCAGCATCCCCCCAAAAACCTGGAGTGAAATCACGTTCCAAGAAGATGTTTCATGCTTATTTGGTCCTGTGGCTTCACATACTCCCTGGCACATAGTCACTTATACTTGGAGAAATGCCTATCCCCCTTTAAGAAGCTCAGCAGTGGTCCTTTGGTGATGTTCTGAAGTTCTCTAATGGCCTAACCAGCTCATTCCTCCTTGGGCTTTATAACCTCAGCTTCCATGGCAGCATGCTGTCTGAGTGCACATCCAACTTGAATTTAATTCTCTTCTACTGGCTCCCTTTCTCCCTCCTAGTTTAGTTATAAAACTCAGCCTTCTTCACTAGGTCTGTTTTGGAGAAGAGAGGTTATCAGACTTTTTCTGTAAAGGGCCAGAGAGTAAATATTTTAGGCTTTACAAGCCACATGTCTCAGTCACAACTACTCAACCTTGTACTATTGCAGCACAAAAGCAGCCATAAGACAGTATGTAAACAAATGGCTGTAACTAAATTGCAATAAAATTTTATGTACAGACACTTAAATGTGAATTTCAGTTTTCACATGTCATGATATATTACTCTTCTTTTGATTTTTTTCAATCATTTAAAAAAATGTAAAATTGTTATCTCACCAGCTATACAAAAATAGGTGGTAGACTGGAATTAGCCCACCGGCTGGGTTTGTTGACCCTTGATATAGAAGGTAACTTGTTGGCTCATGGACTGTCCTTGCAAACTCCTTGAGAGGCTGCCTCTAACTCTGCCTCAGCTCTCCACACTCTGCCTCTGGAGGCATCCAATAAATGTATTGAAGGCATATGCCCTGGTAACACGACCCTGTGTATGGAGATAAGTACCAAATTTATATTTCCACTCTTGATGTCTCACTCCAGTTCTAGCTTTATCCCTTGTTGGCCATAGACTATTACTATATTTCTGGCCCAAACCTAAAGTGAAATAGTAAAAACTCAAAAAGCAAAAAATTCTTTTCTAAGTTCTCTCCTAACTTCTTCACTGCAGTAAGTAGATCCCCTGTCTTCTAGCATACCTGAGCCCCTGCATTCTATTCAGAGAGTCATATACTTTCTCTTTATCCTCTATCTCTTCAACATCAAGACCTTTCCATCCTTTCTCTGTAATAGGTGTACTTTTCTTTGTTCTTATTACCCTAATCTACATGAATTATTGCAGTGGACTCATTTTAAACACAGCCCAAAAGACTCTTTTTAAAATGATTATTTGATTACACTTATTGGCTTCTTTATACTTCTGGGATCTAGAATTCCTTAACTGTATCTCCCATTATCTTAGTGCCTTTTCTTTCCATTAGAGTTTGGTCTTCATTTCCTGTATTAGCCTATGAATACTGAGTATGCACTGAATACCTTTTAAGAGTAAAACTTTATAGTCAATAATTGTAGTGCCCCTGTTTTCTGGCTCATTCATTTTAGTTGCTAGACGATTTTTAGACCAATGTTTTGTGTCATCTTGTGCTCCTCTACCAAGGACAATGGAAAAGATTACATGATAATGGCAGAAATGTCAAGGAAGACATCTCTCAGGGGCTAAACTTTGGCACAAAGCCTGGATGCTGAGTGTATGTTGATCTGAGAAAGAAGTAGCCCAGACACTGGAAACAACCAGTGCAAAAGTCCTGAGGTGCAAACAGCATCAGCATGATCAAAGTACAGATAAAAGGGAAAAGTTGCTAGAGTACAGTCAGGAGGAACGTGAGACATACATGAGGTTAGGAGTATTGAAAGGCAAGGTCATGAAGGGTCACGAAGGGCCATGAAGGCTTTGGTGAAAGCTTTTAGTCTAAGTGCTTGGAAAATCACTGGAGGACCTAAGGAGGGGACTGATGTGATTTGGTTCCTTTGCCCTATTCACTTGGGCTGCTGTGTAGAAGTGGGTTTTCAGAGAAAGCTTTCAGTGAAAGCAGAGAGAAAAGTTAGGTTATAGGTTATTGCAGTAATCAGATGAGAATTAATATGATTTGGGCTGCTGGGTGGCAGTAGAGAAGGAGAGAAGTGGTTGGATTCAGGACATAGTTTGGCAGAAGAGTCCACAAGACTTGCCAATGAGATGGATGTAGGGGGTAATCCTAAAGGAAAAAAAGAAACAGGATATGTCCCCTAGGTCTCTTGCCCTATGCAACAGGATATATAGAGAAGGCAGGGAAAACTGGAGAATAAATAAATCCATTTTTCACATGCTAAGTTTAAGATGTCTGCTAGACATCTAAGTGGAGATACCAAGTAGGCAGCTGGATATAAATATGGAGTTTAAGTAAAAGGGTCAGGACTAGAGATATAATTGTGAGCTATATCAGTGTATAGATGGCACTTGGCACCAAGGAACTTTATGGGCTGAGGCAGACAGAGAATGGACAAAGAGAGGAAAAGAAACATAGAAGCACTCAAGCTTTGATATCAACCAAAGAAGGAGGTACCAGTAAAGAGACTGAAAATGTGTCCAGGGAGGAAATCCAGGAGCAGTCAGCTACTAAGAGAGAGCACAAGAGCTGGGATTCAAGGCTTACATAGTTCCTTTCCCCCTCAGTTTAGAAAAAAATATCAGGAGATGTGAAGGACAATTAGGAAAACTTTGTAACAATCAAGGAGTTTGGTCTTCTCAATTTTTCCCCCTCATTTTACACTCCAAAAGTGAAACTTACCAATAGTTTACATTCTCCTTGAAAATGGTATCAATATTGGAAGAACTTAAGTCAATGCTTAAAAACCATGGAAATTATTCTTCACATAAATGTGATAATGATACTTAATTTTAGGTTACCATATTACCTATGAATTTCATCTACATTTATGATGAAATGATTATCTCAAGGGCCCTACAAAGAATTTTCTAATTTCTTTAAAATTTCATAAAATATATCAAGTGAATAATAAAACATGACTTCTGTGAATTATAGGTCCTTGGGCTTGTAATTTTCAACAATGAGGAATTTTTAAACTTGTAATTATTGAGGTTGTTTTGTAACAGCTCTCTGATGTAAGACCATACATGTTTGAACAGAGTTAGGTATTGCACACACATACACAATCATGGTATTTAACTGGAAAACAAGATAAGTGTTGAAGTACTTTTTTCAGTGTTCATTGTGTAAAAATAGGAGAGCTAAAGTTTTAAGAACTTACATTACATTTTTAAAATTAAATAATGTTTCTAATCTTTTTTCCCATCACACATGCTTCTCCCAAGTTTACTCTCTCCTACATATTACTATCTGGAAAAACTAAATGTGGCAGAGACATCTAGTGCTTACTTATGTCTTTCTGACCATCAAGGAACATTGCATTTCTCAATCCTCTTACAGTTAGGTAGGGTCTTGTAATTGATTTTAATCAGTAAAATTTGGCTGGAAATTATGTGTGTCACTTCAGGGCTGGGGCACTTAAAAGTAGGTGTATGCTCTGCATGGTTTCTTTTCTTCTTTGTCTGTGATCATAATGGTAGAACCACAAGATGAAATAAGCCTGGATCTCTGAGTCACTGCACAGAAAACAGTTGCCTTGGGTAGTTGGCTAACCTAAATCTGATTTTACAAAAACAAGAAATAAACTTTTATTGTATTAATCCGCTGAGATTCTGAAGTCATCAGTTACCTTAGCATGGTCTGGCATTACTCTGTAATGCAGTGTTTCAGTTTACTGTTTCACTTTTCAGTATTTCCTTTTTTCTTCAGATCAAGAAACTATCTTACTTATTAGTTGAAAGCTAATCAATCAATAGATATAGAAAAGCAGAAAAGTCAAAAAGATATTTGATCAGAATAATCAGCTTGTATATGTTTAGAATTAGAACAATGACATCTACTTTTAATGAAATGTCTCATTTTAATGAAAGAAGTTGACATTCTGATGATGGTGGTACAATAATTTGTTGTCAAACTTTCACAAAGGTTCATACAATATTGTTAGATATTCAAGGCAACACATAATCTCCATAGCTTTTCTCCACATACTTACCCTGTGCAACAAGTGTAGGCAGCCTATAAAATGCTATTAGTGGGGGTTGACCAAGATAGTGAAATGGGAGGTTGCTCAACTCTCCTCCTCCCACAGACACACTGAATGTACAGCTACAGAGCCATTACCTCTGAAAGAGATCCAGAAACTATTGGAGTGACTCCTCCACATTGGGCAAATGAGAAAACACCCACAGTGAAATGCGTAGGAAAGGCTGAGACACGCTTTTACCATAAACCCTACTCTGAGCACAGCACCATATAAGTGAGAGGGAACTCCAAACTCCCAGCTTCTTCCTGAGGATGGAAGGGTTTTGACCCTATATTTAGCACCCCAGCTTTTAAGACTCCCACCTGAGGGACAGGACCCCAAAACACCTAGCTCTGAAAGTCAATGAAGCTTGTGTCCATGAGACCCACAAGACTATAACAAACAAACAAGCAGTGGTTAACTGGTACAAACACTCACTATGGCTATCTCCCCAGGGCTCAATGCAGAGGGAGCCAACAACTAGCTCATCTCCCAGTTTTTACCTGAAAGAGGTCCATCTGTATACTTTGAAAGCTGCTACCTGAGGGTTAAGCTTCTAACTTAGCACACATCTAGTGGCTACCTGTGATCATCAATGAAGACCACAGAAATCACTGGACACCTCCCTCACTGTCTTCCTGTAGCTGGCTACAAATCACTAGTATCTCCCTGGAACGAGCTTCTAAACATGTCTGCACCCCAGCTGTTGTGCTGCCATCTGAGGGATGGATCCCTGGGTTACCTGGCTCTGACAGCCACTGGAACATCCACTCATGAATCCCACAAAAACAGAGTTCTTAAATGGCTACCCCCCCTTCAAGGGCTCAGGGCAAAGGGAAAAGGCAAAAATGCCCATCTCCTAGTCTTTCCCGGAAAGGAATATATCTGTATACTTTATTTTATTTTATTTTATTTATTTATTTATTTTGCGGTACGCGGACCTCTCACTGTTGTGGCCTCTCCCGTTGCGGAGCACAGGCTCCAGACGCGCAGGCTCAGTGGCCATGGCTCACGGGCCCAGCCGCTCCGCGGCATGTGGGATCTTCCCGGACCGGGGCACAAACCCGTGTCCCCTGCGTTGGCAGGCGGACTCTCAACCACTGCGCCACCAGGGAAGCCCCATCTGTATACTTTAAAAGCTGCTGCCTGAGGGTCAGGCTTTTAATTTAGCATGCATTTAGGGGCTGACAACTATTGTTCCTGGAGACCAGGGAAGGTGATGGACACTTCCATTTTCTCCCTGTAGGCCACTCCAAGTCTCAAGTATCTCCATGAAAGGATCTAATATACACATCTGACACCCCAGCTTTCATGGCTGCTGCCTGAGGGACAGGCCTCTGGCTCTCCTGGCTCTGACAAGCCAATGAGGATGGCATTCATGAGTCCCAAACAAATGCAGCAAACAAAGAAGCAATTCTTAATGCGTATAGGCGCACAACCCCTTCCCCTCCCCATCACGGCTAAAACCCCAGGCCCATACAGAGTGAACAGGCAAAAATGACTATCTGCCAGTTTCTCCCTGCAAGGGGCTCACCTACATACTTTCCCAGTTGTTGCCTGAGGGTCCAGCTTCCAATAACCTGCATCTAGATGCCAAATATAATCCTCTCCTTTGGGACACTGATGGGTCTTGGCACACTCTCACCTACTGGGACCCACTAAGAACAAAGAAAGCAGCTTGGAAACCCCAAAGGTTTGAGAGACAACCAGAAGCTTGGGCTGGGCTGATTTATGAGGTTCACCTCCTACACAGACCACATTTTCAAGACTGGGAGAAGTGGCTGATTTATCTAATGTGAGGAGAACAACACAGAGAAACAGATCTTAATGAAATGGAGATAAGGGATTTATCTGATAGTTCAAAATAATGATATAAATATGTTCACTGAGGAGATGAGAACAATGTACAAACAAAATGAGAATTTCAACAAAGAGAAAATATAAAAACATACCAAACAAATCACAGAGCTGAAGAATTCAATAACTAAGTCTAAAAATTCAATAGAGGGTTTCAATAGCAAACTAGATAAAATAAGAATAAATGATCAGTGAACTCAAAGACAGGACAATCATCCAATCAGAGGAGCTAAAAAAAAAATGAAAAAGAGTAGACAACTTAAGGAACTTATGGGACACTATCAAGTGGACCAATGTATACAATATAGGAGTGTCAGAAGGAGAAGTGAGAGAAAGAGCAGAAAACTTATTAAAAAAAAATAATGACTGAAAACTTCCATAACCTGGGGAAAGAAACAGATATCCAGATCTAGGAAGCCCAGAGAGAACCAAATACAGTAAATTTAAAGAGACACAGACTAAGAAACATTATAATTGTCAAAATTATAGACAAGAAGAGAATCTTAAAAGCAGCAAGAGAAAAGCAACTTGTTATGTACAAGGGAACCCCTATAAGACTATGAGATGTTTCAGCGGAAACTTTGTAGGCCAGAAGAGAGTGGAATGATATATTCAACGTGCTGCAAGAAAAAAAAAAAACCTGTCAACCAAGAATACTCTACCTGGCAAAGTTATCCTTCAGAATTGAAGGAGAAATAATTTTCCAGACAAACAAAAGATGAAGGAGTTCATCACAATTAATCTGGCTTTACAAGAAACGTTAAAGGGAATTCTTCAAGCTGAGACAAAAGGATGCTATTTAGTAACAGGAAAATATATGAAAGTAAAAAACTCACTGGTAAAGATAAATATATAGTTAAATTCAAAATACTATCATATAATGTGTCTGGGTAAATCACTTATAACTCCAGTGTAAAGATTAAAAGACAAAAGTATTAAAAATAACTATAAAAAGAGACCCAGGCCAAGATGGCAGAGTGGGAAGACCCTGAGTTCACCTCCTATCACGGGCACACCAAAATTACAGCTATTTGTAGAGCAACTATTGACGAGAAAGACAAGAATCTAGCAGAAAAAAATCTTCTATAACTAAAGATATAAACAAGTTGTGGTATAGTCAAGAACCATACCCCAGGGTGAGTGACCCACAAATGGGAGGATAATTAAAATTGCAGAAGTTCTCAAGGAGCAATGGGTCTGAGCCCCACATCGAGCCCCCAAACTTGGGGGTCCTACACTGTGAAGACAAGCCTGAAGAATGTTTGGCTTTGAAAGCCAGTGGAGCTTACTTCTGGGAGACCCAGAGGGCTGTGGGAAATAGAGCCTCCACTCTTAAAGAGCACACACAAAATTTCACACACTCCAAGACCCAGGGTAGAAGCAGTAATTTGAAAGGAGCATGGGTCAGACCCACCTGCTGCTCTTAGAGAGTCTCCTGGAGAGGAAGGAGAAACTGAAGCTAATGCTGGGGACACAGACACTGGTGGCAACCATTATGGGGAGCTCATTCTATCACTTGGACACTGGTGCTGCCAAGCATCATTTTGGAAACCTCCCTTTAGTTATTAGCACCTGGACCCAGCTCCACCCACCAGCCTATTGGCACCAGTACTGGGACACCTCAGGCCAAGCAGCTGTCTGGGCAAGGACACAGCCCTACCCACCAGCCAGCAGGCTGTCTTAAGACCTCCTGAGCCCACAGTCACCCTAGGACACAGTCCTTTTCACCAAAGGACCCAGGACCTGACCCCACATACTGGTGTGCAGGCACTAGCCCCAGGATACCCAGAGTTCTGCAGCCAGAGACACTGGGACCCAGCTCTGACCCCCAGTGATCCAGCTCTAGCCTCAGAACGAGTCTCACCACCAGTGTGCAAATACCAGCCTCAGGAACCCTTGGGCCCCAGCCCCGCCCACCAGCAGGCTGACACACCAACTCCAGGACACCCAGGGCCCTGAAGCCAGAGAACTTGGGATCTGGTTCCATATACCAGTGAGGTAGCATTAGCCCTGGGACCTCCTGGTCTCAGCCCCACCCACCAAAGGGCTAGCACTAGCCCTGGGACCAGCCACACCAACCAGCAGGCCAACAGTAGCAGTGAGACACCTTGGGTCCCTCAGCCAGCCACCCTGGGATCTGTCCCACCTACCAGCTTTGCTTACCAGTGGGTGGACACCAGCCCCATGATCCCCTGCAGCTCTGCAGCCTGCCTTGTCAGGACACAGCCAACACACTAGCAGGCTGGCATCAGCCCTGGGACCCCTTGGACCCCAGCCCTCCCTACCAGCAGGCCAACACCAGCTCTGGGACACCTTGGGCCTCTGAACCAGCAGCCCCAGGATCCAGGCCCACACACTGATGGGCTGACACCAGCTTTGGGACCCCTAGGACCCTACAGCCAGAGGCACTGGGACTTAGAGCCATCCACCAACAAACACCAGCTCTGAAACAGATTGGTCTTCTTAGCCAGCCACCATAACACTTAGAAATACTCACCAGTGACCCAACACCAGCTTTGGGACACCTCAGAACCCACAGCCAGCCATGTCTGGAACTAACCCCACCAACCAGCAGGCTGACAGTAGATCTGGGAAACCAGGCCCTGCAAATAACCACCCCAGGAGCCAGCTCTGCCCACCAGAGAGCCAACATTAGCCCTAGGAGCCCCTGGGGTTCTGCAGCCAGCTGCCTCATGATCTAGCCCTGCCAACCAGCAACCGGCAGCCTCCGCACAAGGCAGGCCCTGGCAACCAACTGGACCGGGGCCAGCCATGTCTACCAGACCACCCACAGTAGTCAGTCCATCACAACAGAAGTACACACACAGCCCACATGGGGGCTACCCCTAGGGCATATATCTCTGGTGACCAGAGTAGAATGTGATGCTGGGACATACAGGACATATCCTACAAAAGGCCACTTCTCTAAGGTCAGAAAACATGACTGACCTACCAGATACATAGGAAGAAAACCAGCAAATTAGGCAATATGAGATGACAGAGGAACATGTTCCAAACAAGGGAACAAGATAAAACCCAAGAAGAAGAACTAAGTGAAACAGAGATAGGCAAACTACCTGATAAAGAGTTCAAGGTAATGATCATAAAGATGATCAGAGAACTTGGAAGAAGAATGGATGAACACAGTGAGAAGTTTAACAAATAGTTAGAAGATATAATGAAGAGCCAAATAGAGCTGAAGAATACAAAAACTGAAATTAAAAATACACTAGAAGGAATCACCAGTAGATTAGAAGATATAGAAGTATGGATCAGAAAGCTGGAAGACAGAGTAATGGAAATCACTGAAGCTGAATTGAGAAAAGAAACAAGAATAAAAAGAAATAAGGACAGTTTAAGAGACCTCTGAGACAACATCAAGCATACTAACATTTGCATTATAAGGATCCCAGAGGTGAAGAGAGAGAGTAAGGGGCACAGCACATATTTGAAGACATAATAGCTGAAAACTACCCTAACCTGGGAAAGGAAGCAGACATCCAAGTCCAGGAAGCACAGAGAGTCCCAAAAAGGATCTACCCAAAGAGGACCACACCAAGACACACTGTAATTAAAATGGCAAAAGTTAAAGATAAGATATTAAAAACAGCAAGGGAAAAGCAACAAGTTTTGTACAAGGGAACTCCCATATGGCAATGAGCTGACATTTTAGCACAAACCCTGCAGGCCAGAAGAGAGTGGCACAATACATTTAAAGTGATGAAAGGGAAAAACCTACAACCAAGAATATTCTACCCAGCAAGACTTTCATTCAGAATTGATGAGATCAAAAGTTTTATAGGCAAGCAAAAGCTAAAACAGTTCAGCACCACCAAAACAGCTTTATAAGAAATGTTAAAGGGACTTGTCTAAGAGTAAAAGAAAAAGGTGATGACGAGAAACAGGAAAATTTTATAAGAGGAAAAATCTTATTGGTAAAGGCAAATATAAAGCAAAGGTAGTAAATCAACCATGTACAGTGCTAGTAGGAAGGTTAAAATACAGAGGTAGTAAAATCACCTATAACTGTAATAAGTAGTTAAGGGATACACAAAACAAAAAGATGTAAAATATGATGTTAAAAACAGTAATCATGGGAGAAAGGGAGAAAAATGCAGGGTTATTAAAATGCACTTGAAATTAAGAGATCAACAACTTAAAATAATCACATAAACAGATAGATAGATAGCTATATATAAAACTCATGGTAGCCACAAACCAAAAATCTATAATAGATACACACATAAAAATGAGAAAGGAATCCAAATGTAACACTAACAATAGTCATCAAATCTCAAGGGAAGAGAACAAAAGAAGAAGAGAGGAACAAAGAAGAACTACAAAAACAACCCTAAAACAATGAACAAAATGGCAATAAGTACATACCTATCTGTAATTACTTTAACTGTAAATGGACTAAATGCTCCAATCAAAAGACATAGTGTGGCTGAATAGTTACAAAAAGAAGATGCACATATATTCTGCCTACAGGAGACTAACTTCAGATCTAAAGACACATACAGAGAGAAATGGCAGGATGGGCAAAGGTATTCCATGCAAATGGAAATCAAAAGAAAGTTGGGGTAGCAATAATTATATCAGACAAAATAGACTTTATAACAAAGACTGTAACAAGAGACAAAGAAGGATACTACATAATGACCAAGAGATCAATCTAAGAAGATACATGGATTTTAAATATATGCAGTCAACATAGGAGCACCTAAATACATAAATCAAATATTAACAGATATAAAGTGAGAAACTGGCAGTAACACAATAATAATAGGGGACTTTAATATCCACTTACATCAATGAACAGATTATCCAGACAAAAAATAAGAAAATGGCCTTAAATGACACATCAGACCAATGGATATATATATATATATATATATATATACACACACACACACACACACACACACACACACATACACACAGCAGAATATGCATTCAAGTGTACATGGAACATTTTCCAGGATAGATCACACATTAGGCCACAAAACAAGTCTCAGTAAATTTATGAAAATTGAAATCATATTAAGCACCTTTTCTGACCACAACACTGTGAGACTAGGAATCACTTAAAGAAAAAAACTGCAAAAAGAAAAAAACACATGGAGACTAAACAATATGCTACTAAACAATCAATGGATCACTGAAGAAATAAAACAATACTTAAGAGACAAATGAAAATGAAAACACAATGATCCAAAATCTACGTGATGAAGCAAAAGCAGTTCTAAGAGGAAAGTTAGATACAAGCCTACTTCAGGAAATGAAAAAAATCTCAAATAAACAACAGAACCTTACACCTAAAGGAACTAGAAAATAAGGGAAAAACCCCAAAGTTAGTAGGAGAAAAGAACTCATAAAGGTCAGAGCAAAAATGAATGAAATGGAGACTGAAAAAAAATAGAAAAGATCAATAAAACTAAAAGCTGATTCTTTGAAAGGATAAACAAAATTGATAAGCTGTTAGCCAGACTCATCAAGATAAAAAGAGAGAGGGCCCAAAACAATAAAATCAGAAATGAAACTGGAGAATTTACAACTGATATCACAGAAATACAAAGAATCATAAGAGATTACTACAAGCAATTATACTCCACTAAAATGGACAAGTTAGAAGAAATGGACAAACTCCTAGAAATGTACAATCTCCCAAGATGGAATCAGGAAGAAATAGAAAACATGAACAGACAAATTACTAGTAATGAAATTGAATTAGTAATTAAAAACTCCCAGCAAACAAAAGTCCATGACCGGATGATGAATTCTACCAAGCATTTAGAGGAGGGTTGACACCTATCCTTCTCAAACTATGCCAAAAACCTGCAGAGGAAGGAACACTTCCAAACCCATTCTACAAGGCCAGCATCACCTTGATATCAAACCCAAAGATATCACAAAAAAGAAAATTACAGGCCAACAAAAATGAACAAAGATGCAAAAATCATCAACAAAATATTAGCAAACCAAATTCAACAATACATTAAAAAGATCATACACCATGATCAACTGGGACTTATCCCAAGGAGGCAAGGATGGTTCAATATCTGCAAATCAATGAATGTGATACACCACATTAACAAATGAAGAATAAAAATCATATGGTCATCTCAACAGATGCAGAAAAAGCTTTGGACAAAATTCAACATCCATTTATGATAAAAGTTCTCAACAAAGTGGGTATAGTGGAATTTTTATCAACATAAAAATGGCCATATATGACAAGCCCACAGCTAACCTTATGTTGAACAGTAAAAAGCTGCAAGCTTTAGGATCAGGAACAGATGGATGCCCATTTTCACCACTTTTATTAAACATAGGGTTGGAAGTCCTAGTTAGAGCAATTAGGCAAGAAAAAGAAATAAAATGTGTCCAAATTGGAAAGGAAGAATTAAAACTGTCACTGTTTGCAGATGACATGATACTATACATAGAAAATCCTAAAGACACCACCAAAACACTACTAGAGCTCATCAATGAATTTGGTAAAAATGCTACATAGAAAATTAATATACAGAAATAGGTTGCATTTCTATACACTAACAATGAACCATCAGAAAGAGAAACTAAGAAAACAATTTTATTTACCATTGCATCAGAAAGAATAAAATACCTAGGAATAAATCTATTTTAAAAGGTAAAAGGAAAACTGTAAGACAGTGGTGAAGGAAATTGAAGAGGAAAAAATACAGATGGAAAGATATACTTTGTTCATGGATTGGAAGGGTTAATATTGTTAAAATGATGATATTACTCAAGGCAATCTACAGATTCAATGCAATCCCTATTAAATGTCATTTTTCACAGAACTAGGAATATCAATGGCATTTTTCATAGGACTAGGAATAATTCTAAAATTTGTATGGAAACACAAAAGACCCCAAATAGCCAAAGCAATCTTGCAAAAGAAAAACAGAGCTGGAGGTGTTGCTCTCCCCAACTATACTACAAAGCTACAGTAATCAAAACAGTATAGCTTTATGTAACAGAATAGAGAACCCAGAAATAAACCAAGGTATATATGGTCAATTAATTTATGACAAAGAAGTCAAGAATACACAATGCAGAAAGTGCTGTCTTTTCAATAAATGTGTTGGGAACCAGGACTGTCACATGAAAAAGAATGAAGCTGGATCCCTAAATTACACCATATATCAAAATAAACTTAAAATAAATTGAAGACTTGAATTAAGATCTGAAACTGTAAATCTCCTACAAGGGAACATATGGGGTAAATTCTTTGACATTAGTCTTGGCAGGAATTTTTTTGGATTTGGCCAAAGGCAAAGAGGCAAAAATAAACAAGTGGGACTACATCAAACCAAAAAGCTTCTACTCAGTAAAGGAAACCATCAACCAAATGAAAAGGCAACTTATGGAACAGGAGAAAATATTTGCAAAACATATCCAATAAGGGGTTAATATCCAAAATATATAAGGAACATATACAAATCAATAGTAAAAAAATAAATGACCAAATTAAAAAATGAATAAAAGACCCAAATAAACATTTTTCCAAAGAAGACATACAGATTGCCAACAGGTACATGAAAAAATGCTCAACATCACTAATCATTAGGAAAATGCAAATCAAAAGCACAATGCGATATCACCTCACATCTGTTAAAATGGCTATCATAAAAAAAAAAAAGAGATAACAAATACTGGTGAAGACATAGAGAAAAGAGAACCCCTGTTCACTGTTGTACATTGGTTCAGCCACTCTGGAAAACTGTATGAAGTTTCCTCAAAAAATTAAAAATAGAACTACCATGTGATCCATCAATCCCACTTCTGGATATCCATGTAAAGGAAACAAAGTTACTACTCATAGAGATATCTCCACCTCCATGTTCACTGCAGCATTATTTAAAATAGCCATGACATGGAAACTACCTAAGTGTTCATCTAGGGATGAATGGATAAAGAAAATGTGAAATGTATGTGCACACACACACACTGGAGTAATTTTCAGTTATAAATGTCCATCAACAGAGGAATGGATAAAGAAGATGTGGTACATATATACAATGGAATATTTCTCAGCCATGAAAGGAATGAAATTGGTTCATTTGTAGAAATGTGGATGGATCTAGAGAGTATCATATAGAGTGAAGTAAGTCAGAAAGAGGAAACAAATATCATACATTAATGCATATATGTGGAATCTAGAAAAATGGTATAGATGATCTTATTTGCAAAGCAGAAATAGAGACACAGATGTAGAGAACAAATGTATGGATACCAAAGGGGAAGGGGTGGTGGTGGGAGGAATTGAGAGATGAGGATTGACATATATATACTGTTGATACTATGTGTAAAATAGACAACTAATGAGAACATACTGTATAGCACAGGGAACTCTACTTAATGTACTGTGATGACCTAAATAGGAAGGAAATCCAAAAAAGAGGGGATATATGTATAGCTAATTCATTTTGCTGTACAATAGAAACTAACACAACATTGTAAAGCAACTATACTCCAATAAAACTTAATTTAAAAAAAAAGAAAACCACATTGAGGCCTCACCTCATATCTGTCAGAATAGCTATTTTCAAAAAGACAAGAGATAACAAGTGTTGGCAAGGATGTGGAGAAAAGGGAATGCTTGATCACTGTATGTGGGAATGTAAACTGGTGCAGCCACTATGGAAAACAGTATGGAGGTTCTTCAAAAAATTAAAAATAGAGCTACCATATGATTCAGCAATCCCACTTCTGAGTACTTATTCAAAGAAAATGAAATCAGAATCTTGAAGAGATAGCTGCACCCCTACGTTCATTGCAGTAGTATTCACAGTAGCCAAGACATGGAAACAATCTAAGTGTCTTGATGGATGAACGGACAGGAAAAAAATGTGTTCCATACATACAGTGAAATATTATTCATCCTTACAAAAAAAAAGAAAACCTGTCATTTGTGACAACATGGACATTTGAGGACATTATGCTAAGTGAAATAAGTCAGACACAGAAGGACAGTTACCACCTGATAAGATTTGTATGAGGGACCCAAACGTCAAACCCATAAACGCAAAGAGTGGGATGGTGGTTGCTAGGGGCTGAGGGGAGAGAGAAACAGGAGGGGTTGGTCACCGGGTACAGAGAGTCAGTTATGCAAGACAACTAAGCCCTAGAGATCTACTCTACAGCATGATGCTTATAGTTAACAGCACTGTGTTGTAAACTTGAAAATATGCTGAAATGGTTGATCCTAGGTTAAGTGTTTTTACCACTAATAATAATAAAGAAGAGGATGGGGGAAACTTCTGGAGGTGATGGACAGTTCATAGCACAGATTGTGTTGATATTAATTTCACGGGTGTACACTTATCCCCAAACTCACCAAGTTGTATACAGTTTATTGCATATCAATCATGCCTCAATAAAATGGTTTTTTTTGAAAAAAAAAAACAAGAAACAAAAAGAAGGAATTCTGCCATTTGTGACTACATTGATGGAACTTGAGAGCATTATGCTAAGTGAGGTAAGTCAGACAAAGAAAGACAAATACTGTATGATCTCACTTAAATGTGGAATGTGATAAAAACTGAACTCATAGAAACAGATAACAGATTGGAGGTTTCCAGAGACAGGGGGTGACAGTGGGGGAAACGGATGAAGGAGTCAAAAGGTATAAACTGCAAGTTATAAAATAAAGAAGTTCTGGGGATATAGTCTATAGCATAATTACTATAGTTAACAATACTGTATTATATATTTACAAGTTGCTAAGAGAGTATATCTTAGAAGTTCTCATCACAAAAAAAATTGTAACTGTGAGGTGATGACTATTAATTAAACTTATTGTGGTAATCCTTTCACAATGTAGACATATATCTAACCATTATGTTACATGTCTGAAACTAATTCAATGCTATATGTTAATTATAATGCAGTAAAACTGGAAAAAATAAAAATTAAATAAATGTTGAATAATGAAGATGGTAATCCCAAGGGTGAATTAAAAAGACAATACTTTACACTCATTCTTAACTAATGTTAACTTATTCCAAAGACCAATCTCTTCACAATCTCCATTAAAATAGCTCTTATTACCAAAACTAAACTAAACTAAAAAGCCAACAATGAGATATCACCTCACACCTGTTAGTGTGGCTATTATCAAAAAGACAAGCTATCAAGCTGGCAAGAGAATGCTTGTACAGGTTTGGTGATAACGTGAACTGGTGCAGCCACTATGGAAAACAGTATGGAGATTTCTCAAGAAATTAAAAATAGAACTACCATATAATCCAGGAATCACACTTCTGGCTATAAATTCCAAGGAAATGAAATCATTATCTTGAAGAGATAGTTGAACTCCCATGTTGATTGTAGCATTATTCATAATAGCCAAGGTACGAAAACAACCTAAGTGGCCATCAACAGATGAATGGATCAAGAAAACGTGAGATATATACATATGTATATATGTATATAATGAAATATTATTCAGCCTTAAAAAGGAAGAAAATTCTGTAATGTGCAGCAACATGGATGAATCTGGAGAGCATTATGCTAAGTAAAATAAACCAGACAGAGGAAGACAAATACTGCATGGCATCATTTATATGTGGAATCAAAAAAATAAAATAAAATCTTAGAAACTGAGAGTAGAAAAGTGGTTGCCAGGGGTGGGAGGAAAAGGAAATGGTTGGTAAAAATGTACAAATTTTCAGTCACAAGATGCATAATATCTGAGCATCTTCCTTGACTTACATCGTTATGTCCCAATAAACCCATCTTAAGTTGAAAATACCATTGTCGAAAATACATTTAATACATCTAACTTACCAAACATTATAGTTTAGGCTAGTCTAACTTAAGTGTGCTCAGAACACTTGTGGTAGCCTACAGTTGGGCAAAATTATCGAACACAAATCCTATTTTATAATAAAGTATTAAATAGCTCACGTAATTTACTGAAAGCTATACTGAAAGTAAAAATCAGAATGGTTGTATGGGTACAGAATAGTTATTTACCTTCATGATTGCATGGTTTACTGAAAGCAGTGGCTAGCTGCCAGTGCCTAGCATCATGAGAGAGTATTATACCAAATATCACTAGCCAGAGAAAAGATCAAAATTCAAAATTCAAAACATAATTTCTGCTGAATGCATATCACTTTCACACCATTGTAAAGCTGAAAAATCATAAGTCGAACCGTGGTAAGTGGAGGACCATCTATATTTCATGGTGACTATAGTTGATAACACTGTATTGTATAGCCGAAATTTGCTGAGAGTAGAACTTAAATGTTCTCACACACACACAAATGGTAAATATGTGAGGTGATGTATGGGGGGAATATTTTCATAATATATACCATAATATATACATATATCAAATCATCATGTACACTTAAATATCTTATAATTTTATTTACAATTATACTCCAATAAAGCTAAAGGAAAAAAGAATGCTATTAATGACAGCTTACAATTATTCTTTGTTAATGAGGCTGATCTTTGACTGCCATATCATATCACATATCACATCACTGACCACCCACCCCACAAAACATCCCCATCAAAATCCCACATATTAGGCACTGAAGTATGCACCCTCAAAAGCCATAGGTTGAAGCCCTAACCCCCAATGTGACTGTATTTGGAGACAAAGTCATTAAGGAGGCAATAAAGTTGTAAGAGGTCATAAGGTTGGGACCAAAATCCAATAGGACTGGTGTTCTTATAAAAAGAGGAGAGACTCCAAGAGAACTCATGCACAGAGGAAAGGCCATGTGAGGACACACTGAGAAGACAGCCACCTGCAAACCAAGGGGAGAGGCCTCAAGAAAAACCAAACCTTCCAACACCTGATCTTAGACTTTTCAGTCTCTGAACTGTGAGAATTAAATTTGTTACTTAAACCACCTAGTCTATGGTATTTTGTTATGGTAGCTTTAGAAGACTAATCACCATCCTGCACAAGATTCCCATCACCTCCTGCATGTAACCTTACTTTCCTGACTTATCATTGGTACCCTCCTCTGCTGAATTTCTACAGTAAGAATAACTTGAGATTTAATAGAACTTTTAAATAAAATACTTTATTTAAATAAAGTATTTAAATACTTTATTTAAAAATACTTTAACTTTTTTTCAAGTGAATAATCTCATCAATTGATTGTAAATCTCGAGATGAGAGTTCATGCTATGTATTTCATCCTTTTATTCCTCAAAATTGCATGTATAGTAGTTATTCAGTAAAGGATTCTGTTAATGGTCCCTTTTTTAATGTTTTGATTATTAAAATCTGACTCATCTCAGAATCGCAAGAGTTTTTATGAGATTCACGAGTGAGAATTCTTATATAATTTGTAAGATTTTTCAATTATATTAAATTTATCTTAAAGATGTGATTGCTATACTATAAATTACTATCTATCATATTTCTAAGATAACTGTGTTTCTGTGATTTTGCTCAATATTTAAAGAAGGTAGAAAAAAGGAATCAGGGCAATTTGTCTGTCTTAATTGACTTCATAATTTATCTGATTAATTCTCCATTCACTGTAGTTTGCAAAGTGACATTTAGTCAGTTAAAGTTTTAATTAGGGAAGTAAAACATCTGTTTTAAATATGACAGCTTTATTTTGTGATGAACTTAATGATTTGGGATGAATAGCTATGGGTTTCTTTTACAACAAAGAGAAAACACAGACTCACTCATTTTCAATCAGAAGTCATACCTAGAATTATACCAAAATACTCTGAACTCTTCCATACATATATTCATTAAAATAAAAGGGACAGGGCCCTGTGTTTCTCTATCCCTGTTTGTGTGTCTTTGTGTATCTCTCGCTACCTTTCTCCTCTCTTCTTTCAGACTCTACTCCTGCTAGTTCTGTCAATCTGTGTTTGTCCCTGAAAACACACTTTCCTCCCAGATATGTAGGCAAAATACTCCTGAAAGTTCTTGGTTCTCTAGCTTGTTCTGAAATTACATTATTAAGAACTTACTGAGCAAAACTCAACATTGATCAAATGGAAAAAGTAAGCACCACGAAGTTACAGCTCCAAGCAAAACCACTTTATGAGTGTGTGGCTGGACTGCACATTAATGACACCAGTGCCCAGGTGGCCAAATTTATGTCCACCCTCTTGATCTGATCATACAGAGCAGGGGATGAATTGGTAATGAATCAGGCAGAAAACAGATGGTGACGCCACGTGTGTTTGTTGCTGAAAACCTACAAAGGGGAAACATTAAATATGTGTCTTTAAATTTAAATTAGTGCATTTCAAAAACACAGACGGTTGAGCTTTTGAAAATAGGCTGGCTGAATGTGTTTCATCTTATGGTTTTGAACTCTGATGTGTTCTGCGGAATAGCAACAGGCAAAATGGATGGTATGTTAGTTACCCTTTCTTTAGCTCCTCAATATCAGTGGTGCTCCACTATAATTAGGTGCTTGTGTGCAGTTCTTTGTCATTAAATTTGCTACACCCTAATTAGGAAATTTAGAAAATTCAAAAGACCACCATCTAAAAATTGGCACCAATTATTAAATATATTTTCTCAGATTATATGATTTTTTTAACTCCACAGCACTGAGTTTAGTGCTGACATGTTTTTAAAACATTATTTTGATGCACAAACAGTATTTTATAAAAATTAATTAAAATATATAACATTTTACTGGCTGTACATATACTTCATCTGTACTGAAGATATTTGGATCTGACTCTATCCAGAAATGATTCTTTGATTTACACTCTGAGACAAATAAAACTGGTGCTCAAATGCCAATCCAAACACATTCCAGAATAATTTGGGGGAAAAGCTACCACAAAGTCACCCTATGATTCTGTGAGGGCCTTGGATGATTTAATATAAAACTACATATAAATGAGTATAGTTGAAGGTTGAGTAAAGTTTATAGCGAGTCCAGAATCTGGTCTGGACTCCTTAGACAATGGAGTTACAGGAAATTAGGGCCCAGATAAAAGAAGGATAGGAGTGGTTTTCTCGCCGCCACCTCATATCCCACATCTGCTCTGCATAAATCTCTGGGCTATTATTACCTGAGCAATTCCTTCTGTGTTCCTCCAGGTAAAACTCAAACTGTTCAAGTTCAAGGCAGACTCAATTTATATCTTGGACATGCCCGAGTTTACCTAAAGTGGCACAATTTCTTAGTGGTGCCAATTCTATACTACTGTATGGACTTATTTCTTAAATATAATCTCTCCCTTCCTTTTGGTTTGGTGGTGGTGATGATGATGATAATGATTTTGGGAAAATTTATTATAACTTAAAAAAAAACCTTTTGTACAAAGGTATTAAAATCTTTACCAAGTGTCCTCACCCAGGAAATATGTTAAGTGGCAAACATTTTCACAAGCCTAGGAGACAAGGGGAAGATGAGATGCTAACAGAAACTTCCCAGAGGGTCCTGATTCTACCCTCCCTCCCAGATTCCCACCCTCCCTTCCTGCCCCTCATATTCTCTGTCTCTCTTTCTGTCTTTCTCTCTGTCTCCATCTCTCTCTCTCATGCCAGCCCCTCTGTTTTCCCATAATCTGTCTCAACTTGAGAAAAACAATTCAGGGAAAGTTATGGTCCATGATTTTTGTTGGAAATTATATGTTATTCAAAGCAGAAAAAACTCAAAAACAACAATAAGAATCTTTGCCTCTTGTCACTGTTTCAAATGTGCAAAGTTACCGAAATTAAGGTTCCAAACTGTATCAGAGTCTGAGCAGCTGAAAGCGCAGGTTCATAAAGTTTACAATAGAAATAGGAGACCTTGATGGATTGACTTATGGAGGTGCTTCTGCTCTGTGATCCAAAAAAACATTGGTTACTCCCATTATTAGACTGAGCAATTCAAACTTATAATTAGATTATAAGTTCCCTGAAGACACGGCTCTTGGGTTTAAAACACTGCTTTCCCAGATCACTTAACATAGGACTTTGCATATAATAAATAATGTTTCTGCAGAGCTTTACTATTTTTTAAATTGGGCCCCTACAAAGATCATGAGGTACAACAAGCAAGTAGTGGTATTCCCATTTGACACAACAGGAAACAGGCTGAGTGAGTGAATTTATCCAAGTCCATGGTTCTTTTTATACCAGGCTATCAACTAATATTTGTTCACTAATGAATCTGAAATTGGCAGCCAAAATGGCTTACAAATCTGTAGAGGTGTTTCCTCAAGGCCATCACAACTAAATTTAAGCCCTGTTTCCATCATTTTATTCAAAGTTTTGACACCAAAACTTGGTTCTGTTTAATTTAAATTAAACATAAAAAGCATTTATAAAGTATATTTAACACTAAAGGTCAAGCAATATAACTCAAATTGAGATAAATAAGTCCTGCCTTTGTACATTCCTCATTCATTCTCAAAACACTTATGATGTCTTATTATATGCCAGTGCCTGCACTATGCATTGGGAGGGAGGACACATGGAAAATTCATGGTGCATGCCCTCAAGCATGAACTTTAGTAATGAAAACAGACCTGCAAAGATATACTTGGGCACTTTGACTACAAAGTGTTAAAAGTGAGCTGTGAATAAATTACTCTGTTAAAACAAAGAAAGCTTCTGCCACCATTTCCAAAGAGACCAGTTCTTGTCAATTCAATAGTCCCAGTCTTACATATTTACTTTGGGATTTGTCACTATAAAGTTCTTCCCCAAGTCCAGGGAAGATTTGTTGTTTTTCTGCAATGTTAAGGGGGTTCAGTATGATTTGCAAAGTTGGATAGTTGGTGTTTGCCCACAGTGCTGATTCCCAGGCAATGTGTTTTGAAAGAATGTGATAAGGGAGCACTTCCCATGTTCAATACCATTGCATTTAAGGATTCACTGGGGTTTACATTTCTTCTTGTAAAATTCAAATACAGCTTAAGGGTTTTTGTAGTCTAAATACAATCTTTGATATACAGGCACATAATTTTAGGTTAATACCTCAAACAAAGATGGAGGCATCATTAAATATTGAAAACTAATATTTTAAAACTTTTTTTTAACATCTTTACTGGAGTATAATTGCTTTACAATGGTGTGTTAGTTTCTGCTTTATAACAAAGTGAATCAGCTATACATATACATATATCCCCATATCTCCTCCCTCTTGCATCTCCCTCCCTCCCACCCTCCCTATCCCACCCCTCTAGGTGGTCACAAAGCACCGAGCTGGTCTCCCTGTGCTATGCAGCTGCTTCCCACTAGCTATCGGTTTTACATTTGGTAGTGCATATATGTCCATGCCACTCTCTCACTTTGTCCCAGCTTACCCTTCCCCCTCCCCATGTCCTCAAGTCCATTCTCTGGTAGGTCTGTGTCTGTATTCCCATCTGGCCCCTAGGTTCTTCATGGCTTTTATTTAGATTCCATATATATGTGTTAGCATATGGTATTTGTTTTTCTTTTTCTGACTTACTTCACTCTGCATGACAGACTCTAGGTCCATCCACTTCACTGCAAATAACTCAATTTCATTTCTTTTTATGGCTGAGTAATATTCCATTGTATATATGTGCCACAACTTCTTTAACCATTCATCTGTCATTGGACACTTAGGTTGCTTCCATGTCCTGGCTATTGTAAACAGAGCTGCAATGAACATTGTGGTACATGACTCTTTTTGAATTATGGTTTTCTCAGGGTATATGTCCAGTGGTGGGATTGCTGGGTCGTATGGTAGTTCTATTTTTAGTTTTTTAAGGAACCTCCATACTGTTCTCCATAGTGGGTGTATCAATTTACATTCCCACCAACAGTGCAAGAGGCTTCCCTTTTCTCCACACCCTCTCCACCATTTATTGTTTCTAGATTTTTTGATGATGGCTATTCTGACTGGTGTGAGATGATATCTCATTGTAGTTTTGATTTGCATTTCTCTAATGATTAATGATGTTGAGCATTCTTTCATGTGTTTGTTGGCAATCTGTATATCTTCTTTGGAGAAATGTCTATTTAGGTCTTCTGCCCATTTTTGGATTGGGTTGTTTTCTTTTTTTTTAATTTATTTTTTTTTATACAGCAGGTTCTTATTAGTCATCAATTTTATACACATCAGTGTATACATGTCAATCCCAATCGCCCAATTGATACTGAGCTGCATGAGCTGCTTGTAAATTTTGGAGATTAATCTTTGTCAGTTGCTTCATTTGCAAATATTTTCTCCCATTCTGAGGGTTGTCTTTTCATCTTGTTTATGGTTTCCTTTGCTTTAAAAAATCATTTTAAAATATAGAAATTGAAAACAAAAATTATCTATAATCCCTTCTTCCAAAAGAGCATCACTTTTAGTATTTTAGTGTTTATTTCTATTTCTTAATGAATTTATACATTAAAAAATTGGAATCCTAACAATTTAAGTATGGTTTTATAATTATTTTATAATTTATATTTATTTATAATTATTCTGTAATTTCCCTATATCATTAAAATAATATAAATATATAATACATTGTTTTTAAATAAACTATTTATTAGACATTTATTCCAATGTTTTACTGTTATAGATGTAATGTGCTTCAGGAGAAAATCCTAGAATTGAAATTTTGGGTCAATAGTTTGCATATTTTAAGATTTTTGATTATTTTTCCATATTACCTTATGGCAAGTTTATCATAATTTCTATTCATTCACCAGTAGTGCATGAAAATGTCCTAAATAAATAGATTTTGAGATCTAATTGAAAGGAAAAAATTAAAAAAGACAAGCATGTTTTATATGTAGAGCACAGAGATGAGAATAATGGTAGCTAATGGCCACCGTTTATTAGGTGATTCCATTAATCCAGTAAGAATTTGTTCATTTAGTAACTATCTCAATGAGATTTTAAAAATTTAATAATATGACATTTTCTACTCTCAGGTAGAAAGCTTTATGATCACACTATTCTAAACTTGTTCTTGGGAAAAATTTGTGGTTTTGATCCTTAATTTTTCATGCCTTAGTACCCAAAGCATTCCAGGGACATAACTGAGATACTTAAAATACACTGATTGAATCATTTAGATACAGACTTTAACTTGAAAAAAAGAAGTGTCTGTTCAAAGCTTGAAACAAAGTAATAATGTATTATCAGGTTGTATTATGAGTAATCAAAGCTTTCTGCTTTCCATGAAACAATCAATCCATGTAACATGTGTTGAACTGGACCAAGAAATATTACAATCCCTTCCCTCCAAGAGCTCAACTCCAGTAAGAAGATAGACATGTAAGCAGGATCAGCTACATAACATGTGGCGCCCCATACAAAACAAAAATGTAGAGCCTCTTCTTCAAAAAATATGAATTTCAAGAGAGCCACATGGAGCTTTAAGTTAACATGCAGTGGAAGTGGTGATCTCATTTTGGACAGTTCTAATGGTTCTGCCAATTAGCATATAGTAATCAAGATAAACCTGACTGCTTTTAGCAAAAATTTGCAGACACTGAATCAAACCTGCAGAAAAAGAAATAGACATATTTCGGCCTGCTAGTTCCACCAGCTGGATATTAGATAACATGTATTGCTTAAAGACTGAATCCAACATTTGGAAGGAGAGAAGAAAGTCATTTTCATGTATGAAGAAGAGTGAGGCAGACAAATGAGATGAACTCCAAATATGTTTGTGATTTTGTTCCCCGATCTATGGCAGCCAAGGAAATTCACACTTTACCCTTTTTTTCCTAACCCAGTCAAGACAATATAATTCTGAGAAAGCAAATGAAAAATATTCCAGCACAGGACATCAATCATTTTTTTTTACAATAAGAGTGAACAGACCAACAGACCTTTTGGTTTTTCTCATTTGGATTAACTTCAACATCTAAAAGTTGCTAAGTAACACTTTTAATAATAAGAGATTTCAAGGCCAGGGAATTAATGATCCATGACCCTACTTAAGAGAAATATTAGTGCATCTTAAGGTGAGATGGCTGAATACAGTAATGGAACTTTGGGTAATACACTTAACCACTTTCATGTGCTACTTTTTCATTGCTGCTCAGGGTCATTTGGCATGACACTCTTTTTCTTAGACAATTTACTGAGATTATTTCATTATTATCTCAAGTTAGCTAAGAATTACATGGGGAAAGAATAATACAGAGAGAATAACTATTGTATAGTCCTTACCATTTTGAAACAAAATTATTTCTGGATCTGTTAGGTATAAATGTTTAGAAAACACTAAGCACAATTAAACTTTTCAATACATATCTCATGGGTTCATTTCAGTAACGCCAAACCAACACATACACACACACACACACACACACACACACACACACACACACACTCCTCTCACAAACCTATTCCTGAGCTGGAAACATTTATCAAGTCTGCCTTGGACTTCAGCAACTTCGTTCTCCCCATGAAATTTAAGCCAAGGGCTCAACCACCACACAGAGAGGACACAACCTGGGCAGAGAATAATCTCTGAAGGTCTCCTGAAGCCAAACTTGGCTAAAACCCTGTCAGCTCAGGGTGAAAGGAAACTTCAAAAGAGTAAACAGCTCTGTAGATTAGTGGTCACAGGAGTTTTAAAGATGAATAAAACCCCCAAAACTGGCTTAGACTCATTCTGCCGAAAGCACAAAGAGTTTCAGGGATAACATATCACCTTTTAAAACACATGTTCAATTTCTTTATAAAAGACATGAATTCTTCATCTGAGAAACTTAAGTAGTAATTTACCTTCTAGCACCAGCAGTTAGACCCTCGAGTTCACACTGGACTGCTTCTCACAGACTCTGAGAAAGGAGACCTCGGGAGAGTGGGGAATGTTTTAGGGAACTCTGAAAGAAAATTCAGGAAGCGTTCATTTTGGCTAGCATATGAAAGCCTGGGATTCTAGAGCTAGACTTTTAGAAATTCTCTGCAGAAATGAAAATTGCTCATGAATTGCTGAAATCTAAGGTTTTATAATTTCTATGATAAACCCAGAAGGTTGCTCTGGAAGAGTGACTTTTCCCCCTACCAATATCCAGGGGGAGATGATTGAAGACGATAGCACTGGGGAAGAAGCATTGTATGTTTAGAAATGTCCAACTGTTTGGGTTTCCAGTCAGATCTTTCTCAGTGGTGACCTGGCATCCGCCTTTCAGACATTTATATACTCTGGACATATGATACATTCATTGTAAAGAAATACCATGTGAGGTGTGATGTGAAATAACCCCGTCATTTCCCAATAAACTGGTCATTCTCACTTGCAGGTGGGTGACTCAACAATTTGAACTTGAGAATACATAACTAAATTCTCCTTCCTGTGAACTTTAAATAAATCTACAGACTTCATCACAAGGCAAGTAATATCTACGAGCTATAACATATCAGCTGTGACAATGGGTAAACTATTCCCAGGTATGAACCTCAGGTTTCTCATCTGTGAAATGCTTCAACAATCTGTTAGGAGTGTTGAGAAATCCAATGAGCTAGTATGCAAAGTATTTCCTATACAGTATAGCAAATACTTAATAAAGAAAAGCCATAGGCATATTATTCATTATAATGTCAGAGAACCTTTAAGCAACAGCCAGCATTTTGCTCAACAGGCTTCATAAAGAAACTCTGCTTAGCAGGTGCTGACACTCTCATCTTTGTGCAACGCAATGTTCATTACCCTGTATGTGGACAGACAGGTTCATACACAAGCTCATGGCTCCTGGGACTGCTGTATTCAAGGACAGTTCTAGCCTGAACTCTCTGCTGGGATGAGACCTTCCATTCTCAATTTTCTCTGTGACTTTCAACCATCAATGATCATTCTCTCTCCTTTATCTTCACCCTGTCTCTCTGTTCAAGGGTAATAAATGCCTCTTGACTGGTTCTGGTGTCTCTAGTCCTTTAAAAATTACCACAAGACCCTAAGTTTCACTCTACTTACTGTACGCCTCACTGCACAGGCAGAACAATCATCAGACAGAAACAATAATCTCTATGCACTGCTTCCAGATTCCAAATTTGATGAAAAGTTAATTACAAAGAGGAAAACTGGGTGGTTGGGGACAAGGGTGGTAGGAAAATCTTATTTTTGTTTTTAAAAAATATACTGCTAAAGGTTTGAATGTATTCTATCAAAATGTTAATAAATTTAAAATTGGAGAAGAAAAATGTGAGTTATTCTACTATGAAGACACTGAGGAAATGGGCAAAAATTATTCATATAACGAGAAACCCAAATGACCACTAAGCACATGAAAAGATGCTCAGCTCTACTGGTAGAAAGGAACACGTCAATTGAAACCATATTGAAGTACCATTTCACACCCTTTCATTTGAAAACTTTTTTCTCACACGGTACATTTCATACCCCTGACTCATTTATTTTGTAACTGAAAGTTTGTACCTATTAACCTCCCTTACCTATTGCTCTCATCAACCAACCTCCTTCCCTCTGGCAACTACCTGTTTGTTCTTGGTATCTATGACTCTGTTTCTGTTTTGTTTTGTATGTTGTGTTTTTAGATTCCACATATAAGTGAAATCATATGGTATTTGTCTTTCTCTGTCTGACTTATTTCAGGTAGCATAATTCCCTCTGGGTCCATTCATGTTGTTGTAAATGATAAGATTTCATTCACCTTTGGGGATAATACTCTATTGTGTGTGTGTGTGTGTGTGTGTGTGTGTATCATATCTTACCTATTCATCTATTGATGGGCCCTTAGGTTGCTTCCATATCTTGGCTAATGTAAATAATGTTGCAATGAACATTTTTATATATGGCTATGCCAGTTATTAGTGAGAATGTGGAAAATTGGGATTCATATAGTGCTGGTGGGAGTTCACATTACAATAACATTTTGGGGCAATTTGGTAACATCCATAAAATGGAAGCTGTGTATATTTGATGATCCAACAATTTCACTTCCAAGTATAACCCCAAGAAACTCACACATTTGCATATGGCACCTTATATAGGAACATTTAGGGCAGCATTTTTGAAGTAGCTTTTGTTAAAAGTCTACTAACCAGGGCTTCCCTGGTGGCGCAGTGGTTGGGAGTCCGCCTGCCGATGCAGGGGACGCAGGTTCGTGCCCCGGGCCGGGAGGATCCCACATGCCGCGGAGCGGCTGGGCCCGTGAGCCATGGTCGCTGGGCCTGCGCGTCCGGAGCCTGTGCTCCGCGGCGGGAGAGGCCACCGCGGTGAGAGGCCCGCGTACCACAAAAAAAAAAAAAAGTCTACTAACCAGAGCAGAAATAAATAAGTCATGCAATGTTTACATGGAAGAGCATAGAGAAGTGACTGAACTAGCTCTATACATGTCAACAAGGATGCATCTTACAAATGCAGTTGCAGGAAAATCTGGTTTTCAGAACACCTAGAGTATGAGGTCATTCATATAAAGTTTAAAAACACACAAAGCAACACTGTATACATATGTAGTATATATGTATACATGTGTGGTAAAAATATAAAGAAATGTATGGGTTGATAGCAAATTCTGGATAGAAGTTACTTCTTTTGGAAGGGGCTACTGCTAGGAGGGAGATAAAAGAGATACATAGGAGATGTCAACTGTATTGACAGTGTTCTGTTTCTGAAGCTAAGTTTATTGATTTATTCTTTAAACTATTTTGTATCTGAAATATTTCATAATAATTTTATAGAATCTTTGAAATGTAAAATCAGATTTGGTTTCTAAGATGATCAAAATATGGGGGAAAGTAACTAACATCAGTTGGATATTTAATCTGTAAGACACTTTATATTTATTGTATACTTTAATCCTTATTGCTATCTCCCATTTTATAGGTGAACAGTTGGAAGAGGTTTAAGTACCTGAAAGATATTTAAGGTTATAACTGAGATTGGTTGGCTCCAAAGAGCTACAGACAGGACATTACAGGGAGAGGCGGAAAAGCTCCAACTCACAGAAAGGTCACCAAGGACACCCATAATTGTGGGCATGACAAGCCACTTTCCTCCTTCTGTTTTATCTTGTAAGTTAACACCTCTGCCACTTTCATTTCTCATTTATTCACATGTATCTACCCCAGTAGACAATAAGTCATTCAAGTTCAAGGTCTATGTCTGATTCACTGCCATAGCCTCATGCTGCAGTCAGTGCACCGAGCATAGTGGGTGCTAAGTACATGCTGGCTGGATGGGTGAATGATAGACAGTAACACAGATGTGCCAGTATGATCAGATAGAGACGATCTTATCATTCATTGCTATGAATGTGCTGATTTCAACACATAAAAATCAGTATGGACAAGAAAAGGTAAATCAAAAACAGAATACTTAGGCTCAGCTGCAAAATGAAAGGGAGCTACATGTTCTATTATGGGGAGCAAGGTAATTCCCTTCAAAGTGGTAATTAAGGAGATGATTCTAATTTGAAACTAGCTCCCTAATTGGTGTTTGGCTTTTAGAATTCTCACAGGCCTTTAATTTATATATATTTTGTTTAACTCTCTATAGCTCACCCCCCAACCAACAAACCTCCAAAATCCTTTCTTAACATCGAGGAAGTGAGTCACATAAAGGGTCAAAGAATTATAACTTATTCCTCAGAACATTATTTCCCTGTCTAAAACCTCAAAAAATTATGAAAATTTGTGAATTAAAAGTATTGATGTTATGAAAAAGGTTTTATATTCAAATGTCACCTGTCAGATCTTCCCTGACCATCTAAATTAAAATAGCAACCTCCTCCCCAATCATTCCTGTCTGTCTCCTTCCTCTGCTTTACTCTTCCTGGCAATAACATGGATCTATTTGTCTGTGTGTTAAGCATTTCATCCCCTCTACCCCTAAATTTTAATCTCTGACA
Organism: Leucopleurus acutus; assembly: GCF_964270905.1. Lineage (NCBI taxonomy): Eukaryota > Metazoa > Chordata > Mammalia > Artiodactyla > Delphinidae > Leucopleurus > Leucopleurus acutus. The sequence goes on along the minus strand of NC_139159.1, from coordinate 54,284,368 downwards.
GGGTGGAAACTTTGCCTTCATTGTGCATGGATATATTCCTGGTGCCTGGAATAGTGCCTAGAAGATAATAAGTCCTAAATAAGTAGATATTAAATGAATGGATGAATGAGAGTCAATTTTACATTTGCAGCAATAATCCTCAGCCAGATCTTCATTTAAAAAATGCGAGTCTCCCTCTGTGACTAGATTTATCCATATGATCAATATCTTCAAATACAGTGAACAGCCAAGAGATTTTTCTTTTTCTTTTCTTTTTCTTTTTCACAGATTTATTAAGGTGAAATTGACATACATGTTTAAGGTGTACAACTTGGTAACGTTTGAAATATGTAAACACCCATGAAATCATCACTACAATGAAGATAATGAACATATCCATCACCTCCAAAAGTTTCCTGTGCCCTTTTGTAACTTCTTTGCACCAATGCAACCAATGACCTGCTTTTTGTCACTATAGATTAGTTTAAATTTTCTAGAATTTTATATAAATGGAGTAAGACCATATGTGCTCTTTTATGCCTGGCTTCTTTCACTCAGCATCATTATTTTGAGACTTACTATATGTTGTTGTATTAGTCTTTTTTTTTTTTTTTTTTTTTTGCTGAGTAGTGTTTCATTATATGAATATACCACAATTTGTTTATCCATTTACCAGCTGACGGGTATTTGCGTCATTTCCAGTTTTTGGCTATTACCACAAAAGTTGCCATGAACATTTGTGTGCAAGTCTTTGTGAAGATGTATTCTTTCTTTTCCCTTGAGTAGATTCCTAAGAGTAGAATGGCTGGGTCTTATGGTAGGTTTATGTTTAAGATTTTAAAAACTGACCAACTGGGGACTTCCCTGTTCCAGTGGCTAAGACTCTGCGCTTCCAATGCAGGGGGCCCTGGTTCGATCCCTGGTCAGGGAACTAGACCTCACATGCCGCAACTAAAAGATCCCGTGTGCTGCAACTAAGACCTGGTGCAGCCAAATAAATAAATATTTAAAAAAATAAAAACTGATCGGGCTTCCCTGGTGGCGCAGTGGTTGGGAGTCCGCCTGCCGATGCAGGGGGTGCGGGTTCGTGCCCCGGTCCGGGAAGATCCCACATGCCGCGGAGCAGCTGGGCCCGTGAGCCATGGCCGCTGAGCCTGCGCGTCCGGAGCCTGTGCTCCATAACGGGGGAGGCCGTGGCAGTGAGAGGCCCGCGCACCGCAAAAAAAAACAAAAAAAACACAACTGACCAACTGCTTTCTAAAGTGATTTTAGTATTTTACATTCCCACTAGTGTATGAGATCCATATCCTTATCAACACTTGATATGGTCAGTTTTTTTCATTTCAGAAATTCTAATAGGTGTGTAGTAGTTTATTATTATGTTTAGTTAGTAAACTGTTAGCATATTTTCCTGGGCTTATTTATCATTATATCTGCTTTGGTGAAGTGTCTGTTCAAATATATTGCCCATTTAAAAAAAATTGGATTGTTTGTTTTCTTATTAGTGAGTCTGAGTTATTTATATTTTCTGAATACATTCGCTTAACATGTCATTTGCCACTATTTTCCCAAAGTCTGTGGCTTGTCTTTTTGTTCTTTTAACAATGTCTTTGAAAAGCAAAAATCAGGGTTTCTTTGCTGAACAGATTTACTAAATGCATTGCTCTTTGTTAGGATCTAATAATCCAGATGCTTACTTGAAAACAGGGCCCCACCCTTCTGGGTGCTTACACTCTAGTACAATGAAGAGCTACTATCAATCGATGCAGGGAAATGGGATTACTACTAGACACATGTCATTCTACGACCAATCCTGGAGGTGAGGATTGTACACTCAAGTAAGGCTGTGGCCTATTCTTGGCAGAGTCAAAGTGCTTAACGGAATCCCACAGAAGGAATAATGTTGTAGAGATTGGAAATATTTGACTTGTCAGGTATAAAAACAAGCAGCAAGGGAACCTACCTCAACATAATATAGGCCATGTATGACAAACCCACAGCAAACATCATCCTCAAAGGTGAAAAACTGAAAACATTTCCTCTAAGATCAGGAACAAGACAAGGATATCCACACTTACCACTACTATTCAACATAGATTTGGAAGTCCTAGCCACGACAATCAGAGAAGAAAAAGAAATAAAAGGAATACAAATTGGAAAAGAAGAAATAAAACTGTCACTGTTTGCAGATGACATGATACTGTACATAGAGAATCCTAAAGATGCCACCAGAAAGCTACTAGAGTTAATCAATGAATTTGGTAAAGTTGCAGGATACAAAATTATTGCACAGAAATCTCTTGCATTCCTATACACTAATGATGAAAAATCTGAAAGAGAAATTAAGGAAACACTCCCATTTACCACTGCAATAAAAAGAATAAAATACCTAGGATTAAACCTACCTAGGGAGACAAAAGACCTGTATGCAGAAAACTATAAGACATTGATGAAAGAAATTAAAGATGATACCAACAGATGGAGAGATATACCATGTTCTTGGATTGGAAGAATGAATATTGTGAAAATGACTATACAACCCAAAGCAATCTACAGATTCAAAGCAATCCCTATCAAATTACCAATGGCATTTTTTACGGAACTAGAACAAAAAATCTTAAAATTTGTATGGAGACACAAAAGACCCCGAATAGCCAAAGCAGTCTTGAGGGAGAAAAACAGAGCGGGAGGAATCAGACTCCCTGACTTTAGACTATACTACAAAGCTACATTAATCAAGACAATATGGTACTGGCACAAAAACAGAAACATAGATCAATGCAACAAGATAGAAAGCCCAGGGATAAACCCACACACATATGGTCAACTAATCTATCACAAGGAGGCAAGGATATACAATGGAGAAAAGACACTCTCTTCAATAAGTGGTGCTGTGAAAAGTGGACAGCTACATGTAAAAGAATGAAATTAGAACACTCCTTAACACCATACAAAAAAATACACTCAAAATGGGTTAGAGACCTAAGCATAAGACTGGACACTATAAAACTCTTAGAGGAAAACATAGGAAGAACACTCTGACATAAATCACAGCAAGATCTCTTTTGATCCACCTCCTAGAGTAATGGAAATAAAAAAAATAATTAAAAAATGGGACCTAATGAAACTTCAAAGCTTTTGCACAGCAAAGGAAACCGTAAACAAGATGAAAAGACAACCCTCAGAATGGGAGAAAATATTCGCAAACGAATCAATGGACAAAGGATTAATCTCCAAAATATATAAACAGCTCATGCAGCTCAATATTAAAGAAACAAACAACCCAATCCAAAAATGGGCAGAAGACCTAAATAGACTTTTCTCCAAAGAAGATGTACTGATGGCCGAGAAGCACATGAAAATCTGCTCAACATCACTAATTATTAGAGAAATGCAAACCAAAACTGCAGTGAAGTATCACCTCACACCAGTTAGAACGGGCATCATCAGAAAATGTACAAACAACAAATGCTGGAGAGGGTGTGGAGAAAAGGGAACTCTCTTGCACTGTTGGTGGGAATGTAAATTGATACAGCCACTATGGAGAACAGTATGGAGGTTCCTTACAAAACTAAAACTAGAATTACCATATGATCCAGCAATCCCACTGCTGGGCACATACCCACAGAAAACCATAATTCAAAAAGACGCATGCACCCCAATGTTCATTGCAGTTCTATTTACAATAGCCAGGTCATGGAAGCAACCTAAATGCCCATTGACAGATGAATGGATCAAGAAGTTGTGGTACATATATACAGTGGAATATTACTCCGCCATAAAGAGTGACGAAAGTGGGTCATTTGTAGAGACGTGGATGGATCTAGAGACTGTCATACAGAGTGAAGTAAGTCAGAAAGAGAAAAACAAATATCATATATTAATGCATGTATGAGGAACCTAGAAAAGTGGTACAGACGAACCGGTTTGCAGGGCACAGTTAGACACAGATGTAGAGAACAAACATATGGACACCAAGGGGGGAAAGCCGCAGGGTGGTGGGGATGGTGGTGTGATGAATAGGGTGATTGAGATTGACATGTATACAGTGATGTGTATAAAATTCATGATTAATAAGGACCTGCTGTATTAAAAATAAATAAAATTTAAAAATAAGAAAAAAAATAAAGAGTAGGATACAGTATCTGTAAATCTCTCTTCCTTCCCATTTCTCCACATAAGCACACCCACACTTTTTATTTTAAAGTTTTGTTACGTATTAATTATAGTCTTCATCACAATGTAAATTAATTTCAAACATATTTCTCTAAGCTACTGAGAGTGAAATTCTTTTCCCTCCATTTCAGTAGTATCAAATATTCAATAAATAGTTAATACAATAGAAGAATGGAAGTACACCACTAAACTACTCAAGTCATTTGTAATTCAGGAAAACTCTAGATAGGTGTGTCCTATTTCTTTTCTTTTGTTTGTTTTGTTTTTATTTAAACAGAAAGTCACAAAAATTATAATCATCCTCATCAGTTCACTTAGTCCCATGTAATTTCTTTTTCATCTTGATCTTTTGTTAGTTAGCACTTTTATTAATTCATCAGTTTTCCATTAGAGTTCTGAAAATGCTTATTCATTCAGTTCAGCAGTATAGTCAGTTACCAGAAACCTGTGCTTGTCAGAGTCTTTTCCATGAATTCCTTGAAGATGAAACCCTTTTACAGGAACATTTTTGCAAAAGCATCAGAGTACGTCCAGAACTGTCTGTAACTGATAAAAGATTTAAAAATAACCATGATTAAAGATTTTATGCAAGTTCATAATAATGCAAAACTATTATTCAACTTCCAAAACTATGTTGAATAACAGTGGTGAGACAAGACATCCTTGTCTTGTTCCTGATCTTAGAGGAAATGTTTTCAGTTTTTCACCATTGAGAATGATGTTTGCTGTGGGGTTTGTTGTATATGGCCTTTATTATGTTGAGGTAGGTTCCCTCTATGCCCACTTTCTGGAGACTTTTTATCATAAATGGGTGTTGAATTTTGTCAAAAGTTTTTCTGCATCTATTGAGATGATCATATGGTTTTTCTTCTTCAGTTTGTTAATATGGTGTATCACATTGATTGATTTGCATATACTGAGGAATCCTTTCATCCCTGGGATAAATCCCACTTGATCATGGTGTATGATCCATTGTGTGTTGTTGGATTCTGTTTGCTAGTATTTTGTTGAGGATTTTTGCATCTATATTCATGAGTGATATTGGTCTGTAGTTTACTTTTTTTTGTAGTATCTTTGTCTGGTTTTGGTATCAGGGTGATGGTGGCCTCACAGAATGAGTTTGGGAGTGTTCCTTCCTCTGCAATTTTTTGGAAGAGTTTGAGAAAGATGGGTGTTAGCTCTTCTCTAAATGTTTGATAGAATTCACTTGTGAAGCCATCTGGTCCTGGACTTTTTTTGTTGGAAGATTTTTAATCACAGTTTCAATTTCATTATTTGTGATTGGTCTGTTCATATTTTCTGTTTCTTCCTGGTTCATATAACCTGGAAGGTTATACCTTTTTAAGAATTTACCCATTTCTTCCAGGTTGACCATTTTATTGGCATACAGTTGCTTGTAGTAGTCCCTTAGGATGCTTTGTATTTCTGCAGTGTCTGTTGTAACTTCTCCTTTTTCATTTCTAATTTTATTGATTTGAGTCCTCTGTCTGTTTTTCTTGATGAGTCTGGCTAATGACTTATCAATTTTGTTTATCTTCTCAAAGAACCAGCTTTTAGCTTTATTGGTCTTTGCTATTTTTTTCTTTGTTTCTATTTCATTTATTTCTGCTCTGATCTTTATGATTTCTTTCCTTCTGCTAACTTTGGGTTTTGTTTGTTCTTCTTTCTCTAGTTCCTTTAGGTGTAAGGTTAGATTGTTTATTTGAGATTTTTCTTGTTTCTTGAGGTAGGCTTGTATAGCTATAAACTTCCCTCTTAGAACTGCTTTTGCTGCATCCCATAGGTTTTGGATCATCGTGTTTTCATTGTCATTTGTCTCTAGGTATTTTTTGATTTCCTCTTTGATTTCTTCAGTGATCTCTTGGTTATTTAGCAACGTATTGTTTAGCCTCCATGTGTTTGTGTTTTTTACGTTTTTTCCCTGTAATTCATTTCTAATCTCATAGCATTGTGGTCAGAAAAGATGCTTGATATGATTCCAATTTTCTTAAATTTACTGAGGCTTGATTTATGACCCAAAATGTGATATATCCTGGAGAATGTTCCGTGCACACTTGAGAAGAAAGTGTAATCTGCTCTTTCTGGATGGAATGTCCAATAAATATCAATTAAATCTATCTGGTCTATTGTGTCATCTAAAGCTTCTATTTCCTTATTCATTTTCATTTCGGATGATCTGTCCATTGGTGTAAGTGGGGTGTTAAAGTCCCCCACTATTATTGTGTTACTGTCGATTCCCTCTTTTATAGCTGTTAGCAGTTGCCTTATGTATTGAGGTGCTCCTATGTTGGGTGCATATATATTTATAATTGTTACATCTTCTTCTTGGATTGATCCCTTGATCATTATGTAGTGTCCTTCCTTGTCTCTTGTAACATTCTTTATTTTAAAGTCTATTTTATCTGATATGAGTATTGTTACTCCAGCTTTCTTTTGATTTCCATTTTCATGGAATATCTTTTTCCATCCCCTCACTTTCAGTCTGTATGTGTCCCTAGGTCTGAAGTGGGTCTCTTGTAGACAGCATATAGATGGGTCTTGTTTTTGTATCCATTCAGCAAGCCTGTGTCTTTTGGTTGGAGCATTTAATCCACTCATGTTTAAGGTAATTATTGATATGTATGTTCCTATGACCATTTTCTTAATTGTTTTGGGTTTGTTTTTGTAGGTCCTTTTCTTCTCTTGTGTTTCCCACTTAGACAAATTCCTTTAGCATTTGTTGTAGAGCTTGTTTGGTGGTGCTGAATTCTCTTAGCATTTGCTTGTCTGTAAAGATTTTGATTTCTCCATCTAATCTGAATGAGATCTTTGCCGGGTAGAGTCATCTTGGTTGTAGGTTCTTCCATCACTTTAAGTATATCATGCCACTCCCTTCTGGCTTGTAGAGTTTCTGCTGAGAAATCAGCTGTTAACCTTATGGGAGTTCCCTTGTATGTTATTTGTCATTTTTCCCTTGTTGCTTTCAATAATTTTTCTTTGTCTTTAATTTTTGTCAGTTTGATTACTATGTGTCTCGGCATTTTTCTCCTTGGGTTTATCCTGCCTGGGATTCTCTGTGCTTCCTGGACTTGGGTGTCTATTTCCTTTCCCATGCTAGGGAAGTTTTCAACTATAATCTCTTCAAATATTTTCTCGGGTCCTTTCTCTCTCTCTTCTCCTTCTGGGACCCCTATAATGCAAATGTTGTTGCATTTAATGTTATCCCAGAGGTCTCTTAGGCTGTCTTCATTTCTTTTCATTCTTTTTTCTTTATTCTGTTCCATGGCAGTGAATTCCACCATTCTCTCTTCCAGGTCACTTATCCATTCTTCTGCCTCAGTTATTCTGCTATTGAGTCCTTCTAGTGTATTTTTCATTTCAGTTATTGTATTGTTATCTCTTTTGTTTGTTCTTTAATTCTTCTAGGTCTTTGTTAAACATTTCTTGCATCTTCTCGAGCTTTGCCTCCATTCTTTTTCTGAGGTCCTGGATCATCTTCAGTATCATTATTCTGAATTATTTTTCTGGAAGGTGCCTATCTCCACTTCACTTAGTTGTTTTTCTGCAGTTTTATCTTGTTCCTTCATCTGGTACATAGCCCTCTGCCTTTTCATCTTGTCTATCTTTCTGTGAATGTGGTTTTTGTTCCACAGGCTGCAGGACTGTAGTTCTTCTTGCTTCTGCTGTCTGCTGTCTGGTGGATGAGGCTATCTAAGAGGCTTGTGCAAGTTTCCTTATGGGAGGGACTGGCGGTGAGTAGAGCTGACTTGTTCTGGTGGGCAAAGCTCAGTAAAACTTTAACCCGCTTGACTGCTGATGGGTGGAGCTGGGTTCCCTCCCTGTTGGTTGTTTGGCCTGAGGCAACCCAACACTGGAGCCTACCTGGGCTCTTTGGTGGGGCTAATGGCAGACTGTTGGAGGGCTCACGCCAAGGAGTACTTCCCAGAACTGCTGCTGCCAGTGTCCTTGTCCCCACGGTGAGCCACAGCCACCACCCGCCTCTTCAGGAGACCCTCCAACACTAACAGGTAGGTCTGGTTCAGTCTCCCCTGGGGTCACTGCTCCTTCCCCTGGGTCCCAATGCACACACTACTTTGTGTGTGCCCGCCAACAGTGGAGTCTCTGTTTCCCCCAGTCCTGTCGAAGTCCTGCAGTCAAATCCCACTAGCCTTCAAAGTCTGATTCTCTAGGAATTTCTCCTCCCGTTGCCAGACCCACAGGTTGGGAACCTGACGTGGGGCTCAGAACCTTCTCTCCAGTGGGTGGACTTCTGTGGTATAAGTGTTCTCCAGTGTGTGAGTCACCCACCCAGCAGTTATGGGATTTGATTTTACTGTGATTGCGCCCCTCCTACCATCTCATTGTGGCTTCTCCTTTGTTTTTGGATGTGAGATATCCTTTTTTGGTGAGTTCCAGTGTCTTCCTGTCAATGACTGTCCAGAAGCTAGTTGTGATTCTGGTGTTCTTGCAAGAGGGAGTGACAGCACGTCCTTCTACTCCACGATCTTGGTTCCTAATCTGTATCCTACTCTTTAGACAGCCTAAGGAATAGAGTCATGAACTAAGAAGGATGGGTAGAACATTTTTTAAGTTGGTAAGAGAACATTAGAAATATGGAACCAACATGATTGATGATGAATCATTTCTAAGGCTTAAGAGTACATCAATGGTGACTACCAGATTTTGTGCCAAAATTACTGAAAGAATAAAATGGTGCTATTACTAGAAATGTAAATTTCAGAAAGAGTTCTAGTTTTGAGTTAAGGATAAGTTTGATTAAATAATTTGGACAAACAGCAAGACATCCAACAGGAAATGTCCAGTAGGCAGGGCTAAGCATGACTAGTGCTTAGAGGGGTCATCAGGACTAGAAGAAACCACTTATGAGTCATAATCAAAAAGGTGAATCTGAGATTTGATCCATTTTTAAAGCAATGAGAAAATAAAAACAGTGTGGGGTAGAAAATGAATACTGGAAAAAGAGACCTAGAATTGTCATCTCATACAAGCATTGAGTTACTTTTAACTCTCTTTTTCAGTGGGGAAAAAAACACCCACTTTTTACAATATTTGATGTGGTCAGTAGGTACCTGGTTGACAAATGGAGTATTCACAGGTTTTTAAGATAGACTATACCATTGTCCGAGAATTCAAACTGGAAAAAGCCTTTCTTGTGTGGAGCCTCATATGACTGAACTATTGTCTTCAATCTTAGTTACAGTTCCTGGCAGAGAGTAGGAACTCAAGCTATGTTTGTTACATGACCAGATGGTTCTCCTTGTGTTCTCAGCCAATTCAGTAAGTCTACTCTCTTCCATGTGTAAGCCAGATGGCTGAGCAGTTATGTGAAATTTTAGCTATATAAAACAAAACAGTTTAAATCACTGTAATTGTCTATTGTGTACCTTACTTGTGTTTTTATTTTCTAAGGTAAATATTCTGTATCTACAAAGAAAGTCCTATGATGGTATGATATCGAGACATATATTTTGGAGAAGATAAATGAGGAAATATGGCTTCCTTCTCAATAAAAGTAGGTGGAGTTATTTGTTCTGAGTGGAAATATTTGCAGAAACTGGATGTTTTGTATAGTGGTTGTGGAGAAGGATACTTAAAAGCCAGTAAAATATGTTTAAAAAGATTGTAGAACATCAACTGAGTTGTATATATCATGGATTTTCAGTGAATCACGATGGTTCTATAATTTTTTCCAGAAAAAAATCTATCATTATGGGAATTGCAGAGAAGGGGGACATTGAGAATACTGCCTAGTTAAGCAGATGGAGACAGTATAAAATTTGACACTCACAAGTTGGACCACGAAAGCTCTCCCTCATTGGATTTCTTCATATCAGAATCCTACTTGTTCTTTTATTCTGTCAGTCATCCATGGGTTGTGTCCATCATGTATGGATCACTGTACTGGGAAAAGCCAGGAACTGTAACTCCAGTGAGGAGTCATGAATTAGGATATGTCCAAGTTCAGATTTCTATAAGTGGGAAGATGTTTGATTAATGGAATGCTCACTTCAGTTGAGAATGGCCACAGATGAACTACCTGTCTTCCTTGGGTAGTTTCTGCTACTCAGAATTATCTCCTGTCTTGGGAGAGGTGGCCAACAAACAGTCATAGCTAATTGTTTTAGTTCCCCCTCCACTAATCACTAACATGGCACAGTGATTAAAAGCACGAATTTGGGAGTCAATGAAATCTAGGTTTAAATTCTGGTTTTGTTGCTTACTATTTTGTATAAGTAATATTAAATTAATTAACATCTCTGGTTACCCATTTTTCATCTAAAGGAGGTATAATATTCAGTTTGTTATAAGTTTTAAATGGTTGTTAAAGGATTAAATGAAGTAATACACCTAAAATACCTAGCTCAATAGCTAAAACAATTTAAAAAATTGTTATTGGCTTCCTGGCCTTCTAGAATCCCTGCCCTTCTTATTACATGGGGAATTTATATTCTCCAATTCTCAATCTAAGGGATGCTCATGATCTTGAGATTTAGGACTCATATAAACACTCATGGTTCAGAATAGCAAGACTTTAGGTATTATAGAAAATTGTCACTTGAGAAAAATTCTTAAATTTGTTCTTGGTTATCCTGGAACACAGAAGAAGTTTAGGAGAGGGAAATCAGTGAACAAAACAGTGAGACTTACACAAGGACTGATGTTATTAAGGAAGAAGCTAAGTTTACCCACCAGCTACAGGTGAAAGCAGCTGCAAAACTGCAGACTTCCCCATCCTTCACACCTATCTTCTCTTGCAAGGTCTGACCGCCCCACTAAACTTACTGTAGAGAGATCAGAGAAGTAAAGAGTATATGTGGAGAAATATATGGGTACAAAACTTCCCCAAAGAGACAAAGCCTAGAAGAGGCTGAAATATACATGTACAGTGCTCAGTTATTCCTCAGTCTTGAGAAAGATATGAATGTAAGATAGATAAAGAAATGGAGAACATTTCTTCCCAATACTTCTCAGAGGGTAGGAATTCTCATTTTACTGGCCAAGTCAGGAACATGGAGCATTTGAAAGGATAACTGATCTTACACTTCTGTGTTTCAAATGGGGATGACTTAGGAGAAGGAAGGGAACTTTTCATCTTTTGGTTTCGTGTCTTGTTCCTATTTGGTAAGGAATGGCCATGGCCATTCATTTAAGTACTGACTATGACTGCTTTCACACACAGCTGAGTAATTGTGACAGAGAACATATGGCCCACAAAACCAGAAAAGTTAACTTTTTCCATAAAGGGACAGATGATTTCAGACCCTGGACCTGAATCAATTACCCAGGCAGAACAGGGGTAACCTTTTCCTTCCTGTTCGTCGAATAGCACGAGAATCTCCAAATGGCAATGGTCTGTCATATTTCCCAGTTCAATGCAGCAGTTGCTATGCCCCATTGTGGAAGTGTTTCTCTCTTGGGTGCTAAATTCTCCAACCAGCAAAGTGCAGAGTTTGGGGGACTGGGAGAAAACTTTTTGTAAGTGAGTAATAAGGTATAATAATGGGAGGTGTCATGCCTACATTCACCCGTTTCCAGACCCAAGTATTCTAACTCTGGGGGAAACAGCACCTCATCTCAGTCACTGGCTCAGAGTATATGCCACATCCCAAACTTGCAAGGTGTTGACTGCCAACTGGTGCTGTAATTGAATCTTTGATAGCTTTTATTTCATGTGCGTAATGAGGTACGTGGTAACACTAGTGAGCTCCATCATGATAGCCCACAGGTTCATCGTTTCCCTTTTTTTTTGCTGAAAAATGAGTTTTTTGTTTTTTGGGTTTTTTTAATTTTTATTAAGTGGGCCTCTCACTGCTGTGGCCTCTCCCGCTGCAGAGCACAGGCTCTGGACGCGCAGGCTCAGCGGCCATGGCTCACGGGCCCAGCCGCTCCGCGGCATGCGGGATCCTCCCGGACCGGGGCACGAACCCGCGTCCCCTGCATCGGCAGGCAGACGCTCAACCACTGCGCCACCAGGGAAGCCCAAAAATGAGTTTCTTAGTCAAGATATTTGTGTAGAAAACTCTAATAGAGAAGAATTTTACATGTATTTTTAGCCTAAGTATGCTGGGTAGGGGAGGCAAATCTAAATTCAAAACTATCTATTTCCTAAAGACAAATCACTGTCTGTTCCACAATTGTTGTGTTCTTAATGGTTGTGTTGCCTCAAAATTCATATGTTGAAATCCTGATCTTCAAGGTGATGGTATCAGGAGGTGGGGATTTGGGGAGGTGGTTAGGTTCCTTATAAAAGAGATCTCACAGGGCTCCCTAACCCCTTCCACTATTTGTGTGAGGACACAGCAAGAAGTCTGTGACCCAGAAGAGATCCCTCACTTGAACATGATAGTACCCTAATCTCAGACCTGCAGCTTCTAGAACTGCGAGAAATAAATTTCTATTGTTTATAAGCTACCTAGTCTGTGGTAATTGTTTTTAGAGCAGCTCAAACAGTCTAAGACAATGATGGCAGGGCTGCAATATCATTTCACCAAATAACTGGCTGGTTCTCCAAGGACTCAATTTTGGTGTCTTTAGAATATGGCATACCTAGAAGTGGGGGTAATCTGACTTGGCTTGGTGAGAGCAACCTATACTGTTGATCTTGCATAAAATACATTCCTGCCATCATGGCACATTCATGAATCCACTAATCAAACATTAGGGGGACTGGGAATGGGGTTGACTTGATAAACACAGGGTGTATCATCTTGTTCATATTATTACTGAAAGCCTCTTCCACAAAGGGGACCTTTAGTGAACATTCACTTATGATGTAATTATTCTCACATTCTGTGCCCATTCTGAGAGAACCACCCACGTGATCCTTTCCCAAACCTCCTTGTCACTAATCTGCAAAAATTCTTCCTTCTGACCAAATGGCCAAACCATGCCTAAAGATCAGTATAAACTCCTACCTTCGACCATGTGTCCTTCAAGGCAAAGTAGCAACAAAAGTATCAGGGGTCCTCACTTTGCTATAACCATGCATATTGTAACTTACATGGACAAATTTCAGTTATCTCAGTTTAGTTAAATAACAACAATCCCCCAACAGCACAGTTCAAATTTCAGTTCCTATGGCCCACTGACCCTGAGAGACTGCATAAAGTACAAACTTCACTACCAGCTCTTCAGTCCACAAATCACTCTGTAAGCACCAAATCATGTCACTTCTTTCAAAGTCTGTCAGCGGTCATTGCTCATCTGTTATTCTGTTTACACACAGCAAAGTGTGTCATCTGTTGCCTCCTTGTCTCCCAGTGATAAACCCATGTGACTTATAAAAACAGATAACTGTAAAAGGAAACTGGCCTACAAAGATGGATGTGCAGCAAAGAAACAAAAACTGATGACTCTGGAAGTGAAATTCAAGTAAAATGTAAATGGAGTTATGGAAGAAACGACTGACCTTTGGAATGTCGACATTTTTGCCATTTGAGAGACTCTAGATATGAAGTCAGAGGAACTTAGTGGAAGCAAACTTATGGGCATAAGTGAGGAAAGTGGTTATGACAAGAGGTAAAGATAATTTCAGAGGAAGTGATGCTGACAACAAAAACACATCACAGAGGTAACTCTCAGAGATATTTCATGACAGTGTAAGTGCAAAGAATCAAATGTTAGAATGATAAAAAGGAGGATGGAAATTCACCAAGGTGTAGAAACATAATCTTTCCATATCACAAGTTATACAAAAAGGAGGCAGCAATCACTGTTCAAACTACTCTTGATAAACATTTTTTTAAACAACAACAAAAAAAAACACTTTAATTCTCAATGTTTCTAATATTTTAAATTACAGTATATTACATAAATATTAGTTACTATTTTTTATTTACCCATGCATTTATAATTGACAGTAAGAGTTTTTAATGTTTGACCAAAATTTTTAAAGGTCACAGAACTTTTTCCTATTGATTATTAACTTTGCTTTTCAAAGTTACAGCTTGCATGGTCATTTTTACAGTCCTAAGCTACTATACAAAGAAACATATTAGTAAGATTCTGCCTATTAGGAGGATATTATTTCCCATGTTTCATCCAAGTTCTATAACTGGAAAAGCTGGAGAGCCTGCTCTGGCTTCAGACTGTACTCAAAATAGCAGCCTTTTGGGTCACTTAATACATTGGTCAGAATACTAAACCAAAACGTGTCATGTATTGTCTTTAAAGTCCAAAGAGATCTAACAAATGATATCACTAGTTTTCAACATATAGGATGTTGGGTATAGCAACTTGTATTTCAATTTGGAGAGAAAATCCATGCAGACCTCAGACCATGGATCCCCAGAAGCTTAACCAAGGTAGAAAATCCCTGTATTTTGGGGGGGATTTACTTCCTTCCTTTTGTCCTACAAAAACATCGATACTATCTACTTCCTGTTCTACAGATCCTATCAAAGTGGTGTGATAAATGTAGAGGATCAATGGGATATCCTGAAGGACTCAATTATGGATGAGAGTTGTAGAGGTGACCTAATTCTAGGCACAGTAGAAAAGGTTACTGCTATCCCTAATGAGTGAAAGGAAATTGCTTTTGGTATTTCCTATTTATCCAGCTAGAGAGAAAGCTTGGTGTTCTGTGCCATCAGAAACATTTGAACCAGCAGCTGCAATTGGCCTTGCACACTTTAATTACTGTTGACCCTTAAACAATGTGCGTTGAACTGCATGGGTCCACTTATACAGGGATGTTCTTCAAAGGTTATTACTACAGTACTAAACGATCTGTGGTTGGTTGAATCCGCAGATGCAGAGAAACCGTGGATACGGAGGGCTGACTTATAAATTATACGCAGAGCAACCCCCGACTTGCTCAAGGGTCAACTGTATTTATTGCTAATATTTATGCCTTCTATTTCTTTTTCTTCCCTTGTTGGGCTAACTAAGAGGTCCACTACAATGCTGAATGTAAGTGGTGAGAGTGAACATTATTGCCCTGTTTCTAATCTTACATAAAAAGCGTTTAGTATTTTCCTTTAAGTACAATATTAGCTAGCAAGAGGATTTTTGTAGATGTCTTTAGAAGGTTGATGAAATTTCTTTTTATTTCCAGTTTGCTAATTTATTTTTTCTGATTAGGTATGAAATTCTGTCAAATACTTTTACTGCATTTATTAAGATGATCATATGATTTCCTCCATTTTCTTTGAAAAGGTGGTAAGTTACTTTCATTCATTTTTGGAGGGATTTTTTAATAGTTCATTCATTTGTATACATGTATTTTGCTTTTTTTCCAGTTGAGAAATAATGGCCATATATCACTGTATATAAGTTTAAGGTATACAGCACGATGGTTTGATTTACATATATTGTGAAATGTTTACCACAATAGGTTCAGCTAACATCCATCTTTTTGTAGATACAATAAAAAGAAAAGAAAGAAAAAAAGAATGAAGGAAAAAATTCTCCTTGTGATGAGAAGTCTTAGGAAGTCTTAGGATCTACTCTCTTAACAACTTTCCTAGATACCATACAGCAGTGTTAGCTATAGTCATCATGTTGTACATTACATCCCTAGTATTTATTTAAATATCTTATAACTGGAAGCTTGTATCTGTCATCCAATTCCCCCTCCCCACCCCCTCTGGTAACAAGTCAGATCTCTTTTTTCTATGAGCTCAGTTTTGTTTTATTTTGGGGTTCCACATATAAATGAGATCTTACAGTATTTGTCTTTGACTTACTTCACTTAGCATAATGCCTTCAGGGTCCATTCTTGCTGTCACAAATGGTAGGATTTCCTCATCCTTTTATAGCCTCATGATATTCCATTGTGTATATATACCACAATTTCTTTATTCATTCATCTATCAATGGATACTTAGGTTGTTTCCAGTCTTGGCTACTATAAATAATGTTGTTATGTACATGGGGGTATGGGTATCTTTTCAAGTTAGTGTTTTCATTACCTTTGGATATATTCCCAGAGGTGGAATTGTTAGATCATATGGTAGTTCTATCTTTAATTTTTGAGTGTATTTCATACTGTTTTCCATAGTGGCTGTACCAATTTACGATTCCACCAACAGTGCACAGAGTTCTCTTTTCTCCACATCCATGCCAGCATTTGTTACCTCTTGTCTCTTTGATGATGGCCATTCTAACAGGCATGAGATGATATCTCATTGTGATTTTAATTTGCATTTCCCTAATGACTAGAGATGTTGAGTATCTTTTCATGTATCCATTGGCCTTTTGTATATCTTCCTTAGAGATGTCTATTCAAGTCTTTTGCCCATGCTTTAATCGGGTTATTTGGGGGTTTTTTGCTATTGAGTTGTATGAGTTCTTTATATATTTTATATAGTAACCCCTTATCAGATATATGGTTTGCAAATATTTTTTTCCATTTTTTCACTTTGTTGATTGTTTCTTTTGCTGTGGAAAAGCTCTTAATTTGATGGAGTCCCAACTTGTTTATTTTTTATTTTGTTGCTTGTGCTTTAGGTGTCATATCCAAAAAATCATTCCCAAAAACCTATGTCAAGGAGTTTTGTTACTATGTTTTCTTCTAGAAGTTTCATGGTTTCAGGTCTTACATTTAAGTCTTTAATACATTTAAAGGTAATTTTTGTGAGTGGTATACAATAGGGGTCCAGTTTCATTCTTTTACATGTGAATATCCAATTACCCCAGCACCATTTTTTAAAGAGACTGTCTTTTTTTCCAATGACTATTCTTGGCTCTCTTGTCAAATATTAGTTGACAGTATATGCTTGGGTTTATTTGAGCTCTCAATTTTGTTCCATTGGTCTATGTGCCTATTTTAATGCAATACCATACTGTTTTGATGATTATAGCTTTATAGTATAGCTTAAAATCAGAAAGTGTGATATCTTCTGCTTTGCTCTTCTTTCTCAGGATTTCTTTGGCTATTCAAGATCTTTTGTGGTTCCATGTAAATTTTAGGAGTGTTTTTTTCTACTTCTGTAAAAAATGCCATTGAAATCCTGATAGGGATTACATTGAATCTATAGATTGCTTTTGGTAGTATTCACATTTTCACAATATTAATTCTTCCAATCCATGAACATAGGAGACCTTTCCATTTGTTTATGTCTTCTTTGATTTCTTTTATCAATATCTTATAGTTTTCAGAGTAGATATCTTTTACCTGCTCAAATTTATTCCTAACTAGTTTATTGTTTTGATGCTATTATAAATGAGATAACTTATTTGTTTCAGAGGTTTTATTGTTAGTGTATGAAAGCACTACTGATTTTTGTGTGTTAATTTTATATCCTGCAGCTTTACTGAATTCATTGATTAGATCTAACAGTTTTTTGGTTGAGTTTTTAGGATTTCCTAAAATGTCATCTGCAAATAGAGCCAACTTTACTCTTCCTTTCCAATTCAGACACCTTTTTCTTGCCTAATTGCTCTAGCTAGGACTTCCAGTACTATGTTGAATAGCAGTGGTGAGAGTGGGTACACTTGTCTTGCTCCTGATCTTAAAGGAAAAGCTTTCAACCTTTCACCACTGAGTATCACGTTAACTAGCGTTTTTACTTCCACTCAGAGAACTCCCTTTAGCATTTCTTGTTAGACAGGTCTAGTGGTAATGAACTCCCTCAGCTTTTGTTTGTTTGGGAAATCTATATCCCTCCTTCATTTCTGAAGAATAGCTTCGCCAGGTATGGAATTCTTGGTTAAGTTATTTTCTTTCAATATTTTAAATATGTCATTCTATTCTCTCCTGGCCTAAAAAGTTTTTGTTGAGAGATTTGCTGAACATCTTAGGAGGGTTCCCTTGTATGTAACTTCTCTATCTTGCTGCTTTCAAAATTCTTTATCTTTGGGCTTCCCTGGTGGCACAGTGGTTGAGAGTCCGCCTGCCAATGCAGGGGACATGGGTTCATGCCCCAGTCCGGGAAGATCCCACATGCCGCGGAGCGACTGGGCCTGTGAGCCATGGCCGCTGAGCCTGCGCTCCGCAACGAGAGAGACCACAACAGTGAGAGGCCACAACAGTGAGAGGCCCGTGTACCACACCAAAAAAATCCTTTATCTTTGACTTTTGACAATTTAATTATGTGTCTTAGTGTAGCCATATTCAGATTCAACCTATTTGGGGTTCTTTGGGCCTCATGGATCTGAATGTCCATTTCTCTCCCCAGGTTTGGTAAGTTTTCAGCTATTATTTCTTTAAATATACTTTCTGTCCCTTTGTGTTTCTCTTGTCCTTCTGGAATTGCCATAATACAAATAGTTTCTTTTCATTGTGTCCCATAATTCCTGTAGGCTTTCTTCATTTTTTTTTCCTTCTTTTTTTCTTTTGCTCCTCTTACTGGATAATTTTCAATATTCTATCCTCAAGGTCACTGATTCTTTTTTCTACATGGCTGAGTCTATTTTTGAAACTCTATTAAATTCTTCAGTTATTGTGTTTTTCAACTCTAGGATTTGTTTGTTTGTTTTGATGGTTGCTATTTCCTTGTCAAACTTTTCATTTTGTTCATGGATTGTTTCACTAATTTTGTTTAGTTGTCTGTGTTTTCTTATAGTTCACTAAGCATACTTAAGCAGGTTATTCTGAATTCATTGTCTGACAGCTCATAGATCTCTGTTTCTTTAGGGTCACTTATTTGATTTTAATTAGTTTCCTTTGGTGGTGTCACATTTACCTGATTTTTCATGATTCTTGATTCCTTATGTTGGTATCCACCCGTTTGAGTAATGGGGTTCCTCTTCCAGAATTTACATGTTTGTTTTGACAGATACAGTTCTTCATCAGTCAGATCAGTTTGAGTTTCTGGTTGTGTCTGTTGATAATGTCTTTGGGCAAGTGAGGTCTGTTATAATGGTCTATTTTGGGGCAAGGCAACTGCTTGAGCTCAGAGGATGGAGATTGGGGGGTGTGTCACTGGCTGAGAACAACTGGATAGGACTACTAGGTTGGTTCCCTACCCAAGTAAGGCTGTAGGATGGTCTCCACAGTTGCCTGAATTCTCTTGTCAGGCTTATTAGATGGCTGAGACTGGGTAATATATTCAGTAGTAGATGAGGCTATGAATTAGCTCCCATGCTCTGGCAGGCCAGCACACCAGGGTTCACAGACTATATAGCTTATTATTTGGGGGCCCAAATCAGGCCTGTGTGTGCATTGAATTACCTGGTCAGGTGAGGTCACTGGTTTGCTCTATAGACGGAGAAGCCCTGGGCTATGCTCTCTGTTCAAGTGCCACTGTACAAAGAGCTGTTCATTGGGCTATACAGCTTCCCATGTGCTCTAGTTAGGTTCTCTGATCAGACAGGCTGAAGGCTACATTCAGTGATGAGCAGGGCTATGATTCAATTCCCTGTCCAGGCACAGTAGGAAAAGCAGCTCTAAAACTAGTAAAGCTCTTTGTTTGTTGCCTCAACTCAAGCTGACCCACACACCAAGTTCCTTGGCTGAATAGGGCCACTGGACTTGCTCTGAAAACTATTGGCTCTGTCTGCCCTTCTCTCTGCTTGAGTGTCACTGAGTTGTATAGCTCCTAGGAATTGCCACCCTTCAGGTCAGATGGGGCTGGAAGACTCCACAGCAGGTGGAGCTATCTTAGTTTTTATTCCTCGGAGAGAGGAGGAGGTGCCACTCTAGGCTACTGGCTCACTCTTTTTTAAATTGAATTATAATTAACATACAATGTTATATTAGTTTCAGGTAGACAACATAGTGATGTGGTATTTTATACATTATAAAATGATAACTACAATATGAAATAATCATTGCAATAAGACCAGTCACCATCTGTTACATACAAAGTTGTTACAATAGTATTGACTATATTCCCTATACATATATTATATCCCCATGATATTCATTTTACAGCTGGAAGTTTTAACCTCTTTATCCTCCTCACCTATTTCATCTGTCCCCCCACTACCCTGAAATTACTCTCAATCTCCCAAACAGGCTCTCTTGTTGGGAGGGGCCAGGAGGTACCCTCAGCCTTGGCTATAAATTAATCCCCTGCCTGTGCCTAGCATGAGAAGACTTCATGCCCAGTACCGGCTTTGCTGTGAGGACAAGATGCTTTGCCCACCTACCTCTCTGTTTGAAGACACCTCGTCCACACACCTTCCAGGAGTTGTCACAAGCCCTTCTGGTCAGATCAGGCTTGAAGGCACTCTCCACAGTAGGTAGGGCTATGACTTAGCACCTCACCTGGGTGTGGGCAAACTGGGCTCTAGGGTCAGCAAAACTCCTCATCTGAGGATCCTAATCAGGCAGATGTGTACACCTACCAAGTTTTCTGTTCAGAGTGTACCCCTGACTTGGTTCTGCAGATGAACAAATCTGTTGGGTTGGGATTACTACTTGTGCACTTGCCAAGACCCATGTGCTGGTTGTTGCAAATGTCTCTGCTTTTCTCTGTCACAGTTGATTCCCAGTGGCTGGGCCCTGTGGATTCCCCTGTAATCCCCATGGTGTGAAGTCAAAGTAGAAGTTCCTACAAAGAGATCCACAAAGCTGGGGGAGGCTGGTTGTCCCTGCTTGGTTTCTTTCCCCACTGGGGGAGCCAGAGGCTCAGGAGAGAGACCTTCCCCACATGGTGCTGCATTGTCCTGGGGGAGGGGCAATGCAATCAACATGAAGCCACTTCTCTTACCTTCTAACGTAGTCTGCCTTGGTCTCTGTGGTGCAGGGGGTTGTTTCAGCTTCATCCCTGTGTTCCAGAATTCTCTCAGTGGTGTCTTGTTCTTGAATAAATGTTAGTCGTTTTTCTCCTGAGGGGAAGAGAAGTCAAGAATGACCTATCTTGATGATGTCACTCTCACTGATTTATTTATTTTTAATGCAAATCCAACCTTAAGTACCTGAAATAAAACTCTTTTGGTCATGATGTATTACTCTTTTACATATTGCTAAATTTGATTTGCTTATATCTAGCTAAATATTTTTGCATCTATATTCATGACGGATATTGGTCCATAGTTCTCATTTCTTGTAATGTCCTTGCCTGAGAGCACTCTACAAATATTTGTTGAATAAATTGATTCAGTAAAAAATATAGAACACAAAAATATGATGTACTACCATAGTTATACACTAAAATATATACAAGATACATGCATGCTTGAGGGGAAGATTAAGAAAGACCTCCCCAGTTCCAGATGTACCCAGCTGCAGTCCCAATCACATAATGTAGACAACATAATCTTCCTAAATTTTATTTTGTTAATCCCATTTTAAATATCTGTCACTGGTTCCCATCACCCTCAAGGCAATGTTCAAACTCCTTAACTTTTTAACTTGCTTATCTTTTACATCTCCAGAGTACCAGCAGACAGAACTAGTAATGAACAATGTACTTTGTTGTTTCTGGGCTTTTGCACTTGCTGGTCTCTCTACTGGGAACTTTTTACCTCCTTTCTCCACTGCCAACATTAGATACATAAACCCACGCTTGCCATTTTGCCTGGCCAACTCTTAGACACTCTTTGGGTCTCCTCTTAACTATAATTGCCATCCTTTCCACTAGAAAGACCTCCCTAGGCCCCAAGGCTGAATAAAACATCCCTCATTATGTGCCCACGGTGGGGTGGGAAGGAGTATAAGATGAAGCAGTCTTTGTCAGTAGATCTGGATTCAAATCTCAGCCCTGTCATTTATTATCTAAGGGCTTTGTACAAGTTACTTAACCTCTGTCCCCCATATACCTCAAAATGTACCTAAAACAGTTCATTATAAGGAATAAATGAAAGAGGGTGTATATTGTGTAAATGTGTATGCTTGGCACAATGCATGGGAGATAAATTCTCAATAAATGGATGTTCTCAGGGAACTCTGCTCAATGTTATGTGGCAGCCTGGATGGGAGGGGAGTTTGGGGGAGAACAGATACATGTATATATATGGCTGTTCCTTTGCTGTGCACCTGAAACTATCACAACATTGTTAATTGGCTATACTCCAATATAAAATAAAAAGTTTTAAAAAAGTAAATGCTCTTATTATTTTGCTATATGAATTTTACTATGTCAGAACTTAGCACCATGTACTCTAGTTCTTCACATATTTCTCTGTTCTTTTAATTAGAAAAGTTCTTTAATGCCATATTCCCTGTTATAATTCTAGTTTTTAGCATAGTACTGGAAATATAAGAAGAGTCCACTAAATGTCAGCTATTGTTGATGCTATTATTATTATTATAAAATCTTAGAGCTAAATTTTTCTAGATCAGGTGTTCTTGAGTGTTGACCAGGAGAATGGAAACATTCTTTGAGGGGTGAGTGAAATCACTTGGCACTTGGAGAAAAGAGAGGCAGCACATGGGACACTGCAGGTGATACGAATTTAGATAAGGTGACCGTGTGAGTATTGGGGGACTGGTATTAAGAACTATGGCATGAGTGCCATGGCTTTGGGAGCCTGGTCAAAGGTCCTGGAGGCCAGATTTGCTATAGGAAAATACCTTTAAGCGAGCCACAGCTTCAAGCAAATCTGGTCAATCAGAAATGGCAGAATAGAATCCATAAGCTTGGAGACTTCCTTTACCAGGAAGTGCCAAGGCTCTTATATACAACCATGGGAAGAGAAGGGGACCCATAAAAAATGAGTGCAACTAGATTTCTCATGAGTTGTGCAGGGCTGGGCTAGATTGAATTGATTTAGAAAAATAAAGAAATTATCAACATAAATAATTTATTGTAGACTCTAATATCATATACTAGTAGGCTTGATAATTCACACAGGAGCATTCTGCAATGGAGGTGGGGAGGTAAGAGGTAGGGAGAGAGATGAAAGAGTCAGATGTGAAGACAGGCTACTGAGGGGCAGACTTCATACCCTTGGCTGTTGGTGACCAGTTCTTAGTGAGCTACGTCACTTTGGACGGGAAGGATCTGGGCCAGGATCCTGTAGTTCTCCTTTGGCCAGATCACCTAGAACTCCTGGTCCTTCCTCCTGCTTTCTCATCTGTGGTGCAACTGGGTGAGGGAGGTAGGAATCTCTATAGCTGCCATCCTTGGACCTTGAAAGTCATGGATAAAACTCACCCTGATTCAGCAGTATGTTACATTTTTCTGGTACTATTTTTTATTTACTATTAATGGACATTTAGCTCACCTCAGAGATCCTCTAGTTATTCTGGGAGAACCTACGGAGTTCACAAATAAAGTCCTTTGAACTTCTGTCAACCGTCCACACTTCTCCTCATGGCTGCCAGTGATTTACCCCTACCTACTGTTGCCCCCACTACAGCCCTGAAACTGCTGGCCTACTCATGAAGTTACAGCTTCCTCCATCAGGTTAAGGTGGCACTTGCACTGGTATTGGCACCTTTTGTATGAGTACTGGCACTGCTAATGACCACAAAGTCAAGAATTATCCATATAAAACTACGCCAAAGCCATTTTGTTTTAAAGCGAGGAGGATCCTTTCCCTCATTTTTGTGACACCTTCTGTTCCTTTGGTTCCAGAGCATCCTTGTGGTCCCAATGGTTCCTGGGACTTTCATATTCTTACACTCAACAGTCACTGGGTATTTGGGGGAAGCACCAGAATTAACCACATCATCATCATCTCAGTGCTAACGTTTGTTCGGCACCATGTACTAGGTTCAACACTAACTTTGCATGCATTCTTTTATTTAATGTTCACAACTACCCCCATCTTACAGATGAGGAAATGAAGACTGCATAAATAAACCCTTGCTCAAGGTCACTGAGTTAGAGCTCAGAGTCCAGAGGTCTTGATTGCAACAGTACTGAATGGAAGACAGGGGAGTAGAGGAAAATGTGATGTCCCAAAGGACTGGGTCAGAATTAGCTGTCTGGCTACTTGCACTTAACAATTCCTATTAAGACTGGAGAAAAACAAACAGATGAAAAGTCTCCCATTTGACCTCTCGGTAGTCCTACATGTCTAGATCCTGTCCATAGATGTCCAACTGTGAGCAGGGCTGCGAGTGTAATTAGCTAAGAGGGTCAGGGAGGAGATGAACTGTAAGAAACTAAGCAGCCCGGATGGTGGGCAGCTGCACGTATTTAGCTGGAGAGCCCAACACAGCCTCTTGTCATTAGAGAAAGGAGCTCTTACAGCTCTAGTTTTTGTATTAACACGGATGGGACAATTTAAGTATTTTCAACAATATTTCAACAAAAGAGCTCATGGGATGAGGAAATGAATGATTTAATTAGAAAGGAAATACCTCTGTACATAAGATTTTATTCTGAAAATGGATAGGAAGGGATTTCATAGCAATTCTCAAACCACGCAGCCTACCCAGGGATGCCACTTAGAGAGTTAAAGGGCAGCTGGGAGCTGAGACCCTAGAGGTCATGATAGGATTAACTCCTTTTCCCTGAGAAAGTCAAGGAACCCCCAGCCCCCGCTCCTTTTCCCCAAGAAGCAGGGAGTTGTGCCACAGAGTCCAGTAGACAATTGAGCATCTGTGTGGTGGCCTAGTTGTAACTGGAGCCGTTAAGACCATGGCTTGTTGACCCTTGAAATTCTACCCACTGACCTGGCATGATGGGCTATTATATTTGTCTCTTGGAGTTTGAGTATTCTTGTCTATAAAATTAGTGGAATGTCCCAGTGTGCAGGAGGGACATGTTTAAGGGACAATTTTCCTTTTGACTACCTCTTACATATTCCACTTGGCCCCAGTTTTTCCCCTAGTGGAGTTGGGGTATTGATACTGGGCTAATCTTAAGGTAGTTTGTAGTGTGTATCATGGCTACTCTGAGAGTTCCGACCTGCTTTGGGAAGAAAACCCAGGTTGGGTCAAATCAGTTACAGAGCTGCCCCAACTCACTGTAATTCTCCCAGTTGGATCTTACCTGCATTTGTGTTGAGGGCTGTTGGGTTGCTCCATCCTCGGGGCCCCACTGCTGTCCATGGAAAGTCACGCTGCTTCTCCCCGGGAACTGGCAGAATGTTGCTGGCGTTGCTTCCTCTCGCGCAAGTCAGAACGCTACCGATCACTGAGTGCCCTGACGGTTACGGTAGACACGTGATATCACAAAATTTAGCATGCATTGTAATCACCTGGTAGGCTGTTCGATCACAGCCTGCTTGGGCCCAGTCTCAAAGTTTCTGATTCAGTCAGTATGCAATGGGCCCCTAGGATCTGCATTTCCTACAAGTTCTCATATAATCCTGATGTTGCTAGTTTAAGGACTGAACTTTGAGAAGCCCTGAATAGAGAACAGTTTAGGCAAAAGCGGCAGGCTATAATGCAGCATGCTGAAATCTGCACGACAGACCGCAGGGGAAGGAATAATTAATGGTTGGCCATGCGTTGGGTGAATCAGGTGAGGAAAATGAGAACGGGAAAATGATGATGATTCTAGTTCTACCTCTTACATTCCAGATTCTGGGAAATGACATCAATATTAAACATTCCTAAATCTGAAACATGAGCATCATCCTAGACTTGTAGCTGAGGCATGAAACCCAAATGCAGTCAATTCTACTAAACGTTTCACAAAGCTATCTAGTTTTCTTTATTCAGCTGCTAATCCCTAGCTCATCCTCTTGCCTCACCTCCCACTATAACAGTCTCTTAACCAATCAGCTGCCTCTACTTACAATCAATTCTCCACACAGCTACAGAAACCATGATCTTAAATGAAACCTTGATCACCTGTTTATATTATTTTCCAACAATTAACAATTTATCATCAAATGCGCCTCTCGTACTATCCTGTGCATTCCTGTTCTCAGAGAACTATCTGCTTGCATATTATTCTTGTCAATTAAATGGTAAGCTTCTCAAGAGCAGGGGAAAATGTCTTTTTCTCTTTGTATTCTTAGCACAGAGATAGTAATGATAACCAAAGTAACAACAAGACTAGAGTGCCAAGCACTTTTTACGCCTTATCTTTTAAATTTACTTGCAAATTAGACATCATTAACCTTACTTTTCAGACAAGGAAATGGAGGCTTGGAGAGGTTAAGTAACTTACTCAGGATCACTCAGCTAATAAAGGGCAAAGTTGAGATTTAAACCCAGGTCTGTCAGATTCAAGATAATATCATCCCAGATACTTCTTCCACATGGTGCCCAGAGGAGACAAAATCATTCTTTGTTGCCTAAATGGACCTGCTGATAATCTACCCTATTTAGCCTGGCAGAGAAGACCAGCTTCCTGCAAGCCCCATATTCCATGTTCTCCCCTATATCTGTGCCTTTGCACAAGCCAGTCCCTCTGCAACGTCCTTCTCACCCATTCTGTTTACTCATTTTTCAGGAATTAATTCAGGCCCTCATCTCCTAAAACATTTCTATTCCTCCCCAGTGTTTCCATAGCATCTTAAATAAATCTGTTTTGAAATTTATCACAACTTTGCTCTTCTGACACCTTCTCCCCCTACCATGAGTCATTGAGCTTTTTGGGGAAACTCACTTTAAATCCATAGTGCCTGATATAAAACATATGAATTACTGAGGGTATTTTTGACTGCAAGGAACCAAAACCCCAACTCAACATGGCTTAAATGAAAAGGGAATTAATAGGTTCAGATAACTTGGAATCTAGCTCAAAAAAATCTACAGGGATTTTGTGAAAACTAGATATTTTATACACATACATAAAAATATCTAATGGCATATAGTATGCACTAAGTAAAGAGGAGCTGTCATTACCTTGGATGTTATCTTTCATTTATTCACATCTGGATCACCTATATAAGGATTATTTGCAAAAACTAACTCTAGGCTGGATTTTTTTCTCTATTAGCTAGGACAGTGTTTCTCAAAGAATAAGGATCACATATATGAGAATCACGTGAGGTACTTGTTAAAATGCAGTCAGTTATGTCTCTTCTTAAATTATTAAATTGGCAGGGTGGGGGGTGGCTAGCAATCTGGGGAGTGGGGTTGAAAAACCTTATTCAAAGCTCTGCAAATAATTCTGGTCCCCATGTCCCTCCCCTCCCTTTTCATTCATAATAGGATTATAGATTCTTACTTTATTATATCTGGGAGAAATGTCTGAAATTACCCATTTTATCAACATCCTTTCTTTTATAGGTGAGGAAAACTAAGGCTTGGGGAAATCTAGTGAAATGTCCACAGTTAGCAAAGTAGTGGCACAGCCAAGCTTTAACAATTATTTTCTACCTTAATTTGGTTCATTTTTACCATTGCTACTTCTCCACTGGTATGTCAGAGCTCATTCTAGGTTGAGCAAATCAGATCAAATTTAGATTCTCTAATAGAAATACATAGCATTTATTTCATTTTAGGAACTGTTTCAAGCACTTTTCAATAATATCGCATTTAATACTTGGAAAAATCTTATGGTCCTCATTTTACAGATAAACAGACAGAAGCACAGGCAAGTTAAGAAATTCAACTTAGGTCAAACAGCTAGTGGGTGATGCTGGGATTCAACCTAGAGAGCCTGACTCAGCACTTAACTTCTGCATAATCTGATTCCTCTGAGGAATCAGCACATCAGCTGATCTCAGTGATGCTTCCACTCTCACCCACTATTATGACGGTTTTTAGAAATGCAGAGTTTAAAAGTCAAACTCTACCTCCTATGCTTCAGTCTTCAAGGACAGCGATCAACTGGTGTGGAATCAGTTTTAGCCGTGATACGACCATAACTCCAAGAAGAGGCAGTTAATTGTTAAATTCCAGTTGCAATCATTACTTCCACTATATCCATGTGGAATATAATCATGTAGTCTTAGTGCTCAAGGAGAAAGAGTACAGGATTTTGAATCACAGTGCCTGGCCCTGGACCTGGGCTTTAGAACTGCCTCCACAATTTTATAAGCTCTAAGTTACTGATTAATTTGCTGATGCCCTCTGATTCTCAAGAGCCTCTGGCATGTTCTCCACCACATTTTAGTTTGATGAAATCCTCCCTGTCCCTTTAAGTCCTTGCTATTGAAACTGTGGTTGAAGGGTCAGTAGCATGAGAAGTACCTGGAGCTTGTTAGAAACACAGAATTTCAAACCTCACAGGTGACCCACTGAACTAGATTCTGCAGTTTAACCAGATTCCCGGGGGAGTCCTAATAGGCGTCAAAGTTTGCAAAGCACTTCTTTAAAGTATCACCTCTGTGATTCCCTAAGACTCTTCTGGTTGGAACCCCAAGTTTGCAACCTGCCAACTGTAACCTTGGCCAGCTATTTAACCTCTCTGCCTCAGTTGCTTCACCTGCAAAGTTAGGATGATTTTGACTGTAGGATTCTTGTGAGCACGAAACGAGATAGAGTGCAGAAAGTATCTGACACACAGTGACAAGTCAAAAAAGAATCATTATTATTCTCAATCCACCAGCAGTGATTATAATTTTGCATCTTTTGAAGATAGCCCTTTGGTTTCCGTGTACTCATCTTCAGTCCAGTCTCTGAAGGCTCAGTATTTTATCCCCATGGTGGTTGGCTCAATGCCCTATGTTGTTTCATATACATTTATTGAGTTTAATACTTGTCAACTGATTCAGATTGTTTTCTATGTGGTCAAAGGCCTCTCACATCAGAAAACCAGATTAATTCTTTGTATTTTAATAAAGTTCCTACATTGTGCAGAATCTTCAAAAGAGCACAACATATGGGCCAAGGCCCTAATTAAACACTTGTTGAAAGTAAATTAGTTAATTAGAGTTGACCGCTGCTTCCCACAGAGGGTAATCAACACGGGGTCTGTGGAGAGCACCAACATCCTGTGGGGGCAGAAACAGGGCTGGTTTTCAGGCAAAAATATGTCCTTTAATAAATGCTTTTATGTGCTTCATCCTGTCCATATTAGAAAAGAAAAAAAAAAGGTCACCAAGTCCACAAACAAATAAAATGGTAAGAACCCAGGGAATTTCTGACTCAGTTACTTCTAACATTAAGGTATATCTCACAAAAGGTGCTAACATATTTTCCCCAAGAAAGAGTGATTTGAGGAGTTAGAGATTCATGGTTTCCTTTTAGTATATTTTATAAAGAAAGCTCAATTCCTAATTAGACCACTTACCAGCAATGACTGAGAAGATAATTGTAACATGTCATCAATCAGTGGAATTTTCCTAACATTTAATGGAGTAGGCTAAATTTCATTTTACCAGTACAATAACAATTTTATTCATACAAAAATCAAGGATCTAAACCAACAAGAAATAAAAAGAAATCCTGATCTAATCAGTTTTTAAAAAATCAAGGATCTAGTTCAGATAAAATACGAGCTAACCTAAGTCATCATTCAGTCACTCTTCACACTAAGCTCAGACCATTTCTGAGGTTCTTTGTGATTTATTTTCATTTTCATCTGGGTATGTAGTTTGGGTTTTGGCTAGAACCTGCCATGGAAATACCACGCGAAGAAAAAGTTACTCTCAAAGTATTTTGGCCTTAACCAAACCTGTTGTTTCATGAAATTGACGTTTTGACTTTAAACTTTTTGGAGAGTAACTGCCAAATAATGCTGGTTTGGGTCATAATAGAGCAATAAATAAACACTTTCCTTCTTCTAAATGGCTGGTGGGAGATGGCTGGGAGCAAGAAGAGCCCTGGAGCTGAGACTTGGAAATCTGAGCTTTAGTTTTATCTCAGTCACTGAATTAGTTTGCCTTTAATACCAACAGCATATCCTCTAATACAAGATGACTGAGAGGTATTGTACGGGGTAGCCTAATACTTCTCTTTACCATCCCATTAAACATCCCTTTTTTCCTTTTTTTCCTCCCTCCTTCCTTTTCTCCTTCCTTACTTCTTTCTCCTCTCTCTTCCTTCCTTTTGCCTTTCTTCTTCCTTTTTTTAAAAGTGTTTTCATAAAACACTTTGGGAGATATCTTTTAAAAATGTAAATTATTGCAATCGTTTGTTACTAGTATTTAGAAATATAATTGATATCCTATCTGTAGGTCTACTGTACTCACTTAGCTCTAGTGACATTTTTGTAGACTCTGTAGGATTTTCTAAATTGGCAATCATGTCATCTATGAATAAAGAAAGTTTTACTTCTTAAAAAAAAAATAATAACAGGACTTTTCAGTGATTATTTGCTCAAAACAATACCACAGAAAAGGGGTGGGGCTGCTTAATAGTTGTGTGTGTGTGTGTGTGTGTGTGTGTGTGTGTGTGTGTGTGATTTATTATAGTTTGCATACAATGTCAAATTAAGGTTGGTCCTAGGATGAAAGATGCCTACATTCTGAATTGAAGAAACTCACCAGGTGAGCACAGAATGAAGAGGGGGATACTCTGTGGCAGAATAGAAGCATGGTGGTCCTTCCCTTACCTGACAGCCTTTGGTGGTTTTGAAAATGTTGACACAGTTCTTGCTTGTCAGAACAGCTACACGAAGTTTGATCTGAGTTGCTGTTCACTTAACCCAGCCACGGAGACTCTGTGTTTGAAACCACAAATACTATTTGCACTGAGAAAGCAGTCCCACAGCGGATGAAACCCAACTACTTCATTGGCTCATTTTCAGCATCATGTTCTTCCATTACAAACTGGTTCTTCAATTAGGGGTGAAAAATGCAAATGAAATGTGCCATCTATTTTTTTTTTTTTTGTACTCGAATGTAGGGAAATTTCAGGAGTTGAAGAAAGCTCAATGTGTGCCTTCGGTTTTTTATCCACTTGCCTCCTGTTCCTCTGAATATCTAAACAAATCACAGTCAGTTCAGATAAGAATACATTTTAGTGTAAGAAGGAATTCTCTTCTTCACTCCCTCACTTCGTCTCAGCTTACCCTTTCCCCTCCCCATGTCCTCAACTCCATTCTCTACATCTGCGTCTTTCTTCCTGTCCTGCCACTAGATTCTTCAGAACGATTATTTTTTTTTCTTTTTTAGCTTCCATATATATGTGTTAGCATACAGTATTTGTTTTTCTCTTTCTGACTTACTTCACTCTGTATGACAGTCTCTAGTTCCATCCACCTCACTACAAATAACTCAATTTCGTTTCTTTTTATGACTGAGTAATATTCCATTGTATATATGTGCCACATCTTCTTTATCCATTCATCTGTTGATGAACTTAGGTTGCTTCCATGCCCCAGCTATTGTAAGTAGAGCTGCAGTGAACTTTGTGGTACACGACTCTTTTTGAATTATGGTTTTCTCAGGGTATAGGCCCAGTAGAGGGATTGCTGGGTCGTATGGTAGTTCTATTTGTAGTTTTTTAAGGAACCTCCATACTTTCTCCATAGTAGCTATATCAATTTACATTCCCACCAACAGTGCAAGATTGTTCCCTTTTATCCACACCCTCTCCAGCATTCATTGTTTGTAGATTTTTTGAAGATGGTCATTCTGACTGGTGAGAGGTGATACCTCATTGTAGTTTTGATTTGCATTTCTCTAATGATTAGTGATATGGAGAATCCTTTCATGAGTTTGTTGGCACTCTGTATATCTTCTTTGGGGATGATTGGATTGTTTGTTTTTTTGATACTGAGCTGCATGAGCTGCTTGTAAATTTTGGAGATTAATCCTTTGTCAGTTGCTTCATTTGCAAATATTTTCTCCCATTCTGAGGGTTGTCTTTTCATCTTGCTTACGGTTTCCTTTGCTGTGCAAAAGCTTTTAAGTTTCATTAGGTCCCATTTGTTTATTTTTGTTTTTATTTCCATTTCTCAAGGAGGTGGGTCAAAAAGGATCTTGCTGTGACTTATGTCATAGAATGATCTATGTTTTCCTCTAAAAGTTCTACAGTGTCTGGCCTTACATTTAGGTCTTTAATCCATTTTGAGTTTATTTTTGTGTATGGTGTTAGGGAGTGTTCTAATTTCATTCTTTTACATGTAACTGTCCAGTTTTCCCAACAACACTTATTGAAGAGTCTGTCTTTTCTCCATTGCATATTCTTCCCTCCTTTATCAAAAATAACGTGACCATATATGTGTGGGTTTACCTCTGGGCTTTCTATCCTGTTACATTGACCTATATTTCTGTTTTTGTGCCAGTACCATACTGTCTTGATTACTGTAGTTTTGTAGTATAATCTGAAGTCAGGGAGCCTGATTCTTCCAGCTCCGTTTTTCTTTCTCAAGATTGCTTTGGCTATTCGGAGTCTTTTGTGTTTCCATACAAATCGTGAACTTTTTTGTTCTAGTTCTGTGAAAAATGCCATTGGTAGTTTGATAGGGATTGCATTGAATCTGTATATTGCTTTGGGTACTGTAGTCATTTTCACAATGTTGATTCTTCCAATCCAAGAACATGGTATATCTCTCCATCTGTTGGTATCATCTTTCATTTCTTTCATCAGTGTCTTATAGTTTTCTGCATAGAGGTCTTTTGTCTCCCTAGGTAGGTTTATTCCTAGGCATTTTATTCTTTTTGTTGCAATGGTAAATGGGAGTGTTTCCTTAATTTCTCTTTCAGATTTTTCATCATTAGTATATAGGAATGCAAGAGATTTCTGTGAATTAATTTTGCATCCTGCTACTTTACCAAATTCATTGATTAGCTCTGGTAGTTTTCTGGTAGCATCTTTAGGATTCTTTATGTATAGTATCATGTCATCTGCAAACAGTGACAGTTTTACTTCTTTTCCAATTTGGATTGCTTTTATTTCTTTTTCTTCTCTGATTGCTGTGGCTAAAACTTCAAAATCTATGTTGAATAATAGTGGTGAGAGTGGACAACCTTGTCTTGTTCCAGATCTTAGAGGAAATGGTTTCAGTTTTCCACCATTGAGAATGATGTTAGCTTGTGGGTTTGTCATATATGGCCTTTATTATGTTGAGGTAGGTTCCCTCTATGCCTACTTTCTGCAGGGTTTTTATCATAAATGGGTGTTGAATTTTGTCAAAAGCTTTTTCTGCATCTATTGAGATCATCATATGTTTTTTTTTACTTCAACTTGTTAATATGGTTATCACATTGATTGATTTGCATATATTGAGGAATCCTTGCATTCCTGGGGTAAACCCCACTTGGTCATGGTGTATGATCCTTTTAATGTGCTGTTGGATTCTGTTTGCTGGTATTTTGTTGAGGATTTTTGCATCTATGTTCATCAGTGATATTGGCCTGTAGTTTTCTTTCTTGGTGACATCTTTGTCTGGTCTTGGTATCAGGGTGATTGTGGCCTCATAGAATGAGTTTGGGAGTGCTCCTCCCTCTGCTATATTTTGGAAGAGTTTGAGAAGTATAGGTGTTAGCTCTTCTCTAAATGTTTGATAGAATTTGCCTGTGAGGCGATCTGGTCCTGGGCTTTTGTTTGTTGGAAGATTTTTAACCACAGTTTCAATTTTAGTGCTTGTGACTGCTCTATTTATATTTTCTATTATTTCTTGTTTCAGTCTTGGAAGGTTGTGTTTTTCTAAGAATTTGTCCATTTCTTCCAGGTTGTCCATTTTACTGGCATATATTTGCTTGTAGTAATCTCTCATGATCCTTTGTATGTCTGCAGTGTCAGTTGTTACCTCTCCTTTTTCATTTCTAATTCTGTTGATTTGAGTCTTCTCCCTTTTTTTCTTGATGAGTCTTGCTAATGGTTTATCAATTTCGTTTATCTTCTCAAAGGACCAGCTTTTAGTTTTACTGATCTTTGCTCTTCTTTCTTTTCTTTTTCATTTATTTCTGATCTGATCTTTATGATTTCTTTCCTTCTGCTAAGTTTGGGGGGTTTTTTGTTGCTGTTCCTCTCTATTTGCTTTAGGTGTAAGGTTAGGTTGTTTATTTGAGATGTTTCTTGTTTCCTGAGGTAGGATCATATTACTATAATCTTCCCTCTTAAAACTGCTTTTGCTGCATTCCATAGGTTTTGGGTTGTTGTGTTTTCATTGTCATTTGTTTCTAAGTATTTTTTGATTTCCTTTTTGATTTCTTCAATGACCTCTTGGTTATTAAGTAGTGTATTGTTTAGCCTCCATGTGTTTGTACTTTTTCCAGATTTTTCCCTGTAATTGATATTTAGTCTCATAGCATTGTGGTCGGAAAAGATACTTGATACGATTTTAATTTTCTTATATTTACCAAGGCTTGATACGTGACACAAGTATGATCTATCGTGGAGAAATTTCCATGAGCACTTGAGAAGAAAGAGTATTCTGTTGTTTTTGGATGAAATGTCCTATAATTAGCAATTAAGTCTGTCTTGTTTAATGTATCATTTAAAGCTTGTGTTTCCTTATTTTCATTTTGGATGATCTGTCCATTGGTGAAAGTGGGGTGTTAAAGTCCCCTACTAGGATTGTGTTACTGTTGATTTCCCCTTTTATGGCTGTTAGCATTTGCCTTATGTATTGAGGTGCTCCTATGTTGGGTGCATAAATATTTACAATTGTTGTATCTTCTTCTTGGACTGATCCCTTGATCATTATGTAGTGTCCTTCTCTGTGTCTTGTAATAGTCTTTATTTTAAAGTCTATATTGTCTGATATGAGAATTGCTACTGCAGCTTTCTTTTGATTTCCATTTGCTTGGAATACCTTTTTCCATCCCCTGACTTTCAGTCTGTATGTGTCCCTACGTCTGAAGAGGGTCTCTTGTAGACTGCATATATACGGGTCTTGTTTTTGTATCCATTCAGCCAGTCTATGTCTTTTCATTGGAGCATTTAATCCATTTACATTTAAGGTAGTTATCAATATGTACGTTCCTATTACCATTTTCTTTACTGTTTTGGGTTTGTTATTGTAGGTCTTTTCCTTGTCTTGTGTTTCCTCCTTAGAGAAGTTCCTTTAGCATTTGTTGTAAAGCTGGTTTGGTGGTTCTGAATTTTCTTAGCTTTTGCTTGTCTGTAAAGGTTTTAATTTCTCCATCGAATCTGAATGAGATCATTGCTGGGTAGAATAATCTTTGTTGTAGGTTTTTCCCTTTCATCACTTTAAGTATGTCCTGCCACTCCTTCCTGGCTTGCAGAGTTTCTGCTGAAAGATTAGCTGTTAACCTTATGGGGATTCCCTTGTATGTTATGTTTTGTTTTTCCCATGCTGCTTTTAATATTTTTTCTTTGTATTTAATTTTTGATAGTTTGATTAATATGTTTCTCAGCGTGTTTCTCCTTGGGTTTATCCTGTATGGGACTCTCTGCCTTTCCTGGACTTGATTATTTCCTTTCCCATATTAGGGAATTTTGAACTACAATCTCTTTAAATATTTTCTCAGACCCTTTCTTTTTCTCTTCTTCTTCCAGAACCCCTATAATTTGAATATTGTGGTGTTTAATGTTGTCCCAGTGGTCTCTGAGACTCTCCTCAATTCTTTTCATTCTTTTTTCTTTATTTTGCTCTGTGGTAGTTATTTCCATTATTTTATCTTCCAGGTCACTTATCCATTCTTCTGCCTCAGTTATTCTACTATTGATTCCTTCTAGAGAACTTTTAATTTCATTTATTGTGTTGTCCATCATTGTTTGTTTGCTCTTTAGTTCTTGTGGGGCCTTGTTAAACGTTTCTTGTAGTTTTTCCAATCTATTGCCAAGATTTTGGATCATCTTTACTATCATTACTCTGAATTCTTTTTCTGGTAGACTGCCTATTTCCTCTTCTTTTGTTTGGTCTGGTGGGTTTTTATCTTGCTCCTTCATCTGTTGTGTGTTTCTCTGTCTTCTCATTTTGCTTATGGGGTCTCCTTTTTGCAGGCTGCAGGTTCGTAGTTCCCGTTGTTTTTGGTGTCTGCCCCCAGTGGCTAGGGTTGGTTCACTGGGTGGTGTAGGCTTCCTGGTGGAGGGAACTTGTGCCTGTGTTCTGGTGGATGAGGCTGGATCTTGTCTTTATGGTGGGCAGGACCATGTCTGGTGGTGTATTTTGGGGTGTCTGTGACCTTATTATGATTTTATGCAGCCTCTCTGCTAATGAGTGGGGTAGTGTTCCTGTCTTGCTAGTTGTTTGGCATAGCTTGCTGGTGGTTGAGTGGAGCTGGGTCTTAGCACTGAGATGGAGATCTCTGGGAGAGCTTTTGCCATTTGATATTACATGGAGCTGGCAGGTCTCTGATGGACCAATGTCCTCAACTCGGCTCTCCCACCACAGATGCACAGGCCTGACACCTGGCCATAGCACCAAGATCCTGTCAGCCACATGGCTCAGAAGAAAAGGGAGAAAAAAGAAAGAAAGAGAGAAAAAAATAAAATAAAGTTATTAAAATAAAAAAATATTTTAAAAAATTAAGAAGTAAAGAAAAAAATAATGGACAGACAGTACTCTAGGACAAGTGGTAAAAGCAAACCTATACAGACAAAATTACACAAAGAAGCATACACATACTCACAAAAAGAGAAAAAGAACAAATATATATATATATATATATATAAAAGGGAGACAGCAACCAAATCAATAAACAAATCTACCAATGATAATAAACTCTAAATACTAAACTAAGATAAACATAAAACCAGAAAAAAATTAGATGCAGAAAGCAAACCCCAAGTCTACAGTTGCTCCCAAAGTCCACTGCCTCAATTTTGGGATGATTCGTTGTCTATTCAGGTATTCCACAGATGCAGGGTACCTCAAATTGATTGTGGGGATTTAATCCGCTGCTCCTGAGGCTGCTCTTGTTTGTTCGCACAGCTCCCAGGGTTCAGCTTTGGATTTGCCCCGCCTCTGCGTGTAGGTCGCCTGAGGGTGTCTGTTCTTCACTCAGACATGATGGGGTTAAAGGAGCGGCTGATTCGGGGGCTCTGGCTCACTCAGGCTGGGGGGAGGGAGGGGTATGGATGCGGGGCAGGACGTTGCAGCAGCGCTGTGTGTTCTCCTGGGGAAGTTGTCCCTGGATCGCGGGACCCTGGCAGTGGCGGGCTGCACAGGCTCCCAGGAGGGGAGGTGTGGACAGTGACCTGTGCTCGCACACAGGCTTCTTGGTGGCGGCAGCAGCAGCCTTAGCGTCTCATGCCCGTCTCTGGTGTCCACACTGATAGCTGTGGCTCCCGCCTGTCTCTGGAGTTCGCTTAGGCAGTGCTCTGAATCCCCTCTCCTCATGCACCCTGAAACAATGGTCTCTTTCCTCTTAGGTAGCTCCAGACTTTTTCCCAGACTCCCTCCTGGCTAGCTGTGGCACACTAGTCCCCTTCAGGCTGTGTTCACGCATCCAACCCCAGTCCTCTCCCTCGGATCCGACCTCCGAAGCCCAAGCCTCAGCTCCCAACCCCCGCCCGCCCCGGCGGGTGAGCAGACAAGCCTCTCGGGCTGGTGAGCGCCGGTCGGCACCGATCCTCTGTGCGGGAATCTCTCCGCTTTGCCCTCCGCACCCCGGTGGCTGCGCTCTCCTCCGTGGCTCCGAAGCTTTCCCCCTCTGCCACCCACAGTCTCCGCCTGCAAAGGGGCTTCCTAGTGTGTGGAAACCTTTCCACCTTCACAGCTCCCTCCCACTGGTGCAGGTCCCGTCCCTATCCTTTTGTCTCTGCTTATTCTTTTATCTTTTGCCCTACCCAGGTACGTGGGGAGTTTCTTGCCTTTTGGGAAGTCTGAGGTCTTCAGCCAGCGTTCAGTAGGTGTTCTGTAGGAGTTTTTCCACATGTAGATGTATTTCTGATGTACTTGTGGGGAGGAAGGTGATCTCCACGTGTTACTCCTCTGCCATCTTGAAGGTCTCTGGGCCCAGGAAACCTTTAAAAGCCCCAGAGGTATTTTGATGTGGTTGTTTAGTGCACTACAATTGGAGAAACTCTATTCTATAAAGTACTGTGGAATATTCCTGTGCAGTAATGAGATTTTTAAAGACAGTATGCACTGGTCCTCAACTACATGGAAGTTTGAAAATATCTGTTTAATATGCAATCTGAACTTAATGAACTAATACAGTAACATTTTCAGATAAAGTCACCCTAAGTATAATAGTAATTAATGTTTATGTCCCTAGATGGTTTCGTGTGTGTGTGTGTGTGTGTGTGTGTGTAGCCCATCCATACAGCTGTATTAAAGTAGCAAATATCTATTAAATTCTTATGAGGTGCCAGACACTGTCAATGTGCTTCACATGAATGAACATATTTAATGCTCAAAACTACGCTAAATGATAAGTATTATTCCCATGTAACAGTTAAGGAAACTTGGCACAAAGAGGTTAAGTAATTTACTTAAAGTCACAAACTTCAAAAGTTGTTAACAGTTCAAAATGCACTAATATGTATAAAATAGATAACTAATGAGAACCTGCTGTATAGCACAGGGAGCTCTACTTAGTGCTCTGTGGTGACCTAAATGGGAATGAAATCCAAAGAAGAGGGGATATATGTATACATATGGCTGATTCACTTTAGCGCTGTACAGTAGAAACTAACACAACATTGTAAAACAACTATACCCCAATAAAAATTTAAAAAATAAAATAAAATACACAGATTTAAAAAGAAATCAAAATGTTACTGATTTTGCAAATGGCAAGACTTACATAGAGAAAAGTAGGTACAAAGTCCTCTTCAAAATAAATCAAGGAGATCAAAGTGAAACAAAGCTTGTGAGTTCCTGTGTATAATATTAGGTAAAACTTCTAGGATTAATTTCAAAAATAGTCAGTATACCAATATATTATTTTGGCTGTACTTTCTAGAATAATTTTGAGTTTGATTTTAGAGAAATAACCAGAGCAAAAAACAACCCAGGAGTTTCAGATTACCTGATATTGTTATAGAGGGAATATTAATTGAAATTACCCCAAACTCTGATGTGACTCCAGAAACCACAGGTGGAATAAAAGATAGAGCTGCAGGAGCCACGGCCCAGGAGCCCCAGGGAGCAGTCAGGGCGAATGACTATCGGAGCCTTTCCCACCTTTCAGAGGGCCTGTGCCACCTGGAAACCTTCCATCGAAAATTGCCATTGTTTTTTTTCTTTTTCAAATTCAACAAGCATTAACTGAGGACCTACCCTGTGCCAGAAACTCAGCTAGCTTTTAAATTATATATTATCTTATTCCATCCTTACAACCACGGTCTGTGGTATGTTATTCATTATTGTTTTTACCGCTTGCCATTTTATGTATGTGAAAACTGAGGCTTAGTGAAATTAGGTAAATTGCTAGCAAGTGGCAAGACTCAAGATTTAAGCCCAAGTCGGATTCCCAGTTTAAGGTTTCAGCCCAACTGTCTTCAAAAGTGGTTTCAGATTATGTAACAATGGCATAAAGTTTGTGTAATCTGTGGGTTTTATAAAGCAGAACTTAAAGACATCACAAAGGTTTTAATATGAGTATATTCTCCACTACTCTTTTGGCAAATACTTAAAATAGCTAAAACAATGTGTGTGTGTGTGTGTGTGTGTGTGTGTGTGTGTGTGTGTGTGTGTGTGTGTGGCGGGGTGGGGGGGAGTGATGGTAGTATGAGGCATATTCAACAAAAGTTATTGAACAGTACGACGCCAGGCACTGTGTTGGGAACTGGGAACAAGGTAGAACAAGATATAGAACAAGGTAAACATGGCATTTATAATCCAGCAGAGAATACATTAAGCAAATACAGTTGTGCTAAGTACCATTCATTTCTTCAAAAAACACATAGCATAACAGAGATTCAAACTAATTTGGGAAATAACTGAAGAACACTCAAAGACAGTGAGATTTCAGGTAGGACTGAGTGAGAAATCTGAGGGAGGCAAACCAAGAAATGAGCAGCAGAATTCCTTGGAGAATTTATTCTCCCTCCTGCTATCGTCTTCTGCAGCAGTAGATTATGCAAACAACTTTCCTTGTGATGTGATCAAATCCACCCCACTCATTATTGTATCCACCTAAGACCTGTCCAACTAGCTCAGAGTGAGTTCTATACTACAGGGGAGGTCTAGGAACCAATATTTTGAATATAAACAAAATAAAGGAAGCACTGGAACGTTAAATGCTTTTTCCCAAAACTCAATGTCTGCAAGCACTTCAAATGTACTACCTCTACTTTTAAGAAAACTTCAACATTTAGCTTAATTTTTATTATGCCTTTGAAGTCTATAAATCTCCATTGTACATTTTCCACAGAAGGCAGTTTAATTCCATTGATATTAAAGAAAGTACATGAAGCTCTCTGGCCCACTAAATGGGGAAATCAGAATGTGATGGAAGAGTGGCCAAGACTCAAAGTTTCCATTCTCTTCCAAGGGAAACCAAATGAGAAAAATAATACATCATAAAAGCCAGGGTTCTGATTACAATTCTGGAAGTAGGGATGAAATAAGATATTTCATTTAAGAAAAAATTGTTCCTTGAATCTCCAGCTGAATCTAAAAGGTTATGCAGAGTACACCATATCACTCTTCTAACTGGGCTTATCTATGCATCCTCCTGGGAATTCATAAAACATCCAGGTAGGCATTTAGAGACACCAAGTTAGGTGCCTTTGTATGGGTCATGAGTCAGGTTCATTAATCAGCAGTTTAATATTGACCCCCTTCTACCTTAAATTTCATTTTAACAAAACTTATTCATCTGGATTGTCGAAAAAGAAATGTTCCCCTGCAGTGAGGCCTTCAATGTAACTGTGATGCTGCGTGTGGATAGTAGGTAGGGATACGAGAGTCCTGCCTCATCTAGTAATACGTTCTATCAGAGACCCAGCCCTGCACATTAGAATTATACAGGGAGCTTTAAAAAAAAAAAAAAAAAAAAAAAACCTCCATGTCCATGTCCCAGCACCAGAGACTCTGATTTAACTTGTCTGGAGAGGTAGCTGGGCAGCATTAATTTTTAAAAGTTCTCCCAGGTGATTTTAATGTGTAGTCAGACCTTTACCAGTTCTCTCTTTTATAAGATGAAATCCTAAAGCATTTTTAAAAATTAAGATAAATGGGTAGAGGTTCTATGCGTGGTCATGGTTTGAAAGTTTTCATGTTTACTACATCTTTAATGAATGTTTATTATTCATTAACTGATGACTCAGGGCTTGAGTTAATGTATACACTACTTGATGCTCTAGCTGCTGTTTCTACTGGACTCAATAAATGTAATCATAGATCACATTTATGGAGCATTTGTTTGTGCTCGGCATTGTGTAAGGCATTGTTTCTCAAATTGTGGCCAGCAGACTGGAGCCCACAAACTATTACCCGTGATGATGAGATGCATACAAAAATTAAAGTGGCTAGAAACTTTGTAGTAATTTGAGCTTCTATTGAGTATTTATTTGCCTTTATTTATATATAAATAAAAAAGAGAAAAATGTTGTGTATATATATATATTGCCTTTATTGTTGAGTGTGTGTGTGTGTGTGTGTGCGCACGTGGGTATGATTTCTAATAATGCATTTTTAAACAGTCTCTTCCATAGCTGTTTGGGAATTTAAAAATCTCCCAAAGCTTCACCACACGTGGTTTGAGTGGCAGTGGCATCAAAGCCTCTTATGGGTGTTAATTTAATCCTCACCACCAATTCCAATGAAGCAGTTGAATGTTTTACAACTGAGGAAGCTGAGGATTGAAACAATTTGCTTAAGGTTGCCCTGTTGGTAAGATCTGTTAAGTCAGAAGGATCTGCACTCTGGAAGTCTGAATCCAGAGCCCAGAGCCAGGGGAGTGGAAGGTCACAGATGTGACTTCATTAGACTTAGGAGAGGGAAGTGTGGCCATGTGAGAGAGACCCAGGGCCAGGAAGGGCCACTTTCACACTGTGGGACCTGAAATGTTCTCTGCATTGTTTTTATCCTTTATGCATAATTAAAACTGACCCCAGTTTTGTGAACATTAGTTAAGCTCCTATAAGGAGTTTGAAATTTTAATTGCCTGGATATTTGTAAAACTAAACCAGAGTTCAATGAAAATAAACTGTTTTAAACTGGGAGACAGGTCTTTCAGTGGCAAGTTTGAGTGGTTTTTCTGCCATCGGCAAAGTGAAATTAGTTAAAGAAAATAAAGAAGTTATTTTTCTGCATACTCTGGTCATCTATATGTTAAATTTTAAGCCTGCTAAAGATGTGTGGTGGGCCTTTTTTATCCTCTTTATAATCTGGGTAGGAAGAAATAGCTTTTTGGATAAATTACTAAGACTCTCACCCCAGGAAAAAAAGATGTTTTACTGTCTAATATTTTCCTATTTCCTCTCCAGAACTTTACATTTTATACAAAAGATGTGAAATTAAAAATTACTGAATTTCCTCTTTTAAAATATATTTAATATATTTAATGTAATATTCAATATATTTAATTTATTTTAATATATTGAATATTTAAATAACATGTTTATTATCATAAGTGGTAATTCATAAGTAAGAAAAATTAAAACCAGCAATTTTTATCTTGTATCTATTGGATCATGTTTAAAATCAAGTGTTCCCTCCAAGAGCGTAAAATAGTTGAGATCTGGTTTACATTCACATTTTCAGAAACGTACCTATTATGTAGAGTGAAATGTATTGGGATGATCTAGAGTATTGGAAGAGGAAAGTTGATAAAATGTTAAGTGTCATTTGGGTACTATTATGGAAATATGGAATAGAACCAGGAGAGCTGATCTCCACATTTCTCCTAGGTGTGGACACAGCAAGTTGTGAAAAATGACCTCATTTTGGTATCTAGGGTCCCAGTGACCCTCTCCTAGTGGTGTCGTCAGCACACCTGAAGTCTACATAAGCAACTGTTTTAGCCTTGGGTTATTATTTTTCGTCATTAAATAATGAAAAGGAAATTTAATTTTATACTAAATGCTTGCCAGTGTATGAAGAAGTATAGAAATTGGTGATGGAAAACAGTGGTTTGATGAGGGAAGAGCAGAGGAAAGAGCAAGTGCACAGAACAGGAGGCAGTCAAGTGAGTGGCCTTGACTTAGGGTGTGATGACACTGCCGGGAATCAGCCGAAAACACATGGGATTTGGAATGAAAGGACGTAGTCTTCCCTTCTCAATTATTCGCTAAGCATCTTCTTCTGAGCCTACTAGAGAATACGGTGCTGGTGATAAAAAGGGGCATAAGAAATTGTTCTCACCTTCATAGGAGGCAGACTCTTCCTCATGAAGAAAGAATTCTAAAGCGCCATGGACAGCATGTAGCAGAATTCCTCACCAAGGCTGTGGAGAGGAAGGAGGGGAAAGTGACTAAGTCTGCTGCCAACTTGGACAAAATAGTTAACTCTTCAGATTCCTCATTTGTAAGAATGGGGCTAATTTCATTTACCACACAGAGTTGCAGCGGCAAATTAAATAAGCTAATATGTAGGAACTGCTTTTAAGGTGTAAAGCAGTGTTTTTTAATTAATCACCTTAAAATATCTGAGGGCTACAACAACACTCCCATAAGTACCCATAATTAGTATGGCTGGGGAG
Source organism: Leucopleurus acutus (assembly GCF_964270905.1). Lineage (NCBI taxonomy): Eukaryota > Metazoa > Chordata > Mammalia > Artiodactyla > Delphinidae > Leucopleurus > Leucopleurus acutus. The sequence continues at coordinate 54,241,132 of NC_139159.1, read as the reverse complement.
AGGCAGAAGGTGGTGCTCCCCCTGGGATGATGTGCATTGAATTTGGGGGGCGGGGTGTCCCTTGACCTCCCCACACTCACTGTGATGCAGCAGCATAATTCAGTGGCACGGTGCACCTGCACCACTGCAAATCACTGTGCCTTGGAATGCCAAACTCTTCCCTGTGCTGGCAATGCCATTTCCTTTACTTTTTGTCTCAGTCAGCTCGGGCTGCCATAACAAAGTACCACAGATGGGGTGGTTTAGACAACAGAAACTTGTTTTTCACAATTCTGAAGGCTGGGAAGTCCCAGATCAAGGTGCCAGCAGATTTAGTTCCTGCTGAAAGCCTTCTTCCTGGCTTGCAGCCAGCCACCTTCTTGCAGTGTCCTCACATAGCAATGAAAGAGAGAGAGCCCTGGTCTCTCTTCCTCTTCTTACAAAGACATTAATCCCCTGATGGGACCCCCACTCTCATGACCTCACTTAAGCCTACTTACTTCCCAAATGTCCCACCTCCAGATACCATGACATTGGGGTGATGCTAGGGCTTCAACATAAGAATTTTGGGAGAATGCAAATATTTAGTCCATGACACTTTTCCAGTAGGTCTGTCAAAACACATATCCTTCAAGAATTTCAAGCATCTTTGTTCTGAAAGATTCCTTTACCCATTCAAAAAGGGCTGATTATTCTCATTTTCCCCTACTGGTGAAATCACTACATTCATCTCCCTATAATTATTGACTTAATAAATATTTATTGTGATTATCTTGTACAAAATACTCTTGCCTTTTTCATCTTGGGTCTTCACTGCTCCAAGCACCAAGACTGCACATGCATGCAGTTAATAGATGCATAATAACATGCATGCATAATAACATGCATGCAAAGCAGTTAATAGATGTATACGGCATGAATATTGAAATAAATGAAGAAAATGGATTAGTACATAAATAGCCCAAAGAAGTAAAAAAGAAGTTCATTAAGTAGGAAAGGGATCCATCATGAGTTTATCTCATGAGGAACAACTCATGAGAATAGGATTGGGAGGAAAATCCCAGGAATTTTTCTTGAAGATTCATAGCCTTGGAAATATACCAGGAGAAAGTCCTGGGAGGTAATGTCAGGGTAGTACTTGGACCAATGACACCTTAGGAATGAGACCCCTAAATGTATTTAGCCAGATTTTGAACAGGAATGCTGACTGCCTTTCGGTACTAAGTGCTCTTCCAAAATGAATGTAGTTTTATTTCAAATTCCAATATGGGCTAGATTTGGAGGCATTTTGATTCACTGCATGTTCAATTTTCAAAAACCTCAAGGAACGGCTTGCTAAATTTGCCCAAAGCTGCTTTCTGTTTCTCCACCTGCAATTTGTATCCCTGAAATAAATATTACCAACAGTATGAGCTCCATTTGGTGTGGTCCCCGAGCGTTAGAACAGGGCCCTGTTGGACTGTCTATAGTTCAGCACTTTTTATTGGCAGCTAAAGGAAAGAATGTAATAGTTCTACTACCTCCTGCCCACACCCTGCTCTTTCACCCTTTCCAACAATCAGCCTGCTATAAGAGTTCAGTCCTGGAATAGGAAAATATTGCACCTTATCCAGGCCATCTGACAAAGTGAGTAATGTTGTGTGTTATGTTGTGAGATGTGAAATGGACAATGCCTCAAAACCTGAGACAAGAAAGATTAGGCCAAGAGGAGATTTTGGCAATGGGGGGAAGTTGCTCTCTTGGAACATGTTAGAACTTCCAAGAAACAAATTAAATGTGACTTAAGGAAAATGGGTGTGTTCTTCTAATCTAGACATAAAAAGAAAGTTGCAACCAGGGTTAAAAGCTGTGGATAGTCTTCATGGTGGGCTCCACACAGGTCACCACGTTTCCCATCAAAGAGTGCAGAATGTCATCCTGGTGTTTTTATTTATTTGGTTGGTTGGTTGTATTTTTTTGTTTGTTTTGCTTCACAGCTTGAGACTTTCAGGACATGCATTGGATTCCAGGTTCCAATATCCACCAACTGTGCAGAAGAAAGGCAAAATGAATAGATTTTTATCTTTTTCTAAACTTTTAGATTGATGCCAACAGCAGGCTGACACTGGCCCGACTTGTGGCTTGTGCTATACGGCCCTGAGCTGGGCCTCATACCCCGGCTCTGGTCGATATAATGTATCGACTAACCTGCCTTCCGAATTTCAGCTCTCTCACAGTTTGGCTCGCTTGACCCTGCAGACTCTGTCTCATTTCAGGCAGTGGACTGACCCATCCTTCCTCGGTCAGAGGGATTAAAAGGTGCCTGAGTCTGGCCAATGAAGCCAGTCAGCGTGAGTCAGCCCTATTGCTAGTGCATCTCTGAGCTTGTTCCCCACCTTGGATAACTAATCTCTCACCCCCATCTTTTTCTTAATAATCAACCAACATGGTACCTCCTCTGGGCTCAGGGCTCTATTTTTTTTGCCTCTGTGTCCCATGGCTGCAGCACAACATCCTCTGCCAATCTTCCATGATCCTGATCTCCTGGCATTACTCACCCTGCTTCGCTGAATCACTACCCAAACTGTCTGCTGTCACCAGAGCCTCTGGATAACCTGTTCGTTTGCTTTCTGCCATCAGCATCACGGCACTCACTCCACTGGGATCAGTCTTCAAGCTGCAGCCTCTCTTTAACGGCTGAGATTTGGGTGCCTTTGTTCCAGAGGGTCTGTCTCATCAGGCCCTCCATGATCTTTCTGACGCTTTAGGAAAGGCAAGAAGAAAAGGCCCTTGTTTTCTCAGCCCCGAATGGGCTCATGGATCAATAGTGGGGTGTTGATACAGACTGACTTGCAAAGTCCAATTTTATGGCATAAAGGGAGGGAACACTGCATAAACGAGTCAGAGAAAAGGTAATATGGCAGCACCTTCAGTGCAGAATGAATTCTGTGCCTTGGAATTTGCAGGGGAGAAGAAATTTTATGGTTAATCTAAATGCACAGTAGATCAAGGAGACATATAAGACGGCATTTACCAACAAGTGGCTACTTTGAGAGTAGGTACAACAACCGACCCAGGAGAAAGCAAAGCTAAAATTCCTTTAGTCTATATCCAACCTCACTGTGATATCTGACAAGTCTCCCACCAGTTTATTATAATTATTACTGCTAATTCTTTTTTGAAAATACCTGCTAACGGTACAAATTCAAGGAAACCACAATTGTGTAAAGTGAAGAGTAAAATTTTCCTTCCTATCCATGGCCATCCAAGAAGTGTGCTTTTATGAATTTTTTCCACGAATGTGTACTATTTTTATAATTAAAATGTATATTTTGAACACAAATTAGATAAACATGTATATAAGCCACTTCCCTTTTCTGCAACATCCTTTTATTTTTTTAACTTAATATATCTCAAGCATCTTTTGACATCAGCACACATACTGTTGACCGAACACATTCTTTTTACAAGTGTATGGATCTGGATAATCTAGTTTACCCACATACTTTAGATTCTAAATTCAGAAAACTACAGAAGAAAACAGAAAGCGTAATTTGTCTGTTGACGAGCTGTGCCAAAGGCCAGAGTGGCTGGGTTAACCTGCAGTCTTAATTTGCCCCTGAGAAGAATGAGTGTTTGAGAGACCAAGCCAAGAAAAGGTCAATGTCTTTTAAGAAAGCCCAGGAGAGGAGAGCTCATTTGAATGAAAGACCAGAGGGAGGGGTTGATAGATTCACATGGGTTGTTTGTTCATAAAGAAAGGATCCAGATTCTTTTCAGGTGGTTTGGAGGTCAGGAACCAGCCTCCCAGAGGACAATTTTCAGTTCATACCAGAAAAAGATGCTAATGAAGGGGTTAAGCACCACGGGATTTTCTTTTGAGTCATGATCAAAATGATGCCATGCTTTATCTAAGAAAAATCAAGACTAGATTTTATAGATGCACCAGCAAAGCAGTATCACTTCTCCAGACACCAAGCCCTGAGTTCTTCTACTAGGCAAGACCTTTTAAGAACTCAGCTGTAACATTTTCTTTTTTGTTTAGAAACCTCAGGAAGAAGAGTATTGTATTGAAAGGAGCGGAGAACATAAGGTACCTTTATGCTTGTACAGCAATCCTGCATTAATAGAAGTGTGATGGGTGCTCCGTGGCACCAGACGACCCTGGAGCTCGGCTTTCGGCAGAATGCTCTGGAGAGCTCTCTGTTGGCTATCGTTGTGATGTGGATTATGTGGAGGGAACAGCTGGTTCTGGCAGGGAGGCAGCCAACAACATGGTGTTTCGTCACTCTCCACGCCTTCAGATCTGAGCTTTGTTCGCTGCCCATTGTGATGGGTAACCTGCTGTCTGGAACAGTGTCCAAACCTGTCTTCTGAAGTAAGAGAGCAAGACTGCCAGGAGAGCGCTTGCAGGGAAGCACTTTCCTTTGGAAATCTGAGGAAGAAGTGAAACAGTTTCAAAAGAGTTTAAGTCCAGGGTGAGCAGCTTGCCAAAAGATAGCTGTTGTGGATGAAGTAAGAGCTCTGCTCCCATGAGGATGGGAGATTGGATGCTTCATCAGGAAATGAGAAGCTGCTGACAGGGAGAGACGCTGTCAACTGCAAGCATCTTTTATACGGTCTTGTTTCTAATGATCACAATTCTGAGGAAGGGCACTGCAATAACTTTCACCTTGTCACTGCCTGAAAGCACTGGTTCCGTGGGGAGCCCGAGCATTGTTAAGGACAAATTGCCCTCAGTTCTCTAAATTCAGGAAAACCCTCATTCAGGATCCCGAGAAACCAGGAAAATGGATGATTCCTCAAGTAGAATTTCCCATGTCAGTTTCAAGTTTTGATGGTTCTAGCTGGTCATCTGACATCTGTGTGTAGTTCCTTGGTTCACATTCCAGGAAAATAGGAGGAGCTTCAAACCTAGACTTCAGTTAAAAAGGAACTTGACTGATTTGGGACCAGTTGTTGAGATCTAGGTAAGATTGCTGCACAGATCTGGCTTGATTTATTTTATAAAAGAGAAGATGGCTTTATATTTTATATCACCTCAGGGAAAAATAAATTCCTTAACTGCCTGGGAGATTCAAAATTGCATCCTCTGCTGAGCACTGTCCAGCCTTTTTTTTTTTTTTTTTTTTTTTTTTTGTGGTACGCGGGTCTCTCACTGCTGTGGCCTCTCCCGTTGCGGAGCACAGGCTCCGGACGCGCAGGCTCAGCGGCCATGGCTCACGGGCCCAGCCGCTCCGCGGCATGTGGGATCTTCCCGGACCGGGGCATGAACCCGTGTCCCCTGCATCGGCAGTTGGACTCTCAACCACTGCGCCACCAAGGAAGCCCCGTCCAGCCTTTTTGGCTTGTTTCTGGTGAGGCTATTTAAGTAATGTGGCTTTACTTAATTTGGCATAACTTTTTATTATTACTGAACAAGAGGGAAGTCAGGTTTTTGATAAAGAAATATATTATATCCTGGGAATATTCAGATGTCAGTGACAAAGAAGAAATGTAGGTGGTGTTAACAGTAAAAGTCTTCACATTTTACTCTTAACTACATAGCTCCCACTCATTAAGCCAGTGGCATGGTGGGAGAGTCATGGACTTTGGAGTTTTCTAGAACGGGATTCATACTCTACTATTACCAAGTTGTGTGTTTTTTCACTCTCCAAATCTCCATTCTTCATTGTACAATGGTGTTTGTCACACGTAGTGTAGGTGTTAATCATCATAACACTTACAACATGGCTCACAAACGGCAGGGACTAAAAATATCTTAGTTTACTTTCTTTCCTCTTCTCCCTGCCTTCCTGGGCAGGTTCTCCTTAGTAAAAGCCAAGTTCTCTGACAATCCAGAATATTTAGGTCCGTTTCTTTTCTGACCAGAATAAGGTAGGAAAATAAAGTATCTTCCTTTCATATCAGTTTACCCAGTCAATAATTACTGAAAGTGGGGTAGAACTGTTCAGTTTTTATACATAACTTCATACAGGGTAGCCTAGGTGTTAAAGGCATGGGATTTGGACTTGAGAAGCCCTGAGTTCATATTAGGGCTAAGTGACTTGTCCAAGATCAAATTCATCATCTGTGTGACTGTGGATAAATTACTTAGCACAAACATGCCTCCATGATTTGGGAGAAAACTAACCCACTGCCATCATTAAATGTTCATTTACTCAAAAATATTTTCCGTTCTAGGTACAGAGGACAGAGCTATAAAGAGGACAGATAAAAATAAGGGGCTTCCCTGGTGGCACAGTGGTTGAGAGTCCGCCTGCCGATGCAGGGGACACAGGTTCGTGCCCCAATCCGGTAAGATCCCACATGCCGTGGAGCGGCTGGGCCCGTGAGCCATGGCCGCTGAGCCTGCGTGTCTGGAGCCTGTGCTCCACAATGGGAGAGGCCACAACAGTGAGAGGCCTGCGTACCGCAAAAAAAAAAAAAAAAAAATTGCATTCACTGAGGCTAACATTTGAGCAGGGATGGACAGACAGAAGTATGTAAACAAACGAATACAGCAGATATATTCCAATAATGCCATGTTCTATGAAGAACATAAAACAGAGCAATGGAATAGAGGAAGAGTGATCGAGGCAGATGGCATGATACTTTAGTTAGGATGGTCCAAGATGACCTCTCCAGAGAAATGACACTTGAGCTAAAAAGCTAAATGATACAAACAAGGCAGTCTTGTGAGAAAGTCTAGGGAAGAGGATGATGGAAATCCAGATGCAAAGGCAGTGAGTCAGGAATGAGGTTGGCAGTTGAAGGGAAAGAAAGCTAGTGTGAGCAAGGGAGAGAATAAAGTTGGGGAGATGAGCCAAGGGGAGATGATGAGGGACTTCGTAGACTATGATAAAAACGATTTTACTCTAAAAGTACTTTAAGCAGGTTGATTGGTCAGATTCACACTTACAAAAGATGACTCTAGATAGTGAGTGAAAGGATAAACTTTAGGTTTGGTGTATAAATTAAACTAGTTAATGTGTCATAAAGTTCTTAACACAGTGCCTGGCACACAGTAGACTCTCAATAAATGTTTGCCGTTATTAATTATTTGCTTTTATTGATGGTGTATGTGAATGTGTGTCTGCTTCCTAGAATGAACGTGACATGGTTAAAAACCAATCATCTAACAAAGTATTCACGTTTTAAACCACAACCAGGGCTGCTTGAGGAGAGGTCAGGGGTAAGTTTTAGAGTGCCACAACAGAAATCACTAGGAAGAAACTGAATTATAAATATTATGTTGGGGAAAACAAGGAGAGAGGAACTTTTGAATCAGCACCCACAATAGAATTCTTTTTTGGGCCCTTGTAGTTTAAATTCAGAAATGTCTATAAACCCTCTCTTGTTAGAGTAAAGACATCTTGCAGCAGGCCAATTCAGAGCAGTTGGCCAGACACAACAGGTGTAATCTGCAGAATGAATCGGGCTTGAGTTTCTAGCGCATATCTGTATAATAACAATACAGGAACAGAAATAACGAGTGCTGAAAAAAATAGTTGATATAGATTCTATTTGTTGGACAAAGCAACCATGATTCCTTCATGTATTCTTGCCTATGTACAATCCTAATATAAGAAAGTGAAACGTTTTTATACAGACCAGTATGAGACACAGAATTAACAGAGATGGATGCCAACCAGGACAAATGAAGGACGCAGAAATAAAGCAGTCATAGAAATTACTATGACAGGACTAGGACTGGTTCTTAAAGCCATTGATATCATAATAAAGGGTGATTGGAATTTGTAATGGAATTATACAGTAGTTACAACTGCTTAGTATGATGGGTGGGTATGTGTGTTTATGTTAACTATTCATTTAACTGTTGAGTTCATTCCATAGGGAGGGTTCAAGCATTCTTACCTACTTTCTTTTGTTAACTTTATGAAGTCTGGACTTAAAAGAGCCTCTCATCTATCATTAAAAAATATATATCTGAATCAAGTAGACACTACTGACATTTGAATCCATGCCTCTGATGACTAGAGGGTAAAAAACATATGGGCAACGTCTCCTACAAAATGAAGCCTAATTTGGGCCTCTTATTGGTTGAATCCCTTTGAAAATCATCCATGGGTGTCCCCTGAGCAGTCGGTCAACAAATATTTGTTGAATGTCTTGGTGCCTGGGTACCAGAAGACAGGTACAGCTTTGTTTCATGTCTGTCTGAATTCTTTTAGAAACTATTAGGAAAACTTACCTTCCACTTTCAGTAATAGGGCTTCCTTCTGATCTACCAAACAATGCTGTCAGGAGACGAACCCTCCCAAATTCAATCATAAACTTTGTGTCTCAAATCTTCCAAAGAGAGGCCACTGCCTACAAGCTTGGGTCAAGTGCTTCATTTTTCTATTCTAAGCCCTTTCTCATACTATTTCCACTTCTTAGTCCTGTGAGAAGAGGAGGGGGGTAAGAGATGGGAAGGGAAGACAGGAGAAGACAGGAGAGCAGAGAAGAGGACGAGTGGACAGGAGTGGGGTAGAGAGGAGAAGGGCAGGGAAGGCGAGGGGAGGAAAAGAAATTTTTCATGGTCAAATAAAACAGGAGCACGCCATATCCTGTAGTAACTTTTTGGACATTCATAATACGCATCTCTAAGTTATCTCTGACACGCTGTCACAGTGTCCCTTAAGAGCGACGCTAAGATTGGCTCAGCGCCCCGTCCCATGACATAGAAAGTGTAATACTCACTCCGGATCTTTGGCGACTTCACAAATGACTTACATTCTCATGGTCAGTACTGGCCCAGTGGTGCTTATTCTACGGAGCTGGTTCAGCTTTCTGAGCAGAGCGTGCTGTCCTTATTCCACAGAGCATTCGGCAAAGTTCTTTTACATTTCCATGAGAAAATTACTCAAGTAAGACACTGTAAATTGTTTGTATAATGGCCACAATTATTCCTCTTCCTGTATCTTCACCCCTTAACATTGTGACTTTGCAACTCCTCCCATCAAGAGTGGGGACAATTTGCCTACCCCTTGATTCTGCACCATACCTGTGACTTGCTTTGGCCAACAGAAAGCTGGGAAATGATAGTGTGCCAGTTCAAGATCAGGCTTCAAAAGACGTCGAGTGCTTCTGCTTTCTATCTCTGTCTCTGTCTCTCTCTGTCTCTCTGTCTCTCCCTCTCTCTCTCTCTCGGCCCTGCCAATACCATGTTCATGAACCAGTCTGGTCTCATCTGCTGAAGGCCACATGCAGCAGAGATAAGCCGTCCCAGTCGAACTATCCTACACCAGCCAGCCCCCAGCTGACCCAGCAGCTGATTGATACATAAGTTAACTGATGCCTATGGGCTTTGTGTAGCACAGATTTTACTCGACTTTTAGGGGAGATGGATTTCACATGTTGCATTAATTTAAACAACTTGGAAGGAACTATTGGATATCCATTTCCTGATATGCTGTTTGTCCATCACCCACCCCTGCCAGCTCCTCATTCTCAGGAGGCAATCGCCCAACCTTTCTTTCTCCAAAGTTCTTGCATCTTTGAATGCAGAGCAATACAACCCTCTCCAACCCATGTCACCAAATTCAAATCAGGACTTCCCTCTGCATACCCAAAGAGTCATTTCTGGACGTGTAGAAGGGCCACTCCTCAAGATTCATCATTATTCTGACATATTCCATGCAGTGTTTCTCCACTCTCACTTCACACTGGCCTCTTCTTTCTCTAATCCCTTGTTTTTCCTCCCACTCATGTAACACTTCCCTCAAAAGTAACATTGCTTTTTCCAGGCACTATAGCTTATTTCCATAATTAAAACAAACAACTTGGGGCTTCCCTGGTGGCGCAGTGGTTGAGAGTCCGCCTGCTGATGCAGGGGACGCGGGTTCGTGCCCCGGTCTGGGAAGATCCCACATGCCATGGAGCGGCTGGGCCCGTGAGCCATGGCCGCTGAGCCTGCGCGTCCGGAGCCTGTGCTCCGCAACGGGAGAGGCCACAACAGTGAGAGACCCGCGTACCGCAAAAAAAGAAAAAAAAAAACAACTAGATTACCAACTTCTTCAGGACAGGAACACTATTTCATACTTCTTTTGTGTATCCCACAGTGCTGGACACCTAGCAGGCCCTGACAATCTATTTATTGAATTGAGCTAATAATAAACTAATGAGAATAACTATTTTATTGAATGCCTTCCATATGCCTGGCTTTATGGCACATGATATACATTATCATATTTCATTTTCAAAACAATCTTATGAAATATTATTATCCTTATTTTATGAATGAGAAAAGTAAAATTCAAAGAAATGCACTAGTTTGTTATTAAGTGGCCAAGTTGACAATCAGACCCAAATCTGACTCCACAGCCAATGTACTTTAACCACTATGCAATATTGCTCCAGTTACACTTTACTGATGTTAACCAAATTTTAAGGCATTGCACATAGCCAGAGATGTCTGCACTTACCTTAACAGACATGATAAATGTGTGTACTATTTACTGAACTATCGAAAGTTCCAGGATTAAGATTTTGCTTACTTTCCTTCTCCAGTCACAATGACAATATCCTGTCCCAGCATACTGGCACAAAAGCAGGGTCACTGTGAGATAACAAGAGCAGCAAAATATACCGGGACAGAATTAAAATCATTAAAGGAAGCATTAGGAGATTGTGATGAGCCATATCAAGGAGATTCACAGCCCACAAGCCTAGAAGACTGAGCTATATTTGCCATAATTATCTTAGGGATGGTTATGGTTTGCACATTTATTGTATTATACTTTGAGATCCTGTACATCATTTAAGTAAGGAAAGTTTTTTAGGGATGATATTAGTTTCAGTCTAAATCTAATTTTTTGAAAACTAAACAACGCACAGGACATCTAAACCACAGAGTGAAAGTCTCAGCTTGGTACCTAATAGCATATCTTCTTTGGAAGCTTAAAAACCCAAGCTCCCACCACCTCCACCTCAAAAACTGATCTTGATTTAACTGTGGCTCTGACACTCAGCTCTTTAATTTGGTCTTTGCTGACAGCTGACTTCAATTTTTGCCTGTTTATGGAAGTAAATTAAAAGAACACACTGTCTGTGATCCAGTGGCTCTTTGTGGCAGAGTCCTATTCAGTTCCTAAATCAAAACCCAGATAGTTGTCAGGAGAACTAATCCTTTCATAAACACATCTGCAGGGCAGAGCACACAGAGGCCCCGAGTGACCAGTAGGAAGTCTGCCACTTTCCCAGGTACTTCAAGGGTCAAGGTCTCTGTTGTTTCCGTTTCTATATAGTGAGTTTCGAACAATTCGCATCAGGTTCAGAAGCTTCTGACAGTTGGTGTTTGGGCCGTGGCCTTTGTTTATGCCCACGTAAGAGCCTCTGTTATTTAGTGATTGCAGAGCCTCCCTCTGGCGTCAGTACTTACAGAACATGGGAGACAAATACCTGAAAAGAAGCTTCCAATAGCCTCTAACCCATATAACTTCCCTCAAATTCAAGACTGCTATGGTAAAAGATAGCACTCAGTCTCATAAGAGGGGGCTTGATTTTAAGTATAAACCAACTGACAGTATTGCAAATGCTATTTCTAGTTTTCCTAAGCAAGTGAAAAAAAAACAAAAAACAAACGTGATTTCACTGGCAGCAGAAAAACACTTATTAAAGCTATAGGACTGATTACATGTTCCTAAAATCTTCAAATCGAGAAAGCACCAGGTCAGAGCGATTGCTTTTTCTCCTTAAGACATTATCTTCTTGGAAATATTTGAAATCATCACTGAGAAATTTCCCCATGAATGTCATGCTGCTTTATAAGGTGTAAACTCTCTACCTTTTAGTAATGAGACAGTGTGTTGCTCTCTAGTCTGGTGATAGAAGTATAATAGGATCTTATGAGCTGAATAAAAGTCAAGAAGGATATTCTATGATTTCTACAAGGAAGAGGCTATTTAAGTGACAACCTTTGGGTATTCTTCATGGGTAATTCTATCCCGGTTTATAGTATAATAAAAGGTTCAAGCTCTATGATATTTTACCCCAGAAGTGGTTGCATTTCATCAGAAGTGGATGATAATTTCGCTGTAGACTTGAAAAAATTTTGAAATTCCATTTAGCTAACTGTGGACAAACATACTCCAAAAGTGCAATACGTTATTAACTTCTTACCCTTTTTAGAAAAGGAACTATGGGGAGAAGAGTTTAAGAAAGGGTTAGTGTGCTACTTCTGAAGACAATTTCCTGCAATAATATTCAAGGTATATCATATATCTTTTTCTGGGAGCTAAGTCCCATGGATTCCAGGCAGATAGGACAGCATGGTCAAAGGTCCTGAGGCAGGGAGGAGGAACTGAAAAGAGGCTGGCATGTCTGCAGCAGATCAACAAAGGCAAGAGTGGAAGGAGCTGAGATCGTAAAGGTAGGCAGTGGGCAACTGTAAAGCCACGAGAAGGACTTTAGAGCCTTTTACAAATGCAATGGGAAGCTAAGGAAGGGTTTTAGGCAGATCACTCTGGCTGCTGTCTGGGATACAAGGAGGTAAGGGTGTTGATAGCAGACAGCTAAAGAGGCTTTTCAGTCATCCTGGAGAGGAATGAGGGCGGCTTAGACTAGGGTGGCCAGTGTGAATGGAGAGCTCCAAATGCTTTCAAATCTGTTTTGTGTGTTCTATTATATATGAAAAGTGCTATGCTAGGGAGGAGAGGTAAGTGATAAAGGCCATAATCTGTGTGAGTGAATTTTAATTTTCAGGAATCTCAGCACTTACTGGAAGGATAGGTAATAAACAGAAAGTTGTACTTGAGAATGATAAATGCTATAATAGAATCCAACGCAGGACACTTTGGAAAGCATGTGGAGTAGGAAACCAACCTACAGGAAAATATTACATGTAAAAAGTGTTGGCAGCTAACTGATTATCAACTTTTTGCTGAGAAAGCCATGCAAGAATGCAGTTGCAGCACGGTATTAGAGAATCTCAGAGTTATTTCTATAGTCCATATCTATGAATTTTCTGATGAAGAAACTGGAGTTTAGAAAGGTTGTGTCTTGCCTAAGAGTAAGTAGATGGGTAATAGAAAATTCACTTAAACGTTTAGTCAACAGTGACTTGTTTGTGGTGGCAAATAAGAAACGTGGCTCTTCTGCTCACCAAGCTTTCCTAATTAAGATGGAGAGGTTGAAGGTGATGCTAAAGTTTCTTGCTTGAGCACCTGGGAGGATAGCAGTGTCAATGATTGAAATAAGGAACGTTGGAAGGAACAGTTTTTGAGGTGTCAGGAGTGCACAGGAAGAATGGAATAGATTCCATTTGGAGGTGCCTGTGAGATGTTCACGTGGAAATATTAGAAAAGACAATCATTTTAATAAAAGACCAGTGTCCTACCTAATAAACCTAGTTTAGTGACATCAATTCACTTTAATTCCTAACTCAAATTAGAGCCAGGGGCGATTTGTTTCCAAATAAAACAGTTATTTTAAATAGGGGTATCATAATAGATGTGTTTACATTCTCAAATGTGTTAAATATTCCCAAATCAAACTGGCATGGTTTTCTATCTCCTGGGAGCTTAAAGAGAATTTAATTTTTGTTTGTTTCCTTGCTTTAATTAAATTCACCTTATAGGCTTGAACAGCAGACACTTTGCATTATTTTAATCATTATAGAGAAACATGCATAGCAGAATTCATTGAGAAAAAAAGCTCTTTAATTATTCCTTCTTCCAGGATTGTTCTAGGTGCTGAAATTGCTTAAAAGGACAAACTTTGGATCTGCTCCATGCTCCCTTCAGGTTGGCTATTCAACATTCATGGAATGTGTTCCTGGGTGAGGATAGTGCTAGTTAGTGACAGGGAAGAGAAAAAAGTGACGTCAGGGGACTTCCCTGGTGGCGCAGTGGATAAGACTCTGTGCTCCCAATGCAGGGGGCCCAGGTTCATTCCCTGGTCAGGGAACTAGATCCCACATGCATGCTGCAACTAAGAGTTCACGTGCCACAACTAAGGAGCCCGCCTGCCACCACTAAGACCTGGTGCAACCAAATAAATAAGTAAATAAAAATATTTTTTTAAAAAAAGTGACGTTAGTCTGCGGCATAATGAATGACATCTCTGGAACCTCATCTCTCAATTTATGACCTTGATTAATTGGTTTGCTATAAGTTTGATTAAATAAAACAGTCTAGGAATCCAAAACACACAAACAGAATCTCTATATTTGAATGTCAATTTTCCTAGAAGTGGAGTAAGTCACAAGAAAAATTCATAGCAGAAATTTGTCAAGTGAAAACACACATACACACGCAAAGTAATATGGCCACTACCATCACAAGAATAATACTCCTGCTATATTTTGGCACTGTCATAATTCAAGTATTCCTTGATTTAAAACATCAGGTTTATAAATAGTCCTTACATACAAATAAAGGGAGATGTTCCTTAGGAAGGTGGACCTTGTGTTGGGTCATCATCACGCCTTATTCTGATTGGAGGAAACCCTTGAGGGAAGAAAAGGGAAGAGCTCTACTCACTGGAAGAAGCAACAGGGATCACTACCACTAACAAACCTTCCAGGTACTGTTGGCCAAACGAAGAGATTCAGATAAAAATCAAGTTCCTTTCCTGCTGTAGAGCTTGGATAGAAGGGACCACTTTTTTTTTTTTTAATTGGAGTAAAATTGCTTTACAATATTGTGTTAGTTTCTGCTGTACAATGAAGTGAATCAGCTCTATGTATAACTATATCCCCTCCCTCTTGGACCTCCCTCCCACCCATCTAGGTCATCACAGAGCACCGAGGTGAGCTTCCTGTGTTATACAGCACGTTCCCACTAGCTAGCTATTTTACACATGGTAGTGTATTTATGTCAGACCTAGAAGGGAGCACTTTTGAAGGTGTTTATTTATCTTCTGTTTTTTGAGATCTCCTGGTGGAGAAATAGAGATGTCCAAAATGAGGACGGTGTGACCGGGTAAGATCAGGAGGATGTGGGGTGGGTTGTTGGGGGAGTACTGGAAGTTACTCCATTTCATTAGCTTCTTTGGTGTCTGGAAAAAGCTTATCAATCATATCTCACAAGGGGTTTAGGTCCAACACTCTGAAACGCATCTGGTTATCATTCCCAAGGGAAATTAACCCATGTTGTGTCATTATCCTGTCAAGAAATCAAAGGCCTCTTCCTGCATTAGAGACTGTGATTTGCCTTGTCCACTCTTTGTGACCCGCACCTGTGACTGGCTTGCAGTTGCCTGAATGTACAGCTATCACTACACAGCCCTTCTTTGGAGGCTGGCTGACTATATACACTTCTCATGTTTTTCAGAGTAGTCCCCCTAAAGATGTTTTGAATGAACTTTGAAATTTAATAATAATTCGTAACATGTTTATAGGGCAAAATATGTTTCAGTTTCCAAGCAATCAACTTCAATCAGATGGTATTTCTACCACCAAATGAATTGGGACCCTTGTATCTATTTGACCTAACTTCCTGTATCTTCTTCAACAACAGTATAATACTCCTATGAGACAAGCAGTGTAGTTATTAAATAAGATGACATTAACACAGAGATTTCTTCCATTGAGTCTTAGGGCTAGAAGTTATCATTAAGTCATGTAGTCAAATTCTCTCATGTTACATTTGATTAAATTGTGGCCCAGGGACTCATAATTTATTATGAGTGATCGTCTAATCTATTGTTCTTTATGAGTACTCTTGGAATGCTGGAGCTACAGGTGTAAAATGGGGCAATGTAGGGCACAATGAGACACATACCCTACTCATATTCAAGCTTGCCCAACATTCTGTGTTAATGACAGTATGATAAGCCTGGGAAGCCTGAAGCTCTGTCCTTATATCACACTGAATAAAAACAAATTTGATTCACGCAATTTGGAGAGATTTTTCATTAATAAATTTCTCTCTCATCCTGCATTAACACAAGATAAAACATATTTTCTATGTTAATTTAACTTTATACCAAAGTCAATGTCCAAAATATTCTTGTTAATGTTTTACTAATGATAAAATTCATAGTGATGATTATAACATTTATTAAATTTTATTTAAATTGAAATATAGACAGTACATTCCCTGCCATCTTTTGACTGGTTGTGAGAATCACATGGATCTGAAAGTTTTTGATAAAGTATATACCTATACAAAATCCAAATATCAATAACCTTTTACAGAATACAAAATGAAAGTCAGTAAAAATCAAAGGAAAACTATCATAGAGAAACATCTAGTAAGTCACAGCCACAGCACTTTCAAAATATATTCATTTTATGAGAAAATATATTAAAAAGTGGTGAAGAAGGTTATTTTAGAGAATAACTTTATTGATATAGTATAAACATAGGCAACATTCTAAACTATCACATGATTGCTGGTGACAAATTCTAAGCTATCACGATTGCAGTAGACCCCCTTTAAAGCAAATAAACTGGAGGGGACCTAAATGGTGGAAACTGGAAGACTAAGAATACTATAGTCCCACTTCTTGGGAACCCAAGATCTTGGGTTTCCTAGACTCAAACCACTGACTCTTAGCAATTATAGCTCAGCATTGTTTTCCCTTTTTTTTTTTTTTTTTTTTTTTTTTTTTGCGGTACGCGGGCCTCTCACTGTTGTGGCCCCTCCCGTTGCAGAGCACAGGCTACGGACGCGCAGGCTCAGCGGCCATGGCTCACGGGCCCAGCTGCTCCGCGGCATGCGGGATCTTCCCGGACCGGGGCACGAACCCGTGTCCCCTGCATCGGCAGTTGGACTCTCAACCACTGCGCCACCAGGGAAGCCCTATTTTCCCTTCTTTTCAACTCCCTGGCCGATGGTGGCCAACCGAAAATAAATATTCTCATTTCCTTATTCGAAAGACTGTCTTACATTAGAGCTACTGAAAGGACGAAATCAAACTCACTGCAATGTGAGGTGCAAACTTGGTCAAGTACATGAATTATAAAAGAGACTGTGGGATTAATCTTGTAACAACATCCAAAAATAAAGCTAGTCTCTGGGAGATCAAAGTACCTTATAGATCCCTAGCAACACAATTACATTTTCTCTTCACAATAGTCAGGTTGCTAACCAGACCTAGGGTGTTTGATAGATAGGAAGCAAGACACTCACATTTTTACCATCACTGTTTAAGTACCAACTTAAAAAAATCTTTATAATTCTAAGGAAAAAGAAAAAGGACTGCTTCAAGTGAAAAGATGAAGGTTTGGTATAAGTATCCCTTGTAATTGAAACATTCGTAAGAATTATCTGAGGAGTATGGCAATTTTCCGGATCCCACCTCTAGAGCTTCTAAGTCTGTAGGGCTGGAATGGAGGCCAGAAATCAGAATTTTTGAGAAGTACTGCTGAACCTTTCTGCAATGTGATTTTGATGAAGGTGGTTCATAGACAACAATTTGATATACAAATAGGAAACTGCTTAAACTGGAAAATTTATCTGTAAATTCCCAACAGTATTTGCCAACAAGTTTTCTAAGTTTGTATATGTTTTAAAAAATTCTTTGTATAGTTCATGAACTCAGGGTAAGAAATATTTTAAGGGCTTCCCTGGTGGTGCAGTGGTTGAGGGTCCGCCTGCCGATGCAGGGGACATGGGTTCGTGCCCCGGTCCGGGAAGATCCTACATGCAGCGGAGTGGCTGGGCCCGTGAGCCATGGCCGCTGAGCCTGCGCGTCCGGAGCCTGTGCTCCGCTGCGGCAGAGGCCACAGCTGTGAGAGGCCCGCGTACCACACACACACACACAAAGAAATATTTTAATAGTTTTTCTCATTAAATATTATCATCATGGGAAAAGTAAGTATCATGTTATTGTGTATGACTAATTTTTCATAGCATAGGAACTGTGTGTGTGTGTGTTGTGTTGAGGGACTGAGAAATCTAGATGCAATAATTAATCCATTTTATCCTTTACAAAAAGTAAATTTCTGATAAAATTGATTTGTATGTAAAAAAGTAGTTGTTTAGATAACAACTACTTTTCTATGGGCTTCAATATGCTTTCTCCTAAAAAACTTACAAATTTTATCTGGTTTCTCGTTTAACTATATAAATATCTCTTCAAAAGAGGATAACATTTAAAAGGATAGTGAAGAGCAATGGAATAGAATCTCAAATAACTTTGACTTTTAAGAAAGATACAAAAATTGATATGGATAAGCACAAAAACAAGGAAAGTCCCGAGGGAAAGGTTTAGGAGCTGGAATTGTTTAGTCTAGAAAAGAGATGATTAGGGAATAATTTTTATGATGGCCAAGCCTAAAACATTATTTTATACTAAGAGAGCTGACATTTCTTCATCTCGACTGGACAAAGAAAGTATGCTTCTTGATGATTTTACAAGCATTTGTTTACATCTTTTTAATAAATATATTTTTTCTCTCATCTCCCTTCTTCTTCTCCATTTCTTACTTCCTTGTTCCCTTCCTTCCTTGTGCAAACAGAGCATCTGTTATATGCCAGGCACAAAGGAAATGTGTTTGGTTTAAGTGAGGTACATTTCCTGGTTAGGAATGCTTTCAGGAAGAAATTTCCTTGGCTATTTTATAATACATCTGTGCATAAAATGACACAGAGTATGGATTATACAGGAGGTTTCTCACACAGACCACTTACTTTGGGAAATTTCAGTCTAACTTTCACTTTGTCAATCTCCAACAAGAGATTCTAGTAACATGATTCAATTTCAGAGTGTCAAATATTATGGAAATTATTAAGTCCAAAACAGTTAAGAGGCCAACAGAAAACTTTTTTCTATTCCTAGTTTCACTGATAGCACTTGGAAAAGATTATTAAGTCCACTTTTTCCTCCAAATTGCCACTCCTTTCTTTCATTTAACAATCAAAGAAAGAGCCTATTGACCAAATGGAGTGCCCAGTCAAATTTCAGGAGTATCTGGTTCTATTTTTAGCAATAATTGATAAGAAGTTTTGAATAAGCTGCTTAACTGGTCTGAGGCTCATCTCTTCCTCTCCATCAGGCTTCCTGTAACATTTAGGTGACACCCCTCCCTTTTTTTTTAAAAAAAAAAATTCCTCCCACATCTTAGGGCTCATTTTGGTTCAGGTTAGGATCTGGAAATAGAGCATCCTACTAGGTACACTGCTGAGAAATGGGTTCATTAGCTCCCCAAAGAGTAAAATGAGTCAAAAAAGGTCAAAAAGAGTGAACGTATCTGGGCTCAGTCCAAGCAAATATGCAAGGCTGAAGCAGTGAAGGTTGCTGAAGAGATGCTAAGCAACACGATGGAGATTGTGACAGAGAATAATTATAATTAGTACCCAGGCAAAATGGTGGTTGGCACTGAGAAATATTTATTGTTAAGCAGTTAGTCCCTGGGAGGGAGACTGGCAGGGACAAGAAGTAGAACCATCCTTGCAGTCAACTGGGTTTTAGCCTTAGGACTTCTAGACAAGAATTTGAATGAATCAGTGAATGTCTTTAATTAGAAGAAATGTACATACCTTAAGAATGACTATATTATACCTCCTTATGAATATAATACAACTATAGGTTTTCACTAACTCACACTTTCTCTACGTCAACTCCAAGTCAGACTTTCAACTTCATCAGCAGCCTCCATTTCATGTCATATTTTGCCATCTAGTGGCTGATCATGGTATAAGGAGGCTAAACCTACTCAAACCCAAATTATTTATGTATGTTTTGTTGAAAACCTGAGGCATTCAACTTTGCAAAATGTTGGAGATCCTATTTGTTTTCTTTACATGCTGTCTTGCTCCAAAGAGAATACATGGTGCATATGCTTTGGGGTTGAAATTTCAGGTCATGAATAGGCAGAGAAAGTTTGAGAACGTAAAATCAAACAAAATTATAAGTACATTTTCATTCACTATTTTTCTTAGCATTAAAAAATCATTTTTCTTGGTATTTCTTTCCCACTCAAAGTTTATATAAACTGAAATACAATAGGTTTCTCCAATTGAGTCATTCTGGTTGGTTCATTTTATTATTGTATGCTAAAACCAATCTAACTCTCATTTAATTATGTCAAATGGTGTGGATTATTTTCCCCAGATTTTGTCCAGCATTTCTTTTCCCTTCCTGTCCCTTGTGCATGAAGGAGATATCACTTGACTTCTTTGCATTATTAAAAACAATAGACAGTTCAGTTTCTTGTTGTCTCAGGTGAGATTTTGATTATTATTAAATTAGCTTATAATTTAAATAAAATATTCTGGAAACTTGAATTCTGTGTTCTCTCCAGCACCAAGTTCCTTTAGCACTGCTTAACGCAGTGTTTGTAACCCAGGGAATGTATGAACTGCTATCTGCATTCACCATCCAGCTTGTGCCGATGGATGGTCAGACAAACAAAAGAGGAAGCCCTTGTGGTGAACAGTTTATGTGATGCTCCGAGAAGAGCACAGCATCCTTCAAAACCACATTTGCAGAAAATGTTGAACGCACAGGCATTTAGTTGAGTGGTTAAGAGCATGCTTTGGAGGGAATTGACAGATTTGTGTTCCAATTCCGATACTCAGTAGCTGTGGTGCTGTGGTAACCTCTTTAAGCTTCAGTTCCTCTGTCAAATAAGGAAATTGTAAGGGTTAAATAAAATATTTTACATAAACCTTAGTGTTAGCACAGTGTCTGGCCCATAGTCAGCATTCAGGAAATAGAAGGTATGATGATGATAAAGCTGATAATGACTGACAGATAATTCATGTTTTGCCATAAATTTCTAATTCTGCCTAAATTATAATGTAATTTTATAATGTAAATTATAAAATTTTTAATGTAAATTATAATATAATTTTATATTATAATGTAAATTCTTGCCTCACTATCCTGTAACGACGAGATCCTCTTTGGCACAGCCTCCGCTGTAAGTCCTGTAGCCTGAGAAATGATTGGTGTGTGATGGTCAAAGATATTTACTTCAACAAGAGAGGAAAGAGCGTCAAAGAAGAGGAGCCCCAAGTCATGGGTCTCATTCATTCATCACCACTGGCCCTGGCTGTGTCAAGGGGAATGCTCTGTGGCCAGTCTAATGCATGAGCAAGGAACAGAATCCATGTTTATATCCTTGAAATGCATTTTCAGTACTCATGAAAATTTGAGCTGCAACAGGAACTTAACAAAAAATAAAGGCCACCTGGTTTGTAATAAGAAACTCTTCTCCAGACTATGCAGGAGATGAGAAGGGAGGAGCAGAGTCTGAGAACAAGTGAGCCACGAAAACGCAGATTAGGGCTCTCATTCTACCATTTCCCAGCTAATGTGATTTGGGGCAAATCATTGAGCACCGTGAAGTCTGTTCTTTTGATATTTGCAGGAAATGACTTGGCCTTTGGAGGCAAATTACAGTACTCTGTGGCTGTACCTTTGACACCTATGAGGAATGATGCAACCAGGATGCTCACAGGCTCACACTGTCCTGTGACTGGGGAAGCTCCATGACAGCAAATACAAACATGCCTTGTCTCTCACTGCATTTTCTGGGCACAGTACAATGCTCAACACACCATAGGTGTTCACATCTCATTTGCTGAAAGAGTGAGCCAAATGCACTCATGGCATTTATCCATCCTGAAACCCAGATCTGTATCCATAACTGCCTCAAGGAGATTCCCCACTGGACATGTTGAAGGCTGCTCAAAGTCAGTGGGCAAACCAACCTCCTGATTTCCACACCTGTTAGCCGAGTTCTAGGCTAACCTCCTCATTGTTCATGTCAGAAACCCCATTTGCACCCGTGCTTCTTTTCTTTTCCTCACTCTAAGAATCCTGTCCTTTCAACCATACTAGGAATCCTGTCCTTTCAACCGTACTTGGAATCTATGTAGCTTTCTCAACCTCTTCTACCACATCACCATTTCAGAACACTGGACTTGCCTGAATCACTGCAACATTGTTTTCCCCACATCCACTCTTGCTCTCCTCTGATTCATTCATGATGAAGGACAGACCTCTGGGTAATGAAAACATTCAAGCATACGGTCAAAGCTGAGGGAAGGAGGCACATGTTATGATGGGTAGAGTGCTGAGATGGAAAAGAAGAGATCTAAGTTCTGGTTCTGGCTCTATTACTGCCTGCATGAGGGAGCTTGGGTATTGTCTGCCTCTCTGGATATTGGCTTCCTTATCTGTAAAATAAAGACTTTGGGTCAGATGATTTCCAAGGATACTTCAAACCTTAGAATTCAATGATGCTGTTAAAGATGCTTCTAGTTCTGGAGCAAATGCCTTTTATGATGCTTTAAAATTGATTTTAATAATAGAGATGTGTCAGATTTCATGATTTTTGAAATCTGCAGACTTAAAACAGTGGCCAGATTTAAAAGGTTTAAGGACTCAGATTGACACAATCGCTAATGCTGGGAAAGAAATTCACCATGTATCAAATACTGACTTTTAACATGACTCAACCTTCTCTCAAATTTGAAGAGCCTCGAACTGATAAGTGATCTTTTCTAGTCATGAACCTTCTGGCAATTCTTATACTCACAGTTTTGAAAGAGGTTAACAAATTTTACATATAACCTTTTGAAATGTGAAGTGAAAATACCATATTTGCTTGTACACTACCAAAATGGAAATGGGAGAACGGGAAGGCAGGTTCTGTGAAAACAGGGATCCTGTCTATTTTTGCTCAGCATTGTCATCCCAGAGCACATAATACCTGTTCCAAAAATATTTGTTGAGTCAATTAAGGCGGATAAAGTGTTAGCTTTATCTGCACCTCCACACTCATAGCAGTACTATTTGCAGTAGCCATGGCAACAACCTGTACCCGTCGGTGGATGAATGGATAAAGAAGCTGTGTGAAAACAGACCTGTGGATCAGTGGAAGAGAATAGAGAGCCCAGAAATAAACCCACACACTTACAGTCAATTATCTTCGACAAAGGAGGCAAGAATATACAGTGGAAAAAAAGACAAGTCTCTTAAGCAAGTGGTGCTGTTAAAGTTGGACAGCCGCATGTAAATCAATGAAGTTAGAACACACTCTCACATAATACACAAAAGTAAACTCAAAATGGCTTAAAGACTTAAAATATAACACGTGACACAATAGAACTCCTAGAAGAGAACATAGGCAAAACATTCTCTGACATAAATCGTACCAATGTTTTCTTAGTTCAGTCTGCCAAGGCAATAGAGATAAAAATAAACAAAGGGGATCTAATCAAACTTACAAGCTCCTGTACAGCAAACGAAATCATAAACAAAATGAACAGACAACCTATATACTGGAAGAAAATATTTGCAAATGGTGCAATCTACAAGGGCTTAATTTCCAAAATATACAAACAGCACATACCGCTCAATATCAAAAAAAAAAAAATCATAAAATGGGCAGATGTCCTAAACAGACATTTCTCCAAAGAAGCATACAGATGGCCATAAGGCACATGAAAAGACATTCAACATCGCTAATTATTAGAGAAATGCAAATCAAAACTACAATGAGGTTACACTTCACACAGGTCAGAATGGCCATCATTAAAAAGTCTACATATAACAAATTCTGGAGAGGGCGTGGAGAGAAGGGAACCCTCTGTTGGTGGGAACTTAAGTTGGTGCAGACACTATAGACCATAGTATGGAAGTTCCTCAAAAAGCTAAAAATAGTGTTGCCATACGATTCAGCAATCCCACTCCTGAGCATATATCAAGACAAAACTGTAATTCAAAAAGATACACGCACCCTTATGTTTGTAGCAGCACTGTTCACGTAGCCAAGACATGGAAACAACCTAAATGTCTATTGACAGATGAATGGATGAAGAAGATGTGGTAAATATGTACATATATACAATGGAATATGCAGCCATGAAAAAGAATGAAATATGCCATGTGCAGCAACATGGACTTAGAGATTATCACACTAAGTGAAGTAAGTCAGAAAGAGAAAGACAAATACCATATGATATCACTTACATATGGAATCTAAAATATGACACAAATGAACCTATATATGAAACAAACAGACTCACAGTCCTAGAGAACAGACTTGTGGCTGCCAAGGGGGAGGAGGGGTGGGGGAAGGATGGATTGGGAGTTTGTGGTTAGCAGATGCAAACTACTATATATAGAATCAATAAACAACGAGGTCCTACCGTATAGCACAGGGAACTATATTCAATATCCTGTGACAAACCATAACGGAAAAGAATATAAAAAAGAATGTATACATATATATAACGGAATCACTTCGCTGTACAGCAGAAACTAATACAACATTGTAAATCAACTGTACCTCAATTTAAAAAAAGTTATGTGTGTGTGTGTGTGTGTGTGTGTGTGTGTGTGTGTGTGTATATATATATATATATATATATATATATAATTCAGCCATAACAGAAAATGAAATCTTGACATTTGTGACAACATAGGTAGACCTTGAAGGCATTATGATAAGTGAAATAGGTCAGAAAGAGAAGACAAATACTATATGATCTCACTTATATGTCAAACCTAAAGACAGAAACAAAAAAATCCCCACCAAACTCCTAGTAAAAGAGATCAGACATGGGATTGCCAGAGGTGGGGAGAAGGGGAGGAGGAATTGGAGAATGGAGGTCAAAAGGTACAAATCTCCAGTTATAAGATAAATAAGTACCAGGGGTGTCAAGTACAACACGATGATTATAGTTAACACTTCTGTATGTTATACAGGAAAGTTGTTAAGAGAGTAAATCCTAAGAGTTCTCATCACAAGGAGAAGTTTTTCTTTGCTTTTTATTGTATCTATACGAGATGATGGATGTTAACTAAACCTTTTGTGGCAATCACGTCACAATATATGCAGATCAAACCATCATGTTGTATACCTTAAACTTATACAGTGATGTATGTTAATCCTTTCTCAATAAAACTGGAAAAAATAAAAATTTAAAAAAGAAATCAATCAGGCAAAAAACTTTGGCTATTATTTTACTTATCCAATTGTCTAGCAAAGTCAAGTTTTGTGGACTATAGCCAGACGTACTTAAGCCTTATTGATGGCATATGTGGTAGACTGATTGCAAGCGTGGCCCTAAATCTTCACCTCACATCCATATCCCTTGCAATGTGATTTTGAAACTTCTCCCATCAAGATTGGAGTCTATTCCTTCCCCTGAGACTAGGCTGGCTTTGTAGCTTGCTTTAGCTGATAGAATGGGACAGAAGTGATGGTGTGCCATGTTCAAGCATAGACCTCAAGAGGACTTGCAGCTTCTGCTCTGTTGAACACCACCAGCTTCTGCCATGAGATCAAACCTTGGTTGATGTACTGGGGCTTGAGAGGCCATATGGGGCAGAAATAAGTTGACCCAGCCAAGATTATTGTAGATCAGCCAACCCTCAGCGGATCTGGTACTGACTGCAGATGAATTGCAAACCCATCTGAGATAAGGCAAGACTGGCCCATATCAGCAGAATTGGCCAGAGAACTCATAGTTTCATGAGAAATAATAAATGGCTATTATTTTAATCCACTAAGTTTTGGAGTGGTTTGTTACACAGCTATTCTGGCAATAGATAACTAATTAAGGGTGAAAGAGGCTGAAGGCCAGCCCATGGTCCTCTTGTTAAGCCAGGAAGCCTAGTGTGGATTTGTGTCTGTCTCTTTTCTAGCTTGCATTTGAGCTAGCAGTAGCCCTGACTCTAGCTGCTGGAATAGGCAGCACAATTTCCCTTGAAGTGAAGACCAAATTCTGAAAATTTGGTCAGAATAACTAATTACTGCTTCTACAAAATCATCCTTTTACTTTCACCAACCAGATGTGGAATTTAACACTACATTGTGAAAGTAGGGTTTACAAGGCTGTTTATGCAAAACCTTCTCACAAGGAGCTTTGTCTTAGTCAGGGCACCTTCTGCCAGGTGGGCTGTGTTTGGTATGTTGGTCCACTGAGCAGTGAGGCTTCCCACAGGAGAAATCAACACACATTTCCGCTTGCTGATAATTCTAGAAATACTAACACACTCTTTACAGAAACAGTTCAGCACAAACACTGATAAATGAAGTAGATAGTTTTAATGATCTCACTATTATTGGAAACAAACATCCAGGAACAATTTGGTAACTTTCCAAAGAAATCTTTAACTGTTATTGACCTGCTTAAATTAACCATGTTTTTCTGCCCAAGTATAAGTAATGTGCCACTTAAACCTCATTCTGATATTTTTTAATTAGGAATTTTAAAAAAATCAAATATTTCCTAGGGCTTATCTTGTTAAATGAGAAGGAAATCCAAAAAAGAGGGGATATATATGTATACTTATAGCTGATTCACTTTGCTGTACAGTATAAACTAACACAATATTGTAAAGCAACTATACTCCAATAAAAAAAAAAACTGGTTGTGTTTTTAGATATATACTCCTTAAAGGCATTCATCCATGGAGGCCATACATTGACTAATCCCCTACTGGGCTGATGATTCCAAATAAAATCTGGTCATTTGTTCAAGCTAAATCCCTGTTTTCCTTACCTTATTTTGTTTATACAAATGTTGGATGAGATCAATCTTTATGTTCTTCTTTGCCTGTCCTGTAAAGACCTTCCAGGGTCTTTAATCCATTCAGAAAAAAAAAAAAAGATGTCTGTTTATTTCTCTCACAAAATAACAATTTAACTAGAAATTGACTTAATTAAAAATAATATATCCTCAACTAGTATTGATTGATTTAATCAATTAATTAAGAGTTAATAGGGTGATCTGATTAAAAAATGGGCAGGGGAACTGAATAGACATTTTTCCAAAGAAGACATACAAATGGCCAGCAGATGCATGAAAGGTGCTCAACATCACTAATCATCAGGGAAATGCAAATCAAAACCACAATGAGATATCACCTCACACCTGTTAGAACAGCTATTATCAAAAAGATAAGAGATAATTGTTCTTGAGGATGTGGACAGAAGTGAACCCTTGTGCATGGTTGGTGGGAATATGAATTGGTGCAGCCACTGTGGAAAACAATATAAAATTTCCCCCCAAAATTAAAAATAGAACTACCACACGATCCAGTAATTCTACTTCTGGGTATATATCCAAAGGAAGCGAAATCACTATCTCAAAAAGATATCTGCACCTCAATGTTCATTGCAGCATTATTTACAATAGCTGATACATAGAAACAACCTAAGTGTCCATAGATGGGTGACTGGATAAAGAAAATATCGTGTGGAATATTATTCAGCCATAAAAATGAAGGAGATCCTGCCATTTGTGACAACATGGATGGATCCTGAGGGTATTATGCTAAGTGAGATAAGTCAGACAGAGAAAGACAAATACTGTGTGATCTGACTTATATCTGAAAAAAATGAACTCATAGAAAAAGAGACCAGATTGGTGGTTGCCAGAGGCAGGAGGTGGGGCAGGGGTGGGCAGATGGGTGAGGGTGGTCAAAAAAGTTATGAGATAAATAAGTTCTGGGGATGCAATGTACAACATGGTGACTATAGTTAATGATACTGTATTGTATATTTGAAAATTGTTGAGAGTAGATCTTTAAAGTTCTCATCACACACACATAAATTGTAACTACGTGAGGTGATGGTCAACTAAACTTATTGTACAATATATACATATATAACCTTATAGTTATATATAGTTTGCAATATAGACATATATAAAATTATTATGCTGTATGCCTTAAACAAGTACAATGTTATATGTCAAGTTAAATGATTGATTAATTAATTAAAATTAAATGAAAGAGTTAGTAGTAGACTGCAGGCTTAAACTATACCAGTAGGAGTAGAGGGATGGGATAGAGAAGATGATGATCTCACAGTGTGATTCACTGCTTGGGCAATATCTTGAGTTACTGTGGTCAGTCTGAGAGTTGTCTTTTAGGAGGCACGTTGATAAACTAGAATGAGTCATGAGGACAATGTCATGTTGTTGTAGCATTTGAGAACCCTGCTACATGAAACATGGCTGAAGAAGCTGGAGATATCAATGCTTGAAAAGAGGACAATGATGGGAACACCTGTGACTTCAACTTTCTGAAGTTGACATAGAGATTTGGCTTCCTCTAGTGCGTCCATGAATAGAATTTGGGATCTTTGAAACATTGTACCTCAAATCACATTATTCTCATGTGTTAAAATCACTCCCAAGGTCTCATTGTTCTCACAGGCTTCACTCTATCTGACATCATAGGTACCACCATGCCGCTCACTCACTAGGGGCCAGACACATTGGGTTTTGCTGTTCCTTCAATACATAAAATCCAAACCCACCTCAGGACTCTTGTACTTACTGTTCCTTAACTGAACAAGATACTAAATGAACAAATACATGAAACATTAGTAGTGGGACTTGGATAAAGATAGCAGATTTTGCTCAATACAAGGAAGAACTGAGAATCAGAGCCTAAAATCCAGAGGCCTGGCAGAAAATGAAGACTGTCCATCTGGAATGATTAATGTGAGGGCTAATAGCCTCCCGCCAGTGAAGTTGTAGAAGGTGACTTGGTTGCTTTGGGTTGTATGGGACAGAAACTCATCATAAATTGCCTTAGGCCCAAAGGGGAATATCCTGGTTTATTTAACTGAAAAGTTCCAGCATGGCTGAATCCATGTAATTGAATAACATCCATAGAGACGATATTTGTTCCAACCACAACTCTGCTACTCTCTGTCTTTAAGGCTGCCTCTAAGTGGAGGCAAGGTAGCCTCCAGAAGTTTCAGGATTACATCCTGCCTGATTAGCAACCCTACAAGAAAGACAGTTGCTACTCCCTAAAAACCCCAGCAATAGTCCCAGGATTAAGTATGTTTGGTTTGACTTGGGCCACATGTCCACCCTCAGCCAACCCCTGAGCCATGGAGATGTGATACTTTCAGTTGCTGCTTCTGGGACTGGTGATAAATCACACCTATCACTGAAGACAGAGGTAGAATCAGCCTCACCAGAACTACATAAAATGAAATTGTGGGAGGGCTGGTTGCCCAAAATAAAATAAGGGAGTAGCTAACGGAAGACAAAAGAAAGGGATGCTGAAAAGACAAAAATATGAGATTCCTGTTATAAATGATGTTCAAGGTTTTTATAACTGGAAAAAAAAAAACAGATTGCCTGACTTCTAAGAATGCATCTGACTCTGTGTTCTATAATAGAGCAAAAGCCATTCATTTGTCTTCACCTGCTCTGGTCCATCTCTCAGGAAGATACTGTCACATCTGGTGGCTTGACATGAAGGCAAAATAATTTGTTTGTGGCAGATGCACGACAGATGTTAGGGAAGGGAAGAGAAAGCTGGACCTGATCTGAGATCAGAATGGGTAAGAGTTGGGGGACATGACCCAGATGCAGAGCCTGGCTCTGGAGGTACTCCTCTGTGTGGGCTACTGAGAGAACATTGTCATCTTGCTCACAATTCCAGAAATAATTGGAATCAAGAACCCTGAGCCCTCATGCTTCTTCTCAGCAGCCCAGAACCTCTCACTCTTAGGCTCAATCTGTCTATGCTTCTTTGAACGCGGCTACCTGACTTAGGTTTATGGATCCCCCTACTCCTATAAAACCTATCTCAAGTCCCAGTGTGTAAGGACTTTGCTCCAACCAGTATTCCCCGTGTTAAATGGGCAACAGCGTTTTGATATCTTACCCTTCTCAGGGTAGTACCTTTGCATAGTAAGATGTTTCTTTGCCAGAAAGTGTTCCAGTTGAATGTAAACTGGAATTCAGAGTTGCAAATGGTAAATAAGTGAATGGTTGACCCTTCCCTCACCGTACCACCAGCAATTTCCTTGTATAAAGCAATTAGAAAGCTCCCCTTGATAGGGAAGTTTTGGGCTGGTCTCAGGAGTTGGGGACAGATTAAAAAGAGATGGTGAGGGCTGCATTGTCCCTGGCTCAGCCTGGCTCTAGGGACTAGATCTGAACCGGCAAAGATGAAGGCTATGGGCAATTTTCATAAATAATTTTGTGAGTTACAGTTACAGAAATATTTACCCACAGCGTTGGTGAGCCCAGGTGGCAAGGTGGGAAAAGGAGCTGGAGTGAGAGACAGTCTTCATTTCTGAAAGGAAGCCAGCTTCGCTTTGGGCATTGATGAGGGCTTACATTAAAGCAGCTACATTTGTGGTAGAAAGAAGTGACCAAGGAGAGCTGGATAGAGAAGAGTGAGCGATCAGATGGGGGAGTGAGAAAGAGAGAGAACCAGGGTCACTCCCTAGTTTTTGTCCCAGTGTCTGTGTAGATGGAGATAATGGATGCCATTTACCAAGTTGGGGAATATAGGAGGAGTTTAGGTAAAATCTCATTAATTGAACATATTTATTAGTAAGCATGTCTATGCAATTCCAGTTCATTTTGAATGTAACTAATATTTATATCCAAGAATTGAGTCTATGTCTCTGTGTGAATCTGACTGTACGTATGTGTGTCAGTGGGTCTGTGTGTACAGCCAGTGGGGTCTGCAAGGAAGGGTAAGGAAGGGTTCAGATCTGAGATTCAAATGACAGAGTGACATTAGCCAAACAAACCCACTCCACTCCCCAGGGGAGAGTAAATATTCTCATTTGGGTAGTAATATATTTATGAAATCAGGATAAAAGGTTGACTATGAGAGTGATACAGCAATAAAAGTATTCCACTTTCTTAGATTACATTTTGGTTGTTTGAAATTCTACTACATTGAGAAAAATGCTCAGTGTCAACATAGGTGAAGTTTTTTCAATTGTTTCAAGAATGGTTATGGTTTTGGCTTCCTTTGTGACCACTTTATGTTACATTATTTTCAGGAGTTAAAAATAAAAGCCTTCTGGTTTTTTTTTTTTTTTTTTTTTGTGATACGCGGGCCTCTCACTGTTGTGGCCTCTCCCGTTGCGGAGCACAGGCTCTGGACGCTCAGGCTCAGCGGCCATGGCTCACGGGCCCAGCCGCTCTGCGGCATGTGGGATCTTCCCGGACCGGGGCACGAACCCGTGTCCCCTGCATCGGCAGGCGGACTCTCAACCACTGCGCCACCAGGGAAGCCCAAGCCTTCTCTTTTGAATACGTATTATTAGCTAGAAAAGCTACATTATATCCTATATAATTTTTACTGAAGTATAGTTGATTTACAATACTGTGTTATTTTCAGGTGTACAAAAAAGTTTTTAATATAATATTAGCTAAAATTCATTGAATGTCTCCCATACGCCAGGCATTACCCTAGCTTTTGATTGTGTATTATTCATTGAATCCATGTTGACTCCTTAAGATCAGTAGGTACCATTCACAGTTCCATTTTACACATGAGGCAACTGAGGATCAAAGTAGTTAAGTAACTTATTGAAGATGACAGAGCTAGCAAGTAATAAGGCTAAGGTTTGAATTCTAATAGTCTGACTGCTCAGCCCAGCAATGAATCATATCAACACGTGTGTTAGGCAGCCTCTAAGATGCCCCCAATAATCCCCTCCTCCTTGTATTCACACCTTAGTGTAATTCCCTCCCCCTTGCATGTGGGCCGGGTCTAGAGAATTCCTTCTAATGAATAGAATATGGCAAAAATAATGGGATGTTACTTCCAAGATTAGGCTAGGCTATGGTCTAAATGTTTGTGTCTACCCCCCGCAACAATTCATATGTTGCAATCCTAACCCCCAAAGATGATGGCCTGAGTAGGTGGGGCCTCTGGGATATGTGTAAGTCATGAATGTGGAGACCCCTTGAGTGCTTTCTGAAAGAGGCTCCAGAGAGAACCCTTGCACCTTCTGCCAAGTGAGGATATAGTGAGAAGTCTCCAACCCAGAGAGGACCCTCACCCAACTCTACTGGCACCCGGATCTCACCTTCCTCCTCCAGAACTGTGAGCCATAAATTAACTGTTCATAAGCTGCTCAGTCTTTGGTGCTCCGTCATAGCAGCCAAATGGATTAAGGCAGGTTACAATAAGACCGCAGCATCCAGCCTGCTCGCTCTCTCTCTTTCTCTCTCTCTCTAACTCTCTTGTTCATTTGGCAGAAGCCAGATGCCTGGTTGTGAGCTGCACAGTGGAGCACCTTACAAGGCAAGACGAGTAACTGAGGCCCTCAGTCCAACAACCCTTGGGGGACTGGATCTGGCCAACGAGGCTGTGAGGGAACCAGGAGGCCGACCCTTCGGCCTCAGACTCAAGATGACTGCTGCCTCATGGGAGACACGGAAAAAGAGGCACCCAGCTCCACCACATCCACATTCCCCACCCACGGAAACTGTGAAACCTCAATATTTGCTGTTTTAAGCCACTAAATGTGAGAGTAATTTGTTACTCAGGAATAGATCATGAATAAAACACATCAATAAACTAAGATTCTGACCGCTTCCTTTCTCCTTTGCCTTACACCTTGCTCTGTATCTTATTTGCCTTTCTCCTCCTGACACACCCTGTCCTGTAAATTGTTCGTCAGGGCAGCGGGGGCTGTGATTTCAGAGCTCTTCCTTCACAGTGTTCCAGCAAGATGATTGTGGGATGTGCCGTCTGTGCCTAAGTCCTCTATGCCCCATCTTTAAAGTTCCCATCCTGCCTCGCAATGTTTAGAAGAACAAATACATTA
Source organism: Leucopleurus acutus (assembly GCF_964270905.1). NCBI lineage: Eukaryota > Metazoa > Chordata > Mammalia > Artiodactyla > Delphinidae > Leucopleurus > Leucopleurus acutus. The sequence goes on along the minus strand of NC_139159.1, from coordinate 54,208,728 downwards.
CATGGGTAAACACTTGGGGAAAAAAAATGACAAAGAACAAAAGCTCTATAGCCAGTTTACGGTACCATTGGCAGCAGCATCTGCCTGTTAATGTTATTTTCCTAAGCACCTAATTTCTTTTTTTTATTAAATAATGATTGCCTTCCTACAAGTCGTTCTCTGAAATACCGACTTCTTTTCTGCTTCCGACAAAAGAAGGTTTAGAAGCATGGGTTTTGGATCCATATAGACCTGGATCCAGAGACCTCCTTCACTAGCTAAACGCCATCGTCACTTAGGGGAGTGAACATGTAAACATGTCTGAGACTTAATTTCTTCATTTGTTAAATAGAATAATAACACTAATGTTAACTTTTTTTAACTGAAGTATGTGTGAGTATGTGAAGGGGAGAGAGAGAGAGAGAGAGAGAGAGAGAGAGAGAGAGAGAGACAAAGAGAGATCTCTTTCTTTTTTCGGGAAAGGTAAAAGGGCCATTGTATTTCCTATCCTTTAGGAACCCAAACCAGGAGCTTCTGGAAGATAATCTCTCTTTCAATATTTCCTGGAATTCTCAGCTTATTTAGAGTTGACTTTAAATACCCCTGAAGAGAGAGGGGAGCAGAGAGCAGGGGAAGCCCCAGGCAGGGAACGGTAAGAAAACTGAGTATGTACACCTGGGAAGGTGTTCTGTGTGTACCTGGGAGGCTCGTTCCCTGGTCTTACAAAGACTCTGTAGAGCATCATGTGCCCAGGGTAGCCCCAGAGTAGCAGAATCAGCTGCCTTTCAGGATACTACCGGGCATCTCAGTTCTAACCACTGTGACCCTCTCTGGATTCTTTGCTCTGCAAAAGAAACTGAGGACTTTTGCATCACTTGGAGGCAGGTAAACTAATGAGAGAGTAACTAAAGATGGAGAATTAATTCCCTCTAGGCTGCATGAACCCTAGAGCTGGATGTCTGAAGATGATTTAAAGGTAGGAACGTAATGAGATTTCCCTTAACTCCCAAGTGGTGGTTAAAAATATACACTCACATGCTTGTAGAGAGGCATAGAATGTTCTCCCTGTTGGCACAGAGGGCCTTGGAAGCACCTTCCAAGAGGCCTGTATTGATGGAGCACTGTTATTGCTTAAGACACATGTTTTCATGGATGAACTGCTCTTATGCTCCGTGCAAAAGGCTGATTACTTTCTCCCTAGAGCCTGAGCATTTTCCAGGCTTTATTCATTCCTAGCCTGATAGTTGAGCAAGATATGCTTGTACAGATAAGACAAATATGACCTCGTTCCAGGACTCCGATATAAAACTTGTGATTTTCATCGCTCTTTGGGTTACCATCATTTAGGGTGAAGATTTTCCAAAAGGCCAAGTTATCATTTTTGGCTTATGATGACTCCCCAGAGGGTGATCACTGATTCCAGATAGAGACGCTGATTCTGCTTTGGGAGCTATTTGCAAAGGAGCTTTAATTAGGTGCTGAGCTCGTCATCAATCCTCAGCAACCTAAATTAGACATTCTATTCCCCCGAGAGTCCCTCAGTACTGAGTTCTCAGCCTCTTCCCTCTTCCCATCTCCAAAGTCAGTAGGAGATTGTCCTGTGTGAGGACCAATAACACTGTTACAAAACTTGCCTTTTAGGTCTCAGTGGTTCTAAGTCATGCTGCAGTCTGAAAGCTGAACTATAGTTAATGACTTGATTTTTATAATATTTAACAGGCTTTAAGGGAGTTTAACTATTCAGAGTTGAATCTGGAAGCACTTCAACTCAGCTATCTTTCAAAGATGTTTATTTTCTGTATTTCTGGCAGTGTTTTGTTAAGAAATGCTGCCGACACGCTCTCTCAGTAGTGGCATTCCAGACCCCTGTAAAAACCCCTGAGATGAGAGAAATAAAGGCCATGTCGGACAAAGGCCAAACTTACACAGAATGCTGGGAATTTAAATCAATGTAAGGACATCTGAGTATAACAAAATGAGTCTCCCTTCTTTGCCACGTTGGAAAATGCTTTGTAATTCTAGGAATAAATTATCAATGTTTCTTTATGAAAAACAGGACTTTCCTAAAGGGAAGACAAAAGGAGATTTTATAATAAAACTTGTGCAACTTGGGCCACAGGACTCTCATCTTAAGAAAAGCTTTGAGGACCGATACCTTAAAGGATTATCAGAAGGAAATGGAATGGTTTTAAGATCTAACCGCAAAGCACAATTTTTTTTTAAAAAATGCAGGTGTGAAAGTTAGCTGTCAGTATTATGCATTAAATGCTTCCTGGCTTGGAATTATTTTCTTAGTTTACACCTTTTCCTTTGCAAGGAGGTGGGCAAGTGTTTCCTTTGCTGGTATCAGCAAAAATACCGCGTATCTTGAGCGAAGGCCTTTTATTTTCTACCTTATTAGACTGAAATCAATAGCCTTTTGTTCATTCAAATTTCACCACTCATCTTGTTTCTTCCTAGCTGTTTGAACTTGACACATTACTAAAATAAATCCATATGCTTTCTGTGATAAGCTAAGTCAAAGAGCTTCTTCTGATTGCATTTTGAATTGTTTCCTCTCGAAATGTTCATGCTCAGTTTGTTACTGTGATCACCATCTGTACATATCTTATTTCTCTTGAATTTGCTGATGGACAGGAGAACTAGCTCTTCTCCTAAAAACTGGTCCTTTTAAACTGGCTTGAAGAATTTTCAAGAACAGGGGTTAGAGACCAACATTGTTTAACATTCTTCCTTTCATCATTGCTTATTTACTGGGGTCATATCACGTATTATAAATTTTTGGAAAACAATAATTATATCTAATAATGCTTTATAGTTTAAAACATTTTGAATTATTTTATATTATTCACACAATTTCACATGTACAAAAAAGAAACACAGAATTCGCTGACTCCCCCAAGATGCCTCAAAAATGTCATAGCAAAGTCAAGGCTTGAGCCAAGTATCTCACTCTTCAATCCTGATTCTGCTTCTGAACTTGCCATACTGGTAAACAGCACTGACATTCTCCCTGTAGCTCAAGCAGAAACCTGGCAGGAACACTGGTGCCTCTTTCTCATTATCCTCCCTGTGCAAGACACACCACTTTTCTGAATCCTCCCCTCCAGCTCTACCACCTCTTGGCTCAATTTATCTAGACCAAGGCACAAGTCCCCTCTAGTTTTGATGCCTAGAGGAGCTCTCTACAATATAACAGCCAGAGTAACCTTTCAAAATTACAAATATGATCAAGTTACCTTTCAGTTTGATTTTCTTTAATAGTTCTCTATTACCTAAACCCTGAACATCATTGCATTAATGGAGGAGTATTTTGATATTAACTAATTATTCCTTTTATTTTAAGAAAAAATTTGCAATAAAGTTTTCCTCTATTTGCAAAAAGTGTTCCAACAATCAACACATAGAGAAAACAGTAGTAAGATGGTGGAAAGAACAGTATAATGAACCCTCATGGGCTATCACTTAGCTTCAACAATGATGAACATAGGGCTAATCTTTTTTTTTAAACATCGTTATTGGAGTATAGTTGCTTTACAATGGTGTTTTTCTGCTTTATAACAAAGTGAATCAGTTATATATATACATATATCCCCATATCTCCTCCCTCTTGCGTCTCCCTCCCTCCCACCCTCCCTATCCCACCCCTCTAGGCGGTCACAAAGCACCAAGCTGATCTCCCCGTGCTATGCGGCTGCTGCCCGCTAGCTAGCTATTTTATGTTTGGTAGTGTATATATGTCCATGCCACTCTCTCACTTCGTCCCAGCTTCCCCTTCCCCCTCCCCGTATCCTCAAGTCCTTCTCTAGTAGGTCTGAATCTTTATTCCCGTCTTGCCCCTAGGTTCTTCATGGCTAATCTTGCTTCATTTGTACTTTCCGACTCCTTCCCTCCCCCCACCCACCGGTACCCTTTGCTGGGATTAATTTAAAGCAAGTCTCAGACAATCTACTGTGTTTTCCTTTATCAGCAATGTCTTTCTTTTCCCTGATTTCAGGCCTGAGTGGAGGGAGCCCATCCGGAGATGGAGCACTCAGGGACTGACAGAGTATTGGCTTTCAAACATCAAAGTAGGCTTTAGAAACTCTCACCAGAGACAAGGTTTTGTTTTTCTTTTTAAAGAAAAAGCTTATGTAAAGGAATAGATCTGGAAGAATAGATCACAATGTAAAAGTCCATTTTCTTATCCCAGGTTCTAGAAGACAGAGGCAGGTAGACAGGGGACAAGCAAGCATACATACACATGAAATCCCAAGGACGGCGGCTGTGTCCTGACCCTCGGCGAGTCTTCTGGTGGAGAGAAGTTAGAAAACTCCACATTTGGGGGCATAGGGGCTGAAGAAGAAAGTATACCTGTGACATTATGTCCATCTAAACCCCAGGGGGCACTTTGTGACACTATGGTGTGTAAATAATAGGATAAGAAAGGTTGCTTGGCATGTCAGGTCAGAAATGTACAGATTTTCTGGAGGATTTCAGCATTGTCAAGAGAGAGCTAGACAATCTGGAGGGACTACACGGTTGAGACAAGGAAGACAGTGAGAGATCTGAGTAGACAGAGAGTCATGGACTTCTTAGAAATTGCCAACCGTAGGGAGATTCAGCAGCTGATGGACCCTCAGATGCTGTCACCCTTTGAATCAACCTCAAGGGAAGGGGAGAGGACAGGCCCTGAGTTGACTGATATGCTGAGTTGTCTCATACTCACTGTTTTGCCATCAGGTGAAATAAGAGACTAAGATAGAAACTGCATTTATCTATGGAAAGTAGAGTACCTCTGAGTGTGTACCCCTTCACAGAGAAGTCATCAGCATTCAGACTTTCTCCCTTTCTCTTTCTTCCCAGTTATGCTCTACCTCTGGTCCCTGTTTTCCTCTCGCTTGGCTTTGTTGTCAGGCACACTCTGGGTTGGCGATGGTTGCTGGAAGCTTCAAGCATACATATAACCTATTGGCAATTCAAGGGTAAAGAAAGCACCTCCTTTCCAATAGCTTCCCCCAAAGCACCAGCACTAAGTCTGATGGAAGTGTTTTACAACGTGTCCCTGGACCGATCACTGGTTGTTGAGTTGGATGTGCTCATATGGCTGGCCTGAGTTCATGGCCGCACTGTAGCTGGGGACGGAGTCAGCTGATCTCCACTTCCCAAGGGAGAATGAAGGTGATGTTCCCGGGAAGGCAAAAAGATACAGAAAAGGTTGAAATAACATAAATATTTAATAAAAATATTTGCTTAAATGAGTGGAAGAGCACTTCAAAATCCAACGCCAGGGACTTCCCTGGTGGCACAGTGGTTAAGAATCTGCCTGCCAATGCAGGAGACACAGGTTCGATCCCTGGTCTGGGAAGATCCCGTATGCCACGGAGTAACTAAGCCGGTGCACAACAACTACTGAGCCTGATCTCTAGAGCCCACGAGCCACAACTACTGAGCCCGCATGCCACAACTACTGAGCCTATGTGCCTAGAGCCTGTGCTCCACAACAAGAGAAGCCACCACAGTGAGAAGCCCACACACAGCAACGAGGAGTAGCCTTGCTCGCCGCAACTAGGAAAAGCCTGCGCACAGCAATGAAGACTCAATGCAGCCAAAAATAAATTTAAAAATAAATAAATTTTTTAAAGAATCCAATGCCAGGGCTTCCCTGGTGGCGCAGTGGTTGACAGTCCGCCTGCCGATGCAGGGGACGCAGGTTCGTGCCCCGGTCCGGGAAGATCCCATGTGCCGCGGAGCGGCTGGTCCCGTGAGCCATGGCCGCTGAGCCTGCGCGTCGGGAGCCTGCGCTCCACAACGGGAGAGGCCGCAGCGGTGAGAGGCCTGCGTACCGCAAAAAAAAAAAAAAAAAAAAAAAAAAAAATCCAATGCCAGGACTCTTGCAACTATACTATGTTGCCTCTGTCTTTATTCCATACACTAACATCCTTTACTGAATAAGAAGTCAGAACTTGGCCACCCTAAAATGACATTAGCTCTGTAAGATGGTAAGCTAATTATGACACATTTTCTGCAAGATTTATGAATTTTTAATGGTACTTCTATGGTACCTAGCTTTCAAGATTTAAAATCTTATAAAAATTTAATACTGAGCTCTTAAGTGTCAAGAGAGTGGCAGAAGTGAGACGAGAGACTGAATTTTAAAGTAAGCAATCTGACCAGTTCTAAGTGACATGTGAATTTAGGGAGACTCACACATCCTGAAAAAAAAATAATTTTATTTATTCATGAAGTTTCTGAGTTCTCCTCAGACTTACCACTTATAGTCAAGTGCCTACTGAATCTGTTGGGCAATGAGTCACCTCTGGTTATTCCCCAAGATAGACTACAAGCTCCATGAATGCAGGACCTGTCCTCACCCTGCACCCCCTGTTTAGCATAGGCTGGTCACATGGCAGAACCTCAGTGAGTACTTACTGAATGAATGAATGGATGAATGAAGTATGAGCAGTGGTTTAGATGAAGAAAAGTAGTGCAGACACATTCAATTTTGACTTATAGAATGTTATTTTTAAGTTGAATTTGTTTTTTCATACTTTCTGTGGGTTGGTATTAGAATTATATTGCATCTGCATTTCTTCCCTCATGGTGGGTATAATGCTTGTTCATAATAATAGCCAACATATTTTGAATCTTACAGTGTAGTAGGCACTTTTGTAAGTATAGTTCACTTCATCCCTGCAACAATTCTAGGAGCTTCTGTTATTACATGTATGGTTTCTTTTCCCCTCTGACCAGGGATCGAACCTGGGCCTTGGGCAGTGAAAGAGCTGAGTTAAGTCCTAACCATTGGACTGCCAGGGAATCCCCTACATGTATTTTTATTACAAAGCTCGTTGCTTGTAGAGTGCTGGGATTTGAGTCTGGCAGTGGGATTTCTAAGTATGTATTCTAGCCACTAGGCTTACAGGGCCTTTCATAAATACTTGCTTGTCATATGTTTCTCTCTTAGAATGAAAATGCTGTAATACTGTCTTATCCACCACACCTGCACAGGGCTTGGCTCAAGTTAATTGTGTCTAATGAAACAAGGGATTAATTAGCTCATTTCCTTAGCACACACTGATTGATAGGAAAGAGGAGCTGAGCTAGGCATCAGAGATTTTACAGATTTCTTAGACGATGTAGAGAGCATATAATACATTATGACAAATAAGAATAGCTAAATATTTAATGGAGATTGAAGACAGACAGGTATAGATACAGGTATTCAGCATTTATAGTCTGCTTTTAGTTAGAATTACTTCTTCTCAACCCTAGACTTGAATAATAAAATCATCATATTTTAGGTCCGGTGGTATACATGTCACAGTTAATCAAAATTTTGATACTTTTCTACAGAAGAAAACAATTTTTACTTTACTGGCTTTTCTGAATTATTTCTTATAAGTCCACTTGTAGACACAATGGAATGGAAGAAATATTTCTACACCTGAAATACTTAGGTCTATCGTAATTGACATTTTATTCTAAATCATCAGCACTCTACACATTAAAAGAATGATGTAATAAGTTATGAGGAATATTGGTATCAAGTGTTTTTAAATATTCATGTTTATGAGCCATCAAGTGCAATAGTCTTCAGCATTTCCTTAATTATGCCAAGTATAAGTGAGAAACACAAAGATAAATCATAGCAAGGATTACATTAATCGTGTATTTCATAATTGCCTTAAGATTTCAGTTGTTCTTTAGAGTTTTAGTCTGTCCAACAGGTGTTTTAGCTCTCATGGGTCCCTCTAGCTACACATCTGGTTTATTTCATTTTTTGTGTGTGGGAGCTAAAAGCAAATTATCTTTGGAGGTCCAAAACAAACTCGATATTTAATTTGGATAAGTCATCCAAACTGATGTTGGATATTCATATAATTAGGTACTTAGTTTGTGGAATAAAAAAAGAAAGGATTTTGCAATTTCAAGGAATCTCCACTGAGGTTGCAGATGCTGGAACAGAGGTGTAATTATATGATTTAATTTTCTAGTAATTGCTCGCATTTTCTACTTCAAGGTAGCAATCTCCTTTAACTCCATCCATGTTGAAGTCCGTAACTTTTCAGTCACTTTGCCTCAGGTTAGATCTGCAGATCCAGGGGCATAAGAGTGCGTATATGAGTCTGGTGTGTTATCTTCATCTCTCCATTCTCCTTTTCTCTCGGTGTGCTACCCCTGGTGCTGCTACCCTAGGGAGGAGGTAGAGGACCAATGATACTTTGTTAGGTGAAGGGAAAGTAGAGACCCTCTTCATCTGTTGGTCTAAAAAAATCAAATTAAGGACTGCGCCTGAGGTGTGCAGGATCCTGAGAGAGCAAATATATTTTAGTGGGGTCCCTGTCTAACAAACAATTTGGTTAAAAATATACTACAACATTCATGGACTCATACAAGATATAGTGATTTATCAATGAAGATTAAATAATGGATTGAAAGGATGTATTTACATATTTGTTTATTGTCCAATCAGTGCAAGTAAAGATTCTTCACAGTGTCCACACCCCATCTCTTTCTGCTGAGGTCCAGGAACCATCTTTTTGTGTTCTTTATTCTCAAGTGTGCTGTTTCCAGCTAATTTCATATCTCCCACTGTGAGATAAAGGTAGCAAGGCTGTTATTAGTCACAATGTGGGCTCCTGGGAACGTGTTTGTATTGACACAATATCGATCAGCTTGCCTTTGCAGTTCTCTGATGCCGTGTACTAATGCCAGTTGTGTCATTACTCACGAGGCTGCATTATCCTGTGGACAGTAGCTTCCAGGGACTCACTCAAAGGTTCTTACTTTGCTTTCTTGATGATGGCATATGCAACTTCATCCAGAGTATGCAGGAAAATGTGAACAATAATTTGTTTTCTGAATATGTTAAATTTATCATTCGAAATTTTACAGCGCAAACCTAGGACAATTCATCTTCCTTCCAGGTCTTTTCTTGAACTTGTCAGGACCACAATCACTGCACTCCTAGAATGTGAAGTCTTCATTAGGGAAGTCATCCAGATACAAGATACTAGCATCCTCATTTGGACACATCTGTTGCTTATTTGTAGGGCTACAGGCCCTACAAAATTTCATGGCACGGAAAGTCCAGCTGAGGCTTTCTCCTCACCTCAGCAATGACGAAAAGTGGGCTACCTCACACTACTGTTGTCACCCTTCACCAAGCAAGTAGCCCTCTGTGGGTCAATGAAGATGCTTAGACTCAGGCACCATTCCACCTCTCTGGTTCTTGACCCATTGGAGAAAGCCAAATAATGGGAACTGGGTGACCCCTGACATACTCCCTTTCTTGGCTCTGACATCTTTCTTTACAGTAGCACCAGGACAGTTCAGAACTCAGCAAATTTCAGAAAAGAAATTCAGTATCTAAATTAGTGGAAGGAAGATGGCCATGGGTACTCCCACTCTAAAGGAAAAAGAGAACAGATTGAAGAAGTGACTGGGCGAGAGAGAGGCATGGACATATATACACTAACAAACGTAAGGTAGATAGCTAAGTGGGAAGCAGCCGCATAGCACAGGGAGATCAGCTCTGTGCTTTGTGACCGCCTGGAGGGGTGGGATAGGGAGGGTGGCAGGGAGGGAGATGCAAGAGGGAAGAGATATGGGAACATATGTATATGTATAACTGATTTACTTTGTTATAAAGCAGAAACTAACACACCATTGTAAAGCAATTATACCCCAATAAAGATGTTAAAAAAAAAAAAGAAGAGGAGAAATGGGGACAGGATTTGCTTCCCCCAGTTTCTCTCACAGATGCTATTTTCTAAAAAATACCTTGCTGCCCAAATTCCATCTGAGCATCTGCTTCCAGAGAGTCCAGCTGGCAATACTCCTTAACCCACTTTTTATAGACTGGGTGGCAGTGGAAGGGGAGGGGGAGGTTTCAGAGATAGTTCCCACTGGGTCAGTGTTGGGCTTCATGTTTCCATAAGGGACAGTGTGAGGTTTTAGTTTTTTTCTTCCTCCCTCCTGCTCTTCCTTTCTCTCTCACACTCTCTCCCTCTCTCCACCCCCACCCCCGCCCCACACTTTCTTTTTCTCAGTTGTGGTTCTGGTTGCTGTTTCCTAGAGAAGACGAAACACAGACTCGCCATCACATATCACCTTAGTTCCACAGGTATTAGTTACTTTGTATCCCAATCAGACTGTAAGCCTTTGGAGGGCAGGAACTCATCTTAATATTTTTGTATCTTTCCTGAAACTAATACAGTTCTGAGCACATAATTAGTGCTTAATATATATATATTTTTTGCGGTATGCGGGCCTCTCACTGCTGTGGCCTCTCCTGTTGCGGAGCACAGGCTCCGGACACGCAGGCTCAGCGGCCATAGCTCACGGGCCCAGCCGCTCCGCGGCATGTGGGATCTTCCTGGACTGGGGCATGAACCCGTGTCCTCTGAATCGCCAGGTGGACTCTCAACCACTGCGCCACCAGGGAAGCCCAATATATTTTTTCTTTTGTTTGTTTAGAACAAAGTTATCCAACTTTGTTCTAAACTTCTAAACTTTGTTTAGAAGTTATCCAACTTATCTAGTTCTCTGATTGTTCTGAGGTTGTATACATTCCTCTTTCCAGGCCCACTAATGCAGCCCTCAGTAGCCACCACCCTCTCTTGCAAGGACTACTGCTCCACACTCTTGAGATCATCTTTCCTCTCTTGTGCCTCCTCAGGCTGATTTTTGGTTTTATGGCTCAGGAGTCATGTCTATGTTTTCTAATATTTTTAAATTTCCATTTTCCATTTCTTGGTTTTATTTTTTATTTTATCAGCATTGACCTCACTCCAGGACTTTTACCCAACATGGCACATAATTCTGGGTCTCCTGTTTGCTCTCCTTTAACCACTTAGGATAGTCAAAGTACACCTGAATGCAGAGATGAAATGTCAACAGAAGGCAGCTGGTCAGACACTGGCTGGGATGTAGCTCCTGATCTTCCCTGTCAGTGAACTCTTTTGCCAGTGAAGAGCTTTCTGATTCATTGCTTTTAGACTGCTCCATTGGATAATAAGCCCAACTACTGGAGCAATGAGAATTTAGGAATTTAGTCTAATGAGAATTTAGGAATATATTCCTCAAGTACCTGTGAGATTGGGTGACCCCAAATCTACATCAAGAACAAGAGCAGAGTGGCGCAGTGGTTGAGAGTCCGCCTGCCGATGCAGGGGACACGGGTTCGTGCCCCGGTCCGGGAAGATCCCACATGCCACGGAGCGGCTGGGCCCGTGAGCCATGGCCGCTGAGCCTGTGGGTCCGGAGCCTGTGCTCCACAACGGGAGAGGCCACAGCAGTGAGAGGCCCGCGTACCGCAGAAAAAAAAAAGAACAAGAGCAGAGATGCACCCTGGCCTCTTCACTCTAGATATCTGTCTTGGTATCTCTTTTGTTCAGTCCTGCTAAAAAGGAGTTAGATCAAACTCCCACCTTGTGTGAGCCTTTGATCTTAGACTGTCCTTGAGATCTAGAATAGGAGAGTGGATTGACTTAGATACCACAAGAACAAGTTGGTAGACATGCTCTGATGGCATGATCCCTATTTTGTTTCCTAATTTGGGGAACTAAATTAAGAAGAATACAGGGTAAAGGCAGACTATGAAGTATTTAGCTGGGGACAGTCAAGGACTTTTGGTAGGTAGGCAAACTGCTATGTCATCTCAGTGTAGGACTGACTATTTTCCTCACCACTCAAAGAACATAAAGTGCACATTTACTGAAGACAAATTTGAATGATTTTGTTTGAACATTGACACGGTGAAAAACTTGGAATATTCATCTTTCTATACATGTTCTTTGTGCGGAAATTAGTTCCTAGTTTAACATCTGGTTTTCTAAACCTTTCTTTATTGGTCACAAAGGTAATTAGAAATCCATTTCCTGGCAGCAGATTCCAAAATAGAAGCTAAGGACAATAAGGTCTTAATGAGGAAAGCACACATCTTACGTCCAAATAGCTTACTGAATGAAAAAAGTAAAAGCCAGACTCATTGTTTGTGTTTCTTCCTAAAACGGTAAAGACACACACATATGGACTACAGGTTCTCTGTCTTAACTTTTGGTTTTCTTCAACTTGTAAAATGATTCACACAATTGGGAATTATAACTAGTCTTAAAATATATAAAAATCTATATACTGGGACTTCCCTGGTGGTCCAGCAGGTAAGACTCTGCGCTCCCAATGCAGGGGGCCTGGGTTCGATCCCTGGTCAGGGAACTAGATCCTGCATGCCGCAACTAAGACCCAGCTCAGCCAAAATAAATAAATAAATATTAAAAATATATATATATATATACCTATATATACACACACATATATCTATATACATACTTATATACACATAAACATACATATATACCTCATATAGGTAATATTTATCTCAAACGTGTATAGCCAAGTTATGTGAAGCATAACCCAGTCATCTGAGCAATAATGTTGTCATTTAAAGCAGACTCCTCTGCATGTTTTGCTTTTTCAGAAAGTTGGAAATCAATCCCTGGAATTGAATTTTGTCATGCAACTTCTATGTAACTCTATCCCACAGTTTATCTCATAGAGAGAAGGAATAACTCAAAATTATTCTTCTTGATCATGACCTTATCTCATGGGAAGTGGAGAAATATTTGACCATGAATTTTCTAAAGCTATGGTAAATTCATTCGTATCAAATTTGGCCTGGTCATAGCACTTGATGCTCTCTAGTCACTTTGTCATGTAATACTCTCTCTACCCACACAGACTCCTTCAGTTTGGTTTGTCACTGAATTCATCAGAGTAAGGTGCTTTTAATGCAGCTAACAGTATAAAAAGGCTTGGGAGTAGTAATCCCCCAATATATACACATATATTGAGACTATAGGCTTGTAGTAACTTAACCCTGTTTATTGCCTAGGAGAATGGTTCCATATTCACTGACTCACTGTTCCTGGTGACTCTGTAGAACCTATCCACCATGACTAATGAGAATTGCCTGAAACTTTTTTTTTAATGCAGTTGCAAGTCGCTGAAAGGTTTAAAACAGAAGACATGCATGTATGTACACGTCTGTGCCCATTTTGATAACACGAGGGAAGAGATATCTGCCTGTGTATTTTGAATAGCATTTAGACTTAAAGTTCTGTTGTGTAGAGTATTGCAATCTGTAGCAGGCCCAGTATTCTTCATAAATGTAGTGTGTGTGTGTGTATATGTGTGAGCATGCACACGTGCACACGTGTGCACACGCGCACACACACACACACACACACACACACACACACCGGACTTAATTCAACTAGATATAGCAGTTTCTATAGCTGCTTCATTATCTTATTCAACAAATACTTTTCAGCATCTTTTGTGTGCCAGGCATGGTTTTAAGCACTGAAGATTGAATGGTGGACATAAAATCCCTCCATCAAAAGAGTTTATAATCTACTGCAACAGTTCTCAATCCTGGATGCACATAGAATTTTCTGAGAAGCATATTAAAAATCCTGATACTAGGCTCTACTCCCAAACCAATTATCTGGTGATGAGACCAAGTCACCAAGTATTTTTTAAAGTTTCCTGAATGATTCTAATATATGACCAAGATTGAGAACTGCTGTTCTAGGAGGAAGACAACCACTTAAACAGTGCTTATTTTGTGTCAGGCATAGTTTTAAGCACTTTACTGCTCTTTTAATTCCCACAGTAACGTCCCTTTTAATTCCCACTATAAACTTCTAAACTAGGTACTATTATATCCCCACTTGACAGTTGAGAAAACTGATACACAGAGAAATTGAGTAGATTTTCCAAGATCCCAGAGTTACTAAGTATCAGAACCACACTTGGGCAATCAGGATTTAACTGTTACTCCATGTTACCTGTGGCTTCAGGTGGTTGGTTCATACATTGGCCCCCGATTCAAGCCAGTCAATAATCTTCCCTAAGAATTTTTAGTGGCAGGAGTGGTGGGCATGGAAATCTAGGAAGCTGTTAGAGGACATAATGCCTCCTATGAGGAAAGACTTTCTATACTAGAGATGAAGCTGTTATGAATTGAGAAGCACAGCTGATGAACACTGAAAGCACCCAAGCAATACCTTTATTTTAGCTGTTTCTAAGGCCCAACCAGATCCCTGATCTTCCTGTGATTGGTCTATATAAACTTCAGCTGAATTCTGTTAACCATCAAATTCCCATTTTGTCTAAGCTAGTCCAAGTTGGGAGTTATTTGTGAGTAAAAGCATTGACTAATTCATTGTCCGTTGGCTATATTCTCTAAATACCACATTTAACTCACTCATGTAGCAATGTTGAATGAGTTTATCATCAACTCTACAACTTCATCATGATCTCAGAAACCTCTCCATTTGTGATGTTGAGACAGTTGCCTAACCTGTTACACAACAGCCGTGTCTTCAGTAGCAGTTGATTCCTTTTGTGGAATTGAAATCTCTCAAGAGCACCACTGATGGTGTTCATTCTGTCATTAAATATTTTAGCCCTTGCTGAATCCAGGATCTTAAGAAATCTTTTTATAGCCTAGGTGTTGATTCCATAAATGGTCAAGAACATATACAACACGCTTCTGTGCAGAATGTTTTGTTCCTTTGTTTTGATTTTGGATGTATATTAATTCAAGACTATACACTGATTGACATCAAGGCAGTCCTGCACATTCAGGCTACTGTGTGCAGCATGGAGTCTAATTTTCAGACTGTAGAATACATTAATTTGTCCCCCAGTGACATATAAGAGAGATTTTACACTGCCTGATGTTGTCCAGCTTTTCTTAAAAAAATAAGATTCCCTCAACTCTAGATGATGCTGTTTTAGGTAAAGAGCAAAATGGGTGAGAGATGAGCAAGCCTTCAGTGGAACATGTATTCAGCAGCTCAGATATACTCCAGGATTACTTTATCTTCCGTAACTGCATGAATAACGATAGGAGCCCAGAAGACCCTATGAAGCACTGTATTCACAACATTTATGAAGTCTCCCAACTGTTAGCAGCATTCTGGCTCCAACCTACCGACCCTTGGCATTGTAAATATCCACTTCCTTTTCTCTTTCCTCTTTCTATAGACCTCTACCCCAGTATATTACAACTTGATTTGTATTTAAAGCATTGCTAGTATTCTATTGTTAACCTTTTATGATTATGATTCCCTAAAGGGGCTTATCTTCAAACCTTACAATCTGTTTAGGCTGCAACAAATTAAAGGGTTAAGTTTTCTCCCTCTGGTTCCGCGCACTAGAAATTCCTGTGTACCAGTAGATGGCAGTAGAAATAAATAAGTCAAACAATGAATTACAAAGATGCAAAGAAATGATGCACTTTATCTAAATCTTCTTCCAGTTTCCCAGCCTCATATCTTCCTCATTTCATTCCTTTCTCCCTAATTTTGCAGAATAATTTATTGATGTTGCAATACTACTCTCAATTTGACTTCTGTGAAAGAATCAGAAAGGATGGAAACAGAGTTATATTTATTCTCTACATCATTTTTCCTGCCTTGGTGTTTGTCTGCCTCCAGGGAGGTCCTCTGGCAAGTCTTCCCACAGAAATCATTGGAAGACAATCCTTCGTCCTGGCTATAATGATAACATGAACTCATTAAGGAAATTATGATGGGTGACCCAGAAAGGGCAGGAGAGAGGTGATTAGAAAGTGTTGAGAGTAGTGATTCTCCAAGACTGGGGGGCAGGAAGGCTGCAGGTTCTGGGAGCAGTGGAGACCTGCATCTCCTCCCCATAGTGTGGGGAGCACACATGGACTTGGGTGTTGGATAAGAGTCAGGGCAATCCAGGGAGGATGGATAACTGAAGGTGCCAGTCCCAATATTTTGCTCTGTACAAGATTACTGGGATCTTCACCTGAACCTAGGGTAGGAGAAGCCCCAGAATAATAATGACTAAAACTGAAGTCTTGACACTCAATGTGATGTGAGCTTAGATTTATTTAGATTCATTACATTACTTTAGACCCTCAGGTTTCTAGTGCAAGTTCTATCCTTTGTAAAATCTTGGATTTTTATTCTGCAGAAACACCTTGTCCGATAATGGGTAGGGTTGCAACTTTGCCCTAGCAACTTCCTCTTCTGGAAGCTAAATCAGCCCTTCTGCTTTAATTCTTGTGACAAGTGAACACGGGAGACAAATGGGCCTGGCTTATAAGACATTATCTATACCTAAACTGTTCCCACCCACAATCTCAGTTCACAGACCAAGAAACTCAGGATACAAGAATTACGGTAAGACCTTTAAAACGTAAATCCACATTAACTACCTAAACTTAACTCCCACATCTGCCATCCCCCAAATATTTAAGAAGACTTGTCAGCTTACTGATATTCCCTTAAACCTTAAAAAAGCAACTTAGTTTCCAATACATTTTTTATAAGTCCATATTTAGTTGCTATCCATAAGTGTAGATAAATTGAGGTATAAAATGATAAAATGACATGCAAAGCACTTGTTACCAAAAATCAACTCTACAGCCTGTGATAGCCCCTGCATTCAGAAAAGTATGTCTTTCACTGAAGTATACGAAGGGATGGCTTCCTCTCTGAAGGTGCAATACACTGAATTTCTTGTCTGTGGTTATCCCTGAGTGCAATGCTTTCATTATCATTATTGAAAACCCCTTAGACAAAGTGACTAGTACAAATGAGAAGTCAAGATATGTATCATCAAGGATTAAATATAATTGAAAGAAATCACTTTTGGTTGTACAGAGATATAGGAAATAAGGATCACACAAGCCTTCCATAAAACCTGAAAACCTATTAAAAAAACTCACTGCAAATGTTTTCAGTAAAATCTTAAATCCAAGTACTATACTCTGGTCAGCACTTCGAAATTTACCCAGTAGGGGGCAGTCAAGGAGTGGCTCATAGAATTCAGTTTATTCCGGCTCTACACAAAGTTCTTTAAAAAGAATTCCTTCAAGTAAGCTTCTAGAACTCTATAAAACCCTGTGAACCTATTGTATCATTTCTGTGTTCTGGATTCATGTTGCAGTTGTAACATTTCTCTCCTTTCAAAGTCCTGGTTTCTTTTAAATTATTTAGGACATGAAATTTGTGAAGTGTTGTTAGCTAGATCACCTTTCATTTAATATGGCCTAATTGTTTTTAATTCACTGCAAAACTGAGAATGAAAATTTTCTCTGAATTTGTGAAAAGTCTGAATGTAATTTAGAAATGTTGAATGAAAGATTTATCTATAGCTTAAGGGAACATACATAGAAGGAGTTGCTAGATGAGAAAAGATAAGTAAGCCTTCAAATGTTTTAGAGTCATATCAGAAAAGTCAAACTCTTGGTTTCAATTTCCTGGTTACTCAAACTACTAAATCCCCCTGAGAGACAGTGGGATGGAAATGCCCTTTTGGGGAGAATTTCTGGTACTTTCAGAAGGAAACTGTACAAAAATAGGCATGTTTGCAGCATTATAGCTTCAAGTCTTTCCTGATTCATATCCAGTCTGCTCTGGAAAGTGGTGAATAAGAATTAAGAACGTCAAATGAAGATGATATGAAGTTTAGTTTTAAAAATGGGTGAAAGTTCAAGACTGACATATATAAAATCTTTTCAAAAATTGTTTTCACACGCTAGTTAGCATGAAATCAAGCAACATATTAATATTCAATCCAATCCAGCAAACGTGTCACCACTGGGTGCCTGCCCCTGCGCCCATCACTGATGAAATGGGATGCTCTTTACCACTTTCTGTGCCAGTGGGCCTCAAAGTATGGTGTGTCCTCCTTCCCTCCCCCACCAACCACCAGCATCAGCATCACCTGGGAACTCATCAGAAATGCAAATCAATATTGCTGTGGGTGGAGCCCAACAATCTGGGGTTTGACAAGTCCTCTGGGTGATTCTGAAAGGCGCTCAAGATTGACACCTTAGTCATTGCCCCTGGGCAGGTAATAGATCAAAATACCTGTCACAATGGAAGACAGAACTGGGCAGGCTTCACTCAGCTGTCCTCTATTCCTATTGAGTGAACTGCAGGCAGAGAGCAGGACTTCTCAGCTGCTTCATATCAGAGAAGTCAAACTCTTGGTTTTAATTTCCAAGTTACTCAAACTACTAAATCCCTCTGAGAGACAGTGGGATGGAAATGCCCTTTTGGGGAACACAGGCTCTTCCTGCCCATCTCGGGATTTTAATTCTAGAGTTCGGCATCACATTTGCCTGCAGATATACACTATATTTTCCAACCTACCTCTCTTGGTAATAACGGTAATATTACGGCTTTTATCAACCCTCTTCCCTGCCTTACATTTCAGTTGATCCAGAATCCAGGCAGGGAAGAAGGATTGTGTTTAGTGGACCCCCTTGAAGTGATACAGACCCAAGAAATTTCAAAATTTTGACTTAGATATGAAATTTCAACATTTTGACTTAGATATTGGTAGATTTGACACCATGACCTATGATAACTTACAGAATATAAAAGGAAGTTTGAAGTCACGAAAACCTTTATGAAAAACTCATAATCCTTTTCTCCTTAATTTCCCTTTTTCATAGACGTATATGAAGTATGCTAAATCTTGCTCTATTTCTGGGAGGATTTTATTTCTAAATTCCAAACCTTTTTCACATCCAGAAAAGGGAGTTCTTCAAACATTGATTTCTCACTTAAGATGGAAGCCTTGGTGACATGTTTTAATATCTGCTAAAGAAATGGAGGCCTCTCTCCCGGTGGTCCTGCACATCTGGCTCCTGCATCAACAGTGTTTGGTCGGAACTGAACAGACCCAGGACTCCGCTTATTCCAGCCTCCCTCCGCCCTCCATCCTCCTCTCCAGTCACAACCTCCGTATCATCTCGACCATTCCCTGCCTTAGGGACCAAGCAACACCGTTGTTTGTGGTTAGCTCTTTTTGCCAACCAACCACGAGCTCCCACATTTGTCAGAATTATTCCACTGAGGTGAAGGCTGCCGTCAACCGCCTATCCACCAGCATCTGCGGACCTCCTGCACCTACCTCTCTCCAGCGTCTCTTTCCACTGCGAAGATGCGGATCTGGAGGGCGTGGGCCTTTTCTTCCTCGCGTTGGTCAAGGAGAAGCACAGGGCGAGAGCATCTCTTGAGGATGCAAAACCAGCGTGGCGGCTGCATCCTCTTCCAGGATGAGCAGAAGCTGTCCTGAGATGAATGGGCAAAGCCCTGGATGCCAAGAAAGCGAGTGCGTAGATCTTTCTATGAATGAGTCTTCCCCATTGCCACAGCATGTTACCTGTGCAGACGGGAAAGTAACAAGCATTAAAGTGTCTGCTGGGATGAAAAAATAGAAATAAGAAAACAAGGTTATGACAAAATACTGGATTAGAGTAGGTTCAAATCCTAGTTATTTAATATGCTCAACCAGTATAAGCCTTGCTCCTAATCTCTAAACCTAGAAGCATACTGTCTACTACAGGATCTAATAAAGACTAATAATGATAATTTGTGTGAAAGTGTGTATTACACTGTGGAGACGCAGTAAATTTTGATTTATAAATGAATGAACACAAAGTGCACATTCTGTCAACCATATAGGTCCTCTTTTATTTACATAGAATGCTTTATGGCAGAAATTCAAAGTGCTTTATAAATGTTTTCTTGTTACTCATCACCCAGCTGTGAAATTGGGCCAAATATCTGAAAAATTTGTAAAATTTGTGGAAATGGTATTAGGAAGGGGCAAATAATAAGTACAAACAAGAAATCACTCTTATTTTAGTGTTTTCTTGTGGATCGATGGTATTACCAGTGTTAGTACTATAATTTTCATTACTTAATTAATTCAGCAATATTTATTCTCTCCTAAGTGTCTGATATTATTTGGGCACTAGAGATAAACAGCCAGCAATGAATGAGACAGCCCAGGGCCACCATGGAGCTTACCTTTTAGGAGAGGGAGAGAGACAATAAACAAGTAAAATAAACAAAGCCTGGTAGTGATGGGTGCTAATGGCTTAGCTGAAAGGATTTGGTTTAGCATGCGATTAAAACCTATCCTCAGGGTTCTTTTTGCTAATCCTAAAAGACAATTGGACACTTGCAAACTACTGATCCTGCTACCAAAATATCAGCTGTATTGCAGTAGAAAATCTGGAATAAATTCTTTCTAATCAGAGAACTATCTAACATAGATCATCAACTTTTTACAAAGCACTTTACCAGTTGGAAAGCACCTTTAGGTGTGCACACTAATAGAACAACTTGATTTTGTTTTTGTTAAAGGCCAAGGTGCTGCACTCAGCAGCGCTCTCAATATTACCTGTGAACAGCCACTACCACCTCCAAGCAAAACCTACTCCGTTAGGGAAGCCTGATCAATAACATAATCATCTCTATGTTCTTGCCAGAAAAATACGCTCATTTTCCCCCTTTTCTGGAGAGAGTTTTTATTGTTCTTCTGACTGATTAATCATCTGTTTATCCTCAAACTGCAGGTACATCCAGGTGGGCCTTTTAGTCAGATGCACTTTAGGATCCAGCGGGAGGATGATGCCTTGTGAACTTAGAGGAGGAATTCATTTTTGTGGCTGTGTGGTTCTGAGGCTTCGGTTAACTTCAAGTGACTATTTTGTGTGTGTGTGTGTTTTTGTGTAGTCATTTTTCAGTGGTAATTGAGTTAAGAGGGGATGAATCTATGAACTTAGTTAAAATTTGGTCCCTAAGAGATGACGGGTCAGCACATAACACTTTCTATTTATTTTATCACCTCCTGCCATCCCTTGCACCACTGGGCAAAAGGAAATGCTTTTGAAAGTCAGCTGTTAAAAATCTAGTCTTTAGTAGTATCAGCTTGTAGCTTAGAAAGAGGATGCTTTCTTGAATGTACCACATGGGTTTACTTTCACTTCAGAGGAGAGTATAACCTCCTTACTTTTTATGTATTCTCCAACTTTCTGTCTCTTGCTATTTTTTAAATGAAATATCATTTTAAAGTAATCAAATCAACTGTATAAATATTCAATGCCACTGAACTAAATGTAAAAGTTTTCAGGTTACTGATTTTATGAAACGGTACGTTCAAGTTACAAAACAGTTTTACAGGTTGAACTACATGACATTGTCATTTTGTAGGTCAAAAATTGGTAAATACTAATGATTTTATAAAATTCAACATTAAGCAATCTAAGGTCTGTGTTCAGTTTTACTCCATTCTTATGTAGACAGACGCATTGAAATTGGCCAAGTAAATAAACATAAACTGAAATTTCTGTAAGTTGTGTTTAACGTAAAATTGAATGGGCTTCTCCTTCTACTGCAGTTTAGAAAGTAAGTGTAATATACTGCTAGGGAAACCCAAGGGTGAAAATCCAGAGAAAAGGTGATTAGTGAGTCATTTTGCATATTTGATTTTCCATTTCTGATTACCTCAGTTTTGTTTGTAAGGAGCTAGCCCTATACTTTGCAAACAATGAGTGATTCATCTGTGTCACTTGGTTGATCTGAAGGTGTTATTCTTTTATATTTATGCATTAACAGCTTATCTGTGTTCTCTGCCTTGAGAAAATGCTACTGGATACTGAGTGTAATAAGGGTTGTGACACTAGGGTAAACTCAGTACAATGGATTCAATGTAAACTTTGCTTAGGTCATATAACCAGGTTGTTGGTAAGTTGGGAACTGAATTTGATGATGACATAGAATTTGATGTGAACATAGAAAACAATTAGTATTGTTTGAAATGTAGAAATTGTCTTCTCTAGCAAATTGGATAGAAACTACTCAATCTGAGTTTTATCAGGTTGTCATTTTCCAAAAGTGTAGATTGGCATTTTAGGTTGTCTGAAGATACTGGAATAACTAATAACTGGGTTGAAACCTTGCCAAAGGCATGCAGAGTGCAAAGCTGTGAATAAAGTTGGTATTTTATCATTCTTGGTGTTGTTACAGTGCACCAAGCAAGCTCTTCTAAGAGCTTGTCATTTGGTTACAGTTGCTTTTGGTTGTCATTTGGTTACAGTTGCTTATTAGTTCTGCCTATTGTTGGCATAACATACGTGAACTTAATCTTTCTTGGCAATTCTCTTTGCAGTTAAGTAGTCCTGGCTTTTGTTCATTTTCGCTTTTCTCTAACGTAGTTTTAACTATGTCCTGAAATGTACTAAAATGATACGTAAGCACTGTCTTTAAACTAATTGTGCTTACAGCTAGAATCTGGAAAGCATAATAGAACATCTGCTTTGCATAGAGCCACCTACGGATTATTAAAATCTGGTATTTTAAGTCCTTTTATATTGTAAATATCATGTGTTAACCATATTCAAATATAAATGATTTGAAAAGAAATTAAGCAAAATGGCTGTAGTTCAGCACTTTAAAAGAAACAATCAGGACATAAGATTAAGTTTTACTTTATTTTTTTCAGTTAAGGAAATTTATTCTTTTCTAGGTCTGTCTTGGACAGGATGGGAAGGGTATAAAGGTGGGGGAAGGGAATTGTAGAGTGTTAAATGAATGTGGATAATCTGCAGAGAAAATACTATATAATTTTTTGTAGGCACAGAATGAAGATGAAGCGAGCATTGTTATCTAGTTGGAAACAATTTCTAACCCTTGAATTACATGTGAGATCTTCTTTGACCCCAGAGTTGACTTAAGAGTGTACAATTGTTAAACGTGTTGTATGACAGTGTCTGTTTCACAAATGTGTTTCTGCCTTACACCATCTTCTCATTCTTATTTGATACATGTCTTTAAAAAGTGCACTTCCTGTAGATTTTACCATTATGCAATTGTTAGATTTTATTTTGGGCTCATAGCTGTCAGTGACATAAAGGATGAATATTCTTGTTTTTCCTCTGAAGTCATAGTATTTATTAGAAACTTTTATTTTACTACATGGTATATATATACACTCACATATCATATATATATATATATATATACACACACACACACACACACACACACACATATATATACACATACATGTATATATATGAACATTTACCCTATCATAATTGTGAAAAGCCCCAAGGAATTTAAATATTCCCTCAAATGGTCTTTTAGAATCATGCAAAATAAACAGAGTAGTAATAAAATTTTATTAATAATGAAAGGTACTCTGTTAATGAACAAAATAGATAATAATCAAGTGAGTATAGGTTTGATTATTATTCAACAAGAAGACCCATGTGGATTTGGTATGAATTTCAAGTAGCTAAAATTAAAGAGTTAACTGAGAAATTTACTTTGCATTATTAATTCATTATATTTTATGGATGTAGGCTAATTCTAGACCCTGTCCAGACGCTTTGCAAATATATAGATTGTTCAGTATAAACATGTTTGTACTAAACAACCAGAGCAGATGGTGCGCAAAGAGTATCATCTTCCTACAAGAAGAAGATCAGTTTTTAGAGCACAGAAACTGCAAATGTCTGTGGCAAATAACAATTGCAATAATAATTTAAATAACAGCTGATATTTACTTAGCTTCTCTAATGTGCCAGACACTCTACTAGGTGCTTGATTAGTGTTTCATGTTACAATCCTGAGTCAAGTACAGTTACGGTCCTCACTTCATAGGTCAAAAAACCAAGCTTTAGCGGGATTAAGTGAATTGCTTGTAGGTTGCAGAGCTCCAATATTGTAATAAAGAGACATGACTGGGAGTTATTTTATTGAATTTTTCAAAACTCATATCCCTTTAAATAGCAGGCAAAATGCTCAGAACGTAGACATTTTGGTATGCAGCTGAGTTTTATTTCTACTAAAAAGTTTGATATACATAGAGCTTAGACAGAAGCTAGAGTAGATTTAAAAGAATAGGTAAAGACAGTCCTACTTGATCTGGGACACTGGATGTGCCTAACCCCTGGTCATTTGCAAAGTGGCTTAAAATTTGTTTTGACATTGACCAACTTAGTTCACAAAGTCTTGGGTCTTCTATAGATTTAAAATAAGGAAGAAAGAGAAAGAAAGAAAAAGAGAGAGAAAGTGAAAGTCAGATTTAGATATGCCTTTTGATCTCACTTTTTTCAAAATAAGAATCGGATATGTTATATATTTTGGCATATTTTGTTTTTGTCACACTGAAAGAAAAAAAGCTATTTGACTAAAATGACATTCCAGTTTTTGAAATGTTTCAGTGAACTTAGGAGTACTTCCAAGAGTCATCTTGCCCAGTTAAAGATGTAAGCTGATTTTTGATTCACAGTGAATGATTTCCTGGCCTCCATGTTATTAGAAGGAAAGAAATCCTGAGATTGGAAGAGAGAATGAGCCAGTCCACAAGAACCCTGCCACCATGGTCTCCATGGGTATTAATGAGCATTTGGGTTCAGTGTCATGTAACAGGGACCCTGAATGACAGTGGCTTATGCAAGATAGAAGCTTATGTTTCTCTCACCTACTAGTTTGAAGTTAAGTGGTATAAGACTGGCATGGCTGCTTAGCTCCAGAACTGGACCCAGGCTCCTTCCGTCTTGTTGCTTTATCATCTATCGCATAGGTGCTGTTGTCCTCAGCTTCATGGTCCAAGATGATGCTGCATCATATCTACATTCCAGAAAGCAGAATGGAAAAAGTGAGAGAAAGGACACACCCCGTCACGTTAAGGGCCTATCCTAGAAGCTGCACACATCACTTTCCCTCACATTCTCTTGGCCTGACCTCAATCGTGTGGCTACACTTAGATAAGAGGAAAATAGGGAAATGTGATTGCTATTCCAGGGAGCCATATAGTTGGCTAAAATTGGAAAGTTCTATTGTAGTAGAAAAATGGGAAAACAAGGATTGGGGAACAACTAGCAGTTGCTGCCACATCTTTGTAAAAAATATTTCTCCCTTTTTATTTTTATTAATTAATTAATTTAATTTTGGGCTGCATCAGGTCTTAGTTGCAGCACATGGGATCTTTCTTTGCCATGCGTGGGCTTCTCTCTAGTTGTGGTGTGTGGGCTTTTCCTCTCTCTAGTTGTGGTGCGCAGGCTACAGGGCGCGTGGGCGCTGTAGTTTGTGGTACGCAGGCTCTCTGGTTGAGGTGCGTGAGCTCAGTAGTTGTGGTGCGTGGGCTTAGTTGCCCCGCGGCAAATGGGATCTTAGTTCCCCGACCAGGGGTCGAACCCGCGTCCCACCATTGTAAGGTGGATTCTTTACCACTGGACCACCAGGGAAGTCCCTCTCCTTTTTTATTTTTTGATTATTTGGGAAGTATAGGTCAATTTCCATTATTCATTTGACTTACTTCATCCTTTTTCTGGATCATTTTAATTAACAATTGGTCCTCCTTACAGCTATCTCCAGGATACATGTAGAAATGAATTCCTAATTATGTGAGGAATTCATAAATTATTGTGCACTGAACTCTTTTCTAAAAATGAGCTCAGTTGCTACATTATGAAATTTCCTTCCATCGTTATTTTATTCAATATTGATTAAACTTCTCTTCTGAATCATTTGATCTGTTAGATGCGGAGACAAAAGAGTAACTAAGATAAGGTCTTCTCCCTGGAAAGGTGGTGTAGATAGAGGAAAGAATGAGATTGAAACCTAGAGGCATTTGATTCCAAAGCCTAAGCTCTTTCACTCCATCCACCTGCTTGCAGAGGGAAGTGTGTCACACAATCTCTTTGAGTGTTAGTTTCGCCATCGACATAAACAGGGATAACTTATAGGGATGTTGCTAGAGTAAAGTGAGGGGCGTTAATAACTGTTAGAGTGCTTGACATATATTTTCTTTACCTCCCACTCCAGCTTCTTTTACTTGGATCCTGAAGTTATTTTTTAGACATAGGAGTTCAATTCAGAGAATGCCATTGTTGGAATTTTTTCCCAAAAGTGACAATGAGTAATTATTTTGAGGTCTAGAGCAGAGTCTTGATGAATTAGTATTAAGTCTGAAGAGAAGAAATGGTTAAGACATGGTTTTATATATTTTTAAATTTTTATTGGAGTATAGTTGATATATAATATTGGGTTAGTTTCAGGTGTACAGCAAAGTGAATCAGTTATACATATACATATATCCACTCTTTTTTTTGTTTAGATTTTTTTCCCATATAGACCATTACAGAGTATTGAGTAGAGTTCCCTGTGCTATACAGCAGGTTTTTATTAGTCATCTATAATGGTGACTCTTGCCTTGTTATTACTAAACACACAAATAATCGGTGCAATGAACGCTTTCAAATTACAAAATAAATTAAAATGTTTTCACTTTGAATTTATTGCTTTGATCTCTCTTATAGGGGTACCTTTCTCCATACAGAGAGTATAAATACTACTACTATTTGGGAGATAGCTGGTAATGGAACTTACCAAATGAAATGCTATAGTATTTATTAAGCCTCTTTTATATTTCAGGCACGTTCTGGCTGCTTTTACATATGTTAGCTCATCAGGTTCTTTGATGTCACCATATAGAGTCTATGTTGACTACCTTTCAAAAAAATAAAATATACTTGATATCAAGGTTGTAATACACGTGTTTTTATCTTTTTATCTTTCCTTATACTTCATTCTGCCATTAGTAACATTATGAATTTACCATTTTATCAATTAACAGAGAATTTTAAATGCTGGCATGTTGGATAGTCTGGTTTTATTTTATCTAGTTTTCACATTTCTCTCAGCTTCCAGTTCTCTTAGAGCTTCCTAAAATGCAAATCTCTACTTGAAACTTTTTAATGGTTTTCCATTACCTAAAGGATAAAACTGTTAGTAGGATTGATAATTTCCTCCGCAATCTGGTTCCTACTTCCCTGTCCATCCTGGGAAGCTCTCTTGCTCCCTGAGAGCTCCTCCCCATACCTCACCGTACATCTCAGCCAAGTCTGACTTCTTGGCAGTTCAGAGAGCAAACCATGCTGTTTTATGCCTCTATTTTTTGCCTGCATTGATCCCTCTGCCTGGCAGCTTTTCCTGACTACAAGGACAGAATTGAAAACATACAATTTGGTGGGATAAAATTTGGTTCAAGATGGCTTTTTGCTGGAAATGCATTTGAAAATGATCATTTTTTTCCAGTAGTTTTTCATGTATCAGAAATCTTTGTACCCTGCAAAGCATTTTTGCAATCTGCTGTGTTCTTAAGCACTTTTTAAACTGTTCTTTAGGACTTCCCTGGTGGCATAATGGTTAAGAATCTGCCTGCCAATGCAGGGCACATGGGTGCAAGCCCTGGTCCAGGAAGATCCCACATGCCACAGAGCAACTAAGCCCCTGCTCTACAACTACTGATCCTGCGCTCGAGCCCTCAAGCCACAACTACTGAGCCCACGTGCCACAACTACTGAAGCCCAGCGCCTAGAGCCCATGCTCTGCAACAAGAGAAGCCACCACAATGAGAAGCCCAAGCACCACAACGAAGAGTAGCCCCTGCTCGCCACAACTAGAGAAAGCCTGCATGCAGCAATGAAGACCCAACGCAGCCAAAATAATTAAATAAATAAATTGTTCTTTAAAATCTTTTTCAACTCTTCTTTCCCTCTGCTTTAAAAGTTTGAATCCATTTTTTTGATTGAAATATAAAAAAACATTGTGGCCCTTGTAATACAAAGATTGGGGAAAAAATGCTCAACCAAGTAACCTCTATTTTTTTTTTTTAATACAAGCACCTTGGGACATGCTATTCATTCTGCTGAAACACTACCCCCATGCCTCCCACCACTGTCTCCTCTCTATCTTCAGTTGTCCGTCAAGTCTCAGCTTCAAAATCAATGCTCTTGATTCCCTTGACAGCTCCAAGTTAAATTTGGCTTTGTGTATACATTTTTTTGTAGATGGTATTTTTCTTTATATCATTCATCACAGTTTGCAGTGTTATAGATGAAAAGCGTGTGCAGTACAGTAGTTGAAATTATAAGCTCTAGAACCAGAGTGTGGAGATTCAAATCCCAGTTCTGCCACTCATAGGCTGTATGACCTTAGGCTATTACTTAACTTTTTATGCTTCAGTTTCTTGAGTAAAAATTGGGCTGAAACTAGTAATAACCTATTATGAGGATTGAATGAGAGAATATATTTAAGTATTTGCAAATTGCTCTGGCACATCATATTTACCACTTTGTGTTTAATTATGAAATCTCTTATTTCATAAGCTCTATGTGGGTGGTGACCATGCCTGTTTGTGAATCACTGACCCATAGGTAACAGGCATGCCAAAATACTTTGTTGAGTGAATGAATGAATGAATAGTATAGTAGTTTGAAAGTTTAATATACTTGAGTATTATTAAAATAATAAACATTTTTATTATTTTAATTAGGCCTCAAAATTAGTGATTTTTATTGTCTGAAGTCATGCTTAAAGAAACTTTATGAAACTATGAAAATAAATTTACCTGGAAATTGTGCATTAACTAAAAATGGTAAACATGTGAATAGCTAGCTTTCTAATGCAATTAGAAAAACGGCTATTTGTGTTGAATTTTAGTCCATATTTTCTCTACACTTTTTAGTTTAGAGGTTTAGACCAAAAATATTCACTCAGTTGTCCCTTTATAATATGTATCTTAAAATTGTCCTATAGAACATTTGGAATTTTGTTTTCTGGTTTTGGCCAAAGGGTACTTTGACAAGAATATTAATTCACTGAAATGGTGGCTATTACATGAATTTGATGTTTAAAACTCCAGTATTGAATTTGTCAAAAAATGGCATACATATTTTAATGATACTAAGTTAATGGAGCTTATTTTGACACAGTCATGTTGTGGCAGTCATGTCAGGATGTTTTTTTTCCCCCATTACAAAAAATGCAATGGAAATTTTACTCTTACTTAAGAGAATAAAAGGTGACTAGTCCTAAAGTGAAAAAAAAATTTTTTTTTTAATTCTCACGTAAAAGAAAAGTGAAGGTAGCATCTTACTCAGCCTTCTCTCTTTTTCTGTTCAATCCAAATGGAAACAATGAAATCCTAGGTTATTATGCGGAACCGTATGCCAGTTCTTAATGGATGCTCAACTTACACTCTCATTCTATTGTTCTTCTAAGTAGTTATTTTCACATTAAGCTTTATTTTTCTGTATGATAGATATCACTTTTAAAATAAACCACACAAAATTGAAGCAGTATCACTTAGACAATTTACATTACATCACAAACTGAATTTTATGCCAAATCTGATCTATACAAGCTGCAACTATGCTCAGCCAGTATTTGGTCTAGTTTGACTTTAATACCCAATTGGCCTAAATCTGACAGACTTAATTTTATTAATTCAAGAAAGTTTGATCTGTTCTGCATATGTGCCAAAAATGATTGTGGTTCATTGAGAAGACTGAGGGAAGATGGCTGAATACTTTATTAAGTATTGAAATGAAGGACCACAGTGACAGGAACTGATACATTAAATGTTACAGATTTTGAACTGATAAGAGCATCTAGTGAAAACATTTTTACACTCTTTACAAGTTATTATTGTTTAAACAGCAGGACATAATTATAAGAAAGTGTGCTGTATGAAAAAAATCCATGGGCTGGCTTGAATTATCTGAGTATCTTACATATGGCAGTGCTCAAATTAATTACACAATGGCTGAACTATCAAATTGGTTTGCATTTTACAGATCTTGCCTTGCCTTGCCTTCAGATACGTGTTGTCTTAGCTTGGGCTGCCATAACAAACTACCATAGAGTGGGTGGTTTAAACAACTGAAATTTATCTTCTCACAGTTCTGGAGGCTGAAAGTCCAAAATCAAGGTGCTGGCAGGATTGATTTCCTTTGAGGCCTCTCTTGGCTTGCAGGTAGCTGCCCTTTTCCTCCTCTCTCTTCACATGGTTGTCCCTGTGTGTCCAAATTTCCTCTTCTTTTTTATTTTTTATTTATTTTTTTTTTTGCGGTACGCGGGCCTCTCACTGTTGTGGCCTCTCCCGTTGCGGAGCACAGGCTCCAGACGCGCAGGCCCAGCGGCCATGGTCCACAGGCCCAGCCGCTCTGCGGCATGTGGGATCTTCCCGGACCGGGGCACGAACCCGTGTCCCCTGCATCGGCAGGCGGACCCTCAACCACTGCGCCACCAGGGAAGCCCCCACATTTCCTCTTCTTATAAGAAGGTTGGATTAGGGCCCACCCTAATGGCCCCATTTTAACTTAATCCCCTCTTTGAAGGCCTTATCGCGGTCTGAGGTTTGGGGTTAGGCCTTAAACTATGAATATTAGAGAGGGACACAATTCAGCCCATAACACCAGAGATGTTTTTCCCAATACTGACATTTTGAATCTCTAGTGATAAAAGCTACAGTATAAAATAACTTTTACAATTATAATCATCAGCATTCTCCTAGCATCATAAGCTCTAAGAGCACTTTTATTTTCCAATAGCTGCTTTTTCTGCATTGTATGTTTGAAGTTACATTAAAGATGCTGTAAGTAGGCCTAATGTTTTGCCAAGGTAATAAATGGACCTAAGGTATATAAGGCAAGTATCTTCATAAAACCTTTTAATGATTCCCCTTTCTTTCCCCCCACATAGCCTGTAAGGGTTCAAGGAGTGGAGGGCATGTTTGTAACCCCAGTACCTAGCACAGTGCCAGACTCAGAAATTAATGAATATTTACTTATTTAATAAATAAATTATTTGTCTAGTAATATCTGATTATAAATCATAAAACAAGGATAGACTCTTCTTCAAAGTGACCAACAGGCTGTTATAAATATGGTCTATTGGAAAAAGTTTTTTTAAGCTTATTCATATTTTCATGTTTAAATGATAGCACCTGATGTGAAGTTTGAATCTACAGAAATTAAAGAATATTAGTTTGGGGTAGATTTATTTCAGTCCTTTAAATTATGCCTCTAAAATTCTTCTCACTGATAACTTGAACAACTATATGCTTTTTCTGAGTGGAAATCAGGGCTCTAGCTCATTGCAGGGATACAGATGGAAATGTGGGTGGTCAGCTGGGCAATTTTATGGAATCCTGTGAAGATACGGTTACCTTTTGACGAGAAAGTTATGAAATAGCAATGAGATTCGTCAGGTGAAGAAATAATATATGCTCAGAGAAAATAGGAGTCTCAGCCATTTTATAAACACTGAAGTTCAGTAGAAGTATCTTGGGTGCAGTCTTCAGGAAGAAACCTAGAATGTAAATGTGACTAAGAAAGCTAACGTTTTTCTGTACGCAGGCCTCTCACTGTTTTGGCCTCTCCCGTTGCGGAGCACAGGCTCCGGATGCGCAGCCTCAGTGGCCATGGCTCACGGGCCCAGCCGCTCCGCGGCATGTGGGATCTTCCCGCACCGGGGCACGAACCCGTGTCCCCTGCATCGGCAGGCGGACTCTCAACCACTGTGCCACCAGGGAAGCCCAAGAAAGCTAACTTTTAGTTTACATTCACTGTAGAAATTATAGGATGGACAGCATAGCGCCAAGAAAGATGAAGCCCCAAGAATAAGATGTTAACATGGGTTTTCAGCATGCTCTGGGAAAAAGGGTTGGTCCTCCTGGCAAGCATATCTTTATCATGCAGGTGGTGCACAAGGCTAGAATAATGTCTGTACTAGTTTTCTAGGGCTGTCATAACACAGTACTACAAATTGAGTGGCTTTAACAACAGAAACTTATTTCTTACAATTCTGGAGGCTGAATGTCCAAGATCCAGGTATTAGCAGTTTTAGTTTCTCCTGAGGCCTCTTTTCTTGGCTTGCAGGTGGCTGCCTATATGGTCTTCCTCTGTGCAGGTGCATCCCTGGTGTCTCTCTGTGTGTCCAGATTTTCTCTTCTTATAAGGACACCAGTAAGTTGAATTAGGACCCTAATGGCCTCATTGAGACCGGTTTGATTTCCTGCTTACAAACAGCTTCCTCTTTATAAATTGACTTTTCACATACATTTTCTTATTGGGAAAAACTGGGCTGCTCAAATTTCCTGAAAGTCACATTCCTCAATATTTATTTTCTCACTGTCACTAGGATATTCCACAGATACTTTCAACTCAACATGTCATCACGTTGAGTCATTAATGACTTCCTAAAACTTGTACCTCCTCCTGTGTTTTCTGTGTTTCTATCTTTGTTACTGAGGCCACCATCCATCTATTCACTCAAGCCTGGAACGTATCCTATTGATTCTTTTACCTTCATCACCTCCTTTCCTATCATAGATTTGGTTCCCAGTCTTGGATTTGGTTGACTCTGCTTCCAGAATCTCTTTTTCCTGCCCATTATAATTTCTTTGCTCTGGTTAGGCCTCTCATTTTATCTTGCCTCCATTGCTACAATACCTCCCTGTTGTTTCCAACCCATCTATCCTCTGTCAGAAATTTCCCCCTAAAATGTAAGTTTGGCCATTTCATTCTTTTCTTTAGTGGCTCCAATTGCCAAAATTCAGCCCTGTTAAGAAGGCTCACAGGGCTTCTGTCTACCTCTTCAAATCCCTCTGTCTTCTTGCCTGCAAACACATTTACTCCAGCCAGAACATGTTCCCTGAATACATATCACTCATGTTTCCTTCTTTTTAGCTCTAGCTATGCTTATAGCTCTTCCTAGAATGACCTTCTCTCCCTTCTGTCCCCTCCAAATCATGCTGACTTGGTAAACCATCTGACTTTATTCAGATGTCCCTTCCCAGGCACCAGATGGTTTTTCTTGTCTCCCCTAGAGTTTTAAACCAGCTCTATTCTACCATTTGCAAGGCTGCTGCAATTGTTTGCTTTTCTGCCTGTCTCCCTTACCCCTACCCCACCAGAATCCCTCAAGGAAGAAATAGTTTTTTAATAATCTGTTAATCTTTATAGTGAATATAATGAGATTATGAATATAATCCCCGGAGTCTGACTGCCTGGGTTTTATTTTAGTCCAATATTTAATCTTGAGATGTTAGTTCACCTCTTTAAACTTGCCACAAAGTAAATAATAAGTACAAGTTATCTCATTATTTGCACTAAATTTTTATCGACTAAAGATATAATGAATACCTTTTTAAGAGAAAGAAATGTGTTATACTTTTATTCTGAATGGTGTAAACAGATCATCACCAAAAGGCAACAAAATAGAAAACTCTTCAGTTGTCTTTCTTGAAGATTACAGAAAGTTGGGAAGGGTGTCTGTAGTTATGTTGTTAAGATTGTGGATACTTCATACTTAGCATCATGTCATCTTACTTTTACATTGACATTCCCTTAACCCTCTTTTTAATAGAATCATATTAACATATTGTCTAGGGCAAATAAGCAAACTGTTAGCTCTGTTGCATGCTCGAACATGATTTAGTGAGGATAAAAAGCCTCCTATCTACTAGTATTTTATAATTTACTCTTGGAATTCTTCCCAAATATCATTATACCATCATCATAAACATATCAATTAAGAAGATATATAATCTTTGCTATCAGTTTTTTTGGCATCAGACATTTTAATATTTATTTTAAAGACAATATTCAGTGTAATTCATCCATCTCTTTTTCTTCAAAAAAATGCATTTTTAAAGTTTGTGGATCTTTATTAATTCCTTTATGTTAGAAATACTATGCTTTTGTTTTCATAAGCAAAACATGAAGCTAATAATTAAAACATCATGGAAATGGGTCATAATAGGCATTTAACATATATATGTCAGAAGATATCACATTATTTACCTTTTAAATGTTGATGTCATAATCTATAAATCACACAAATAAGAATAGTTTCAGATTGTTTTTGATGAAGAGGACTGTCAAATTACCAAAGGAAATCAACTGAATTCTTATATAGGTAGTTGAATTTAGATATCAGAATATTGTTCATTTTTGTACTCTGGGTTCATGTTACAGATCATAAATCAAATTTTCTCTAATCCTTTAAGTGTCAAACAATTCTATAAAGATAAGCCAAATATTTCCCTCTTTTACATAATGGGATGTGACTTCAGATTAATATTGAAGAACATAGATAAGAATGTTTCATTAAAGGAAATACAAAAGGGGCTGAACATGTAATATTTTCTTAAATTTACTTGTGCTCAGAAAGCAGAATACAGCCAATAAGAAAGATATAAAACTCATGAGTAATAACAAACACATTGCTAGAAAGAAAGAAAGATAGGAAGGAAGGAAGGAAGGAAGGAAGAAATCCAAGGCATGCCCTTTTCCTATCAGCATAAAAATGCAGCTTTAAAAATAGTACAAGAAAAATAATCAGTCATATATACAAATGTGATTTTTTTTAAAGTAAAAAGTAACAATGGAATCTCTGTTTATATATGTAGTTCTCAGGCAATATTACATGAAAAGAAACAGCATTGACATGTGGATGATAAAATAACTTCATATCTGAATTAATTTTATTTTAAAATTTAAAATTATATACCTTAAATTACTTATCGATGCTCATGATTTTAGATTACAATCTAGGGTTTAACACTATATTAAATTAAATATATACCTAAGCATGCCTTCAGATAATCTGCATGTTGATTTACAAATGCAAAATCCTAGACAGACAGACAGACAGACACACACACACACACACACACACACACACACGCTTAATTGTGTTCTCAGATTCGGCATTTTTGTATAGTTGGAGTAACATATTTTGGAAGGAAGATAGTAACTTCAGACCATTATCAAAATTCTATTACGTGCTTCACTGTAAGAAATTGAGATGTTAAACATACTTAAGCTTTTGATTCTATCTCATTAAAATAATGCAGCTTTAAGAAAGATACAAATAAAACAAGAAAAGTCTTACAACTTTTTTCCCCTCCAATCTAAGAATAGAAAGAGAGAGGCCAGTGATGGAACACACTATGCAATGAAGCAAAACCCTTGCCAATATTTCCCAACCAAAGTTCTTTGAGAGGGTAAGTATGCATTTGGACTACAGAAATCAGTGTGCCTAATTTATTCAGACTTTTACAAAGCTTTTGGCAAGGTTCTACACCAAAGATTGATAAAAACAAAACAAAATCAGGTTGCCATTGGATTTAAGGAAATACTTGCTTTAAATGTAGAACTGGCTAAGAGACACAAATAAAAGAGATAATGGGGAATGCCTGTATGTAAATTGTGCCTCAAATGTCTCTTATGGGGTATAATAACTGATTTGCAACATCTTGAAAATCAACTTAGTAAATAAGAGTAGAAACTGGAATTCCAGGCAAATGGAAGTAAATTGAAGGTAATTTGCTAAAACAAAACAAACAGAAACAATACAAAATACCTGTGAAAGGGAACATCAGAAAAAGAATTGTACTTTAATTTTGACCCATATTCTAAATATTTATAGCTTACTAATTGGCATAACAGAAGTCTCTCCTCACCAATTTCTCACTCTGTCACCAGCTACAGAGTTATTTTCAGAGTTATTTCAGAGTTGTCATGGGGACAACTCAGAAGCACTTAGGACAATTTACACGAACATGCCATTTACATTTCTGTTTTCCACCAGAAGGTGAGCTCTTGGGGGAAAGGGATAGGTGTGATAGGCTTTACATCTCCAGCACCTTGAACGGTACAGGTATGTAGAACATAATAAGAGTACACATACACAACAAAAGTTCATTAAATGGATTAAAAGAGGACTAAATCTACATCTTGCTACACAGTGCAAGATATGGTAAGCAGTATTTCTTTATGATGAAAAGTGCTTTTCCTAACAGCTCAATTTACAAAATGAACTGGCTATTTCTATTTTTTTAAATTATATTTCAGGAGTAGCATCTCTTTTGTTGATTTAAATAGTTTCTGGAGGTCTAGTCTTTGATAAAGTCCTTTGTGATGAATTTTGAAGGGGACAGCATGAGAAAGAGCCTTTTCCAGTTTATTGTATCTGGCAGCTGGCCAAAAGTGGGAAGGAAGGCAAATCTGAAGGCAAAAGAGAGGAGGCCTGCGGGCTTACCTTCTCTTCTCCATAGTTCACTGCAAAAGGGAAGAGGAAGAAAGGAAACTGGAAGGTGTCATGAAACCTCTGAATGCTCAGTTTCTTTTAGCTAGTCACAAACTTAACATGAACAATAACCTAAAATTAAACTTGAAACTGAGCAGGCAAATACCACTTAAGGAACATGATATGAAATGATTACTTTTGTCTACTTTAAAAAGTTTGTTGACTGTAAACTCTTTGTTTGCAGAAATTTTGTTTGCCTTACTTGGCATTTTGTCTCTGAGTCAGCATTGTGCTCAGCATGTTAGCTGGTACTCATTATATACGCACTGAATGACTGAACAAACAAATAAATAAAACTCCTTAGAACTAAGCAAAAAAAAATATTGTATAGATAATTCTTAATGTGTGAACAAATCAAACTGCCTGAAATTTTTTAAGGAATGATTAAGGGATAGCAAAAAAAAAAAAAATTAGTAAATAAAGTTAAGGTTTTTTCCCGACAGTTGGCCCTTGAACAGCACTGGTTTGAACTGTGCAGGTCCACTTATATGCAGATTTTTTCCCACAAATATGTACCACAGTAGTACAAAATCTGCAGTTGATTGTATCCCTGGATGTGGAAGCACAGATACGAAGGCTGACTGTAAAGTTATACTTGGATTTTCGATTGCACAGGGGGTTGGCAGCCCTAACCCCTGCGTTGTTCAAGAGTCAACTATATTCATTTGCAAAATGGTTGCTGGAACTCAGAATCTCTCAGACACATGTTAAACACAGCAATTGGCAAGCACCCCAAATCTTATTTTACCAATAATGTAACAGTCCAGAATCATGCCTAACAACATTTCTTTAAGACAATGCAAGTTAAGTTTCCAATTGAAAGGCATCTGCCATGATGTAAATTCCTCCTAAAGGGGCATTTTGAGGAGTTTGTCTATATAAATACGGTAATACATGAAAAGATGTTCAGCATCATTAGCCATTACAAAAATGAAATTTGATACCAAAACACACCTATCAGAATGGCAGAAATTTTTAAAAAGTGATAATATCAAATGCAGGTAAGGATGTGGAAAAACTATATCCTCATGCATTGCTAAGGGAACATAAAATTTTATAGCCACTGACCGTTTCTTACATAGGTGCACTCAGCCACTGATTATGAAACAGAAGCAAAAAACCTCAACTGAATCATACAAAACCATCAAAAAAACAAGATGCCCTAAAATTACTTAGTATATTATTGTAGCATAGATTTGTACTGCTAATTTATATTCTAACTCAAGAAATTTTTAACAATTTAACCTAAAAATCAAACTCTTAGGATGAATAAATAATAGAAACTCTTTATAATGAAGAAACCCACACCAGCAGTAGATGGTGATTTGATGGTACAAAATTATTCATCCACCTGAGAGAACTGAGTATGTGAAAGTTGTATGTGGAGTTTTATCCATGAGGCATTTATGGCCTCTGGAGACAAGCAGGTGTTTTTTCTAATTGAAGTATAGTTGATTTACAATATTGTGTTATTTTCAGGTATATAGCATAGTGATTCAGTATTTTTGCAGATTATATTCCATTATAAGCTATTACAAGATAATGGTCTTCATTCCAGAGCTATATGGTATATTCTTATTCCTTATTTATTTAATATGTAGTAGTTTGTATCTGTTAATCCCATACCTTTTATTTGTTGCTTCCTCCATCCCTCTCCCCTTTGGTAACCACAAGTTAGTTTTCTATATCTGTGAGTCTGTTTCTCTTTTGTATATACATTCATTTGTATTATTTTTCAGATTCCACATATAAGTGATATCACACAGTATTTGTCTTTCTCTCTCTGACTTATTTCACTTAGCATAATATCTCTACATCCATCCACATTACTGCAAATCCTTTTTTATGGGTGAATAATATTCCATTGTATGTATATGTGTGTGTGTATATATATATATATATATATATATATATATATATACACACACCATATCTTCTTAATCCACTTATCTGTTGATGGACACTTGAGTTGCTTCCATGTCTTGGCCATTGTAAATAGTGCTGCTATGAACACTGGGGAGCAGGTACCTTTTTGAATTAGTTTTTCTCTTTTTTTCTGGACATACACCCAGGATTGAAATTGCTGCATCATATGGTAATTCCATTTCCAGTTTTTAAGGAACCCCCATACTGTTTTCCACAGTGACCGCACCAATTTACATTCCCACCAACAATGTATGAAGATTCTCTTTTTTGAGACAGGCAGTTTTAAGCACAAAGGAAGAATTCATTTAATAGAGTTCAGTCCTAATCAGCTGGAACTGCTACCTCATATAGCTTATGACACAGAAAGAACATTTCACGAGTATTTTATATTCCTTGTTCACTGTAACATCTGTAAGGCGCTGACAAGATAAAATAGTCTGGACATAGACTAGCTATTGAAAACAAACTGTTATGTATTTATCTTATGGTAAGAGATGGTGTTCTGGTTGAAAAAGAGCAATACTTAGGTGTAACAGAGTAGAATATGCAGAGAAGAGAGCTTGTTATTTTAGCATTTGGAATTCCTATATATTGTTGAGCTTGAAATATTTAAATAGCGTGATTTGAGAATTCTGAAGTACAGTTATTAAACTGATTCTATCTGGAAACGTTTTGATGCAATTTGGCCACAAGCATAACTCTTATGTAGTGATCCATGTCTAGATACTGAACAGGTCCCTGGAGTTCAGAGGGAAGCAACAGAGGCTGATCCAATCATTTGGTCAGAGAAGCAAGAGATATCTACATGGAATTTGAATAAAATGCTCAAACCTTGGACAGGTTACTTAACATTTCTTTGTCTCAATTTCCTCATTGGTAAAGTGGGGATCAGTGTATCCACCTCTATGATTATTACAAGGCTTAAGTGAAGTAAACCTGTAATGTATTTCAAGTAGTGCCTAGTGAGTGTTAAATGTTCTGTTGAAGTTAGTATTATCATTAAGACACAAAATTGTAACATATAATAGTGTAGTACCTTGCTACCTAATGAATGAATGCGTGGTCCATGGACCAACAGCATTGACATCACCTGGAAGCTTGTCAGAGATGCAAAATCTCTGGCCCCACCCCACTGGATCACAATCTGTGTTATACCAGGATCCCTGAGTATCTTTATAAATAGTAAAATTGAGAATGCCGGCTGGAGTAGCGGGCTCATATGAAGGTGTTTCTCCAGCTTCTGTACAGCTTCTACGCCTTAATCCTCACAGCCTTCTGGTAGCTAGCCTAGCTCCCTGGTCAGTGACCTAGATGTGGACACCTGCTCTGGTTGTACCAAAAATTTTGTTTCAAGGATTCCAATTGAACACGACACAGAAACTGGAATGTGGATACTGAATCTTGTTAGAGGCAGAGCCCAAGAGGGAAGATCTACAAATTCCAGCAGTTGAAATAGCAAGAGTTGCCTCAATTCCTGCTCTCATCCTCTGTTGTCCTGCAGAGCTTGCTGGTTTGTATTTCTTCACGGGGTACAGAAGATGTCCCCTCATACATTTAGTTCTTGTTCCCAAATCACCTTAGTGCCCCCGGGTCCTTAGAAAAATTTTCCCACCTGTCCCCAGGGTTTTGGAGAAATATCCGAAAAGGGCCCTGATAGAGCAAAATAGAACTATTCATCCTACATATGCATCACTAACGAGGGCCCACTCAAGGATCCACAATTCACTGGGCAGTGAAGCGCAGTTTCTGTCCTCTCTCATCTGGCAGTCCTGACTTGCTGAAAATAAGTTACTTAGCTTTTTGAGAATTCCAACTTCCAGGTCTCTCATCTTCATCGGAAGGAGTTAAATAATGACAATGAATGAACCAAATGTTGGAGAGGAGCAAAGAAATAACTGGTGCCAATCCACCTTCTCTAGATCCTCAGGCATACATATTGAAAAATCTACTATTTTGCTAGATTAGGGGGTAATAGTTTTGCTCAGGAATTTTTGTTTTGCTTTAGCTAGAAAGTTATAGTCTATCAGATTGAATCCAAAATAGCACCATTTTCAAGTCAATATAGCTTACTAAATGAAGTTTCTTTCAGAGGCAGAAACCTCCTAAGGATAGCATCGCTTGTATTTTAACTGGGCCTTTTGAAGTGACAATGTACTTAATCAGCTCAGTGGCTGCTCCAGCCGGGGGATTTCTGAGCCCAGGGAATGATGTGCTAGGAAACACCTGGGGCAGACAAGACTTTCAATAGGCTAAATTCTGCTTGCTACCTTCAGAGGAGAATCTGTTAATCTTGCTCCTTATTGAGTGTAATATTTAATCAGCATTTTATAAGGACTGGAATTTCCATAAGTCAGACATATGGTCTCCAGCAAGTACATGTTCTGAATCCCTAATCTCTATTCTTACACATGCTCTCAATCATAATGCATAAACCTTAGGACAAAAAAAAAAAAAAATCAAGCTTCACTCTCAAGTATTTTAGCACCATAAATGGTTTGCATAGCCCTGTGGGTCATCACGTCTCTTAATTTACTGAAAGCCTGAGTGCATTTAATAATTGCTGGAAATACAAAGCCAAAGCTAGTCATCATCGGTTATTTACTTCTCTTTTCCTCTACACTAAAGGAGAAAGCCAAATTCCCATAGCTGTCCCAACCTTCCCCCTCCCAAATGGAGACAGAGAAATCTTCTGCCAAAGCAGATTGTGTGCAGTTCTCCTTGCTTCAGAGCTGCCAGTTTTCCTAAGCACAGAATCAGAACTAATACATCATCCTTGAACTTTAAGCCTGTGATGTACCCTGACATTTGGAATAGCCTAGGATCCAGAGGGATAAAGAAGCAGTAGATTCTCCTTCTTTAATGATTTATGCTTTGTTTTTAATCTCCTTTGCAGTTCAGAGCAGCCTGCTGGCATCAGCCCATCTGAGGCACAAAAGGGTGCTCTTCCAGTGGTTTGGAGGAAAGGCAGGCATACATATATTGAGACCATCCTGCAATTAGAAACTTTCTCTAATTGTCAGGAAAAGGAAAATAGTGATTAATTTCCAAATGTTTACAGTGGAGATAAAGGGAATTGGGTGAACCTTTGAGTGATCAAAAGGAATGAAATGCTTAAGGTATAAGGACACATGTAGAAGAGCACCTATATTTTCCAGTTCTCATTTCCAGCAATCTGTCTTTGTCCCAGTGAGCTTCTGCTTAATTCTTGAGTTGAACTAGCATTTTTAGCTTATGTAACAAGGACCACAGGTTCTATCTAATCAGAGTACCAGACATCACTGAGAATTAATATAATTTCAGCTGTGTCTACATGTTGCCAAATATCAGTGTGGATCTTAAGGAGAAAGGAAAAAGCATGCAAAGGGCGACAGAAACCTTGCTTTTGGAAACTCTCTCAAATAGCTCTAAGTTGGAGAGATACCCAAGAAGTAAATGTCTTAGTAAAACTGATCAGTTACCTAGAGGCTAAGGATGAGCTTCAAGATACTCCCCCTGTGTGTTAAAAATGTATTTAATGACCCAGGAAAAACTATTATCTTTCTGTTTTATTAAAGAAGCTGCTATCATTTTGTTAACACCACTCTGGATTGCTTGGGCCACCCAGAAGTAAGAACTTCCAATCACTTCTTGCCTGTGGAGAAGTCCCCTGAGATAAGGACTGACCTGTTTATCAGTTATCTTTCTGGGAACTGACAACAAAAAAATGTAACTTATCACATTAAGGTGTTATTGGAGTAGTTGTTTTGTAATAGTAAATATATATTAAAATCTAAATTATTAAAATATTTGAATAGTAAATAATTACAGCATATATATTTCTTTTCCAATGTTGGAAAATATTTTTGACATAATTAGCCTGATTGGAGTTGGTTTCTGAATTCTATTCCTGCAAGTAATATGGAAGAGAAGGTGCTTAAAGGTATGCCCATATTCCTTCACTTCCCTCCTCTACCCCTCTGACTCATCTCCGTCAAAGAGCACCCAAAGTTTTGCATGTGTGTGTGACCAATCATAATGTTGATCTTGTGATTTTAGAGCCAGAGATGGCTTTAGCACAAGATTTGGACCCAGGCTACTTGATTGGAATCTTGTTTCAGACACTTAAAACTAGATACTATATAATCTTGGACCAATCGTCTAACTTCTTTTGGCTCTGTTTCCTCATCTGTAAAATGGGGATAATACTAGCACCCAACTCACAGGGTTGGTTTTGAGGAGCAAATGAGTTAATACATAGAGAGCACTTAGAATCTATTGAAACTGGCACATAGTGAACACTAAACTGATAGCTCTTAATTTTAGCCAAACGTGTTATAGTTGAGAGAACCAAAAA
Organism: Leucopleurus acutus; assembly: GCF_964270905.1. Lineage (NCBI taxonomy): Eukaryota > Metazoa > Chordata > Mammalia > Artiodactyla > Delphinidae > Leucopleurus > Leucopleurus acutus. Next base: position 54,166,707 of record NC_139159.1, on the reverse strand, counting down.
GTGAACTTAATATTATTAAAGCTGATCTTGGAATTTGTTTTATTTTACCCCTTTACCTTGTTGATGATTTGTGGTCTGTAAGTTTTCCTCTAGCTATTCGAATCCCGATTCCTGCCAGTATTCCCTTGAATCATGCATATACTCAGAGCCCTGAAAGCAGCACCTTTTCAGAGTTTTTTTAGCTCAAACCTGTGACAATTTGCAACTTAGCTATTACATGAGGTTGAAACACACCTTGGAAATTTATCAATTGGTGACCAATGCAATATTTGTGTCCATTTCATAATTATACACAAGGGACACTACTTAAGATAGAGTCTAATTTCTCTTAATTTGTAATATGTTTCTCACTTCATTCTACCAATATGATCATTCTTTTTAGAAAAGTCTAATCCTGCTAAAATGATTTGGCTAGATTCTATGCTACTTTGAAAATCCTTCATTAATAAAATATAATTTTTGATGCCAGTAATATTATCATTAGTTAAGTATAGCATTGATTTTGATTCTTATGCTGTGTTTTTTCTCTGAATTATTATCACTTTTTCCTCCTATTAAGTAGGTAAAGAACCTGGAAATATGGTGTTTTCTCCTCTGCTTCTTTACCCCACACCTCTCCAAACCACTGACTAAACTTTGCAAGTGCTGGTTACTTAAGGAAAGAAGAGTGCTTGTACAATTCAGTAACTGGAGTGAGCAGCAGGAACTTTTAATCTGAGTACAATAATTTATAACAGAGAGTACATTTCCAAGAACCATACATGAGCTCCCGGGAACCCTGGCTACGCTGTCAGACACCTATCTTTAAATTGCCTCCTGCCAAATGATGACTATGGCCCTGTCACCCTGGCCAGCCCCATAAGTCTCATTCACACTCCTTCTAATTGGCAGGCTCCCACTCTGGGCACCTCCATGGCCCTTGTAACATTTTTTAGGCAGATAACTTGACACTGTAAATTTGGCTGGGAGCCTGCTACTGTGGGATGTCTTTGCATCCGCCCTCAATGGTCACCTCAGTTCATACACTTGAAATTCCAGCCTCAATGGTTTGCAAATTAAATTCTGGGACACAAAAATGTGATTGCTTCAGAGGGGTGGCCAGCCCTCTTCACCTGTTCAAAGAAGGAAAATGTGATTACCGGGGAAAGAAGGAGTATAAAGGTGTTTTTCACTGACAGGAAGAGGAGGGAGAAGTATCGTAGTATCAGCTTTTCAGGACTTGAGGAAGCCTAGAGTGTGGGGCGTTTGGTTTCCGACACCAATGTGGCAGCAGGCTTAGGAAACCTGATAACAGCTTTTGTGACCTTGGGGTCTGGAAACGGTTTCACTGATTGAAGTCATATAAGTTCAACTAAATTTGAATGTGTTGTAAATATTTGTCTGGCAACCTGACATATGGTTGTTCCTGAAATTATGGGGTAGAGTCTTATCTTTCCTAGCATATAATTTTTGAAATGCTCTTCTGGATGGTGTTTAAGATTATAAATGTAACTGAGTTATTGTTTTGTGCTAAGGTTTTCTCAGGCTTCAAGCCTGTTTAAAAGAATAGAGGGTGTTTTCTGGCAACTTTGTTTTCCTAAGTATATTGGAGGCTGCAATAAAAATCTGCCTGGAGACTAAGCCTTGGTGAAACATAAACAGTCTGCTTCAGATGGAGTTATATATTTTCCCTCACATTTCCAGAGGCACTGGTATATAAGTGCTCAGATCCAACGGGTATTTTATGTGAGAAAACTGTTAGTATGCAGCATTCCTTTCCAGTGAATTACTGAGTTGTCCAGCGGCAAAATAGGCAGGAGACAAGCTAGTCTACAAAGAGATAGTCCTTTGTTGCTTCAAAAGCTGTGCTGAGCCAGACCTGCCCTGAGATGCTGTGGCACGTGAAACAGTAGTAACACAAACAGACCTGAGCAAGTTCCTTAAAGGGCCCTCTATCACATATACCACAGCATCTCAACCAGCAGGCAGGTTCCTTTGGGGGAAAACATGGGGAGAGTCAGCAGCAGGCCAGGATGAAAGGAGCAACAAGAATGAAGGGGCTTCCCTGGTGGTGCAGTGGTTGGGAGTCCGCCTGCCGATGCAGGGGGGGTTCGTGCCCCGGTCTGGGAAGATCCCACATGCCGCAGAGCGGCTGGGCCCGTGAGCCATGGCCGCTGAGCCTGTGCGTCCGGAGCCTGTGCTCCGCAATGGGAGAGGCCACAACAGTGAGAGGCCCCCGTAATGAAAAAAAAAAAAAGAATGAAGATGTCCAGCTTTAAATATGAGACCAAAGCTGATGATTCACAGCCATTGTTGATGGCCCAAGCCTCACCCCCATCCTATCAACTATAACAGCCCATTTAATTATCTACTTTTACTCTCATAGCTCCAGGCATTTTTACCAGCTGGGATCACTCCTAGATTCATTAGAATTTCCCAGTTTGATTTAGAGGTGCCACTGGAGAACTTTACCATTGTGTTCCAAGAAGCCAGTCAACCCTTTGGCTTGCTAATAGATATACAAAATTGCTGCATTGAGAGAGATCCTACAGCTCTGCTATATAAGTAACAAAGCCTTCGTCAGGCTGTTGATTCCATTTGCAATGCTTTCATTCAACAGTCATTTATTAAAGACGTATCATACATCGAGGTCTCAACTGCTCCTGGTGAGCAGTTGATGTGAAGGTGAATCAGCCGTGGACCTTACTTTCAGACACTTCACAATCTTGTAGAGGAAAGAAGATGAGAGGGTCTCCAATCTAACTAATTACGACATAAGTTTATAACTGATATGTTAGTCAAATGCGTTTAAGATACGGCCTAGCGGTAATTTCCTCAAATGTCTTAGTTGAAGTAGGAGTAAACAGAAATTTTAATCTTATTACAGAGTTATTTTTGGCAAGATGGAGAGTGTTGTGCAACAGACTGTCTAAAATAACACATTTCTATTTAGGGCCCTCTCTTCTGTTTGCTTTAAGATAAAGTGGAAGTGTTTAGCATTTCAAATCTAGGACAAATTTACATCACACATATAAGCAGACATTATAACATAAGGGCGGGGGTGCTGATATGTGACATGTATGTTTACGGTCCCTTCCATGCCCACTGCAGATAAACAAGTCAACCATGGCTTTCTGAATGAATCTGAATTTAGTTTCAAACTCCTTACTCTGCATAGCCTTCAAGCAATTCTACTAATCAAGCTTAGTGGGCATAGCAGATGAAACTTATTTTATCATCTCAGGTATAAGTACTCTTAGATTCTAAGGTACAGACGATTTTATTTGCTGACTATTGATTTTTAATAATTGGTTTATATCTGTCTGCCTCTTGCCAACTTCATTTTTCAAGTATTTCAACTTTATCCTCAGAAAATATCCCAAATAATTGCAAAATAGGTAAGAAATGAGTAGGCTATCATTTAAACAGTTCTATATTGCCACAAACCTACTTGGGTTTAATTCTACCTACCTGGGTTTAGATCACACCATTAAGGAGTTTGAAAAGTCCACAGTGACCCCAGATCATAGTGTTCATAAGTGTAAATTAAAATATAGGAAGAAGAAGAGGAAGAAGAACGAAGGGGAGGAGAAAAGACCTCATGGGATTTAAATGTTTCCAGATATATTATTATTTCAGTTCAGATTGTATGAAAGCTCTAATTGTTTGACATCATTTTAATTTATTTACATCATTTTAACTTATTTACAAATGATGTGAGCATATATAACTCTTCTACAAACACTAATATGTCTGGTAGTCAGGAACAGCCTAAGTTATGCTCCAGTACTGAACAACCCCAAATTTCAATGGCTTAAACAAGAATTCATTTCTTTAGCATGAAATTCCTCTGCAGACCTTGGACACTTTATGGGGCAGCTCTACTCTCTGTGGTGCCTCAACATTTTTCCCTCCACAATAGCACAGACTTTCATGACAGCCTCAACAAGCAAAGAGAGAGGTAGACAGTAGAGAACTGGAAAATAAATGGCTTCACCTGGAAAGGAAGTACATCACTTTTGCTTACTCACTGGCCGAAACAAGTCACAAGCTGTACCTAAATTCATAGGGCAGGAAGTACAGTCTTACTATTATGTCCTTGTTGGAGACAGAGACAATATCAGTGAATGGTAGTAATATCTGCCTCAGTGACTTAAGCTTTTCCCGCCTCAAACTTTTGTCTTAAGGGATATGTCATGTAGGTCATTAGACAGTTTGAGATTCAGACAGTGAAGCAAAGTCTACATAGGTTAAGTAGACAAACACTTCATTAGTAGACATTAGGTGGCTCACAGGTGCTCTGGAAAGGTCAGAGTCAAGTTTGGAAGCTGTGAAGATTAAGAACAATGCCCAGCTACAACAGGAGAATGCCCAAATGGAGAATAGCACCGTCACCTCTACCAGGACAGGAGGCAAACCCACAGCTGTCCCTGCTGATGCTGGGTTTTGGACATCAGCATCTCCGTCAGTGTTGCCTTCCCCGAACAAGTGCTTCTGCTATACCCTTGCCAGAAATTGGGTTCTAAGCAGAACTGTTGCGTGAGCAACTAATGGGTGGAGCCAAGGCCATATGACCTTGACGATGTGCAAGGGAACATGGCAAAATGAATTCAGCCTTCGTTCTTATAAGACACATCCTCAAAAGAATGCTGATTGTCCACTGATGCAATTGTCTATGACAAAACCCTCCACTGACGATACTACTTTCTCAGCATTAAGTCCATAGCTAATGTAAGAGAGGTCAGTTTTGGTGTGTTATTCTGTGGGTTTCGACAAATGTCTAATGACATGTATCCTTCATTGTAGTATCACACAGAGAATTTTTCACTACCCTAAAAGTCCTCTGTATTTCATCTATTCATCCCTTCTTCTGCTGCATCCCCATCAACCACTGATGTTTTTACTGTCTCCATAGTTTTACCTTTTTCAGAATGTCATATAGTTGGAATCATGAAGTATGTAGCCTTCTCAAATTGGCTTCTTTTACTTAACAATATGCATTTAAGTTTCCTTCATGTCTCTTTATGGCTTGATAGCTCATGTCTTTTTAGCACTGAATAATATTCCATTGTCCGGATTCTATCACAGTTTGTTTATCCACTCACCCACTGAAGGACATTTTAATTGCTTCCGAGTTTTGGCAATTATGAATAAAGCTGTTATAAACATTTGTGCACAGGTTTTGTGTCGTCCACTAGAATTTTAATAGGAACAAATCTTCCTTTTTTTAAAATCCAGTACATTAACTAGAATTTTATGTGGAATACCTAGACCATACACAGAGTGGACACTCAAAAATACTTGGTGAGTGGATATTTGAAAATAAATAGTAAGGGTAAATTGACCAATCTGCAATTTCCATTGTTTTCATTCTAACAATAATAACTGACCTTTATTGAGAAACTGTTTTATTCCAGGTACTATACTAAGTGCTTTACCCGTTTTATTGCCTTTAATTCATACAATAAGCCTATGAAGTATATATTTCTACTACTCCAATTTTACAATGAGGAAATCGAGGCTTAGAGGGGTTAAGCAGCTTGCCCGAGATTACACATTTGGATAGTGGCTGTCAGAATTTAAACTAAGCCGAGAGAACTCCAGAATTTAACAACCACCCTATACTGCTTCCATGTCTACATTACTGATAACTTGGATAGACTGTCAAAAAGGAAGTCTCCAAGATCTAGAAAAAAATTGATAGAAATAATTTGTCTAGAAAAGGAAAGATGAATTCTGGGTTAATGGAAGTTATATCCATGATTAACCAATAGTGCACATCTCTTCTAAGTCAACATCAAAGGACTGCCTGTGACACACTGAAGAGAGGGTAGAGTGCAGGCCTCCAATTTTAATATCATGTCACGTTTTAACACATTTTTGACTGGAGACATATTACAGCCACAGGCGTTAGTTTCTGCAAAAATCCCCCGGTCAATAATGTGTTAAGATCAAATTTCCTATGGGGGAGAAAATAGAATATGGGCAAAATAATGTTTTAATTTTGCTATTATTATTGAAACATAAGTTCAATAATGAAAGATTGATCTTATTCCTATTTATTAAAAACACATTAAGTAATGAATTGGCTTTAATCAAACTACTAGAAGCATAAAACAATTTATTATGCAATACTGGGGCAGGGAAAAACATAAACATGAATTTTTATTTAAGCAGGGATGAAAGAAACTTAGATTTAAAAAAGCACATAAATTATTAATTTTTAAAAACTATTTGGAAAAGCATATACCAGAGATTTAAAGTTTAGTATGTATAGGTATTAGTTGTATCCACTAATGGTGGTTCTTGTATGAACTTGCAATAAAGATATTATTAGTAGTAAGTAAAGAAATAGCCTAAATTGTACCTATTATAAGAGATTCTATTTAAACCAACTTTTAGCATTCAATGTGGTGGGAGTTATTTAACAATTTATTCTGACAACAACTTCAGTTGCATCATTTAAATGTGTCAGACTTTGATTTGAAAGCATTCTGAATGATCTCTTGCAGTGACAGGGTACTAAAAATTTTATGAGAGTTTAGGGGAACTTCAAAGATGTTCATTGAGTTAATCACAATGGAAAATTCATCACCTCACATTTATCACTAAGATATACAGAAAAAATATATATGAGCATATATAAATTACAGATAATTTTATAGAGTTCTCTATTAAAAGAATTCTACATTCAGCAGAATCTTATCTGTCTCTAATATACTTCTGTGAATTTGGAGCTATTCGATGAGAAATTTTGGTTATTTTTGAAGTGGAATTAGTATCTTCACCTTCAGAAGTTAAGCTGAACCTTTAATACCTATTAAGGATGTTCATAAATGGTGATCAATAATATTTTGAGGGGAACTGGAAGATGAGTTGAAACATTCCTTGGGTTGTCAGGCCCTCTGAGTTCAAACACTAATGTGAACACTGTTGAACTGTGAATGCCTGGGCACATCACTTAACCTTTCTGTGTTTCCATTTTCTTATCTACACAATGAGGCTAATAATACTGATTGACCTCATAACATTTAATTAGGCCATTGGGAAGCTCTTTGAAAATGCTAAGTATCATTTGTTGGCACTTAGCTTCATGAAAGGTTTGTGTTTTTAACACACTGTGGTTTGAAGATGTGTTGGTACAACTCCTGCCAACTTCTTGTTTCTCCGCCATATCTTTTCTGAGCTCCCTTTGAAGTCCATGGGAATTAGGGTGATTGAAGGCACTTAGGGGAGGTAGAAGTAATGACAGTGTGTTCTCTGGCGTATTTATAATAGGTTTACTTTACCCTTATGAAGAAAATGCCATACTTCTCAAAAAGGAGCTTGATGGCTTCTCAGTGGTTTATGGGTAGGTAAATTCATGATTGCTCAAAAATTTTTGACAAAGACAATGAGAAAGTTTAAATTGTTTGAAAAAAGTTAACTTTCAGGGAACATAAAGAATGACAGGCTCCTCTAGGGTAGGATTATATCTTTTACTTTCTGAACAGAGCACATAGTCACTATCCAATATGTGCTTACTAAATAAATGCGTGATGAATGGGCAGAAACTACTGTAACAGTAGCATATTATGTGATAATTATCATATTATGTAACATTAATGCAGCATTTAGAATAAACTTTTGTTACTTTTTTACCCCTTTTATGTGTTATTCCCCCTCTATTATAGCATTAACTAGAACGCTTGTGGCACCATTTACAGCAATATATTGTATGACATACTTCTATACTCAAAATTTAAAAGAAAGGGGGGCAGGGAGTTCCATCATACTTTAAAATTGCATGTATTTGGAAACATCACCATACTCTCATGATACCCATTGTAGACTATTTCAAGAGTCTTCTAGTTGGTCTCTTTGTTTCTAATCTTTTCCCAGATCTATTTTACAATCCACTGCCAAATTAATGTTTCTTAAACATCACTCTCATTATGCCACTCATTTCAAAAGCTTTCAATGGCTTCCTGTGTCCTATTATGTCATTCCTATTTCCAAAACTGTGATTTTAAAGCCATCTGTTATGGGCTGAATTGCATCCCCCAAAATTTCATGTTGATGTCCAAACCTCCAGTATCTCAGAATGTGACTGTATTTAGAGACAGGGTCTTTAAAGAGGTAATTAAGTTAAAATGAGGTCATTAGGCTGGGCCTTAATCCAATATGACTTGTGTCTTTATAAGAAGAGGAAATTTAGACATAGACATACACAGAGTGAAGACCATGTAAATTCAAAGTGAGAAGACAGCTGTCTATAAGCCAAGGAGAATGGCTTCAGAGGAAACCAACCCTGCCAATACCTTGATCTCAGACTTGTAGTCTCCAGAATTGTGAAAAAATAAATTTGTTGTTTAAGCCACCTAGTCTCTGGTATTTTGTTAAGGCAGCCCTAGTAAACTAACATAACATCCGTAATGTAGAAACCCCACATGGTTTTACAACCTTATTTCTCTAAAGATAATTTAAGTTTTAGTCATCTGGTTAAATCAGTTATTTTCACTGTGATCACAATTCCCATTATAAGTGGCCCTAAGATTCCCTACAATTCGAAGGGAAGAACACTGAGCAAGGGGCAGAACGTGTCTTTTACTGACCTCAGGACTTGGGCATGTTATGTCTCCCCTCCAAAATTAGGGAAATGAAACCTGCTTTTCCTACTTCAAAGGTCTATAGGATTTGGGAGGGTCAAATAAGATGATGCACATGGAAACATGTGGCTGCTCATCAAGTGCTGGGACTGCTTGAAACTGAAGCATCTATCCCAAGATCATGACAGCCCCCTGGCATGCTTCTGCCTTTTGATGACACTTACTGCTATGGACTGAATGTTTGTGTCCCCACCCTAAATTCATATGTTGAAGCCCTAATGTGATGATATTTGGAGGTAGGGCTGGAAAGTATTAAGTTGGGTGCCAGGGAATGCCCTAAACCAAGCAGATTATTGTTTAGAGCAGAATTAGATTTCTAATAATGACCCTGAATACAAAATAAGAAATAAAGCTGAAGCCAAGCAATAATGATTGGGGGACTCTAAAGAAAAGACGCAGGTGCCCCAGGGAGTTTACCCTAAGACCACTAGACAGAGAGGTTCAGTTAGCAAAGCTAACTCCAGATTCTACCTGCTGGTATAGACAGGGTTGCTAAATCACAGGCTCCAGATTAAGGAGGATGGAGCTGAACTTGTAGGTGTAGATTGAAGACCTTTGTTACTGCAGCTGAACAGAGTATGGGAGGTAATTAGGTCATGAGGGTGGACCTCCATGATGGGATTAGTGTCTTTATAGAAAGAGGAAGCAAGCTAGCTCTCTTTTTCTCTGCTGTGTGAGGCTACAGTAAAAGAAGACTACCATATACAAAACATGAAGAGAGCCTCCACCAAGAACCCAACAGTGCTGTCACTCTGATCTAAGATTTCTAGACCTCAAAACTGAGAAATAAATGTTTATTGTTTAAGCCACCTAGTCTGGTATTCTGTTATAGCAGCCTGAACTAAGACACTTACCATCCATAAAAGCAGATGTCCTGTGTCCAAGTACCAATCTAAATCAAACCCAACTTTACCAACCCATTTAGACATTGCAATTTAGAACTTGAGCCCACCTCTCCCGGGCTAGCCCCACAGCTAGCTAGGCCATTTACTTACTGCTCTTTCTCTAACTGTATACTCCATTACAACAAACTTCAAGACTGAGCTCATATATGATCCAAGCAAAGAGATTCTTCTTACTTTATTATGGAAAATCAAAGTTAAGCTCAGTTCCTACTTTTCCAAGAAGTATTCTCTGATTACTCTCTCATAAATATTTCCTTTCTTTGAACTCTTAAAGTATTTTCAGTCTATATTACAAAATTTAGCCCTTAATTATACAATTGATCTCTTATACTCATTTTGTGATTTTTTTCATGTGAATGAATTACTTTTGACAACTAGATTATGAAGTCTAAATGACATACTTATATTGAGTGTATATTCTGAGTATAACAAAATAGGAAACCTTAAATAAGTTTAAAAATTAAAAATACCCATTTTTTTCTTGCATGGTGTTTTTTATGCTTTTTATGAATACAAGTTTCAGCTTTGGACTACACAAGTACATTTTGTCCGGTCCTTTTCAGGATGTCTTTGATATTCATGAGTTTAAAGTTTAATGTAATTAATTTTGTCAGTGTTTTTTACTTTATATTTATGCTAAAAAAACCTTCATTTCCATAAACTCAGCTGAATATTTAAATACATTTCCTCTAGTTCTTATGTTTTATTAGTTTAATTTTAAAATTCACATAGTCCATTATTAAATTTGCAAATGCATGCCCACACTGAATAATGCATAGGAAAAGATTGGCAGGAAATATCAAAATGTTAATATGATTATGTAATTGTGTCTGAGAAGTAATTATTTTGTTTTCTTTCTACATGTCTAAATATAATTTTATTTCTTTAGTGTGCAGTTCCTCTTTCATAATTTAAAAAATACTGAACTAAGGAAAAACTTTAAATCTACCTATTTCTGTGCTTTCTGGTACTGTTATATTTAAAATATTTTTCCTGAGCTTCTAGTTCATTGATATCTCTGTATATCTCTCTCTCTCTCTCTCTCTCTCTCTATATATATATATATATATATTTTTTTTTTTTTTTTTTTTTTGCGGTACGCGGGCCTCTCACTCTTGTGGCCTCTCCCGTTGCGGAGCACAGGCTCCAGACGCGCAGGCTCAGTGGCCATGGCTCACGGGCCCAGCCGCTCCGCGGCATGTGGGATCTTCCCGGACCGGGGTACGAACCCGTGTCCCCTGCATCGGCAGGCAGACTCTCAACCACTGCACCACCAGGGAAGCCCTCTATATTTTTTCTTATATCTTTATAAACTTTTCTTAAAGTGGACCAAGACAAGTGTCATCATAAAGTAAATGTGTGTAGAGGTTGCAAAAATAGAGACCCTATATTCAAAGAGTCTAAACATTTTGTTTTACTTGGGATAGATTATGCTATGGTAAAAGTAAAAAAAATCTTCCTCCAGAACTCTGTGGCTTAAAACAATAAAGGTTATTTCTGGCTCATGTTCCATGTCCATCTTGAGTCAGCAAGGGGTTCAACACATCACAGTCACTCAGGGACCCGAAATGACAAAGAGGCCAGCCAGCATCTCAAACTTTACGGATCACTTTGCCAAAACAGAAGAGCTCAGGAGGGTATTGCGTCAGCAGCTAAATACTCAGCCTGGAAGTGACATACATTATTTTTACTCACAGCTCATTGGCTGGAAATAATCACATGGCCCCAAAACAAGTGGACAAGGAAGTGCAATCTTACTATAAGCCAGAAGCCAGAGAAATAGAAATATTTGGTGAACTGTACTAATAACTGTCTGAAATCCCTTTAAAATTTAGCTAAGAATATTTCCACTATAAATTTTCAAATACTGTGAATTACATTGTGGCTTAAAGGAGATAATAGGTAAATTTTCATTTAAAAATTTACATTTTCCAGGCTTCACTGGTGGTGCAGTGGTTAAGAATCCACCTGCCAATGCAGGGGACACGGGTTCAAGCCCTGGTCCGGGAAGATCCCACATGCTGCGGAGCAATTAAGCCGTGAGCCACAACTACTGAGCCTGTGCTCTAGAGCCCGTGAGCCACAACTACTGAAGCCCGTGTGCCGCAACTACTGAAGCCCGTGCACCTAGAGCCCATGCTCTGCAACAAGAGAAGCCATCGCAGGGAGAAGCCTGTGCACCACAACGAAGAGTAGCTCCTGCTCACTGCAACTAGAGAAAGCCCTTGCACAATAACGAAGACCCAATGCAGCCAAAAATAAACGAACAAACAAACAAATAAATAAAATCTATTTAAAAATTTGCATTTTTCCTTTATGTTTCCAAAAATGGGGATATATTGAATGTCTTCAAATTAAAACAGTATTAAAATGAAACGAGGTCTAATTAGTTGTGGAAATAACAGTTTATAAGCCCAAATTGTAACATATCTTGGTTACTTAAAATGAAAAGGTGATTAGAGATACCATTTTAGTAATTATTTTCAATTTTGTCAACTAATTTAAATCATTAAATCGGATAAAAATGGATTTAAAAGAAAAATTGTCTTTCATGCAAGCCATTTGATAAACGAAACAAGGATATCATAAAACACCGCCCTCCCTATCCCACCCCTCTAGGTGACACAAAGCACTGAACTGATCTCCCTGTGCTATGTGGTTTCTTCCCACTAGCTATCTATTTTCAGACAGAAACTGTGACGGAATATCCTTACATTTCTCATAGGAGTTCTCAGTAATTTAAAGAATTGTATAACGAGATAAAGTTAGAAGAAAAGTAAATTGTTTTATCTAACATGAAAAGTATTTAAAATCAACAACAAACCCATGCTAAGACTAAGTACAGAGCTAGTTTCCAGATCACCTTAATTATAACCATGGCTTCGAGAGTCAACTTCTGAAGGCTTTGTAAATTCTTTAAAAGACCCTCCAATCTGAATTTTTATATTTTCCCACAACATAAGGGAATATCTTAGATAAAAATGTTTAGAGGAAAGAACCTAACAACTTCTCTCCAATCATTTTCCATTGAAGTATTTTCAGCGACCTTGCCAAAATAGAATAAATTTTGCTCCATGGGTTTAATAAAAAATAATAAATATGATTTTCTTCTTTTTCTACTAAGTAGATGTCTTCATCCAATCTTTAGTCTCCAAAAGTATTTTTCCAGAGAGGCAAATCATATGAAGTCATTTATAAGGTTTAATATATCAAAAGCGCTGTCATTTCCCCCACTAATGTAGGGGAAACATTCTCTTGAGACCTGCTGCTGTTCATAAACTTGATCTGTGATTTCATATTTTATATTTTCAGCAGAACACCTCTTGTATATTACAATTCCCTGTTTGCTTGGAGGTTCTCCATTATTCTCCATGTCCACTAGAGTCAATGCCAAACTTGAGATTTATTCATTCCTCTCTCTTTCATAATAGCAAAGATATGCAGGTATCAGTTTACTCTACTATATTACCAGGAGTCATTCAAGAAGAGGTCAATACTAGACTTATTCACACACACACACACCAAAAAAAACCCAAAAACAATTCACTGAGAAATGCCTGCATTCAGATCTAAGTATTTGCTAGTTGACAAATTAAATCACTAAACAATGGAAGTTTTGCATTACACATTATTTTTGATAGATAAGAAAACGTTTCAAATATGAAGGGAGAGAAATTGCAGTCATTTGACAGGCAAGTTTTTTTTATTATTATTATAATTTTGGAAGATTGATAAAGTGTCTAGGAGTTGCAGGAAATTTTTCCAGATGTCACGAGTGGCAGTGAAGATGACTGTGACAAGGAGAGTGGCAAAAGTATGTGATGGCATTAGAAGGAGTTCAGGCATTAGATGCTCTGAGACAGGTGGAGAATATTATTGCTTTTATGTAGCAGATAAATGAAATTAGGTAGTGTAGAGACTATTGAAAAGAAAGGAAGTTATTTAAAATACATCTTAGAATTATTGGGAAACCAGGTCTTCATATATCTAAGGGAACAAGCTGCATTTTTCACAAGGATTCAGAAGTGTCCTGGATTTTGGGAACCTCTGAAGAGGATCATTGGGGTAATACAAGAAAGTCTTTCAAAAAGTCAGCAGAGCTGAAGATGATAAAAAAGAGTAAATGGGAGTCATGTAAAACGGACATGGTGGACAGTTTGGTCTATAGGATATGATGCAGGAGGAAAATATTATGGGATGCTTCAGGAAAACTGTATAATTTTATAACAGAACCATCAGGTATGAGGTATACGTTATAGAGGGTGAAGGAAACAAAATAAAATTACATTGGTACCTATCAGTATAAAGAGGCAAGACCCCAAAATGAAGAAAATAGGACTAACCTAGAAATTAATATAAAGCTTTTAATACATCACAGAAAGGTAAAGACAGAAAATCAAGGACTAGAATAATGTTTGGTGTCGTGATGTATTCCCCGTATTGACTTGTTCAAAATTTTTTTATGCTTATAATTGCGAAACTATGTCAGTTCTGAGGGAAAAAAATCATTGTAAGAAAGGAGTAATTTCATATTTCAACAGATGGAGGCTGTTGTATAGTGAAATCAGTGCTGAATTTGGATCAAGAAGAAAGGGATTCATATCCTGGCTCTGACATGAACCAGCTATGTCATCAGGAACGAGTCACCCTCTGAGTGTTCGTTTTCTCATTTATAAAATGAGAGTTTTAATTGCAGTAGAGACTGCCATTATTCATCAATATCCACACCGTCTTTCTTCCATGGGAATAAAACTTACATTCTTTAGCTGGGAAAATGTCTCAAATAAAGTAGCATTTTCTATTCTCCCTTGTAGATAAGTTTGACCATATGATTAAGTTCTGAGTGGAATTAGAAGTGTCATGTGGCAGCTTTAAGGAAACTTCCTTAATATATAACTGATGTGAGCCTATTGCCTCCTTTATTCTTCAAATCTTTCCCCGTGCTGCTGTCCGCTCTCTGGAATGCAGGTATAATGGCTGGAGCTCCAGCTGCTCTCTTGGGCAAAGAGAACATGGCCACATCTTAAGGATGGCAGAACAGTGGGCTAAAGGGAGGCTGGTTTCTTGAGGACTTTATGAAGCAGAGTTAATATATCAGTTTTCAGTGTTTTATGTAGTAGAGAAATAGATTCTATCTTATTGAACTCTGCTATTTAGAGCTGAACCTAATATTGATAATATGCTTGCCTTATAGTTTATTAGGAATGCTAAATAAAGTATTGGGTACAAAAACTACTGTTGAAATTCTGGTACATAATGGGATCATAATTAATTGTAGCTGATTGAATGAATCCATTTTTTTAAACATCTTTATTGGAGTATAATTGCTTTACAATGGTGTGTTAGTTTCTGCTGTATAACAAAGTGAATCAGCTGTACATATACATATATCTTCATATCTCCTCCCTCTTGCATCTCCCTCTTACCCTCCCTATCCCACCCCTCTAGGTGACACAAAGCACTGAGCTGATCTCCCTGTGCTATGTGGTTTCTTCCCACTAGCTATCTATTTTACATTTGGTAGTGCATATATGTCCATGCCACTCTCTCACTTTGTCCCAGCTTACCCTTCCCCCTCCCCATGTCCTCTAGTCCATTCTCTACATCTGTGTCTTTATTCCTGTCCTGCCCCTAGTTTCATCAGGACCTTTTTTTTTTTTTTTAGATTCCATATATATATATATATATATATATATATATATATATATATATATGTGTGTGTGTGTGTTATCACACGGTATTTGTTTTTCTCTTTCTGACTTACTTCACTCTGTATGACAGACTCTAGGTCCATCCACCTCACTACAAGTAACTCAATTTCATTTCTTTTTATGGCTGAGTAATATTCCATTGTATATATGTGCCACGTCTTCTTTAACCATTCATCTGTTGTTGGACATTTAGGTTGTTTCCATGTCCTGGCTATTGTAAATAGTGCTGCAATAAAGATTGGGGTTCATGTGTCCTTTTGAATTATTCTCAGGGTATATGCCCACTAGTGGGATTGCTAGGTCGTATGGTAGTTCTATTTTTAGTTTTTTAAGGAACATCCATACTGTTCTCCATAGTGGCTGTATCAATTTACATTCCCACCAACAGCGCAAGAGGGTTCCCTTTTCTCCACACACTCTCCAGCATTTATTGTTTGTAGATTTTTTGATAATGGCCTGAATGAATCCATATTAAGCAAAAATATTTTCATATGAATTTAGTTTAGCATCAATATGTAGCTCACTGGCAGTTCAGATCTAAATTAAAAAAAAATCTATCTTGAGAGTGCATGAAATGATTAAGGATGTGGAACAAAATAAGTAGAGAAAAAAAATAATGAAGGCAAGAGATGAGCTGAGTTAAGCTACAAAGAGGTCTTACCTCCTTCATGAAGCCTTCATTGTTTCCTTAGCACTATCATTTTTCTCCTTTATGCCGCAAAATATTTGAACCCCAAACCACACAACACTCCCATTTTATGACTCTGTGGAATCATGTCATTCAACCTCCAGAGCAATATTGAACACCTACTCTGTGCCAGGTGTATGTATTTCATCAGCACTACTGGATAGTGAGCTCCTTGAAGAAAGGGCTCATTTTTCAGTTATCTCTGTCCTGCACTTAGGGCCTGGTAGAATTCTCAAAAGTACTGATTAGGGCTTCCCTGGTGGCGCAGTGGTTGAGGGTCCGCCTGCCGATGCAGGGGACACGGGGTCGTGCCGCGGTCCGGGAAGATCCCACGTGCCGCGGAGCGGCCGGGCCTGTGAGCCATGGCCGCTGAGCCTGCGCGTCTGGAGCCTGTGCTCCGCAACGGGAGAGGCCACAACAGTGAGAGGCCCGCGTACCGCAAAAAAAAAAAAGGACTGATGAACTCCTATTTACAAACAGATAGTTTTGAAGCTAATCTAACTGCAATATATGGTCAGACACCTGTGTTTGGCATGTGTTAAGTGCCTAATAAATGTTTATTGATTGATAGATTGAATATACTATTTTTTTCCAATAGGAAAGCACAGAGTACACAATGTTGTATTTTCTAAATCCTCTTCACTTTTCTGTGATTGCAATCTTGGTATCTTCTTGTCTTCTCTCTTTCCTCTCCAACCCCTGCCATCCAATCAATAGCTCACAGCTGTCCATGCTTCTCCATTCCTTTTGACACTGTTGGAGGCTGTTCTCATGACCCTGGTCTCAACCTTCTACATCTCTTCCTCTTAGTTTCTGTTTGTCTGATACATACCGCAGAATGACTTCCAGGCATGCAAATGTAGCAATGCTCCATCTTTCCTGATGTATACTGGATGATTTCCTTTAGCAAACACTTTTGGTGGCATATTCTACAGCCACTCTCTCCATTCTTGCTAAAAGCATCATTCTTTTGTTGAAGAATAACTTGGCAATGTGCTAAGGGAAAGTGAGTCCCATTCCTTGACCACAAGGTATAAACTACAAATAGTTTGTCATTAGTTAGCATTAGACTTGGCTACAAATAAGAGAGGACAAAAATAATAGCAATTTAAATATGATAGAATGTTATTTCTTTTTCACGGTAACATCTAGAAGTTGATAGTTTGGAGCTGCTCTGGTAGGTCTTTCTTTATAAAGTACATAGGGAATGAAGCTCCTTCTATCTTATAGCCCTACTGTGGAGGATTCCATCCCTAAAGTCATTTCATGGCCCCAAATATCTGCTCAAGCTACATCCAGACATCAGGAAAGAGAAAGGGATACAGAACAGAAGAAAGAGACAAAGGAAGCATCATCAGTATCTTTTAAGAAGGTTTCCAGAAGTTTCCATGTAATGTGCCAGTTTATAACCCAGTGGCTAGAACTTGGTCATAGGGTCAAAATTTGTTTCAAAGGGGGGCTGGAAAACATATTCTTTACTCAAAGTCATCATATATTCATCCAAAAGTTGAAGGTTTCACACTGGGAAGATAAGCAAAAGTGCAGGAAAAGATACTGAGAAAAGACTAACACTCTGCTACTCAAGCATTGTGCATGCATACAGAGTACTCAGTGGTGAATATAACTCGAAGGGGTGGTTAGAACTTGGGGCTTATACAGCATCTGAACAAAGAACAGCAAATTTGTAGAGAAGCGACAAGACAAAGAAAAAAGGTTTAGGCTTTTAGGGGCAGCAAATTGTGGGAAGGTTAAAATATAGGGGAAACGAATGAAAGTTAAGGGTTATTTAGTAAGCTTGTTTGTGTAGGTCCACCTAGGTGCCGTCGCATTGTTGTCTCTGGCGATAAGGTTGTTATCCCCTTCCTGATATAGGAAGGGCAGACATACCTTCACAAGAGGGATTTATGTTCTGCTTTCAGGCAGATTGGGGGAGGCCAGAGAGCTCATCTTGTGTCTGCTTTTTCTCAGTTGCCTTCAGCACAAATTAATCCTTATGCCAGAGTAGCATAAGCCTTATGCCTCTGAACCTCTTCAGTAACATCATTCTCTTTTGCCAAGGATGAGATTAGGAATGTATAACCCAGTTCTGCAAGTAAGACCTATGGGGAAGTCTGATGGAGGCTTTTAGGAAAGATCTTACTCTTTGATAAAAATTAAAAATGAGAGAGAAGAGAGATGCTTAGTTACCAGCCCCCTTTTCCTTGTCTTTTGGATGTGGTGCCTGGAGCATGACTGCCAAAATGGTCCCAGTAAGGGAAAAGCTAAGAGAATCACAGAGAAACCAACTAAAGAGGATTCTGAGCAAATGCTGTTATTGAGCCTCTGAATCTACCTTCTAACCTCCTACATATGGGCTTCTCCTTAAATGTGTACAAAAAATTCCTGTAGTGCTTAAGTCATCTTTATTGGCTATTCAGTGCTGAAAGCAATGAAATTGATATACTCCTTCTTATTGGCAGAATAAAACCTAAAATCCTTTGACACAGTAGATAAGATACTTTATGATCTGGCTATGTATATCTTTCCCTACTCTCCTTCTTTCCTGCACCATACATACTACATTTAGGTGCAGAAATTCAGAACTTCTTTTCCTTGTACACAACACTGGATCATGTCCTTACACAGAGTCATTTTTCAACTCACTTACGTCAGCTGGAGTTTGATCGCCTGCATGAATCAGGAATGGACTACAGTAAGTTAAGCAAAAAATGATCTATTTTCCTCCATAATAAGAAGTTGAAATGTAGGCAATTGAGGGCCAGAATATCGATTCTGGGAATTACCAAAGATCAAACCTCCTCTTAGATTCCTCTTCCATTACATCTTGTGAAGGACTTTACTTCACATGATCTAAAGATGACTACTGTGCTTCCAGACACTGAATGTGCACTCCAGGCAGGAAGAAATAAAAAATAAAAGTCTGTGTACTAGCTGAGTCTGTCAGTTTTTATGAGAAATACAACCTCTTTTTTGGGAGCTCCACCTGGGAGACTTCTGTATTACATCTTCATTCGCTAAACTAGTAGCCAGGGAACCTGGAAGATTGAGTATTTTTAACTGAATAAGAACTAATTCAATAAGTTTAGGGTTCTGTAAGTGAGGAAGAAAAGGAAAATAGATTTTGAGTAGACAACTAGGAATATCCACCTGTGCATCCACTGTGCTTTTAATTTATCTTGATTATAATAGTAGATATAAAAGATTATATCTAGCTCTCTATGAGACTGCTCTAGAGGGCAGCACACAAGTCAGGGTCTCTGCAGGAAAAGGACTGCCTACAAAGGGGGTATTTAAAGTCAGTTTAAAAAGAGCACTATTACAAAGTTGTGGACAGGATTATGGGAACTAACAAGACATGGTGAAACACCCAGAGATTACCAACAGAGAGCAGCAATTCCTACCCAAGGCCTAAAGTCAGCCTCTACCAGAATAGGGTGAGAGCTGAAGGAGTAGGAGCTGTGCCTGTGGGCAGACGGGTTCAGCCTGAGCCAGTTTATAGCCTGCATAGACATTTGGAACAAGGAGAATTAATACCCTGAACTTTCCCCTTCACTTCTAGCAGTATTTCTCACTGGGCAAACCTGACAGGAAACCAAAGGGCAGGTGTACCTCTGTTGACTAGAAGTTAACTTCTCAGGGCTCAAGGCAGGTTGCAGAAGAGGCAGAGATGGATTTTGATGTGTAAACAGAGAATAATCAGGGCAGGTAAGACTCATTTCTGTAGTGCAGTATCTAGCACAGTGCCTGGAATATAGTAGGTGTTCCTTAAGTATTTACAAAATAAGTACTATTGGCTGAATTAGGTAGGGGAAAATACTCTGTCAGTATGTGACCTAAGAATTTATGGGACTTTAAACATGAGTTGGGCATGCAGTTTGGCCCTTGGAAATGAATGGCTTGGGGCGCGTTCCAAATCACCAAATGTCTTTTAGGATGAATTGGTTCTTGATGATTCTCTACTTAAATAACGTAGTAAACAGAATCTGAGTTGCTCATACATCCCCCAGAAACAAGACCTTTCTCTGGGAGACCCCTTTTGAGGAAAATCATGATAAATACTTCTGGTGCAGGGATTGCCAAACCCATAGGAGTTCATAGTTGGTTGATACTAGATGTCCTCATATCCTTCATCTATCTTTGCTAAATGCATTGGGGAGAAAACATATTTCATATTAGTTGCTTCAGTATGAAAGCCAGTTAAGAGTGCCCTTTTAATTTTTGAGGAGTTTAGTAATCCCACCTACCCAGCTAATCCCAGCTAATAGGGTGCTTACAAAATTTTCTATGAGTAGCCATTGGAGTTCTAGGTGAATAGAGAGATTAAAAAATGGGTTGTCTTCAATATAACACGAATGACTCTCATGAATTACTATAGATTTTGCAAAGGACCATTGTTAAGTGCAACAAATATATAATAAATACATAGTATATAAATATTTTTAACTTCTTTGAAGTTGGTAAGAGATTTCCTTTGCAGGGAAAGCCAATTTGGTTGAAAGAGTTTTGATTAATTTCCTGCATTGTGGTGACAATATTTTGGATGGTAAGAGATGGAAAAAGAAAACTGCCTCCTTTCTGAGTTGGCAGCTGCTACAACTGTGAGGGGCTAGGAAGAAGGTACAAGTTGGATGGGTATTTATGAAATTATATGCTTCAGGGTATGTGGCAGAAGTTGGTACAAAATCTTTTTTTCCCTCTGCAAAATCCTTATTAAAATCTGCCTCTCTCTCAAATGTGTTTGGTTCAAGTAGATATTCTCAGGGGGATGTAAGGAGGTGTTGAGTGCTTGGAACCACTGGATCTGAGCCAGTAGAGACATGGGGATCCAAATGTTTTCTTGGCCAGGATATGAAACGCTCTGCTCTATATTCATTTTTAAATGACAAGGAAAGGAGATACACACCTAAATTGCTCTCTGGAACTATAGACCAGGTACTGTGGCCTAAATTCTGACTTAGAAGACTGAGTGGGCCCTAGTTTGTTGAAGTGTGATTCTGGATAATTAACAAGTATTTTGATGACTTCTTCTTTATTACCCTGGTTACAGGTTGACCTGGATGTGGGGAGCATGAGAAGCACCACCTTCGAGACTAGAAGGGAGCAAGATAGTTCCCAACTACATATAGTTCCCAACTACATATAGTTCCCAACTACATATAGTTCCCAACTACATATAGTTCCCAGCTACATATAGTTCCCAGCTATATATGTGAAAGAATTCCTATTTTTCAAAAAGAATTTCATGTTTTTGAGACTTTTCTAGCATAGAATATACTATATGTGACATGTAAAACAAACTCTAAAAACATGGTTGTAGGCACCTAATACAGACTTTTTACATATGCATTGTAAATGTCTATTCTGAATATATATTTTTTATGTATATTGCTAAGTCACTGCTATAAAAATGGTATAAGAAAAATGTTTATTTTTAAACTGATGTGGTATCTTGATATTATGACTGTGTACTACTGTTTATGAAACAGTAGTATGTTTCTAAACCTTTATAACAATAGTTTTAAATTCCTTGAATTTTAGAAGAGCAAAGTGCCCCAGAAGGTTCATTTTTTAAATGAGTAACAAAACATACCCATTAGATTTTACCAATGACCTTAACTGTTTCTCTGCAGTTGTTCATAAACATTAAGAGCCCAAGGAATGGGTTCAGGTTTTCAAAGTAATATATTCTACTTACTATTAAATGTTGGGTATGCAATGAATTACATACCAGTTTCTAGGAAGGTTATTTAGGATTCCTAACAAAAACGAAATGCCTTTGACCAAAGTCTAGGGTAAAGACAGGTTTTTAACTTGTATGTTACACTGCTGGGTTGTATCTTACTTTAAAATTTATATGCAGAAAACTGATACACTTTGGTACATAGACAAATCAGGCAGAAGCAAGATAGAAGAGTCTACATAAGGAACTGCTGTGCTTTCCCCACAGAGACGTGTGTGTGCAATTAGTTTTGTTTAATGTAGATTTAATGTGACTAATGGGAATAGATGTGACTGAAATAGTACAAGTTAAAAGACTATCTTAGCCACTTACAATTTAATTTACAACAAAAGGCATTTACTATAATTCCTTTGGGGTAGGTATGTTTGGATAAACTTTTTCACCATGATTAACCTGCTATTATTTAAGAAATTGTGTTTTTTCTGCTAGTGTTGTTTAATTTCCTAAAGTTTAACTGTCTCTATGTAGTAAATATATGATACACTCTCTGACACTTTTTTTTTTTTTTTAAGAATCTGGTTCTCTCTGGAATGCTTCCCAGGATCTTCTGGAAACCAGATTTTTTTATATCTAGGGACTTCTACTCATTAAACAGTTGTAAATATAGAAAAAGCACCACAAAATAGCTCATTATCTATTTCACAAGAGCTATTTAACGTAGAACTCCACTGATAATTTAGTTCATTGCTATATGTCAATGTGAGTTCTGAACATCTATTAATGGAAATTAGGTCCAACTAGATATCCTTTCAAAATTTGTAACTCAAATCTGGTCCCACCATTTTATTTTATTTGGTACAGGCACCAAAGCCAAAGATACAAACGTGTTAACTTGAAACAGTCTACCCTTGATGTGTTTCCCTTTCAATTGAGCATGTTTGTTGAGACCTGTGACTTCACGCTTTCTATGTGGAGCTCAATGAACAGTGTCTTTATTTTCTTTGAGTTGGCATTCTTCCTTCAAATTTTTCTTTCCTCTAATTAGCAATGGAAGTAAAAGTCTTCACATAAATATATGTATCCTCCTGAGGAAAGAGAACTGACTGAAGACTAGTTCACCAAACCCAAAAGTGAGACTAATTTAGATTAAGATGGAATATTTAGGCCTGGACTAGGGTTTTCAAAAATTGCACTTCAAAATTAGACTATGAATAGTCAAGGGAAAGAGAAAGTGTCTTATTTGAAGCATGCCCTATAATTAAATCTGGACCTGTGCCAATCTCGGTCTTAAAGCGGTCACTCAGAGACAGGTTGCAGGGTAATTAGGCTTTCTTTTGCCAAAAGTGGGCCCAGGAATATACAGGAATAATAGCATACCCTGGGAGCGGCTCCTAAATGGCACTTATGTTTTGATTTCCTCCTCCTCTTTTGGCGAGACCACCCCCTTTCCTGTGGGGTTCTAGTGAGAGCTAACAATTGAAGGCCTTTCCTCTCAAGGTATAGACACAGAACTCTACTTGTGCCCCTTGAAATCATCCTTGGGACTACTTTTGAGTTGGAATTTAAGAAAATCTTTGTCCAATCATTAGCTGACCACTAAGCTAACCAAGTGAAGACTTCAGTGGGAACACATGAGAAAGAATACAGACCATAAAGAAATAGTTCAGGAAATTCACTAAACAAAGAGCAACAACAACTCTGGGGAGAGGAAATCTAATTTCCAGAGTTATCACATTATATTATTTAAAATAGCTAATTTTCAAATATATATATATATTTTCACATCATGAAGATAAACAAGAAAATATAGCTCATACAAAGGAAAAAAAAAAAAAGCAGTCAATAGAAACTGCCCCTGGGGAAGTCCATTTGTTGAATTTATTAGACAAAGGCTTGAAATAAAATGTTATAAATAAGTTCAAGGAACCAAAGAAACCATGTCTAAGTGATTATTTAACCAGGCTGAAGATACCACTGATAATCCTTCCGCCACTTAGAATTCTAGAATTTTATAAATGAAATCATATGGTATGTTATTTTTAATTCAGCATAATTATTTTTAAGGTTCATTCATGCATCAATATGTTTCTTTTTTTTTGTTTTTGTTGAGAAGTAGTTCATTGTGTATAGATCAGGCTTTGACAATTCCAACAGGCCAAATCCAGATGGCTAAATACAGCTTGTTCTTGGCCAAATCTGAACACCCCCATCTGTTTATGTACTGTTTATAGTTGCTTTCATGTTACAACAGCAAAGCTGAGTAGAAATCATACAGCCCAGAAAGCTGAACATATATTTGTCCCTTTAAAGAAAAAGTTTGTATACCCTTAGTATAGATATATCATCATTTTTTTAAATCTATTTACCTGTTGATGGAAATTTGAACTTTCATTTCAGTTTGGGGATTTTAAAAATTAAGTTGCTATGAACATTCATGTACAACTTTACGTATGGACATATACTTTCATTTCTCTTGGGAAAATACCTTGCAGTAGAAAGGCTATTACGGTAAATATACATTTAACATCTTAAGACACTGCCAAACTACTTTCCAAAATGGTCATTTGACAATCCAACCAGCAACGTATGAGAGTTTCAGCTGTTCCACATCCCTGGCAACACTTGGTGTGGTCAGTCTTTTTAATTTTAGTCATTCTACTGAGTGTATAGTAAAATATTAGAGTTATAAATTGAGTTTTCCTAATGACTAAGGATATTTAGCATCTTTGTCCTTATTTGACATCTGTATATGGTAAGCTGTGTGTTCAAATATTCTGCCTGATTTTTATTGGATTGTGTGTGTTATGAGTGGGATGTACAGGCATACTTTATTTTATCAAGCTTTGCAGATACTGCATTTTTTGCAAATTGAAGGTTTATGACAATCCTGTGTTTAGCAAGTCTATCAACATTGTCTTTCCAACAGTATTTGCTCACTTTGTGTCTCTGTGAAATATTCTGGTAATTGTCACAATATTTCAAAATTTTTCACTATTACATTTGTTATGGTGATCTGTGATTAGTGATCTTTGATGTTAATACTGCAAAAAGATTTGAACTTGCTGAAGGTTCAGATGATAGCATTTTTTAGCAATAAAGTGTTTTTAAATTAAGGTATGTACATTTTTTTAGACATAATGATATTGCATATTAAACAGGTTACAGTATAGTGTAAACATAACTTTTATATGCACTAGGAAACAAAAAATTCATTTGACTTGCTTTATTGAGACATTTGCTTTACTGTGGTGGTCTGGAACCAAACCTGTGATATCTCTGAAGTGTGCCTGTAACAGTTCTTTCCATATCCTAGGTATAAGTTACTTGTCAGATATATATTTTGCAAATGCTTCCTACAAGTCTGAGGCCTGCCTTTCTCTTTCATTAGTATCTTTTGAAGAGCAAAAGATTCCAATTTTGATCAAGTTCACTTTATTGATTTTTTTTCTTTTATTCTTTGTGCTTTTCGTCCTATTAAAGTAATGCTGGCCGAACTCAAGGGAACTAAGATTTTCTCCTATGTTTCCTTCTAGAAATTTTATATTAGCTCTTACATTTAGATCTCTGATTCATGTTGAGTTAATTTTGTATATAGGGTGAGGATAGGGTCCAGGTTAATTTTTCATTTTTCATATTGACATCACATATCACACTGTCTTGACTGCTGTAGATTTATGAGGCTTGAAATCAGGTTGTAGTAGTTCTCCAAATTTTTCTTTTCAGTTATTTTAGTTTTCAAGGTACTGTTCATTTCCATATAAATTTTAGAATCGCCAATTTCTACAAAAAAATGCTTACTTAGATTTTGATTAAGATTGCATTGAAAATTAATTTGGGGCGAATCAACATGCTAACAAGTTTGAGTTTTCAAATCCATGAATATATTATATTCTTTTACTTATTTCGGTTTTCTTTAATTTCTGTTAGAGACATTTTGCACTATTTAGTGTTTAAGTCTCACGCATCTTTCATCAAATTTATCTTTTTCACATTTTTTATATTGTAAATTGTATATTTTTAAAATTTCAGTTCCAGATTCCTTGCTGCTCATGCATAGATTCAACTGAGTTTTGTACATTGACTTTATATTCTGTAATCTTGCTAAACTCATTTATTAGTTCCAAAGGCTTTTTGGATATTTCTTATAGACTTCTACACAAAGACAATCAACTCTTCTGTGAACAAAGACAGTTTTATTATTCCTTCTCAATCTGTATGCCTTTTTTTCTTGCCTGATTGCAGTGGTTAGACCTGTCAGTACAATGTTGAACAGAAGTGATTAGAGCAAATACACTTGGTTTTTCTCATTCATAAGAGGATAAATTCAGGCAGTCACCATTTGTATGGTATTAACTATAGGCTTTTTATAGGTAACCCTTATGAGGCTAAGGACTTTTGCTTCTATTCTCATTGCTGAGAGTTTTATTCATGAATAGATGTTGACTATTAAAATGTTTTTCCCACATTATTAAGATGATCATATGGCTTTTTATTAAGCTTTTAGTACATGAATTATATTGATTTATTTTTAAAAATATTAATATTTAATACTAATATTCATTGATATTTTAAAATGTTAATATTAATTTATTATACCTTGATTCTTGAGATAAACCTCACTTAGCCATGATATATTATTTTTTCATATATCATTGAATTTGAATTTCTAAAATATTTTGAAGGAGTTTTTTGTCTACATTGATGAGGGATATTGGTCTGTAGTTTTGTTTTTGTTTTTCCTACTAATATCATTTTCTCATTTTGGTATCAGGGTAATGCAGTCCTTTACACTATTGCTGTCATACATTTTACTTCTATATGTATGAGCAATGTCAAAATTCATTGTAATATATATATATATATATATATATATTTTTTTTTTTTTTTTTTTTTTTTTTTTGCTGTACGCGGGCCCCTCACTGTTGTGGCCTCTCCCGTTGCGGAGCACGACGCGCAGGCTCAGCGGCCATGGCTCAAGGGCCCAGCCGCTCCACAGCATGTGGGATCCTCCCAGACCGGGGCATGAACCCGTGTCCCCTGCATCGGCAGGCGGACTCTCAACCACTGCGCCACCAGGGAAGCCCCATCAAGTGTAATTTTATCTCAAACATAGTACTAACTCTAAAATTACATTTGGCATCTTTTTTATATCTACAATGTTCTTAACATATTCATATTCTATATTCTGAAACACTTGCAAAGCAGTTGTAAAACTGTTTTTGATATCCTTATTTATTAATCCCATCATCTGTCAATTCTAAATTGTTTCAATTGATTGAATTTTTTCTCCTCTTATGACTCTTAGAGCTTGCTTCCCATATGCCTGATACTTATTTATTGGACGCCAAACATTGTAAATTTTCTGGTTGGCTGTTCATATTCTTCAAAGTGTTCTTGAACTTTGTTCATGGGTATAGGTAAATTGGAAACAGTTTGATTCTTTGAGTCCTGCTTTTAAGCTTTGTTTGGCAGGAGCATAAGAGGAGTTATTTTAGAACTAATTTTTTTCTACTACTTAAAAAATACCCTTCAGTATTCTACCTGGTATCCCATGAATACCAAGATTTTTCTGCTCTAGCTGGTGGAGACATGGACTACTCCTGGCCCTGTTTGAACTCCAGGGATTTTTCTGCCTGCTCCATTTGATGTTTTTATAACTTAGTCTCCAGTAGCTATCTTCACACCCACCGATCAGTCCTCAGTAGATTATGCAAAGCCACTGAGCTCTTTTTTTCCCTCCTTCTGTGATGTCTTCTCTTCTGTGGTATCTGCCCTGCTAACTCTAGCTACTTTGGCACCCCTGGATGCTCACTTTCATCTCCTCAGCTCAGACAGATTGTGGGGCTCTTCCTGGGTTCCTTTATTCTGCTCAGAAGCCTGGAAACTTTCTTCAGGAATTGTAGAGACTGGTTTACTTGTTTCCCCTCTTTCATGTATGAGCATCTAACAACTGTTATTTTATATGCTTTGTCTACATTTTAAGAGATTTTAAATGGAGGATAAACCCATTTCTTATTGCTCCATTATGGCCTCAAAAATGTATTTTTAAAGGTGAGAATATAATCTTTGAAGGTGAGAGGTATAACCTGAAATGCAATCCTAAAATCCTAGTTAATTACTGTGGGACAGCAGAAACAAGATACACCAGCTAGTGCTGGGAGTTTCCTGGACCTAGTTTTATTGTGACAAATATAGTGGGTAAGTCTAAGTCAAGACTCATTTGTTGGGAAAAATTAAGAGCTAGCTCACATAAAAAATCCTGGGTTAAATAAAGAAAAAACAAAACATCAGCTATCTAGGAGCATAGCCCATACCCATACTAATTTTTTTTTTCTGTAAATAGTTTATCTCATGAATTAAAACCCACTTTCCTCAGAAGTGACTGATAAAAAGGGAAGAGCAGTCTATACAAAAATTTGCCACAACAGAGAAACAGGAAAAGGATTTTGTGTAAAAAAGATCTCATAGACATATTATCATACAATTTTTGTCAATAGAATGGGTATAAAACATTATGCCATTACAGTCTTCATCTTTCTTTTCCTTTTTTTTCTTTTTTTTTTTTTTTTTTTTTTTTTGCGGTACGTGGGCCTCTCACTGTTGTGGCCTCTCCTGTTGCGGAGCATAGGCTCCAGACGCGCAGGCTCAGCAGCCATGGCTTACGGGCCCAGCCAGTCCGCGGCATGTGGGATCTTCCCGGACCGGGGCACGAACCCGCGTCCCCTGCATCGGCAGGCAGACTCTCAACCACTGCGCCACCATGGAAGCCCCATCTTTATTTTCTTGATCAATAATAAATTTGAATATCTCTTCATATATCATACATCATATGTTTAACTGGCTTTTATAAAGGTGAAAATAATTAAAGTCAAACAGCATATGTTTTAGGAATATGTATATTTGTATTATATATATTTATAAAACGTACATATAACATATATACATATATTGCATATAATATATATGTGAATAGAGTTCTAATTTGGAAAGACAGAAATATGATAAAGCTGAGTTTCAGGTTAGTGATAGTTTGGATGAGGGTGGGAGACAGAATGAGGGAGGTGCAAACATTTGTTGATTTATTCAATATTCCAGTTCTAATATATTATTAATGTGAAAAAACTAACACAAATAAATAATCAAAAATAAAAGATGTCCATTCATGGATCAGTGATGAAAGCATGTTAACCATTTAGTCCAATTTTGTTCGCCTTCTCAATCAACAACAACAAAAAGATATAAGGTGGGGGAGGAGAGCAAGAAAGAGAGAAGAAGGAGAACGAGGAATGACAGGAAAAATAAATAGCAGATTTAGATCTCTCACAGGAAGAAAAATTGCAAAGTGAATTAAAAACACATGATGAAGAAATTGCTTCCATGAAACAAGAGCACTGGGCAGAAATGCAAGAGCTCTGGGAGGAGATGGTGAGATAATGGAAAGAAATGAAACGTGAGCTGGCAAAGCCCAAGAACTATGAGAAAAAAAAATATCAGAGAAATGATAGGGACAATGGAAGGAAAACAAAGGAGAGCAGATAAGAGAGATCATTAAAAACATATATGCTATTATTCATATTTGTATTGTATTGTATTTATATTTTATCTATATTTCTTCTTCTCCCCTACGTTTGTATCTCCCTTTATATCTTTTGCTGCTTGTTGCTGTTATTGTCATTTGTAAGGAAACACTGTTGAAAACACAGTAAAATATAAAATATGAAATGGTGATGCAGAAAAAAATAAAGAAGAACTAGAAAAGAGGAGATATTGAGGACAGGGAAAGAGAGACTTTGCAATTACCAATGGAGAAAAACAAAATAAGGGATCAGAACAAACATTTATAATTTACTTTCTTGAAGTTAAAAAAAAAAACAAAAAAAACCCTTTAAATCTATACAAATACACATCATGTCCTAGGGGAAATTGACTTAGGAAAGACAAAACAGAATTATAACAAAGTAAGTATGCTGAACTTTTAAGACAAAGAAAGAAACCTTCAAGCAGTGAAGCAAAATATAATTACCTCTTAGGGAGGAAAACATCAGGCTGTTCTCAGACATCTCCACAGTGAAAGTCAATTCTAAGAGAACATGAAGGACCTTCAACAAAAAAAAGTCAAAGAAATAAAGCATGATGAAAGATTGTATACTTCCTAAATGTTCAGTATGAGGCAATGCTTTGACACACTAAACATCAGATATTTTTAAGGAGTGTTGTTCCCATGAGAATTCTTGAAGATTCTCATAAAGAACTTCAATTAGACAAATAGGAAGCGAAAAATGAATATAAAGACACTGTTCATGAGCACTGAAACTTTAACTAGATCTGTCTAAAACACTGAACAAAGAGTGGGGATTAGGATGACAGAACAGAGTGCTGTATACCCTGATGGTATAGAAAATGTTACAACAACAAAAATTAGAAGTGGAAGGAGGAAAGAAGTTTTAATAAATTATTTCTCCTCATTTTAAATAATGGCGGTGTGGGGTGTCAAAGTGACAAATGAATTAATAAGGATCAAATATATTTAGGACCATAAACTTAAATACTAAGAAAGATAATATAGTTGATAAAAATCAGATGGTAGAGGAGAAAGAAGGGAAGAATTAGACAGGGAACTGCATGCAGCAAGAAATTAATAGAAACTAGGTAAGTAAACGAATAAAAAATGACAGACTACAATTAAGCATGTCAATAAGAACTAACTCACTTATTGAAAGAAAAAGCTTTCAGATCAGATCACAAATTAAAACCCAATTTTACGGTGTGTACAAGAGCCACACCTAAAACAAATGCGTCATAAAGGCTGAAAATAAAAGAATTGGTAAACATATACCAAGCCAATGAAAACAAAAGAAAGCAGGGGTTGTAATTTTACTATCTGGCAGATTGAACTCAGACCTCAAAGCATTAAATAAAGAACAGTACATCTTAATGCTAAAATGTACACTTCATAATAGTTATGAATACCTGTGCATCAAATAACACAGAATCAATATTCAGAATCAAAAAGATAGCATAGGAAATGTAAGAAAAGTAGAAGAGATCTGCAGTGAGTGATTTTAATGACTATTTCATACTTCATGACAATTGACTGGATATAAAAAAGAAAATCTTAAAAAAAAAAAAAAAAAAAAGAGGTCGGGGGAACCAAGAAAGAAAATACAAAAACTTTATCTTAAAACTCTTGTGTCAAGAGATTATCCAAACAGAAATTGTAGAATACATAGAAAAGAATAACAGAAATACTACATATTATGCCTTAAAACATATGCATTTTTGAGTTTTATGCTCAGGGTGGCTAAGGGACACTAATGCATTATTTTATATTTTGTGAACTTCGAATTAAGTGAATGGACCATGTAGTCAACAAAAATTTCAAACTTGTGGTTTTTTGTTTTTTTATTTATTTTTATTTTTTAACATCTTTATTGGAGTATAATTGTTTTACAATGGTGTGTTAGTTTCTGCTTTATAACAAAGTGAATCAGCTATACACATACATATATCCCCATATCTCCTCCCTCTTGTGTCTCCCTCCCACCCTCCCTATCCTACCACTCTAGGTGGTCACAGAGCACCGAGCTGATCTTGTGCTATGCGGCTGCTTCCCACTAGCTATCTATTTTACATTTGGTAATATATATAAGTCCATGCCACTCTCTCACTTCATGTGAGAATTAAAAACACATGATGAAGAAATTCCCCCTCCCCATGTCCTCTTGTCCATTCTCTACATCTGCGTCTCTATTCCTGTCCTGCCCCTAAGTTCTTCATAACATTTTTTTTTTTTTAGATTCCATATATATGTGTTAGCATACAGTATTTGTTTTTCTCTTTCTGACTTACTTCACTCTGTATGACAGACTCTAGGACCATCCACCTCACTACAAATAACTTAATTTTGTTTCTTTTTATGGCTGAGTAATATTCCATTGTATGTATGTACCACATCTTCTTTATCCATTCATTTGTCGACAGACAGTTAGGTTGCTTCCATGTCCTGGCTATAGTAAATAGAGCTGCAATGAACATTGTGGTATATGACTCTTCCTTTTCTTTTTTTTTTGCGGTATGCAGGCCTCTCACTGTTGTGGCCTCTCCCATCGCGGAGCACAGGCTCTGGACGCGCAGGCTCAGTGGCCATGGCTCACAGGCCCAGCCGCTCTGCAGCATGTGTGATCTTCCCGGACCGGGGCACGAACTCACGTCTCCTGCATCAGCAGGTGGACTCTCAACCACTGCGCCACCAGGGAAGCCCTATGACTCTTTTTGAATTATGGTTTTCTCAGGGTATATGCCAAGTAGTGGGATTGCTGGGTTGTATGGAAGTTCTCTTTTTAGTTTTTTAAGGAACCCCCATACTGTTCTCCATAGTGGCTGTATTAATTTACATTCCCACCAACAGTGCAAGAGGGTCCCCTTTTCTCCACACCCTCTCCAGCATTTATTGTTTCTAGATTTTTTGATGATGGCCATTCTGACTGGTGTGAGGTGATACCTCATTGTGGTTTTGATTTGCATTTCTCTAATGATTAGTGATGTTGAGCATTCTTTCATGTGTTTGTTGGCAATCTGTATATCTTCTTCGGATAAATGTCTATTTAGGTCTTCTGCCCAATTTTGGATTGGGTTGTTTGTTTTTCTAATATTGAGCTGCATGAGCTGCTTGTAGAATTTGGAGATTAATCCTTTGTCAGTTGCTTCACTTGCAAATATTTTCTCCCATTCTGAGGGTTGTCTTTTCGCTTTCTTTATGGTTTCCTTTGCTGTGCAAAAGCTTTGAAGTTTCATTAGGTCTCATTTATTTTTGTTTTTATTTCCATTTCTCTAGTAGGTGGGTCAAAAAGGATCTTGCTATGATTTATGTCATAGAATGTTCTGCCTATGTTTTCCTCTAAGAGTTTTATGGTGTCTGGCCTTACATTTAGGTCTTTAATCCATTTTGAGTTTATTTTTGTATATGGTGTTAGGGAGTGTTCTAACTTCATTGTTTTACATGTAGCTGTCCAGTTTTCCCAGCACCACTTAATGAAGAGGCTGTCTTTTCTCCATTGTATATTCTTGCCTCCTTTATCAAAGATAAGGTGACCATATGTGTTTGGGTTTATCTCTGGGCTTTCTATCCTGTTCCATTGATCTATATTTCTGTTTTTGTGCCAGTACCATACTGTCTTGATTACTGTAGCTTTGTAGTATAGTCTGAAGTCAGGGAGTCTGATTCCTCCTGCTCCGTCTTTTTCCCTCAAGACTGCTTTTGCTACTCGGGGTCTTTGTGTCTCCACACAAATTTTAAGATTTTTTGTTCTAGTTCCATAAAAATTGCCATTGGTAATTTAATAGAGATTGCATTGTATCTGCAGATTGCTTTGCGTAAGATGGTCATTTTCACAATATTGATTCTTCCAATCCAAGAACATGATATATCTCTCCATCTGTTAGTATCATCTTTAATTTCTTTCATCAGTGTCTTATAGTTATCTGCATACAGGTCTTTTGTCTCCCTAGGTAGGTTTATTCCTAGGTATTTTATTCTTTTTATTGCAGTGGTAAATGGGAGTGTTTCCTTAATTTCTCTTTCAGATTTTTCATCATTAGTGTATAGGACTCTACCAGAACACTACTAGAACTAATCAATGAATTTGGTAAAGTAGCAGGATACAAAATTAATGCTCAAACTTGTGTTTTTATAAAATATGAATATTTTTCTATATCTAGAATAAAAAGCTTTCCATGAATATTTTTGTTGATAAACATTGATGAGGGATTAACCGTTTGTTTGTACAGATCTTGGTTGGTTCAGTTGAGTTTAGATATGCTCCATTCAAGAGCCTGAATTATTGCTCTCGATTTGCACATGAGAAAACGAAGAAGGGAGAAAATGACCAAGCTGACAGCAGGACGAAAGTCTTTCCTACAGTCCCTTTATTACTTACCATTTTGACTCTTCCACTTAGTCCGTGGAATCTGGGCGAGTTTCCTAGCTGTCTTACTCAGTTCAGACTGCTGTAACAAAGTATCATTAACTGGGTGGCTTATAAACAACAGAAACTTCTCAGAGTTCTGGAGTTTGGAAGTCTGAGATCAGGGTGCCAGCACTGATGAGTTCTGGTGAAGGCTCTCTCTTGGGTTGCAGAAAGCTGACTTCTCGTATCCGCACTGTGGTTGACAGCAAAAAGGGGAAGCAAGCTGTCTTGTGATTCTTATAAGGCCATTCATGAGGGCTCCACCTTCATGACCTCATCTAATCCTAATTAATTCCTAAAGGCCCCACCTCCTAATACCATCATATTGGGGAGTAGCGCTCCAACATATGAATCTGGTGGTGGTGAGGGACACAAACATTCAGTCCATAACACTAGCATTCTCCTTTTGAAAAAGTTATTGTTGCTGTTGTTATTTTTAAACTAGGATAATGAAATTTTCCCCTAAGGGCTTTTGAAAAGAAAAATTAGATGATAGATATAAAATGGTTGACAGTATATTATCAATAAATAGTGGATCTTATCTGCTTATGCACATAAGGAAAAGTCAGCTTCTGCACTGCGACATCAGGTTTTGGAAAGATTTATTTGAGGAAATATTAATTACACACCTTCTATGTAGTAGGCACGATTTTAGACCCAGAGGATACAGCTATGAAAAATACAGATTAAAAACCCATGGAATCTAATTCCTCAATATAAGTGACATCAATGAACTTGCCATTTAAAAATATTTTAAATGTTAGGCAACACAACATGAGGAGCCTCCTTGATGTCCCCAGCCACCTCTGCAACCTCAGAGAGAAGGGGTCAAGGGTACTGGTTCAGACCACAATGGCCCCTCTACTTCTGACCTCTAGACACTGGAGTATGATTTGTCACAGCACCTTTATAGAGTAGCTGATATTGATCCTGCTTGTCCCTGAAAGCCAATCCCAGGTACGCAACTTTAACTTCCCAAGGACATACTTGGAGAACAAACGTCTTCCTCATAAAGTAAATCTCATTTCCACAGTAACAAGTAGAAATAGAATTAAAGCATAACATTTCTGGCCATTCAGTGGCTATGAAAAGATGCGCAGTTACTTGAAGCAAACTAGAGATCCAATTGGAGGACACAAAGTACCTTCTGTCCGCCAGGAAAGCATTATGATTCTACAGATTTCCTAGCATGTTTCAGTTGTGCAATTCAAATTACCCTTACACAGAACCAAAGACAACAAAATGTGACTTATTCAATATTTCTTTCTTGAGACTCCTTGATATTTTGTTTGTTTTATTTAATTGACAAGGATAAATTGAGTTGGGAAAGGAGCTGTATTTCCCTACTCAGGGAGCATCTGGATGAGTTCAGGAGTACAGAAAGCACCCAACTGGGTAACAAGTGTGCATTTTCAACCTGTGCAATAAAGGAGGAATTTCTGAAACACAATATTGACATTGTCTCTGGTTATTATGCATAAAAATTCAACTTGTCCCCCACTTATTATATGATTTCAGGCATTATCAGATAAGGAGGCATACAGATTCCCAGGGCACATCTGTAGAGCTCATTCAGGAGGAGCAAAAGACAAATATGATGGGAAAACTTCTGTCCAAATCCTAAATCCAACAATCTAAACTCAACACTTACTGAAAAGTGCTTTTCTTTTTTTTTTTTTTAAGGAGTGAGAAATAAAAACTCTGGCATAGACATGATTAGTCATATCCATTTCTAATGGTTGTATGGCCAACCCTTTTTCCTTAAGTAAATCACTCTGAGTTCTCTGTAAACAATTACAAAGATGCTTATCTTTGGTCAGAGTTTCCCTTCACTGATTCAAATTTTCTCATTGAAATGACCTCCCAGAAACCAGCAGTCTCCTATCATGAGGGTGAGATGTCTTTTATGTTGCTCTTGATCAAACCAAGAGCAAAAGCTTTCCTAAGGCCTTTGGTTACATATTAAGGTAGCATTTTCAGAAGTAAAGCTTTCCTCCTCCCTGTTCATTTCAGCTTTACACATTATAGTTAAATAACAAAATAAGGCTGGCTTAACCAAATAAAAACTGTCACTGGTCCACTAAATGAGCTAGAACATTTTACTCTGTACTAAGCAGAAATCTGTTCTTAAAATTGAAGGGCATCAGAGGGCCACATGATTTTTCATGTCTGAAGATTAAGCAAAAACATTAAGCATGTTCTAGAGTAAGTAAGAATACTTTGAATCTAAGGCAAATAAAGGGTAAGTGAAGAGTTGGGCAATGTTTGGGGCAAAACAAAAGGCATTTATTGATATTTCAGTAATTATACAATCTTGTTAATATATTGATTCCTCATTCTAGTGACTGAACTCTTGAGTTGTGTGCTTGTAAGTTACATTTAAAAAACCAAATCCAATTTGTGTAGTCAGAATGAGAAGTATTTCCTCTATTAGTGACATAGAAATATTGCCAATTAAAAGGGTACACAATAGTGCATCACCAAGTACAAGAAAGTTAGCTCTTTGACTGAATTTCTGATTCCTGCAGAAACAGTTATAATTCATTTGATCAACATACCCTACAGCATGTCATTTTACGGAACAAGTTAACCAGATCCTTTAGGCTTCACTTATAATGGAAATTCAATCCCAGAAACAAAACAAATTTATATACTCATAATCACTTTCAAAAAATTGTTATAACAGGAAGATAATGTTCAACAGACTTACATTTATTTCTCTATATATTGATATTTACTTTTTAAAGCTCTCTTGTACCAGCACACAAAAAAAGGCTGTAGAATCATTTCATATGTTAAATAATAATAAAATTCTATCTTAATAAAAAGTTAAGAAAATAAGCTAAAAGCTCTACATATTTAGCAGTTTATAAAGACCTAATTTGTAAGGTCAGACAATAATTGAATCCAAATAGTCGTTATTATAATCATGAACATTTGTCTTGAGCATAAATAGGCCATAAATATTGGGCTTCCCTGGTGGCACAGTGGTTGAGAGTCTGCCTGCCGATGCAGGGGACACGAGTTCATGCCCCAGTCCGCGAAGATACCACATGCCGTGGAGCGGCTGGGCCCGTGAGCCATGGCCGCTGAGCCTGCGCTTCCAGAGCCTGTGCTCCGCGACGGGAGAAGCCACAACTGTGAGAGGCCCGCGTATCGCAAAAAAAAGATAGGTCATAAATATTAAAATGACCTATTAAAAATAGGTCATAAAAATTTCTAGACTAATCTCTTACGTTTTCCTCACAACACATAATCACAACATGAAAACACCTTGCAGAGAAATTTTTAAAACCTCTTTATTACACACACAGAACAAGTTATTGGATGTTAGAGAAAATGTGCAAGTAGTTATTTAAACTGAAAACCATTTCTGTAGACTTGATGATAGGACATGCTGACCAGAAATTTTAATTTGCACCTCTACTATGTATGATAGCTTTTCAAAATCTTTGAGTTGAAGACAAATAGGTGGATATTTTTATTTCAATCTGGGGGCTTTTGAGTGGTATCTCAGGGTCATTTAATACATCAGTAAAATGTTTCATTAGCATATCTGTATCAATGAGTTTTCTTAAAATTATCATGATACCAATGCCTTAGCTTTTTGCTGAAAGGCCTTGCAAACCTGGGCTTGGAGCAGTTTTAGCTTGTATCAAATTTACAGTGACTCAGAGCCTGGGTGTAGACATCTTAGGACACGTAGATAGCCAGATTTACCAAGGAGATGACCTTCTGTGATGCACAAGGCCAACCTGTACTTTTAAGGCAGATATTTCATTGTTTTGTTACTTTTGATGCTATGCTATCAATGCTTTTTCAGTTATATAAAATCATCAGCATAAAACATTTCTATGGTACTAACCTCACCTTTATGAGATATATATGAAGGCCTATCGTTTGAAAAGAATCTTTAGAACTGTAACCAATATATTTATCATATTCTGTTGAAAACCATTTAAAAAGAACTTTAGTATTTAAAAAGAACTGTAAGTTTTTTAAAATGATCAACATGATCATTTTCTTTTGTACCAATCAATTAATACTTTCTGGGTACTCCTGAGGTTTCTTTAATATTTTTCTTTTGTAACTAAAATATGGGATTTGGAAAATGAAATTACTTGAGACAAGTGCTCTTGAGTTAATTAGTGAGTTGTGAGGGATTAGGAATTGTGGAGAGTGCAAACAGTTTTGGGAAGGGGAATTGTTAAAGCATAGTCCCTCACTAATAAGTAATATTGTAAAAAATATTTAACAACATGGGAAATATTTACAAGATTAAGTGAAAAATGGATATAGAATATGTACAATACAATCTAAAAGCTGGACAAAAATAAGCTAGAATATTAACAATGATGATCTCTAGGTTATGGAAAGGGTGATTTTTATTTTCTCTATACTACATCTCATTTCCATTACTGTGTAGTGATTTAAAATATGGGCTTAGAGTTATGTATTAGTTCTACCACTTACTTTGATGAGTTAAATAACCTCTTTAAATCTTCTTTTCTTAGCATGTAAAATGGACAGTAATATCTACCTTATAGGGTTGTTGTGATGTCTCAGTGAGATATTCATAGAAATGCTTAATGCTGTGCCTTGCCTATAGTAAGTGCACAGTAAATGCTAACTGGTATTATGTACTTTACTGAAACAGATTATTACAACTACAAAATATTTACCACTTCAAAGCATCCTCAAATATAAAGAATATTTTTAATCTAGGTGATAGCTAAATAGTAAAATGACCACTTTAATTCAGGAAAATTATATGTATTTTAAAATTATTCTAAGTGAATTTTGCAGACCTATTATACTATTAGTATATACAATACTAATATTGTTTTATGTTAGTATAATAATATACTAATAGTTTATACTATTTCAGAAGCATGTATATTTGTATGTATGTGTGTTCCTTAATACTAGATATTACATAAAGTTAAAATTACTATCTAAAAATTCCAATTTTTCATTATGATATTACAAACCCAACTCTGTAAAATTTAAAAAGTAGTTATAGAAACATGTAAGTATATAAATCTTTTAAAATTTCCAAAACTTTAGAAAATCTCTATTTAGACATGAAAAACAATTATCTATGTGCTATATCAAAAATCATAAATAATTCATAAAACTAACCATGAATTATTTATGGTCTTACTGAATACTTCTCAGGATAATAAAGGATATATTCTGATAATCTAGCTGAGTGGCCAGAATTTTAGTTTCTGTATGAGTTGAAAATTTGAAAAGAGAATTTAAGGGACTGAACTTAGCTTTCACATTCTGCAGCCAGAATGCTCAGAAAGTTTCTTTTCAAAGTAGACTTAGTTACTTAGCTATTCAGAGTAGATTGGCCCACATGTGGAATGAAATATGAAATTTAAGTTCTCTTCTGCTTTTTGTTGATGGTAGAATGGGGTCTCACAGAATTAGAACCAGAAATGATGTTATAATCAGCATCCAACAATCTATCACTCCTGCCACCCATCATCCATCCATTTATCCATTTTTTCATTCCTTCTCTAAGTATTAGTTGAGCCCCTTTAATGTGACATGCATTTTGCTAATGTGACATGCCCCTTGTTCACAAAGGTGAATAAGAAACTCAAGGTACCTGACCCCAGGGGACTTACTATCTCTCAGAGGAATCATACAATAAACAAATGGACAAAATAAAAGCTAATAAAGAAATTAACAGGGCTTCCCTGGTGGCGCAGTGGTTGAGAGTCCGCCTGCTGATGCAGGGGACACGGGTTCGTGCCCCAGTCTGGGAAGATTCCACATGCCGCAGAGCGGCTGGGCCTGTGAGCCATGGCCGCTGAGCCTGTGCGTCCGGAGCCTGTGCTCCGCAATGGGAGAGGCCACAACAGTGAGAGGCCCGCGTACCGAAAAAAAAAAAAAAGAAATTAACAGGGTGATATAAAAAAAAATATATATATAATATATATTTGTTTGGGTGGGGGCTAGGATGGAAGATACTTCAGACAGGGTTGTCTGGGAAGCTTCTTTGAGTTGTGACCTGAGGGAGGAGACAAGAGCCAGCCAGAAAGAGCTAGAGGAAGAACCTCCCAGACAGGGAAAACCACAAGGCTTGGAGAGTAATCATGATATAATATTAAGTGAAACAATAATGCTAAACTGATTTATTCATACAATGGGACATGGTCAAAAGAAATATCTTGGATTCCCATGCATCAACATGGAGAAATCTCAAAAAAACAGTGAATGGAGAAAGGAAGATGCAAAATCGTGTTCCTCATGATACTATCTATGAAACTGTTAAAAGCACAAAACATGTATTTGTTTATATACCTATATATTATAAAGCTTATATACATAAATGATAGCAATATATACCAATTTCAGGATTTTGCTTACTTCTGGGGGAAAAGAGGGAAAAAATGGAGAGTAGGACTTTAATGTTTATTTCTTTAAAAGAAAGAAACTTGAAGCAAAAAAACTAAAGTCAAGGGATGATAACGTGTTGGACTTTTTACTCTTTTCTGTATATTTGAAAAGCTTGAGGATTAGAAAGTTTAAAACACAATACAAATTATATAAATCTAATATTAAAACTAAATTCAAATACTGAGAGTATGATCCTAATGTTCAGAAACTGAAATGAAATCTCCTCAAATGTTAATAGTCATTATCTCTGTGTTGTGGGATTGTGAGTGATTTTTGTCTTCCTTATTCTTTGCTCCAAATAGCAGTACACTGCATGGATTAAGAATGCAGGAAAAGGGACTTCCTTGGTGGTGCAGTGGTTAAGAATCCGCCTGCCAATGCAGGGGACATGGGTTCGAGTCCTGGTCCGGAAATATCCCACATGCCAGGGAGCAACTAAGCCCATGCGCCACAACTACTGAGCCTGCGCTCTACAGCCCGCAAGCCACAACTACTGAGCCCACGTGCCACAACTACTGAAGCCTGCCCACCTAGAGCCCATGCTCCGCAACAAGAGAAGCCACCGCAATGAGAAGCCTGTGCACCACAACAAAGAGTAGTCCCCGCTTGCCACAACTAGAGAAAACCCACGTACAGCAACGAAGACCCAACACAGCCAAAAACAAATAAATAAATAAGTAAATAGAAAAAAAAAAAAGAATGTAGAAAAAGATACTGACCAAGAGAGAAGTGGGTAGTAAGGAGGTGTATTGCGGAGGAAGAACGAACAAGCTATAGCCATTTTGTCGTTTTGGTTAATGGGAAAATGCCTTATAGCCTTACCCTCTAGTATGTTCCACAGTCTTTTTATAAACATGTTTGTTCATTTGTTATTTTTCAACTTTATTGAGGTATAATTCATATAAAACACACTGCATATAGTTAAAGTGTACAGTTTGATACATTTTGAATTATGTATACCCCCCATAAAATCATCACCATAATCGCCTCCTAAACATATACATCAGCCCCAAACATTTCCTGATATCTCTTTGCCATCCCTCTCTCCCGTTTCCTTCTCTTCCCCTCCCCAAAACCACTGATCTTTTTATAGATATATATATAACTATGTGCTCTATTTTTGTCTTGCTTCTTTTACTCAGCATCATTATTTTGAGATTCATCCATGTTATTGAATTTTTTCAATACTCATTACTTTTTATTGATGAATAGTATTCCATTGTATGGATATACCCCAATTTGTTTATTCATTTAGCTGTTGATAGACATTATACTGTTTTCAGTTTTTGGCTATTACAAATAAAGCTGCTAATAAACATTTATGTGCAAGTCTTTGTGTGGGCATACTTTTTCTTTTCTCTTGGGTAAATAAAATCTATTTTTTAAATGTCCAAAGTAGAATATCTTCCATCTCACTTGAGATTATCCTGTGACATTTGAGTTTCCATGCTTTACATTAAAGCTTTTTAATACTTTACATTAAATTGGACCTAAATTTCCATGTCCTCAAGTTCACACTTGACAAACATCTCTTGGCTATCATCATGCCTTTGGTCACTACTTTGTTAAACAAACTTCATATTCAAGATTCTTGATTGTTTTCTTGGATGAGTTAGTCGTTTCAGTTTTTTAATCTCATGGTTATTCTGATTGTCTGATACTTATCAAAATAAATAATATTTGTTTTATCACATCGACAAAGCTGATTATAGAACATGCCTTTATATTGGCAGGAGAATGGGGTTGTTAATCCTTTATCCTATAATTAAACTTAGCTCCTACCCCCAATACTGGCAAACTAGTCAATCCTGGGATTCCCCCATGGGAACAGACTTCCAAGTGCACAGATGGAGCAGTACACAAAACACTCTCTCAGCTGCCTGGCACATCTCAGCAGGAATGAGTCCCATGGAGCATGCTGAGGTATGAGGTACATTTTTGAAACTCCCCATTCAAATATTTCATTTCTCCTTCCCCTGGGGGAAGAGTAAGAAGTGGGAGAAGACAGTGTTCATCTAGGCAGAGTCCTTCAACATAGAAACAGAAGGAATAGGGAATAAATGTCCCTTCTCCCCACAGTAAGAGTTTCCTACAGTTCATGGAGCCCACACCTTTCAGAGTCAGGGAATGATGAATTCTTGTCATATGAAGTGGTTGCATGAGTCTGTGTTCCTCCATACTATGTCCTTTGGAGTCAGGGTCCTGGTTCTTTCTCTTTTTCCCCTCTACTCTAGATAGAATACTCAGCACCACAGAGCACGGAGTGACTTTAAAGTGATTTTATCCTTGAATAAAGAGGATATGGCAAAGAATGGAGATAGAGGAATTTGTCCTTGGTTGTCCTGCCAGGAGGGAAAGCGCTAATCTTAACAAAACATTCCCCTGCTTTCAAAGCTTTCCCTTGGCACTGGAGGGAACCTTTCACTTACTTTTACATTCATTGAGAACTTCCAAGAAGGAGCATGTTTCTTTTCCCTCTGCACGTGAAGATAGCATTCCTGTTTCATATGACTCTTTTTAAACGGAGACAAGAAGATATAAAGGTTTAAAATCTGCCAATTTCAATGTGTGAAGCTTTCATGAGTTTGCTCTGCTGAAGTAGTTGATATCAATGGATTGCAAGTCCACTCCATTCTGGAGAAAGGATGCTTGTCTGTTAAGAAATTGCTTCTCTGTATTGACCCATCTGACTTCAGCTTTATCTTTATCATGTTCCAACACCGATATTCTACAAGGAAGTTTTTAATCCTAAAAAGTGCTTTAATAAGAAACAGGAAAAGAATCAGCGTTTTGACTGAGGGTTACTTGGAATTTTCCCTTGTGAAGCTATCATCTTTAAGTTTGGAAATTTTGGTAGTATCTAACATGAAAGGATAAGTATGTGGACTATTTTTATCCCTTGAGGATCAAA
This sequence comes from Leucopleurus acutus, assembly GCF_964270905.1. NCBI lineage: Eukaryota > Metazoa > Chordata > Mammalia > Artiodactyla > Delphinidae > Leucopleurus > Leucopleurus acutus. The sequence goes on along the minus strand of NC_139159.1, from coordinate 54,123,805 downwards.
TGAGAAAAAGATAAATATTACTGTGATCCATCAATTTGTATCAACTTGAAGAATAGGCATGTGGAGAAGAAGTTAAGTTCCAGTCCTTGAGTTATAATTACAATTCATTTTACATGTTATGTAGGCAGAGAGAAAACCTGATCATTCTTACTTGAAAAGCACTTTTTCTCCTAATTTTCTTGTATAATGATTGAAATTGTTTTATCTCTGCTAATATCCTGAATTTTATTCAGTAAAGAAATATGATTTTCATGTTCATGATAACCACCATTAGGGACCAAAATAGTGCTACCAGGTTGCTGTGAGTATAAAATGGCTATTATTTTATTTACATCCACCAAAGTATTCCCCATTTTGCTTCGGAGGTAAATAGTCTCAACCCTGGCTCGTAACATTCATACAAAAAAAGCTCTGCACTATGTCTCCTAATGTCACATTATGCTTTTGCTAAGGAGGAAAAACCACAACTTGATATATAGTGTTAGTTCGCTCATCAATTAAATAAGCTTCATCTAAAATGCTTCAGTAAGTTCTAATTGCTCATTTATAAAACAGTCTCTGGCAAAAGTGACATTTCAGATGACAGGCATTAATGACTTACTAGGAGTAGAAAAAAAGTATTCTGATCTTTTTCATGATTCAAAAGCAAACAAATCTCAGGTTTTCCCCAGAAAAAGAAATATGATCTGTTTTAATGTTTTCCTGTACTCACTAATTTTTTTTAACTACAGGAAAACATTGATTTGGATAATTCAGTCACTTATGTCATGGGTACTTCCCCAGGCCAATTAAGCCTGGGAATTTCGTTATGATACAAAGTAATCAGAAGTCTTTTTTTTCTGTGGTGGTGTCCCATCTTCTCTAGGGTCTTATTTGCTTCTAGCTACCAGATGATCCTAATTAATCTTGGTTCCCAGCTCATGCCCAGAGAGACCACATGCCACAATCCCAACAACCTCCTAAACCTTGTGGCTATTAAAGAGATTCCCCTGCGTAGTTGGGAGACTTCTTCCTCTTCATTTCTACCACTGGCATTCTTGCTCTTGCCTGATGAGTACTTTCTTTTTTCTTCCCATGGAAAAAAATGTACTTTTGAGCAAGGCCATAGTAGATCTCTTAAGAGTTTTATTTGAAGTTAGATACTGATTTTAAGATCTGACAACTATATTAAATGAAGATAGATGAGTCACTTGTTAACAGGCATGTCCCAGCCCATGCAAACACATCGGTTGCTATTTGCTGTCCAGATAGATGCAGAGACTGGATGGAAACAAGGTATTTTTGTGAGGCTTGGAATTGCTATGTCTCTGACAAGGTGGAGATATTTTACGTGGTCGTTAATACTGGATCCAGGTCATTATTTAACAGACATAGTTATGCGGGCAAACAGGAAACATTATTCTACTTTACACTTAAGTGGGTGCAACTAGTATGAACTAACCTGACAAATAGTTAATATTGGTTTATGTCATGAGAGGAGAAACTTTCACTGATGTTATGTAACAAATTTACTGTGAATGCCCTTCATGAGGGCATAATGACAAAGGGTTGATCACTTCAATGGCTCCCCATGAATGTAAACTTCTCTAATTAACTCATCTGTCTTTCAACTATGAACCCTTTAAACATTGTTTTTACTATCTAAATCTTACAGTCAGTGCATAATCGATTTTTGTTATGGCAAATTATTTTCACTCAATTTTTACTCACTTTTTTTCTGCTACTAACAATATATAAAACATTAAGCACACCATTGAAGAAAGTCATACTTCTAAATTGCTCTTTGAAGATTTGCATTGTATTGTTTCCCTTTCTCCTCTCCCTTCACATTCCTTTGTATACCTTATCTAAATATCCTTTTTTAATTGAAGTATAGTTGATGTGAATTATTTTTAATTTAAAAATTTTCTTATTGAAGTATAGTTGGTTAAAGGCTCTTAATTGCACATATAGTCAGCTTTCAGCATCCATGAATCCAAATCCATGGGTTCTATCCAAATCCATGGATCAAAAATATTACAAATAGGGCTTCCCTGGTGGCGCAGTGGTTGAGAGTCTGCCTGCCGATGCAGGGGACACGGGTTCGTGCCCCGGTCCGGGAAGATCCCACATGCCGTGGAGCGGCTGGGCCCGTGAGCCATGGCTGCTGAGCCTATGCGTCCGGAGCCTGTGCTCCACGACGGGAGAGGCCACAACAGTGAGAGGCCTGCATACCGCAAAAAAAAAAAAAAAAAAAAAAAAAAAAATATATATATATATATATAAAACAAATAAAATTCCAAAAATCAAAACTTGAAATTGCCACACTTAGGCAACCAATTACATAGTATTTACATTGTATTTATGGCTATTTACATAGCATTCACACTGTATTTGCTATTATAAGTAATCCAGAGGTGATTTTAAAGTATACGGGAGGATGTACATAGGCTATATGCAAATACTATGGCCATTTTATATAAAGGACTTGAGCATCCAGGGATTTTGGTATCCGAGGGGGTCCTGGAACCCATCCCCTACAGATACCCAAAGGCAACTACATTTCTTAAAATTTATCGAATATCAACAGTGCCCTTAAGTATGTCCCCAGCTCTTAGCACTCTGCCGGGTACACAGTTTGTGATCCATAAATATTTGCTTCATTTTATTGAAACATAATCTAAACATGCAATTAAATCCTAGCAAATTTGTAAATAGACAAAAATCAATCTCTTTTAGAAGAACATTCAAATACTTATTTAAATATACTTACTTATTGACAGCACAATTTTGGAAGTAGTTTAAGTAAATATCCCTAAACCAAAATTTAGAGACATTAACCAATTACAGTTATTCTGCCACTTTGCTTTCAATCAATGTACATGCAACACAATTTTAGGATATTCATGCTTAATGAACCTGGCTCACTTAATGAACCTGGCTCACTTGTAGGCACACATTTGCTTAAATGAAACTTATGAGAATGTGGCTAACGTTATTTTATTTGACTTTATTTGAAACTCAGTGTGAATTCTATTTAGTTTAAAGATCAAACATTTGGATGCTCTGATTTTTCTGTCGTGTACACATGCCGTTTTTTTATTTGCACATACCATTTTTTTTCTTAGCTAAACCCAGAAATGGAAAAGGCAAAAATACCGTGAGAACAGCGGTTTTCTTGTGGTATTTCCAGCTCATTGGAAGTGGAGTATACTGGAAATCACAGGAGACAGGCTTTTCCCAGGGGGCTCTAAGTCCAGTGACACTAATCCAAGACATTTGGTTTATTTAAAGCAGTCCTTTTAGGCTCATCTATCACTAGTCTCAAGACCCTGAATAAAACCCCTAGCAGTCCAAGAAATTATACACACGCAGCAGTCCAAGCCATTATACACACGCTCTGGCAGTCTTATTCCTCTATGTTACTTGTCCAAATACACAAACATTTTCCTTTCAACAAATATATAATAGATTTTCATAACTCTGAAAGATGGGTCTCCAAGTATGGGTTCTCTTTTCATGTGGAGGTTTGGACCACTTTTTCCAATAGCAGGATGGAAAGCAAACTACCTTTTAAACCATCAATGCTTTCATTTCTTCCTCTTTCAATTTAGTTGTTGTGATATGACACCACCACCACTAACTCTAGGCCAGGACATGCAAAATAATTTGCAACACCAGGGATGTGAACAGTACAACTGGGTTTTCTCAGTCACCAAAATTTCAATTTTTTTAAAAAAAGTATGTTTTTCTTTTGGCCAAAGAGAAGCAATTGAAGGACAAAAACATGTAGATAGTAAGAAGGAAATTCAATTTGTTTCAATAAACATTTCCTAAACACCTACCGCGTGGCAGGTTCTGAGGATTCTAAAACGAATAAGACAAAAGTAGGTGACATTTGTGAATGCCGATTGTTTGCCAGGACGTCTTCTAAGCCCTATAGATATATTTTTTCCTATAGATGTCTAACAACAACCCTGTAAGGTAAGTACGAGTATTGACCCTATTTTACAGAGAACATAGGGGTGCAGAGAAGTCAGTTAACCTGCTTAAAGTCACACAGGTAAAAAATGGTAGTGCTGAGATTAAACCCATGTAGACCATTTTTAGAAATTAAGCTTTTAATCATTTAGTCTCAAAATATTGACATTTTAAGGTGAAGGCAGATGTGTAAATTAATTACACAATATAATATGATATGAATAATAATTAAAGTACAATCTAGATATAAAGTAGAAGGGGTGGAGGGTAGAGGAGAGAATAAGGGAGGCTTCAAAGAAGAAATGATATTTGGGTGGAGACAGAAAAGTGGAAATGGAGTTCACCACATAGAACAGCTTGGGCAGGGTGATAGGATGGAGAAACTTGAGAAGAACAGCACATGAAAAACACAGATACATGAAATAGTAGGGCTATGTTCTGGAAATCACAAATGATGTGGCATTTCTGAAACATAAGGCATTGATGTGGCAGGAAGTGAGTCTAGAGATACAGGCAAGTGCCAATTCACAGGGGACCTCATATGACATGCTAAGGGGACTATATTTTACCCTGTAAATCAGTATTTCTCAAGGTTCCCTTTTATATACCCTTATAGATAGAGAGAGAAATAAACTCTGAGGTTGTGGCACTGTAGTCCACGTGATCCAAAGTCCTCAAGTGGGAAAAATTTTTGAAGCCTATGGTTTCGTTTAAAATTTATGCAAATTTGCTTTTGATTATATAATACAGTTGTGCTTATTTTAATATGTAAATTATTGTTTTAAATTATTTCTCACTCAAGAATATCAATGTTTTAGAATGATTTGCATGCTTTATCTATGACAAGGTACCCTGTGGTTGAGAAGTTCAGCTGAAGATGTTGGTGGGGCAAGAGGCAAAGCAATGATATAATCATATTTGCCTCTTTGACAATATTGAGGGGACAGAGAAGGAAGAGGAAAATACTCAGATCAGATTAGAATTGATGAGGGTGAGCCACACCAAGGCAATGACAGTGGTGATGAAGAAGAGAGAAGTGACTTTAGAAACATGTATAAGGACAAATAGTTAGTTATCAAATGGATGTAAGGCATAATGAAGAGGACCAAGATGAGGCTGTGTATCAGTTAATGACAGGGCAATCTCATCAACTGAGATGGAGAATGTAGGAGGAAGGCTTTCCAACAGTTCTCAAGAACTTCATTATATGAAAGTCTCAAGACAGAGACCCTAAATCCATGACAATTAAGAACATGACATTCTTAACCTTTTCACATTGAACAAACTCTCACTATACTATTTTTTATTTTCTTTTCTAGTTTTTGAAAGTCTTTCCTCCTGGAATTTGAAAATACTATATGTGTACTATAAAAAATATAAAATTCAAAGATGTTATTATCAAAAAAACCAGAAAATAATAAGTACCGGTGAGAATGTGGAGAAATTGGAACTCCTGTTCATTGTTAGTAGCAATGTAAAATGGTGCAGTCTGCATGGAAAACAGTACGGAGGGTCCTCAAAAAACTAAAAATAGAATTACCATATGGTCCAGAAATTCCACTTCTGGGTATATATCCAAAAGAATTGAAGGCAGAAACTCGAACAGATATTTGTACACTGATGTTCATAGCAGCATCATTCCCAACAGCCAAAAGGTTGAAACAACCCAAGTGTACATCAACAAATGAATGGATAGACAAAATATGGTACATACATACAATGGAATATTATTCCGCATTAAAAAGGCTTAAGACTTAAAAAGGTTTAAAAGGTCTCACTTAAAAAGGTTTAAAAAGTGACTGGCTTATTTCATTTTTTAAACGTCTGATGTATGAGACTATGATAAAATTTTTAAAAAGTCAATTTTCCTGAAACTGTTTACTAAATGATTACTTCCCCATTAGTTGATGATGCTTCTGTAGCATGAATCAATTTCATATTTATACAAGGGAATATTTCAGGACCATGTCTTCTTTCATAAGGGCCTGTATGGATGGAGAAGCTATGTAGAGGTAAGAATATTGGCTTTGAGTGAAGTGGCCAGTGTTGAGGGCCAGATCTATACTTTCTAGCTGTGTGGACTTGGGGAAGCTATTTAATCTTTATTAGCCTTGGCCTTTCTATATAGAAAATAAAAATAACAGTATTAGCCATTTTATGGGATTATTGCCAGGCCCGGAAATGGACGCCTTGCAAAGTACTTTGCATATAGCTAGTGCTTAATCAATGTTAGCTATTATTATTGCACTGCAGTTTGGCAGATATATATATATATATATATATATATATATATATATATATATATGTCACAAATCTGTCTTGACTCTGCTGTAATATATTTGGTTCCTACAATTTTCAAGCAGTTCATTATAAGGAAGTATCAAGGCTGAAACTGCATGACTGTGTAGTTTGCAGAGCTCTTTTTCATGCGTTATTGATTTTCCTTTTGAGCTACACAATAACTCTAATACAAGATGTTTTTCCCCCCCTATGGAGATGTGGAAACTGTTAAAAGTCACAAAAGTTTTAAGGCCAAGACTTGGACTTCAGCTCCAAAGCATCTGACTTCCAAATTCAGTGCTTTTTCTGATTTATCATGCTGCCTTTGGGAATAGAATCTCTCATATCATATAGCTGTGTAAACTGTGAACACACAGTCGTTTTATTTAGGAAAGTCTTAAGCATGAAAAGAATCTTTCTGATGCTTGTAGGGCAGTCCACATGTCCATAACTGAAATATCCCTAACACCTAAAGCATGAACAGGAGAGATTAAAGAGACCACTGGAATAATGTATGTAATGCAGCAGGTGCTTGATTTACCCCTGTATAAAATTTCAGGAGGATTAAGGAGTCTTTCTGTGAAAGTGGTGTCAAAACTAATTATAACACCTGACTCAAGACAGACATTCTTCAGACTTCTTTCTATCTGTGGGAGCTTTCTTGGCAGCCTGCTCTCATCACAAAAAGGTGTTGCAAGAGGGAGATTTTCCCTGACCAGCCAAGTTGTACTGAAATTTCCAGAGGAGGAAAAGTGTGTTTAAAGCTTTCCTTGGTTGTTAAGAAGTAACTGGAACCTTCTTGCTGAATGTAAATTGGCCCTTTCTACTTTTCCTGCCCTGGTTTGTCATGGTAGCAACTTTTTACTATAAATTAAATCTTTCAATTGAATCACATATGATAAACAAGTTATTTTATATGTTTACATAATTATTAATCATTTAGAATTGCAGTTACATAAAAAGTGCCACTTCTTGCCTCTATTACCCAGAATTAGCCATTCCTCCCAAAATGTTTTCCATATTTTCAACTTACTGAGGAAATTCAATCACCACATTTAAAATATATTGAGACTAAAAGTTTAAGTTGAAGTCTGTATAATCATAAATTCTCTTTGGAAGCTACAGCATGCAGCTTGGAAATAAGTTTCCATTTATTATGCAGAATTCTGAAAATCCGAATCAATTTCAATTTAGCTCTCAAAGAAACCTAATTTACAGGGAAAGATTAGCTAAATCATCATAACCTGCCACAGAATACATTGATTTACACAGCCGTGAAATTTGTTTACTACAGTGGACAGCTGTTCTTGTCTGGTTTTGGTTTTGCTTCCTAGCTTGCATTAATTCTTCTTTTGGTACCAGTAACTCTATTACTTTCTGAAAAAGTGCCCCTTATACTACACATGCCTCTCTTAGCATGAACTCCATCTCTGGCTCCAGGCATGAGCATGTTATTCAAGCCCAGTTAGTCAGAGCATCTTATTCTCCTTGGCCAGAGTGATTACTTCAAGAACGGTATGTGGCCCAATCAGAGCGGAATGGCATTCAATGAGGATTTTGCTGGGACTTCAGGGACAGAAAGGCACTCTTTTCCACTGGGCTTTCGAAAATGTAGACCTTGAACTGTACACAACCATGTTTGTCAGCAGGAGCAGTCTGAGTGACACCAACATGCAAGAGAGCAGAGCTGAGGACTGGTAAGTAGCGGGGTTCTGGTGACCTCATTTGTAGCCTTGGATCAAGCCGGTACGCAAACTAGCCCTACTCCTAGATGTTAACCTTTTGACTTAATTGCTAAACACTTATTAATTAAGAGTTATTTCAAAGACCTTACAGTATGAAACATAGTACAAATTGGCAAATATAATACAATATGATAAAGCTTTGGTCAAAGCAACGTGCTGTAGAGGAAATTAGGAGTACCTTGGAAGGGTCAGGCAAGAAATCTAGAAGGAGGAGATCCATTCCAGCTGAGTCCTAAACGAAGAACAGAAAGTAGTGATTATTTAGGAGGTGGAAGATGGTGAACAGAGGAATGGATAGCCGTGAATGGTCCTGATTAAGAAAATAGCCTGTGCAAAATCCTAGAGAACAGAGTAGTGATGTCAAGTAACATTGAGTAGTTCAGTACGGTAGGATCAAAAATTTAAGGAGAGGAGAAAGAGTTTTGAAGTCATGAAAAATCAAGCTGGTGGAGTAAGCAGGAGCAAGATGAAGGAGATCCTTATACATTATGTTTCTAAACAGAGATCTTGTGTCTTAGAAATCTGACTCATAGCTGTGTGGAGAAATGGTTTGAGAGGCAACAAAATTGAAGGTCATAAACCTTATAAGGGGAGAGATGGGCTATGTGGTCTTTTATAGTCACGTTGAGAATAAAGAGAATCAGATGGATTTCAAAGAGATTTCGGGTGGATGAAAAATCAGATCTTCTGATTGATTGGATGTGGAAGAAACCTGGGATGTGTTAGAAGTGATTAAAATACGAGATAGAGGTTTGGTAGTTAAATTCTCCTTCCATATTAAGGTTCTGCTCTCTGTGGAAGGACTGCTCCTTCTTTTCTGACTGTTCATAATAAACCAGCCACACAACTGCTCAAGCCTTATCCCATTATTTATCTTTCTGGCCTTCTAAGTGCCTGTATTACTGTTTTCTGGTAGTCACTGTTGGGGAAATAAAGCAATCCTGACCATAAAAGTCCTCTCTGTACCAATATACAAGAGAGAGAACACAATTTATTATTGGAAAGCTATTAACAGATTTATTTGCATTTAAGGTAGGATGAAAGTGACTACAAAGTGTGGAGAGAATTCCACACAAATTTACACAGCAAAGCAGAAGAAATAACAAGAAACTTCTCTTATTGCCTCAAGAGACAAATGATGGTACCTGTGATTGTTACCTCCTGAAAGACTCTTGTGTTCATTTTGGAGATGTGTGTTTATAGTTCCAAAGTTCAGAAGGGCTGTGACCTTGCATTGCAGAATCAAAAGATTGGGCCTCTTCTTGGGCCTATTATGTTTTTAAGGCGACACCCTAAGAATGGGAGGGTGGGGAGGAAGCCACTTTCCTTTTCTTTATTAAACAAAGAAAATTTCATCACTTTACTCTTGTATCACCAAGCTCTCTCTGCCTGTTATATCCCAGCTGGTTCAGTCTGCCTCTGTGTTTTTCCCTGAATTTAATACCTGAGATTAACTTTGATATTATATAACCCAAATTTCAGGGTAAAAGACATATGAGACCTTAAGTCCCCGACAAGTTCAGAGAATAACAACACCCCACTCAAGTGGATAGCTGACTTAGAAATTATTGGAGGTCCTATCGTACTTGTTAATTGGGTACCTCCATGTGTTTGTTCCAATGTGTTTCCAATCAAGGGATAACATTCAATTCACCCAGGCAATGGATGCTTGTTTTTCCCTCTCTTCTTTTCCGTTGTCTCCTAGTGTCTTATTAAACTGCTGTAATGGCCATGTCCCAGGGAGAAGAAAGTAGCATGAGACTGAGGAATGTTTACTTTGTTCTCCTCTGGTTCATTTTACAAGTACCTTTCAAGGATGTGTATCAGAAAGAAAGGTAGAGAGGAGTGCATCCTCCTCAGGTACATAGAAATTCTTCCCCAAGTCAACAAACCTTCTCACACTACAGTGAAATAAGGCGGCATCAGTGATCTGCCACCTCCAATGTAGATTGGCCTTTGGGTCCCACCTGATGCCTCCTCTTAGAATCCTAATGGGGATTTTGGCTGTTTTGCAGAAGTTTCTCTGCATGATGGCTGTGGTGAGAAGCTAGGCAGCAACTGCTGCTGTCCCTTTGGGATGTTACGCTTGGCCAAATAACCCCTGGTTGGTTCTTGAGAGGAAAAAAATCCTGGCATTGGGTATTGGCAGAGGTGGTCTGTAGTAATGAATTTACAAGTAAGGACTTTTACTAATGATGTAATAGGGAGACTGAGGAAAGGATTTTATTTGACATCACATAAATATCTTCCTAAAATATTTCTTTTAGCATTCTTGCTCTTTCTCCAAAGTCTTTTGCTCATATCTCTCCTTACCTCTCCTTCCATTTCTTTCATCTTCTCTTCCCCACCTCCCTTTTGACAACCCACTTCAGCCTTCTCTCCTTTCTGTTTCCTCTGGATCCTCTATTCTTTCCTTTTCAATTCTATTTATTCCCCTTTTGTCTTCTACAAAATATATCCTCAACAGTAACATTGCTCAGTGCCACAAAGGATCCACCTTTCTTAGAAGGCTGAAAAGAAAGAATTGTATAAACCTGTGATTTAAGCTTTTCCTATCACTTTAAAAACAAGCTATTCTTGAATCTTACTTTGAGAACCTGTATGAAACTGTTTCTGTCATTATGGAATCAACAAAGACCCAGTAAACTCTAATACCTCTCGTTGGCTTTTTAGAGGGGGGACTGATCATGCAGTGGTATGCTGACCATCTGCAGCTAGCAACTTTTTCAAAGACTGGAATTACCATTGTTAAAATTAAAAGACCTCAAAGTTAAAAAAAATATTATTGTCTTAAATATTTCAGAACATATATGTGTGTGTGTGTGTGTGTGTATATATATATATATATATATAATCATTTAGACTTTAGCCTTGATGAGACATGTAGTAATGAAAAATGAATTGCTTGTTTTTTGAATACTAATACTTGTCAATCCTGTAGTATCCTTTATACAAATATAGCAAAACTTTCTCCTACAAAGTTTTTTGCTATTCATCATGTATTAATCAGGCAGTAGAAGGTACCCATCAATCACAGACAGTACTGGGTTTGACTCTCAGCTTGACTTTATCTCCTAGACTCAGTCTTCTTAACTTTAAAGTGGGAGAAATGATCTTCATAGGACTGTTTATAGGACTGAATTTGTCATGAATGTTAATTTCATTTCTTTCTCTGACCTTGATTTGTGTTGTTTGAAAAAAAAAAAAGTAGGCATTTGGTTTTCTTTTCCCCAAAATCAATGTAAATATAATATGAAGGTAAACTTACCTCATTAGCTGCTGAAACATTTATGCTATCTAACTTCAGATGTTAGTGCTTTAGTCATTGCTGCTGGAGGAGGCGTTCTTTCTTCATAGTCATACTCTTCTCCATGAAAGTTTGGATCTTTTTAACTTTATTGCAGCCATTCTGCCTAAAATAACACGATTTGTTAATCTTGCTAGCCCCAATTTATTTTATAGCTGTTTGCTTAGAGTGGATTTCATTTATAAACTCTCAAGATGTCAAAGAAATAAGGAAATTTTGGCAGTGTTCTGGATTCATGTTTCAAGTCTCTTCTGAAACTAAATAAATGTTTATTTCTTTTCTTTTTGACTACACCTGTAAACTGAAGGCCTGTGATGATTAACTATTTATCATTTCAGTTTGGATTGCTGATTGTTTTGGTAATTAAAAGCAGATGGCAGAAGCTGGAGAAAAAATGTGTAGCAGCTGATTAGTGGAAGTAAATGAATTTGAAGATATTTAACTTCCAGATAATAGATGGGTCAAACACAGTTTATGCTTCACTGTGTGTACTTTTAAAGTAATTCCATACACGATGCTTGATAATGTATCAAGAAGTAGGTGTTTGTTCTTCATCTTCTTTTGCTTTCTGTCTCATGACAGAATGCTCATTTTCCTTGAACAGCATACATGCCAAACATTAATTTCAGCTCAGCTTGGTTACTTGGGTCACCGGTGGCTTCTTGATAAGGATTTGCTTTGCCTGGGGGATAGCTTGAGGCTAAGCATTATGTATTGCTCTGATTTTTCTTTATGGAGTTTGTTACTGGTTTTCAAAGCCAGCATTCAACGAAGTTCAGCTACCCTCTAAAGTTCATCTGTCAGCCTAAAACTTTTCATTTTGCTGCTGAAAAAAAGACTTCATCAGGTAAAATTAAGTTGTTCAGCAAGTTAGACATGTTTTAAACATGTTTATGCACTGATCTCCATTCCCTCTCAGATTAATGTTCATTAAAATTCTAATTCCCACTCCCCTGGAACTGTGAAACCAATTTGAATGGTATGGGTGACTCTCTAATTTCAGTAAACCTGTGTAAGGAGTTATTTGCCATGAAGGCTAAATGATCCAGACCTAAATGTCAACTCACTAAAGCACTGAAAATTTATGTTCAATGAATGAAAGTCACCAGAAATAACCAAGCCTGTTTATAGTTTTCAGTCATTTTCTGCGAAATGTCTGCTGAAGTGGAAAAAGTGAGAGAATCAAAAGATATGCTAGAGGGCTTCCCTGGTGGCTCAGTGGTTGAGAGTCCGCCTGCTGATGCAGGGGACGCGGGTTCGTGCCCCGGTCCGGGAAGATCCCACATGCCGCGGAGCGGCTGGGCCCGTGAGCCATGGCCGCTGAGCCTGCACGTCCGAAGCCAGTGCTCCACAACGGGAGAGGCCACAACAGTGAGAGGCCCGCGTACCGCAAAAAAAAAAAAAAAAGATATGCTAGAGATTCTCCTTCGGAGGGTAATCTTCCTTTATTCAAGACTTTTATTAATGTTTTAGGAATAGTTCTACTTTTTTTTCTTTGTATATGTTTGCCTTGATAGAAAAGGGAGTACATAATATCAATTCTGTTATTTATTATTAAAGATTTCTTTTTTTTTTTTTTATTAAAGATTTCTTAAGAACCAATCTGTATGGGTTGAATTGTTCTTCCCCCCTCCCCCGCTGGCTCCCAAAATAGATGTATGTTGAAGTTCTAACCACCAATACCTCAGAATGTGATGTTATTTGGAAATAGGGTCTTTGCAGCATTAACCAAGTTAAGATGAAGTGATTAAGGTGGGCTCTAATCCAATACAACTCGTGTCCTTACAAAAGGGAAATTTGGACAAAGACACAAAGAGAGGGAAGATGATGTGAAGGTAGCCATGTGATGGCAGAGATTGTACTGATGCAACTGCAAGCCAAGGAATGCCAAAGAACTGCCCACTACCAGAAGCTAGGAAGAGGCAAGGAAGGATTCTACCGAGTCTCAGATGGAGCAAAGCTCTACCGACACCTGGATTTGGGACTTCTAGCCTGTAGATTTGTAAAAGCATACACTTGTGCCTGTTTTAAGCCACCCAGTTTGTGGTACTTTGTTATGATGGCCATAGCAAAATAATACACAATCCATTACCTGTCATGAAAACTTTTCCTTGAGAAAGACATCTGGAAGAATAGATTAATAACAGAGAATCTAATACTCTGTTTCTCATTAATACATAGTCTTTCACTCTATTTTTACATGTTTTTAAGTGTGAGATTTCTATTATAATACAAAAGCCACACATGTTCATTAAGGAAAATGTTAAAAACAGAGATAGGTGGTCTGACTGGGTCCTTCCCTGCCCTACAGTGTATTCTCCACAGAGCAGCTAGGGTGAACTAATTAAAATATTGATCTTGCCTCTTCTCTCATTAAAACACTTCACTGACTTTTTCATCTCCGAGCAAATCTATAGAATTTCAGTGACCTATAATCCATATACATCATTATAGCAGTGGTTCTCAATAAACTGGGAACATTGGAAAACTGCTGCTGTTTGGGCTCCATCCTAAATTCAAACAGAATCTCTGAGGGTGCAGACTGGGCATGGGTATTTTGAAAACCTCCCTAGGTGATTCTAATGTATTCTAAGATGAAGAACCACTCTGTCACAATTTCTCCTATTCACTCCTGAAACCGCTTCTTTTTGCTCCTGTTATTTCTTTGACCTCATGTCCTACTGCCCTCCACCTTTTTTTTTTTTTACTACACTCTAACCACACTGGCCTCCTTGCTGTACCTTATAACCCTCAAGCATGTTCTCACTTGCTTTGTTCTTCTTTCACTGCCGCCATCAGGTATTCATTCACATGACTGGCTCCTTCACTTCTTTCAGGTCTCTGCTCAAAGGAAACCTTACCAGTGAAGACTTTACTGAGCCCTTTAAAAAATACTCTCCACATCCCACCCTCTACTCCTGCACTAGTGTTCCTTTTCCCCTTTGCCTTCTTTACTTTATGTTATTTACCAACCTCTGACACATTATACACTTGTTTACTTTTTAATTGTCTGCCGCACCCAACTCGAAAAAAGCTCCTTGAGGGCAAGAACTTTGTGTTGTTCACTGCTATATCTCCAGCAGGAGCGACAAATAGTAGCCACTCAATATATATTTGTTGAGTCAAGAAATGAATTATGATAGGGTTGGTAAATATTTCGAGATGTGAATGAAATCATGTCCTAATGGATTCATGTAAGTTCTTTTTCAACTCCAGAGTTAACTTTGCCTATCAGAACTGTATTAATCATTTTATCAGAATAAAACAAAATAACACAACAAGAGAAATTCATAAACATTTTGAACTATTCTTGGTATCCTCCTGACATTTCTATTTCTACTCTTCATTTTCTTTTCTTGATATTTTAATCTTCTGCTTTTACTCCTACTTTGAAAACCTCTGGATCAGTCTTACCTACATCCTTTATTCATATCTTGAATATTGGCGTTGGCCCTGTTCTCATTACACCCATCCCTGCATGTTCTTTCCTGCTCCCAGTGGTTTCAGTGGTTCTCACTTTGGCTACCCTTTGGAATATCTAGAGAGATTAAAAAAATACAAATGAATAGTTCCCACCTTAGTCCAACTGAATAAGAATCTCTGAGTTGAGACTCAGGCGTGGGTTTAAAAAATTCCTCGGGGGGATTTCCCTGGTGGCACAGTGGTTAAGAATCCGCCTGCCAATGCAGGGGACATGGGCTTGAGCCCTGGTTCGTGAAGATCCCACATGCCATGGAACAACTAAGCCTGTGCGACACAACTACTGAGCCTGCGCTCTGGAGCCCTCAAGCCACAACTACTGAGCCCGCATGCCAGAACTACTGAAGCCTGTGTGCCTAGAGCCTGTGCTCCACAACAAGAGAAGCTACTGCATTGAGAAGCCCGTGCACTGCAACGGCCCCCGCTCGCCGCAACTAGAGAAAGCCTGCACACGGTAATGAAGACGAAATTCAGACAAAAAAAAAAAAAAAAAAAATTCCTTGGGTAATTCTAATGGATAGCCCAAATTTAGAACCACAGATAGATGTTGAAAACTTCTCAGATCACAGTTGGAACTTTCCCTGTGTTTTGGGGGAATAATATAAACAAGATGTAAGGTAACAAGATAGATGATGGATTGTGTAAATAAAAATCAACCAGGGAGAGACCGGAGGGAAGGAAAAGAATCAGCTATTGCAATACTCTAGGCAAGCAATGAGAATGTGAATTTAGGACGTTGGTGATGGGAGAGGAAAGATAGATTAGACAGACACTAGGGAGGATGTATCAGTTATCTATCATTGCATAACAAACTATCTCCAAATTTAATGGGTTAAAAGACCAACAATTACTGACTTCACTTATGAATTTGCAATTTGGCTAGACCTTAGTAGGACTGGCCTGCCTGCTTCATGCGGTTTCAGCAGGATGGCCTCAAAGGGCCCTGAAGGATGTACTTTTAAGATGGGTTACATGTCTGTGTCAAACTGGTGTTGGCTGTCACTTTGTACCTTAGCAAGGGCCAAGGCTGAGAGTTTTTTTTTTTTTGCGGTACACGGGCCTCTCACGGTTGTGGCCTCGCCCATTGCGGAGCACAGGCTCCGGACGCCCAGGCTCAGCGGCCGTGGCTCACGGGCCTGGCCACTCCACAGCATGTGGGATCTTCCCGGACCAGGGCACGAACCCGTGTCCCCTGCATCGGCAGGCGGACTCTCAACCACTGCGCCACCAGGGAAGCCCCTGAGAGCTTTTTAAGAAAAATGTTTTAGGGACTTGCCTGGTGCTCCAGTGGTTAAGACTCCGTACTTCCACTGCAGGTGGTATGGGTTCAATCCCTGGTCGGAGACCTAATATCCCACATGCCCTGGAATCAAAGAAAAAAAAAAACATTTAAAATGTTTTAGTTTTTTTGGCTTCACAAGTCTGACAAGGGCCTGGTGAGGTATACATTTGGGAAGATGCCCCAAACTTGGCTCTGAAGGCTCCTACCGGGGAAGGCCAGCTCTCAGCTGCCTGCTCCTTCTGGGGTCCAAGCCCCAGGCCAGAGAGGTCATCGCCTCAGTGCAGGCAGTGACAGGGACAGCAGGGCGGAGGCAGGTCCGGTCCTGGCAGCCTGGTTGGGGCACGGCCTGTTCTCAGGGCTCCCTTCCTGCTGTGCTGGGCTCTGCCTCTCGGTCAGCGCTGGCTCTTGCAAGTGCAACTGGCACTGGGGGCGTCTTGGTGGAATCTTGGAATGTTTCCTCTTGACCCTTTTGCGGCTGTGTGTGCAGCTAGGCCTCGGGAGAGGAGATCCGCTGGGAGAACGGAGGTTTGCAGGCTTCTTGGGTAAGGCTCTGGCTGGCTTCTCCAGGATGACGCCTCCTCCTCAGACTCATGTCGGGTCCAGTTACTCTGGTTGGGGCGGTCGTGCGGCACCGACTGTCTCTGCCGGCGCAGCTCCCTTGCCACCTCTCTGCCAGCAACGTCACGTACCCCTAATGGCGTTCCTCCGGGCGCTGCTTGGACGCTCGCTGGCAGGCCTTCTTCCGCCACTCTTTCGGCGTACGGGAGCCCGTCAGGTGTTCCCGCCGCTTCTCGCGGTAACGAGCGGAAGCCTCGGGCCGCTGCCATTTTGTTTCTCCTCTTGGAGGGTCCTGGCGGTGAAGCTACCGCTGCGCGACTCCCGCTCGCCTCTGGCGCCCGCGGGGGTCCAGGCTGAGAGGTTTGATACCACTTAAGGTGAGTCTGTCCACGAGCCGCTCGGGCTTCATTAACAGCACGGAGGCTGACTTCCAGGAGCAAGCAAGCCAAGAGAACAAAAGGGGACGCGAGTTGCATTTTCGTGACTGAGCCTTGAAAGTCACAGGGCTCACCTGTGCTCTTGGTTGAGGCAGTCGCGAAGGCCAGCTGCCATTGAAGGGAAGGGAACCTAGACTCCAAATCTTGATAGAGGGACAGGCAAGGTTGTAGAAGAAATATGGGATAGGAGATAGTGCGTTAGGCATTTTAGGAAACGACAGTAAGCCACAATCTTGCGGACTGATTGGAAGGGGACAAAGGGAAAAAGTGAAGATGGAAGGGCAGAAGTCATTTACGCAAAAGCAACTTCGAAGGTATGCTTATTTGGATTATTACGAAAAATAAAATAATATCATTAGCTAAGGATGTGGAGAAATAGTTTGTAATATACGTTTCTAAAGGCTAGAGAGTAATTGTTTCATTTGCTTGTTTGAGTACCTAGATTGGACAGGGACAAAGCTTTTGAAGGGCGATGGTAGTTTTCTAAACGCTTTTGGAGACCTTTGTTACTTAGGCTGTTTTTACACGTTCATCCTGTTAAGTTATTTGAATGCACACTTCAACTCAAACAACTGGTAAGGTTAGTGAAAAAATAAAATCAAACCAAACCAAACTTAAAACCATTTACTGAAACTTGGGTGACTTTTCTTTTAAAAGGAAGAGGTCATGACTTTTTACTTTCTTTCTTTCTTTCTTTCTTTTAAATAAAATAGGAAGCCAGTCCTTCCAACTCACTATTATTTTAAGGGATTAATACAGAGAATTTCCTGACTTAACTGTAATCCATCTTCAATTATATGCTTCCAGGGTTGATAATACAGAATGGGCCCAGTGGAATCACATCTTTGTCTTAGGTAAATTTGTCATTGGTTAGAAGGGGCAGCTAGAATCATTTTGAAAAATGACCTTCTTGTGGTAGTCCCAGGGTCAGCTGCAATAAATATTGTGTGGTAACGGTGACTGTGATGAGTGGTATCTAAGAGAACGCAGAACAGTGTTTTGGGTTCCTTTTGGCTCTTTTATTCCTGTTGGCAAACGCTCCAGAAGAGAGGTTCACACCCAGCTCTGCCTTGTCCATGTGAATTTTTGGTTCACATAGTATCTTAAGGCAGAAAAATGAAGGAAAAGGGCATTGAGAAATCTTTTTTAATGGCTTCATTGCAGAGCTAAGTGTACCACACACTTTGGTTGCATTTTTTCCCTAGAATGAACTACTCAAACTGCTGCTTAGGTTTGTTGTTTTGCCAGAGCTCAAACTGTGTGAATCATGTGAAAGGGACATAATTAAATGTATCGGATATTTTAATACTAGGAAAACAGGTGAGTGGCAAAGCATATTAATGCATTTAGCAGAGAGTTATTAAATGCCTCCTATGTGCAAAACACAGTGCTAAATGAAATTAGAACGTTGTTCTGATTTGGATGAGCTTTGATTCAAGAGTTGATTTTTGTAGCTGTCTTTTTTGTTAGTTCAGTATTTCACTTTTACTCAGCCGAGTTTACAAAGCAGCACATTGCCTACAGTTTGACTCATCAAGTGGCAGATTTTTATTGCTGCTTTCTCTTTTCTCAGTCTTTTCATTGACTGTCTGAATACACATCATAAAATCAGCACCGTTGGCTTTGACATTTATTATAACAATGCATTTGTGAGAGGAAATGTTATGAGACCTGTGGCTTACAAACTCCTTGATCTATTTACTCCAGATGATTGGATCCTAATCCTTGCAGGGTGGGACAGGCCCTAAAGCTTACAGGGTGGGATGAGAGAAGTTTTAAATTATCAATCACACCTGGAGTGCACTGCTCCCTCTCAGTTATTATGATCCTCGTGTTTATTACTTTTGTACCTTGTTCTCGGTCTGCCCAGCAGAAAGTTAAAAGTGTGCCGTGTGTTAGGTAGTTCTCTTGGAGGAATGGCCTATAACCACTATAACTTGAAAGGTATATTTTCTAAGTTGCTGAATTTTAATGAGTGTGTGTGTGTGTGTGTGATCTGTCTGTTTTATTCAGATAAAATGTACCAGTCAGTATTTACTAAAGAAAAAGTTGAAGAATACATCTCTCAAAGATGATAGCATAGGAAGAATTTTTCTTAGGTAGTATTCTTATGTTTTGGAAGAAGGCTCAAAATAGTAACAAATTTTTGACAGAGGAACACCTTCTGTCTGCATGCCAGGCACTGGGTAGTCACTGGAAAACTAAAGATGACCAAGATTTGTCTCATACCCTTGGGGAGGTTGCAGTGAGAGTGAAGAAGAACTTGATTCAGATGTAGAAAAGGCTAATGCCAGCTCATATGCTGTGGTATTTGGTAATCATAACAAATTTTGATTAATTAGGCAGAAAATATTTTGTTTATTTCCAGTTTCATTTCCTATAAAGAAAGAGAAGGTGTAATGGTTAAATGTATTTGCCTGCGAGAAGGATACAGGGAAGATATCCTGGAGAGGCAGATCCTTAAACTGTCTCTTGAAGCATGACTAGGGCTTTTCCAGGCAGGAAGAGCAGGACACTGTGTTCTAGGCAAAGAACAGCAGGGAAAAGTCACCGAGTAAGGAGGAGACACATGTTCAACCAAAGTGCCAAACCCCAGGAAATTGTAAGAGAATGCTCCACAGGACAGTTGAGGGCAGCCCAGAGAACTTGGATGGTGTGAAACTTGGGGTAGAGGCTGGCAAGGTTTGAGGGTTATTAAGAGCTCTTGAAAAATAAAGAGGGAAAAGATATCAGTGGCTATTCAACAACAATGACAACAGCAGCAACAACAGCATTTCTAAGTCAGACTAGGCAGGGGCAACCTAAAATAAAATCAGAACTTTTTCCCCTTGCCTAAAAGCCCTTGCCTGGTGGGTCTCCACGTATTTTTGTAACCTCATTTCCTGCCCTTCTCCTCCTTACTCACCATGAAGTTTTGTTTTTCACATATACTAAGCCTGATCCCACCTGAAGAACTTTGCTGTAGGTCAGTGGTTCTCAGTCAGGGGTGATTTTGCCCCCCAGAAGACTTTTAGAAATGTCTAGAGACGTTTTGGCTGTAAGGACTTGGGGAGGGCTCTTGGCATCCAGCGATAACTGCTGGACATCCTACAGTGCACAGGATGATCCCCCACAATAAAGAATCATCAGTCCCAAAGTGTTAGTGGTGCCAAAGTTGAGAAACTTCTAGGTGTCCCCTTGGCATCAGGGCTCTTCATTTTGTCACATCCCTGTTTTATTGTCTTTAAGCAAATTATCACTACCCAGTGATTCTTGTTTATTTGTTTCAATTATTGTGCAGATCCTCTATCAGGACATAAGGTAGGGACCTAGAGTATATCCCTAGCTCCTAGAACAGTACCTGGCACACTGTGGACGCTCAATAAATATTTGTTAAACAAATAAGTGAGTGAGTGGGTTGGCCCTTACCAGCTGTTTGACTTTGGCAAGTTACTTAAATTTTCTAATGTCCTTATATGTAAAATGAATTTTTAAAATATTAATGGTTCAAAAGTGTTTGGAGAAGTAATGAGGTAATATATACTAAAGTACCTCACGTAAAGCAGGTGCTTAATAAATATTCTCTACAGTACTTGACAGTGAACCAATTATACAACATTGTAACAATATAACAAATTATGATTAATTAGGCAGAAAATATTTTGTTTATTTCAAGTTTCATCTCCTATAAAGAAAGAGAAGGTGTATTGGTTAAATGTATTGACTGGCATCAGATTCCCTGGATTCGAATCCCAGCTACACCATTTACTGCCTGTAGGACCTCGGGCAATTGATTTAATCTCTCTGTGCTTCACTTTCTTCATCTGAATTCTAGGCTAGATGGTGGGAGGGAGGGAGACGCAAGAGGAAAGAGATATGGGAACATATGTATATGTATAACTGATTCACTTTGTTATAAAGCAGAAACTAACACACCATTGTAAAGCAATTATACCCCAATAAAGATGTAAAAAAAAAAATAGTGCAACTACCTCACAGCGATTTTAGCTTGGGCTCTCCCAAAATACTGAGTCTTTGAAGAAGGATTGTGTGTGGATGGTTTACTTTGGAAAGTAATTCTAGGGCTTCATTAGATCTAGAATCAGGGAGTGGAAGGGATAAAACAGGCTGGTCCAAGGGGTCATGACTGAGCCAGATCCTGATGTGGAAAATGGTCTGAGATTCTACTGGGCCCTCCTTGTGAAACTGTAAAAGGTAGCTCAGGGTCATCTCCTTGAGAAAAGGGGGATATTTATCCAATAGCTCCCTGGCACCATTGGTCAGGGTTGCCCTAGTGGATGTAACCTTGTACTTCCAATTTTGTGCAGGTGTCAGTGTAGCTAAGAGAGATGCCCCTGGCATCACATTCCGCAGAGGCACAGAGCTCTAGTAAAAAGCCAGAGACAGGTAATGTGGCTGAGGGGAGGCCAGAGAGGGAAGGTGGGCTGCAAGAATGTAAATGAGGAGCATACAGATATCTAGGGCATCTGGCTGTTGTGATCATTGAAAAATAAGTATAGTATTTACAACAATACCTGCCATACCAGTGGTGCTTTATAAGTATTATATTAGTATTTTGATGATTATTGTATATTAAAGTTCCTGTTGACCTCCTCTTAAGGGTTGATGATGTTATTGTTTGGTAGAAAGAACACTAGATTGAGAATTGGGAAACTTGGATCCTATCAAGTCTACCTGATAAATCTGTTCTTTCATGTTTTTCAAATATGCTTTGGGTTCCTGCACATTGCAAGGTGCTGAACTTTTGCATTAGACTATACAAAATGATTAGACATGGTCTGCCCTTGAGGGGCTAGAAATCTGTCAGTGGAGATAAGACAAGTATGTACATAGCTCAAACACAAGTCAGAAAGTAACACCACATGTCACTTATTCTAAAATGTGTATCCCCCGTTCCTGCCTTGAATTGAATATCTCTGAAATTGAGTGTATTAATAGATGGCATCTTAATTTGATAAAATAAGGTAAGTTTCATTAGAGAGGTACCAACAAAATTCCATGGGAATCAAAAGAAGGAGGTGATTATTTCTAACTGGGGAGTTTAGGGAACTGAGGAAAGATGTAGAAAGTGACAGAAATAGTAGGCATATTAGTCAACATTAGAAAGTGCCTTTTTTTTTTTCTTTCTAAAATGACAGGCTTAGGTTAAACTAGGATTTCCTCTGTTAGTAATTTGAAGTCTTACCTGATAGATCTGGAAGCTTGTTGCAGCTGCCACAATCCCTATCCACATGTTCCTCATGAAGAGGTTTATCTGGACTTACAATTAGAAAGAGAGTCATTTGGCTGTGGGACTCCTGTGGGGCTTCTGGGTGCTCCCGGGGACTGTTAAATCCCATCATAGTTATTATCAGGCTATGGCCTACCTACCAGTGTCTGTCATCTCCATGAGACTGTAAACTCTGTGGGACAGGGACTGTGTCTGTTGGGTGCAGAGTTTTGCCCACTCACCAAGAACTGTGCTTGGCATGTCAGTAGACCCTCGTTGGCACTAGTTGAATGAATGTCGAAAGGTAATAAATCTCTTACCAGAACCTACTAATACCTTGCTTGGATGCCCAGGTAAACATAAGCACCAGGTAAACTTAGGAAAATGGAAAGGTAGGTAGGTATTTTAGCTACTGTAGTTTGGGGTCTTTAAAACTAGATGATATAATACATTTTTTTCTGCTTTAAGAAATTATTTTTGTTGTTGGTTTTTTACTTGTGACTGACAAGTTCAAACAGACCCTTTTTTTCCTTAGAAAGCATAACTCTAGTTAAGCATTTTAGAGTAACTAAATGGTTAGACTAATTCCAGCCAAACTTGAATGCTCAGCAATGATAGAATTAGTACTAAGTCCAGTGCCAGCCATCTTGGTGACAAAGTAAGGAGAAGTAACTCATGGCTGATTCTTAAAATAATAAGTTTCACAGCTTCCATCTTTGGAAAAAGCCTTATGGATACCTCTGGTTCAGAAACAGTTTGATGAGACAGCGTTAGAGGAGAAAGAAAATGTCACATTTAACTTGTGAAAATGTTGAGGGATAAACCAGAAAGATTCCCCATTGGTAAAACAAACAAGCAAGAGCTGGTGAACTGGCCCCAAGGAAGCCTGCCAGAGTCAAATTGCCTGAGAGACTTTGTAGACTCTTGTTCATTTCTATTTCATGTCCTTTTCCAATACCTCTATCATCTTTAATCAAGCATAAAATTAAACTGGGAAGCAATATTTTCTGATTTATATTCTATTTTTTCAATCCTCATCAGAGTTTAAAATTACAGCTTAGCAAATACTCATGTCTGCAAGATAATGTTGTGAACTCTTCTAACCATGAGGAGATTGTACATTCTTAGGAAGAATGTTTTGAACAAACCAATATTATTACTAATCTAATTTTTAATAAAATATTATCATTTGAATAAAGCAAATAGTTTGAAAATGTTTGGAGCACTTTTGAAAATCTCTGTGGTACCTGTTATACGGAGCTTGCAAATTAGTTGCCCACAGTACGCATTCGGCACCAAAGTGTTTTGTTTATGTAGCAAGGGTTTTTTTTTAATACAAAATTTAAAATTCAGTATATTTTAAATAAAAATTTTAAATTTCCTGCCCTTTCTTGAAAAAATACAGGAAGTCTGCTAATCTAGGACCTTTTTATCCTGCATTTTTTCATATAGCCAACAAATATTTCCTCAGTGCCTACTATTTGGCAGGCACTAAATGGAATCACCTGGAAGCTTGTGGCAGCCATCCCTTTTAATAGGCAGAGTGATGGTTATGTGTATTCTTCAGTGTGCCACAGTCCAGGCCACTTCAGTGAGGTCTACTCTCAGTAGCTATTTATTTCATTCTTGCACAGTTGATTTTCTCATAATGGAGAAAAAATGTTTGTATTGATACCTGGCAAAGACAGCTGTCCAGTAATTTTTACTCTCTCAGAGTAGCGTTGCCGTTGGAAAATGGGTTTTTAATCAGGTAATACATTTCACAGTCCCCTTTTTATCTAGGTGATATGAAAAATTCTCACCAGTGGAATGAGAGTGAAGTAATGGGTTTCATTCTTGAGAGGACTTTTTTTCCCCCAACAAATTCAAACTCATTTTATTGAAAATCATTGAGAAGCTATGAGCAGTGGTAGTAAGGAGGATGAATAAAACACAGGCTCTATCCCTTCTTCCTGTGGAGAAGACATTTAAACAACCAGTTTGAAGTGATAGCAGAATGAAACCCAGGTGGATAGATAGGACAACCCCTTCTGCAGACTAGTCAGCCTCCCTCCTTCCCCAGCTGCTCCTCTCACTGTCCAAGGAGCTCATGAGCAAAGGTTTGTTTTTTTTGTTTATTTGTTTTTTTGAGAAGACTTAAGAAAAAACTTAGGCTTTCTTCACTCTCTTTTTCCCCTTTTAAAGGCTGAATTAGAATATCCGAGATCTTCAGAACCACAAGATGGAAGGAGCTCGGATCCCTGAGTTCCATGTAAAGAAAGTCAACCACTGAGCACCAACACATGCATGGACTGATACATTGTGATATATGATACCAACTAGCATTTATTTAGGTAAGACATCATGTTTTTTACCAAAATTGAGAAAACAAAATATTATTCAAGAGGGTGATATGTTTCAAAAATGGAAGAATTACCTGCTCACATCAGTAATTTACAATACCTACCTGACTCCTGCAGTGCTTTGAGTTTGAGAACCTTTCCCTTGATGAAACTATTCAGATCATTGGTTTCCCTGTAATTTCATCTTGGTCACCTTCTCTGTTACAGAGCAAATTTGATCATAACATTCAGAAAGTTGAAAGCAAAGTCTTAAAATTTTAGACAAAATGAAACAGCTTGAGAAATCATTTTCAAGCTTTTTGTATTCATTATTTTATCTATGGAATGCTGTAATGTGTAATGAAATTAAGGATTGATAGAATTGAAGGCTTTTTTTGTGTGTGTGTGTGGTATGAGGGCCTCTCACTGCTGTGGCCTCTCCCGTTGCGGAGCACAGGCTCCGGACGCGCAGGCTCAGCGGCCATGGATCACGGGCCTAGCCGCTCCGCGGCCTGTGGGATCCTCCCAGACCGGGGCACAAACCCGTGTCCCCTGCATCGGCAGGCGGACTCTCAACCACTGTGCCACCAGGGAAGCCCTGAAGGCATTTTAGAACCATCTAACCTTGCCCTCTATATCCAATGTGTGGATCCTCCTCTCAGTTGTTATATTTGAGTCCCACTTTTTTTGTAAGTACTCACATTGATGGGAACCTCCTTACCACACAAGACAACTTTATCTAAGTTTTTCTTGTTAGAACTTTCTTTATTGTTTTAGATAAAAATCTGTCACCAATACCTACCACTGACTGTAAGAAATTCTGTTCTCAAATGTCTATGAAGTCACATAGGATAAGTCTGATTTCTCCTCCATGTGCCCATACAATAGCTCTTTGGTTATTGGAAGATAACTGTTAAATGTCATGTCCACTACCCAATCTTAATTTTTCCAGACCAAAGATTCTGTTTTTTCCATTGTTACTCATATTTATTATGCTATCACAATCCTGGTTGGCTCCTCTAGAAATACTCCGTGAACTTGTAGGTATATTATTAATTATAGCCTATTTTTATTATCATTTTTCATTTGCTTTGGGTTATCCTCATCAGACAGTTGAAACATATTTGAACATGTTGTCAACCATATACCCTATATTATTCTGGTAAGTACAGCCCACTGTTTGCTATTTGTTGTTTGGTCAGTACAGCCCACTGTTTGCTATTTGTTGTTTCAGCCTAATTTATTAATCCTTCATCTGTCAGTTTGAAGTCTTTCTGAAGCTTTCCTACTATTAATACTTAAAAGTTTACAGTTTCTGCAGTTTTGGTCTGAGGAGAAAATTGATTTGATTTCCATGGGAACTTATATGTTTATTCCTTAAGCTTAAACTGAAATTTATAAGAGATTCGGAGGCACCCTCAGATTTAGGATTTTTTTACTGCCATTTTTTGAACAGATAATTATTTTACTATTTCTTCTTCATATTTTTAAATTACCATTAGGTTCCTGCATTTCTAAGTGTAATTTCTTATGGAATTTTTAAGCTTTGTATAGTCTTAACTTTGTTCAATTTGAGGAAAAGACCGTTTTGTTTTTCAAAATATCTAATAGGATGCTTCATGGTTGTGATAGTTCACAAAACTTAATGAAATAAAAAAAAATGAAACTCTCATTTTATAACTATACAGACTTTCCTAAAAGAGAAACCTCTTGTCTTATCTAGCTCAGACAACTTATTCTAGACTAGTAGACTAATATTGAAGTTTCTTCAAACAAATATAGGTATTGTAGTCCAGTTTAAAACTCTACAGTACATATCAAGCTTCTTTTCCCTTCAAGGGTTTCCCATTCCTTCTTCGTGATTTTAATTTCTTAAGGTGCGAGAAACCTGTATGGTGTTGGTAGGAGGGGGAATGTGGGTCTGTGTATATGTGTGTATATGTGTATATGATTGCCCATTTGTTAGTACTGGGAGGTAACCCAAATAGTCCAGGAGAGCTTTATGCTGGCTTTAACTGCTAGTGACCTGAAAGGGTTTGGTGATCAGTTTTTAATGCCCTCATAGCACAGTGACCATAGTGCTGGCTCTATAGTGTGTCATACTGGGTAGTTGGGGTGCTCAGCTGGGCCTCCATGAAATTTCATGGCATAAGTGGTCCTTTGACCTTCACCCAGAGACTCTTCCACAAAATTCATGCCAAGGTCCCTCTTGGGGACTTGTGGATTGACTAATGTGCCCAGCTAACATTTGTAGCCTCTTCTAGGTTCACAGAAAATTTAGGATTCTCTTCTGTACCAAATGTAACTTCAGAGAAAACTGTGGTTGGCCCTTGCCCTTTCCACCCTAGACGTGCCTTTGCCCCATCCTTGAGATCTATCCCAGATGAATTTGCAGGTTCTGCTGTTAAGCAGCTCCAGGCAAGGAGTGGTTGCTAGTTTTCTAGATTCTAAGCCCTTCCTCCAGTTTCATGGGAGGGATTTTTTCTGTGGTTCTTTCTCTCTCCCAGTAAGCACCCAGGAAACTGCTAAGGTGAATTGCACTATTTCCCCTCCATTTCCTGTTCATTTTTTACAGCTAGAGAAACACACCAACTTTTCAAGTTTGAATATCTTTCCCCAGTCTCAGCCCGATGAGCTGTTTTTCAAGCCAGGTAGTTTATGCCACCCTCATTTATTGGTTGTATGTAGAGGAGATGGAAGGAAATATGAGGATGTGGTCAATATATGGCACAAGTTGAAGCCACATCTATCAATCAGTTACATGCATTTATGAGACACAAGATGCTACTAAAAAACTGATGGGTCATGATGAAATCAAAGAGGAAATCAGAAAATACCTCAGGACAAATAGCAATGAAAAGAAAATCTTACAAAATCTTTGGGATGCAGCAAAAACAATTCTGAGAGAGAAGTTCATAGTGATACAGGCCTTCCTCAAGAAATAAGAAAAATCTCAAACAACCTAACCTACCACCTAAAAGAATTAGAAAAAGAACAAACAAAACACAAAGTGAGCAGAAGGAAGGAAATAATAAAGACCAGAGAGAAAATAAATAAAATAGAGTTTAAAAAAAACAATAGAAAAGATCAGTAAGACCAAGTGCTGGTTTTTTGAAAGGATGAACAAAATCTGCAAACCTCTAGCCAGGCTCACCAAGAAGAAAAGAGAGAGGTTCCAGATAAACAAAATAATTAAAAAAGGAGAAATAACAACCAATACCACAGAAATACAAAAAATCATAAGAAAACACTATGAACAATTATATGCCAGCAAATTGGACAACCTAGAAGAAATGGAGAAGTTTCTAGAAACATACAGCCTGCCAAAATTGAGTCAAGAAGAAACAGATAATTTGAACAGCTGAATCACTAGAAGTGCAAAAGAATTTGTAATAAGAAAAACTTCCTGCAAACAAAAATCCAGAACCAGATAGCTTCACTGGGAAATTCTACCTTACATACAAAGAACGTATACCGATCCTTCTCAAACTCTTCCAAAAGACTGAAGAGGAGAGAACACTCCCAAAGTCATTCTATGAAGCCACCGTCACCCTGATACCAAAACCAAAGACGTTACAAAAAAAGAAGATTATAGACCAGTATCCTTGATGAATATAGATGCAAAAATCTTCAACAAAATACTGGCAAACCGATCTGACAACACATAAAAAGGATCGTACACCATGATCAAGCTGGATTCATTCCATGGATGCAGGATGGTTCAGCATACACAGATTAATCACTGTGATATACCACATCAACAAAAGACAAAAACCACATGATCATCTCAATAGATGCACAAAAAGCATTTGATAAAATTCAACATCCATTCATGATAAAAACTCTCACTAAAGTGGGTATAGAGGGAATGTATCTCAACATAATAAAAGCCATTTATGACAAACCCCTAGCCAATGTGATACTCAGTAGTGGAAAGCTGAAAGCCTTCCTGCTAAATTCTAGAACAAGACAAGGGTGGCCACTCTCACCACTTCTGTTTAGCATTGGAAGTCCTAGCCACAGCAGTCAGATGAGGAAAAGAAATTAAAGGTATACAAATTAGAAGGGAAAGGTAAAATTGTCATTATATGTAGATGACGTGATAGTCTATATAGAAAACTTTAAAGACTCCACACAAAAATTATTAGAAGTAATAAATGAATTCAGCAAGGTAGCAGGATACAATATTAATACACAGAAATTTGATACATTTCTTTCACTAACAATGAAATATCAGAAAGAGAATGTAAAAAAAAAAAAAATCCCATTTAAAATTGCATAAAAAAATACCTAGGAATAAGCCTAACCGAGGAGGTGAAAGACTTACATATTGAGAACTATAAAACATTGATAAAGGAAACTGAAGATGGTTCAAAGAAATGGAAAGATATCCCATGCTCTTGGATTGGAAGCATTAATATTATTAAAATGGCCATACTACCAAAAGCAATCTACAGATTTAAGCGAGCCCTATCATATTACCCATGACATTTTTCATAGAACCAGAACATATAATCCTAAAATTTATATGGAACCAGCAAAGACCCAGAATTTTCAAAGCAATCCTGAGGAAAAAGAACAAAGCTGGAGGCATAAACTTCCCAGGCTTCAGACAGTACTACAAACCTACAGTAATCAACACAGTATTGGCACAAAAACAGACATATAGATCAATGGAACAGAATAGAGAGCCACAGAAATAAACCCACACACCTACACGCTCAGTTAATCTTCGATAAAGGAAGCAAAAATATACAATGGAGAAAAGACAGTTTCTTCAGCAAGTGGTATTGGGAAAGCTGGACAACCTCATGTAAATCAGTGAAGTTAGAACACTCCCTTACCCCATATACAAAAATAAACTCAAAATGGTTTAAAGACCTAAATATAAGACATAACAGTATAAAACTAGAAGAGAACATAGGCAAAGCATTCTCTGGCATAAATTGTAGCAGTATTTTCTTAGATCAGTCTCCCAAGGAAAAAAGAAATAAAAGCAAAAATGAACAAGTGGGGCCTAATCAAACTTAAAAGCTTTTGCACAGATGGCCAGCAGGCACATGAAAAGGTGCTGAACATCGCTAATTATTAGAGTAATGCAAATCTAAACTACAATGAGGTATCACCTCACACCAGTCAGAGTGGCCATCATCAAAAAGTCTGCAAATACATGCCAGAGAAAGTATGGAGAAAAGGGAACCCTCCTAAACTGTTGGTGGGAATGGAAATTGGTGCAGCCACTGTGGAAGACAGTATGGAGGTGCCTTAAAACACTAAAAATAGAGTTACTGTATGATCCAGCAATCCCACTCCTGGGCATATATCTGGAAAAGATGAGAACTCTAATTCTAAAAGATACAAGCACCCCAGTGTTCATGGCAGCACTATTTACAATGGCCAAGAAATGGAAGCAACCTAAGTGTTAATCCCCAGATGGATACAGAAAATGTGGGGTGTGTGTGTTTACATACACACACACACACACACACACACACACACACACAAAATGGAATGTTACTCAGCCATAAAAAAATAATGGAATACACTGTATTGCCATTTGCAGCAACCTGGATGGACCTAGAGATCATACTGAGTAAGGTTAAGTCAGAGAAAGACGAATATTACATTGTGGAATCTAAAAAATAATACAAATGAATTGATTTACAAAACAGAAACAGACTCACAGACAGAAGACAAACTTAAGATTCCCAAAGGAGATGGTGGGGATAGGGGGGATAAATCAGGAGTATGGGATTAACAGATAAACACCACTGTATATGAATTAGAGAAACAACAGGGGTTTACTGTATAGCACAGGGAACTATATTCACTTTCTTGTAATAGCCTATAATGGAAAAGAATCTGAAAGAAAATGTGTAACTGAATTACTTTGCTGTATACCTGAAACGAACACGGTATTATAAATCAACTATATACTGCAATAAAAAGAAATAGTTTCTGTGATTCCTATATTCTGTTCATTAGCTTTTGACCTCCTTTTTGCTACACAAATCTAGGCAGCTCTTCTACTCAGTTTACATACTTATTTTAGCAAGGTAGAAAAGATTGTGTAATGGCTACAGTAAAATCATCAACTTGATTTCCTCCATTTGATTCAGGCAGTATTTAGACTTTGCCTGACAGCTGCATTTAGTAAACAGTTTTACATTTTTCAAAAAAATGTTTATTTGAATGGATTGTCATGCCATTTGCCTTAAATTTATTTCTCAATTCAGTCAAAATGTTCAGTTGTAGCTAGCTAGCTAGATATGTTCCTTCATCCAGGAAAAATGTAGCATATAAAATCACTGGAGTATCCTTAAGTTGACTTACTTCTGTATTTCAACACCATCACCTTCAATTCAATGTGTTTCACTATATATTTTTAGAAAGAATTGAGTCAAAGATTTCTAATCTAAATGTTTTCTCCGGATATTAAAGAAAAATATTATTTTAAAAATCAAGTGAAACACTTTTATTAAAACCACACTTACATCTGAATTTCCTGAATTTGAAAGTTCATGATGGATTATGCCCTTTTTAGTATGAAAGGAGTTACAATCTAGAGGTGTTTTGGTGTGTCAACTTTGTATACATAATAATTCAAACACTCCCAAAACTGGTTTGGTGCAACCCATCTGCTTTTTTTCACTACTTGTTACTACTTGAATTATTCTAATCCCTGTCATTTATCTACTGATTATATTATTATTTTATGGCATTTATTATGCCAAAGGAATAACAATTAAAACATGTCAAATGATTTCCGTGAAGAATATTCTGGCCAGCCCCGAAGAGAACTCATACCATATTAGAATTCTCTCAGTTCCACAAACATGCCAAACTCTTTCATTCTGTGGGGACTTTTGCTACCCCTCTCTTGGGATTGCCTTTCACCAACTCTCTGCCCTGGTGATTCTCTCATATTGTACCAGAAATGTTGGATCAGTCCAAGGCATTCATGATTACTAGGATTAGATTCATCCCATTCAGTATGTAGAGGTTTCAGAGTGCTATGATATGAACCATTGGTGTATCCTTTGTCACTTTGTGGCATAAACATCTAGATCAGTTTTATGTAGAGATTTGTTTCAGATTGTCTGCTGTTTCTTTGTTCCTCTATCTTGTTTTCTAAAGTGGGAAGCATATTAAATACTCTTCCAGAAGATGAGGCTGATGAGTTCAGTGGGAACATAGACAGCTGAAAAGAAGAGTTGCTCTTTCATGTGGTCATTGCCAGGAAAAGCTCCTTAAAACCACTAAAAATAGACTCATCATATATTCCAGTCTGTGGAGTAACATCATTTTGTGATCCTGCTAAGATTAGGGAAACAGTGTAGCAGTGATTCCTTTGAAACTATTGACAGAAGAATTTGGCATAGAATATTTAAATTATATCTATGACAAGGCACTTGGTATTCATGCCTAGAATCTGAATGTGAATTGTAAATATTGTTATAATAAAATAGTGTTTACACATTTTACTGTACAACTTTTACTGATAAATAAACTATGGACTTAGTTTTGGAATCAGTTCTTTGGGTCAGGCTATTTATTGCTTATTAACAACAATAAGAGACAAAGTCTTGACTTGGAATATATGTTATTATATGTATGACTATGTTAATCTCTCTTTCTCTTTGTGTTTGTAAATATATATTTAATATCCTTTAAGCAATATTTTTTTTTTTTTTTTTGCGGTATGTGGGCCTCTCACTGCTGTGGCCTCTCCCGTTGCGGAGCACAGGCTCTGGATGCACAGGCTCAGCAGCCATGGCCCACAGGTCCAGCCGCTCCGCGGCACGTGGGATCCTCCCGGACCGGGACACGAACCCGCGTCCCCTGCATCGGCAGGCGGACTCCCAACCACTGCGCCACCAGGGAAGCCCCTAAGCAATATTTTTGAATTAGTATTTCGCATGTGTTTTTATATCAGCCTCTTAACTGTTTAAAACGCCAATACACTTATCTAGAGTTATATGACAATGTCAATAGTAGGGTAAACAAAGCCATTGCAAGTTCCTAGTGGTCTGCACATTACTTTTTTTTATACTGAATTTTGCATATCTGATATCTCTTCGGCTGTTCCACCAAAATCCTAGTAATTAGACATGAACAAGGCATCTTGTTCATAAAATCACTGGCTTGATTTTATGATGAAAATCCATCAGTGATGAACGTTTGTTCAGTTTCTCTCCTATATAGGGTGATTTCCTTTAGTATATTTTCTAGCGACTCAGGTTATTGCAGCTATATTATTTAAAGGAGATAGTTGCTACCATCCCCAGAAGAAAATGTTTTCTGATGCAAGGTGTGAAGTAGAAAGATCATATAATTTGAGTTGGAACTTCTGGGTTCCAATTCCAGCTTAACTGATGATTAGCAGAGTAGTCATTTAATTATCTGTGAAATGAGGATGATAACGGTATTTCACAAATTTGTAGAAGGGGCCAAATGAAATGTTGAATAAGAAAATATTTGGTAAAGTGCTAGGCATAAATTAATGTCATTAGTTATTTGGCTTATATCTTTTCTGTGTCCCATCAAATGGAATTTTATAGAATACTTCGTTAACAAGGGTGATTTTGCTACCAAGGGGGGAAAAATTGGTTCTTGGGAGAGGTGAAAAAAATCTTACTCTTTTTTTTATGTGTAAAACACGTATATAAATACAGCACATAAATAGATATACAGTATATCTGTGTTTTTAAAATTTTATGAGGAGTGTAATTAGGGAAAAAAGTGCGTAGGAAGGCTCTTTAGGGGGTGATAATACCAAAAAGGGTGAGAAACATGACTTCATAGTGTTATACAGCAGGCATAAATCTCAGTCTAGGAATTTGGTGAGGAAGAAATGTAACTTCTTGTTTCTTGTTCTCTGTGAGCAAACTTGTTCTTTGTTTTATGCTCACCTTCTGCCAGGAGGAATAAACGTAATCTGAGAAGTTCAGGGTTTCATTTCCCTCCCTCCTTCCATTCCTGGAATCAAGTCTGTGTGCTGGGGAGCTTATGTAATAACAAGGTTTGGGGACTCTGACTCTGCCTTGAATTCTAAGATTTCTGTGGAGTTAGTTCTCTCTCTCAGCTACTTTTGCACCTCTCTAATGCACAGGTCAAAGCTGGCTGCTTCCTTGCTACTTTAGAACTGCAGAAAACTTGGTAGAGTTCTCTGAGGCCTTCTGCCTAGATCCTCCCTCCAGATATTTCTGCCCTGTTCCCCTTTTTGAACATGAGGAATTCATATATTTTGTCCATGTTTTGGGCTTTATCCAAATACAGAAGCCAAGAATTCCTATATATTTAGATTCCTCAAAACTTCACTGGTTTCTCTGTTACCACTACCCCACCCCCTGTTTCAGCCTAGGGGTAGATGGTAGGGTGGGGTAGGGTATACGCAGTATACATCCCTTTGGAAGAACTGTCTCAAAGCTAGTATCCCTTCCAGGTGTTTTAGAAATGTATTTTGAAGCTTAAAGGAAAAAAAACTTACTTCTTTGTATTAATACCCTTGTTGTAATAACCATATCCTGATGAAATAGCTGCGTTGTGGTATTATTTAATGGGGGGAGGGCCACGATATAAAATGGAAGTGTGTGGGTAATGGCTGTATGCAGGGAATATGTTAGAATTTATTAAAAAATTATTTCAGAATGTTTCTCTCACTCTGTTCATTCATCATATAGCAAATTATTCTTTTTTAAACAACAGTATTGAGATATAATTTACATATATATAAAACTTATCCATTATGTGTACAGTTGAAAAATTTTTAGTAAATTATATTAGAGTTGTGCAGCCATTCAGTTTTAGAACATCTTCATCACTCAATAAATTCTCAAAAGCCTGTTTTAAGTCTATCCTTGTGGGATTTTACTGCTAAATAGTGTTCTGTTTTATGGATATACCACATTTTATTTATCCACTGATCATTTAATAGACATTTGAATTGTTTCCAGCTTTTGGCTATGATCAGTGACTCCTGTGAACATTCACATGGAAGTCTTCATGTGGACATAAATTTTCATTTCTCTTAGGTAGATTTCTAGGAATGGATTTGCTGATTCATATGTTAAGTTTATGGTTAACCTTTCAGAAAGTACCAAACTGTTTTCCAAAGAGTGGTACTATTTTACATTCCCACCAGCACATATGAGGGTTCCAGTTTCTTCACATCCTTGTCAACACTTGGTATTGTATGTCTTTTGATTATAGTCATTTTGGTGTGTCTATTGTCATATGTCATTGTGGTTTTAATTTATGGTTTTAGTTAACAACTAATGATGTTGAACATCTTTCATGTGTTTATTAGCCAGTAATATGTTTTCTTTAGTGGACTAGCTGTTCAAGTCTTTTGCTTATTTTTTAATTTTGTTGTTTGTCTTTTTTTATTATTGAGTTATATGATTCATTATATATTCTGGGTACAAGTCTTTTCTTATTTTATTTTATTTTTTAAGTTTTTGGGGGGTGTACAAGTCTTTTATCAGATATATAATTATCAAATACATTCTCCCTCTCTGTGGTTTGTCTTTTCAGTTTCTTAATAGTGTCTTTATAAGAACGAAAGTTTTTAATTTCAATGCAGTCCAGTTTGTCAGTGATTTTTTTAGTGGCTTGTACATCTGTTGTCCTGTCCAAGAACACTTTCCCTAACCCAAGGTCACAAAGATTTTCTCATATATTTTCTTCTAAGAGTTTTATAGTTTTAGCTCTTATATTTCAGTCTATGGTCCATTTCGATTTAATTTTTGTATATGGTGAGATATAGGGTCTAAATTTTATTTTTATTTTATTATTTGCAAATGTATTTCCAATTGTCCCGGTACCATTTTTTAAAAAATTATCCTTTCTCCATTGAATTGACTTTGTGGCACCCTTGTGGAAAACCAATTGACTGTAAATGTAAGGTTTTATTTCTGGAATATCAGTTTTGTTCCATTGATCTATTCTATCTGCCTGTCATTACACCAGTACCACATTATCTTAATTATTATAGCTTTTTACTAAGGTTTGAAATCAGGTAATGTAAGTTCTTCAATATTCTTCTTTTTCAAAATTATTTTGGCTATTCCAGGTTCTTTGTATTTCCATATCAATTTTAAAATCAGCTTGTCAATTTCTACAGGAAAGATTGCTGGGATTTTGATAACAATTATGATGAATCTACAGACAAATTTGGGGAGATTTTCAATCTTGAGTCTTCCAATTCATGAATATTGAAATTTTCTCTTATTATTTTGACTTCCTTAATTTCTCTCTACAGTGTTTTATAGTTCTATATTTACAAAATTTTAATTACTTTTGTTAAGTTTATTTCTAAGTATTTTATTCTTTATTACTACTATTGTATATGAAATTTTTTCTTTTATTTTCATATTGTTCACTGGTCATGTTAATTTTGATTACTCAAGACCCCTGACTCCCATCCTAAAACTCCCTATTAAAGTCTCTGGCTAGTTCACTAGTCTGTTGTTTACCTCATGCAGGACTGTAACCTTAGACTAGCGGAGCTGCTGTCTGTCACTCTTTGCCTCCCACCAGGGTCACCGCTTTAAATGTCAACACCTCATATCAAAGGAACCCATTCTGGGGGAATGGGCAAAGCTAAATGATTGTTTTTGACAGTTTTGTCCAACTATGTAGTTAGTTTTCTGTCAGGCTCAAAGTTGGAAAAAACTTATTTTTCTATTATTTTTTCTCTACATTTATTTCAGGATTTAAAACGTTGGCTATTTTATACTTAGCAACTCTTTTTGTTGTTGTTTAGAACTTTATATCAGAATCAAGTGGTTATACATATTATTTTTACTAAATAAAACCATTTCAAAAATGTGTTTTATTTCTTATATATGATTTTGGATATTTTGTAGTATTTGAAAGGTGAAAGTAGTAACTAATGAATAACCAAAAGTAACTACACACCAAAGTCACTCACTTTAATTAGGTGATGTCATTATTATTTAAAAAAAAATTTTTTTATTGGGGTTTAGTTGTTTTACAATGTTGTGTTACTTTCTACTGTAGGTGAAGTCATTATTAATATAGCTTGGGTAGTGTGGCATTTTTCAATGGTTTATTTTTCTTTCCAAAGTTTCAAATTTGCTATTCCACTTCAGTGTTTAAAAAGCTGTCATAATTTCAGTATTTATTCTAAAAATGAGGATTTTCAGGTTCTTAGCTGTATAATTGATTCATTATATGACTGTGTTCCAAAATCTACATACATGGATACGGATACTAAGCCAGAAATATTTACACAAGTTTTAGTTTACTTCAGTATTTTCATTCATTGAGATTAACAATTTATACTATTGTATAACCTTTAGGCCAAAGTTCTGAATTCTAGGGATCATAATAAATAAAATAATTTGCTTTATTCTTGACTAAATTAAGTACTTTGAATGTAGGTATCACATTCTTTTAATAATAATACTCTACTAGTATTCTTCACAATACTTTACATAAGTAAATTCAGTGTATGCGTTCTCCACCCCACTCAGCCCCCCAATGTGAAAGTGTCACATCGCATTATTAAAAAATTCGAAACAAAAGATAAAGTTGAAAGTACCTAGATATTAAGATAAATATATAAAACCAATAGCTTTTCCCCCATCTCATCAAAAGATTTATTCTCTGTCTACATTGTACAACTAACTAAACTAGATGCTGGTGTGATGGTAAACAATAACAAGCATTATTCCTGTGCTCAAGGATTGTTTCACAGGGAGATAATCAACAAATAATGAACAAATAAATAATTCAAATAATTTGACTACTACAAAAGGAATTATCTGGATGAAGCAACAGAAAATAATGGGAAAATCTACTTTGATAGGATGGTTCAGAGGAAGGGCTTTTGACTTTTTCTCCCACTGTTTCACTATTTTCTATTTATTTTTTATTATTTAAAATTTTTATTTGGAATACTTTCAAACTTACAAACATTGCAAAAATAAGTACAAAGAACACATGTATGCACTTTCTCAGATTTGTATATTGCTAATATTTTATAGCATTCTCTTTATCATGTTCTCTAAATCTGTCATCTATACCTATCTATCTATCCATCTGTATCTAACCATCTAGCTCTCTTCATCATTTGTTTTTCTGAGCCATTTAAGGCCCATTTGTCACGGGCCATTTAACCTAAATAGTTTAGTGTGTATTTCTCAAGAAGAATAATATTCTCATATATAACCATAGTACAGTTATCAACTTGAGTAAAGTTAACATTGATGAAACACTTTCATCTAAACTAGTATTTCTATTCCTATTTTGTCAATTGACCTAATACTGTCCTATGTCCTAATACTTTCCCTCTACTTCTAGTACAGGATCCTGCCTAGGCTCATATAGCATATTTAGTTGTCATGACTCTTTAACGTCTTTTTTTTTTTTTTAAGGTAAATTTATTTATTTACTTTTGGCTGCATTGGGTCTTTGATGCTGTGCGTGGGCTTTCTCTAGTTGTGGCGAGCGGGGACTACTTTTCATTGCGGTGCGCGGGCTTCTTATTGCAGTGGCTTCTCTTGTTGCAGAGCATGGGCTCTAGGCACACAGACTTCAGTAGTTGTGGCATGAGGACTCTATAGCACAGGCTTAGTAGTTGTGGCACACGGGCTTAGTTGCTCTGTGGCATGTGGGATCTTCGCGGACCAGGGCTTGAACCCATGTCCCCTGCATTGGCAGGAGGACTCTTAACCACTGTGCCACCAAGGAAGTCCAGGGAAGTCCTCTCTTAACTTCTTTTAACCTGGAACATTTCCACAGGTTTTTCTTTTCTTTTATGACATTGACATTTTTGAAGAATATAGTCCCTTCCTTTTTTTTTTTAAACAGTATTCCTTACTTTGAATTTGTCTGATGTCTCCTCATGATTAGATTCAGATTATGTATTCTCAGTCAGAATATGTCATAGGTGATATTGTATCTTTTACAGGCCGTTGCATCTGGAGGCACCCCATGTACATCTGCCCCACATTGGTAATACTGATTTTGATCACTTGTGGAGATAATTTCTCTGTTTTGTAATAACTGTTTTCCCTCCTTATAACAAATAAGCAGGGACTACCCTGGGGGTCCAGTGGTTAAGAATCCGCCTTCTAATGCAAGGGATGCGGGTTTCATCCCTGGTCAGGAAACTAAGATCCCACATGCTGTGGGGCAACTAAGCCTACTGCTCTAGAGCCCACGTTCCACAACTAGAGAGACTGTGTGCTGCAACTACTGAGCCTGCACGCTCTAGAGCCCATGCACCACCAATAGAGAGAAGCCTGCACACCGCAATGAAAGATCCCGCATGCTGCAACAAAGATCCTGCGTGCCGCAACTAAAACCTGACACAGCCAAATAAATAAAAATAAGTATTAAATCCCCCCCCACAAGACAAATAAGCAGTCCGTAGGAACACATTTTAAGACCATGCAAATATCTTTCTTCTCAGCAAAATATTTTCCTGCATTTAGCCCCCATTAACATTTCTTTCCTGGGTCAGTCTTTACTGAGATAGTTGCAAAATAATGATTTTTTTCCCCTCCACTGCTCCCTCCATATTCTTCAGTCAGTGCTTGTCATTCTCCTATAAGCAAAACCCATCCTCCTCCTCCATTTAATTATTTATCTGATTATTATTGGTGTGGATTTGTCAATTCCTATTTTTCAATGGTTTATAATTCATTACTGAACTTAATATTGGTGCTCAAATTGTCTCAGATTTGGCCAATAGGAACCTCTTCCATCTGGTTCCTGTGTCCTTATAACACCCATCATTTTTTTTTTTAACTATTTTCTTACTGTCTGGCAGTACAGCTGTTCCAGACTCATCTAGTTACTACCCTGTTTTGTACCTAAAGTCAATTCTTTCTCCAGAAACCATGGTCAATAGCCCTTACACAGTGAGAAACAACCAATTATAAGAAACGTGGGCCATTCGACTCTAAGATCAGCATTTAAAATAAAAGTTACATGTAATCAAAATTACCCCCTGAAAATCCCTTAGGAAGACCAACATATCTTCTAAGTGCTAATTAAACCCAGGAAAATAGAGCAAAAAGACAGATTTCATCTTACCAGTTGAAAATTTGTTAAAACTTGAGACATTTATAACAACATGTTATGGTTCTAGATTCAGCAGGCACAGTACAGTAATAGGAAGGGCTAAAACAGAATAAACAGTGATTTTTTTTTTAAAAAGAGTTTAAGAATCACTCATTAATTTATTATAGATTATTCATTGAGTAATACAATATTTGACTTTTTCCTCTCATTGAACTGGATTCATTTAAATGTATTAAAGAGTTAATGTCAAAAAGTAAATTTTAAAAAGAAGTTATATATGAACATTTGAACTCAGGATGACCAAGGACTTTTTAAGTGTAAAAGCAAAAGAAAAACACTCAAGTAATATTTATTGAATAGTTATTCATTTCTACAGATGTTTTACCTTTCTCTTGAATTATCTTCCAAAAGCAGATTATGTCACAAACCTTGGAATGAAAGATTCTAATAAAAAAAGAGAAAAGAATTTGTGTATATCAGAAATGTCTCCATGAAGCCTGCACTTTCTGAACCTTGTTAGCTTTATATGTTCACTGTCACTTCGGCTCATTTTCCCTCTAGTGCCTAGCACAGTACCCGACACATGGTAGGACCTGGATAAATATTTTCTGGGTGAATGAATCAACAAGATGAGGGAGTTGAAATAAATGACTTGTAAATGCCCTTCCAGCTGCTGGATTAAAATGAAGGCTTTCTGACTTCAAGCCCAGTATATTTTCTGTCTGTCATCTGAAGGTGACTTCGTTTGTATCTCTGCCCTGATATTGGCTGTGATGAGCATCTGCAAATGCATTTCATTAATTTGGGCCTTCCTTTGCTTGTCCTAGCATTAGTTTATATGCACATCCTCTAATGGACAGAATGCTAAAGTAGCCTGAGGACCAATTTATTATTTCAAAGAAAATGTGATTTTAAGCCTTCTTCAGATTTCTGAATATCTTGTGCACTCACACCCTTGGGGTGACTGAAGTCTGGAGAAAGAAAAAAGATTGGAAATTACTTTGGAACCCTGGGAGCATGAATGTTACCAGTTTCCGTTCTTTAGTAGCTGTTAGTAATGATAATGAAGAAAAAGAATAAGGCTGCCAGCTTGGGCCCGAGGAAATGCACTGGGAAGCTCCAGGCTAGCAGTGGCTCCTAAAAAGATGTTAATTTGAAGGAAACTTTATAAAATATCCACAGTGAAAATATTTCACAGTTCTTTTTTGTATATGAACAGATGAATAATTACAATAATAGTTATTGACTACTATTTTTTTAAAAATACTGTTTTGTCAGGTTAGACTAAATGTGAGAGATTCTATCTAGTATTTTTTTTTTTGCACACTGCCATATCTGGCTTATATTATTCATGTATAATTTCTGTATTTGAGAAGATACCACAGGACATGTGCATAGGTGTATGATACCTTTCCATTATAAAAGCCTAATGCTGTGAATACTAAAATGTTATTGCCAGTATTATACTATTGAATTTTTACAACAAAACTGCTGGGAAGGATTGTTGTGCCCCTTTAATAAGTGAGGAACCTGGGTCACACAAAGCTCAGGCAGCTTGTCCAAGGAACACACATCTGTGAAATAGCAAAGCCAGGGTTTATATCCAGATCTGCCTGTCTTTGCAGCATGGGCTGCCCTTGACTTCTCATGGGGTTATGAATTCAGGCTAATTACCCAAATGTATCGAACATGAGTAATTTTTTTTTTTAGGTATAGAAGCTCTCATCCCCACATATTCTCTGTGTGCTTGTTATTGGCCATATAATTATAAATACACACACATCCCTGAGTGGGGAAGAGAAAAGAAAGGAGGAATACTGGCTATAAAACAGTAGGATACCTAAAAAAGATATTTTTAACATGATTACCTGATGTTGCTAGAATATAGAAACTCATGGGTTATAAAATTGATTTTTCAGTTAATTTTATGTTAACTCAGATCTTTCAGCTCCTGGCTTAAAACCTGAAATAGCTTCCGTTGTAGGCAGAATAGTGTCCCTCCTAAGATTCCATATCGTAATCCCTGGATCCTGTGAATATGTTACCTTATTTGGCAAAAGGGACTTTACAGATGTGATTAAGTTGAGGATCTTGAGATGGGGAAATTATCCTGGTGGGCCCAATGTAATCACTTTATAAAAGTGAAAGAGGGATATCGAAGAGTCAGAGTGAGAGAATGTGACATTGTAGTGATGGAATTTCTATAAGGGGTGCACGTGCTAAGAAATATGAATGTGGGCAACCTCTGGAAGCTGGGAAAGAAAAGGAAATGGATTCTCTCCTAGAGTCTCCAGAAGGAACACAGCACTGATAACCAATTTTGGTCTTCTGAACTCAAGAACTGTAAGATAATTTGTGTTGTTTTAAGTTTGAGATAATTTGTTAAAGCAGCAATAGGAAACTAATACAGCTTCCCACTGCAATTAGGATAAAATCCAAATTCCTCAGGCTTGTCTCTAAGCATCTTTAAGATCAAATCTTGCTCAGATCTCCTGCCTTAAATCTGAACTTTGTGCTTTATGCTCTGCTCTCCACCAACACTAAACTGCTCAGAGTTGGCTTGTATAAATTCTTGCTTTCTCTGTCTTCTGGCCTT
The DNA here is from genome assembly GCF_964270905.1 of Leucopleurus acutus. NCBI lineage: Eukaryota > Metazoa > Chordata > Mammalia > Artiodactyla > Delphinidae > Leucopleurus > Leucopleurus acutus. The sequence goes on along the minus strand of NC_139159.1, from coordinate 54,081,573 downwards.
GCTTTTCTCTGCCTCAGCCTGTACCTTCTTCCCTCTTCTCTCTCACACCATCTCTTACCTACCTCAACCCCAATTCTACCCATACCACTGAAACAGGAGGGAAGTGGGCAGGGGACAACCTTTAAAAGAATGACAGCCATAGTACATGACGAAAACTAATGAGAACAAACCAGGTCCAAGATGGTAGAAGATTCGACTTCCAGTAGACCCTGAGCCTCATTATATATGCTCATTGTAATACATTAGCATGCTAAATGACACAGCCACCAGCACTATGACAGTTTTGAGGCTAACTGTAAAAGGCCAAAAAGTGGGCAGTGGCCCAATTCCTGGAAATCCCCACCCCTTCCCCAAAATAATTAGAATAATCCTCCCACTCATTAGCCTGTGAAATTACCCAGCCCATAAAAACTAACCACACCATATTTCGAGACCTCTTGCCTCTTACCTTCTGAGATGGCCCACACTGTGTGGAGTGTGTTTCTCTCTAAATAAATCTGATTCTTACCTGTCACTTTGTCTCCGAATTCTTTTGCGACGAAGAAAGAACCTTAACTTCACTGAGAACACCTTAACTAATCCATACTTACATTCAGCTCAGGCATCATTACTGTAGGAAGCCTTCCCAGTATCTTCCTGTCTCTAAATAAGCACTCTCTTTATGCTTATGTGATTTGTAAGAAATACATATTTGGTCATTCAGATGACCAAAACATATTTTTCATATATGTTTGGTCTTTGTACTTGGTTTCTGGCTCACAGCTCCTGAAACCCTTCGGATTTCCTGTGCTAAGAGCAATAAAAAATGTGTTTTGTTATGTTAATGAGGTGAGTTTTGGAAAACCCCTAGGTAACTTAAAGGATGGGGGCTGCTTGCCTGGAGAACCAACTGTGCCAACCACATAATTAGAGAGTTGGAACTTTTCATTGCTTCCCCACCCCCTAAACACACAACACCTCTGGGAGAGGAGAGGGGCTAGAGATTGAGTTCAGTTGGCAGTGGCCAATGATTTAATCAATCATGCCTCCATAAAAACCCAAAAGGACAGGGTTCTGAGAGTTTCCGGGTTGGTGAACAAGTGGAGATTTGAGGAGATTGGCAAGCTCTGAGAGAGCGTGGAAGCTCTGTCCCCTTTCCCTATACCACCCTGCGCATCTCTAACGTTTGGCTGTTTCTGAGTTATATCCTTTTTTTTTTTTTTGCGGTACGTGGGCCTCTCACTGTTGTGGCCTCTCCCGTTGAGGAGCACAGGCTCCGGACGCTCAGGCTCAGCGGCCATGGCTCACGGGCCCAGCCGCTCCGCGGCGCGTGGGATCTTACCAGACTGGGGCACGAACCCATGTCCCCTGCATCGGCAGGCGGACTCTCAACCACTGCCACCAGGGAAGCCCCCCTGAGTTATGTCCTTTTATAATAAATTGGTAATCTAGTGAGTAAATGCGTTTCCTGAGTTCTGTGAGCTGCTCTAGCAAATTAATCAAACCTAAGGAAGAGGGTCTTGGAAACCTCTAACTTATAGCCATTGGTCAGAAGTATAGGTAACAACCTGGGCTTGCAACTGGCCTCTAAAATTATGTGTGGGAGGGCAGTCTTGTAGGACTTGAGGGGGAGGAAAAATACTTCCCTCTAACTTTCTAGATTTTTCTGGCTGTTCTAAGAATTAAATTGACATGAGACAAATTAACAAGAGAAAATCAAATTGAATTTTATACATCCTGGAACCCCACCCCACATATAAGAGAGGTTCAAAGACAGAAAGATCAGACCATTCTAAGCTAAGGAATGGTATAGGTTCCTGGGGCTTCCAAGGACTGGAGGGTAATTCCAGGACTATAAGAAGAAGAGCAGATGTTGGGTAATTAGATGTTTGCCCTGCCATATGGATGGGCCACTCAGAAAAAATTTATCTCTGGTAATAACTCTTTTTCTGGGAAAAACCCTCAATTAAATTCTTCTAGGTAGTTAGGGGAGGGGCAAAATTTTCCTCTTCAACTCACAGGGTCTCAGTTGCCTTTAGTTCAAAATAATCCTTATGCAAAAGTGGCACATTTGGGGGTGGCTTGTTTTGAACCCCATCAGACTGAACCCTTAACCTGTGGAAGCTAAGCTATCTCAGAGTTCATAATGTCAGAGTTGAGTTGAATTGTAGGACATGCAGTTGGTATTGGTAGTATTGCTTGGTAGTGGTGGGGAAACCCTTCCCCCCATGAGTTGGAACTGGGATCTGGGCACTTTTACTCCCTTAATTCCACCTCCACCCAGTTGATCTTTATGATAGTATCTATCATACTGCATGAAAAAATCAATTTATACTTTTCATGGTTTTGTCCCATGGCCCAACACAGTGCTGCTGGTACATAGCCAATGCTCATGAAATGTTTTCTGAATTAATGTGCTCAAGAAGTTTGCAAACTGAAGGTAACCGAGTTATTTGTAAAGGAGGAAAGGCCTTTTTGAAACTAGTCCTGAAAAAAGCAGCTATAAATAAATAAATAGTTTGATTGTTAGCCTGTACACCTATCTGTGTCCTAGCACAACATTTATGCTCTTGATAGACATAATTTTAAGCTCTTATAAAGGGGAAGGTACAACATACCAACTCATAAGATGATACACATTCTATAACTGTTTATACCTGAACTATGAATATATCACAACTGAAGTATCCAAAATTTTCAGTATGTACAAATAACTATAGGACATTTATCACATATAGCTCTAAATTTCTTTTAAAAATTCATTTTCATTTTAGTAGTATAGACAGAGCTTGGACAGTTCCAGGAAGAAGTGAGAGCCCTTGTCTCTTCACAGTACTAGAGATGACTTCTTAAATAGGCTGGGAAATTAAGGGACCCTTAAGAAAGCTAGAATGCAGTGAAAGAGAGAGTTTCACATAAGGGAAGGGTTAGGATCTGCCGGTGAAGACTTGCCATCGTCGCACTTGCTACTCCAGAAAAGCCAAGGATAAAAGAAACCACATAGAAATTTTAAAAAATTAGTTTTCTGTTTGGACTGTTCAATTATACTAAGCCTATAGTTTCAGCTGGTAAGAACAATTATAATGAACAGATATACCCTGGAATTAGGGACAGTTTATTTATCAGCTTTGCTTATCTGAGTCTGAGTTAGGTCCTCCAATGTTTGAAAAGCTTTGATGCCTCAACATGATGTTTGCCAAAGTGGTGTCTATAATGAGCAGCCAAATTCTCCGTATTTCAGGCACTTTCTTTTAAACTGCCTTTGAAAGAGACTGTCAAGTGTTGCATGCTGTATGTCAGTTAACACTTGGGGAGTGAAATTCACAAAGGGCACTTGTTATACCTTCACAACAAGGATATCTTTGCCAACACTTCAGAGCTATTTTAAGTTTTGGAGTTGTAAGTATCTCACTCTTAGAGGTGATAGTAGCTGACCCAGAACGCCTGGGTTTTAAGTGAGTTTGCACTTTCAAGACCTGCTGGCACACGTTGGTGTTTCAACTGCGTTGCATGCCCAAGGAATTGTGCCTTTTACTAATGTGGTTCCCTTCGTCTATGAGGTTTAATAATAATGACAATGACAACAAAATAAACAATGATAAATAACATTTATTGATTGCTTAATTACCCAGCATTGTAAGCATTTATCTCTATGATCTCACTGACTATACATTAGAACCTAGACGTAGGTATTATTATTACTCTCGTTTACAGATGAGAAAGTTGAGGCTCAGAAAGTTGAAGTAAAATGCCTACGGAAATAGAACATAAGTGGTGAAATTGAATTTGCTCCCAGGATCACATGACTTGAGATCCTGGACTTTATATTTCTTTATTCTTAGAATACACAAATGGCAAAGGAAGAAAAAAAAAGTGTGTGTGGTTGGCAAGGTGGGGGTAGATGATATAAAAAGTACTTAGGTGCCAATTAAGTCATTTATTTCTCAGTATTCCTTAGTGGTATATTGTGTGTGTATGTGTGTTTACTTGCGTGGTTTTTTTTGTGTGTGTATGTGCATACTGTGTATGTGTTCCTATTTTCCAGTTTTCTTGGATCCTCAAAAAGGTTGTGAGTACTGATAATGTGTGTTTTGTTCAGGTAACTTGAGGTACTTTTATATTTCTATGTCACTCTTGTAATCCATTTTGTTGCTAATATTTGAAGAAGTCTTAGCTCCTGCAGATTGGAGCTGGGAATTTAATAGACAGTTCTTTACCCCACCTTGTTGCAAGTTGACTAGAGACTCACTTTGTACATTAGTGCTTTTGAGAATAATGGAAAAATAACGAAAAATCAAGGATAAAGGCCGGGGGTCTAAAGACTGGGAAAATAAGCATCAAGCTCATTTTGGAGACAGTTGTGGATTGGCCTACACATTTCCCTCTGCTTTTCATTCATGTCATCCTTAATTGCTCTCTTCATTTGCTAAACAGATGAGTAGCAAGGAAGACAATAGAATTAAACTCCAACGATGAGGTCCCTTTTTCCCAATTCCTCAGAGTTCCTTTCAGAATAGGGACATTTAATGATGGGAGGCCTCTTCTGATTATCTGGAGCCCGAGTATTTCTACCTCAGCAGTCATTGCTTTCAGCAAAAGAAGGAAATATTTGTAAAGCGGTAAAGATCAAGTTAATTGACCACTTTGAAGAGAATTAATCTGCCACAGGAAGAGGGAACACTTCAAATTTAATCTCTTCTGTGAAGAGTTATGCCATGAAGTGCTGGCAAGGCACTGCCTTGCATTATTTGGAAGACACAGACTTTCTGTGCCCTTAGAGCTTAACATTGCCTCTACAGACTCCTTGTATATTCTCTTCAAGTACCTGACTTATCTCTCCCTTGACCTGCTTATCCATGTTATTACTTTGCAGAACTGCTGTGATGTCTACCCATTCCTCTCTTCTTGGCTTTATGTTGCTAATTAGCTACCTAGTTAATCTTCTTGAGGTACAGATCTGATTAGGATATTTTGCTGCTCAAAAAACTTTAATGACTTACCTTTGTCTAAACAACAAAAGTCTGATTTTTCTGGCTTGACCTTCAGGACTGTCAATGTACCTATCCAAACATTTTCTCTCTCTCCTCCCCAACTTTTTTGTTTATTTATTGATTGTTTGTCTCTGTTTCTGTCTGATGAAAATTTGCTTCCCTGCAATGGAGAGTAAGTTCCGCAAGGACAGGATTTTTGCCTCTTTTGTTTACTGCCGTATCTCCAGCACCAACAACAGTAACTGGTTCCAGGTAGGCACAGGATAAATTTATGCTGAACTGATTGAATGACTAAATGACCTTTTTTCACATTTCCTTGACCCTGTAACTTTATCTCTGCTCTTCACCCAAAAAAAGGTTCAGGCTTTGTTCAGAACCTGTTAATAAACTAACAGTCTTGTTAAGCAACATCAGATTAGTCAGGATAAATCTCTCCCCTTTGTGAGTTCCAGCAAGTCTTTATATTCCAGCAGTTCTCGATCACATCATTTTGTCACTTTCATCTTTTAATTGTAATTATCTAGATGTATGTCTTATATATTATATTAAACTTAAAGCTCAGTAGAATAAAAAGCTTAATATATATCTACACATATTTATATACATCTAAATTATTTTTTATCTCCCTGTCTCCTCTCCTGCAGAAGGTTCTAGGATACTGCCTTTCATGTAGACACTCAGAAAAGCACTTGGTTAAGAATTTTATATTATAGTATCACTTATTATTTCATTAAAATAGTAAAATCCTTGCAGTGAAAGATATGTCTTTTAGTGCTCTTTTGTTATATCTCCCAGTCAACTGCAGGTTTAATGAAATAAGATGGGTTTCATTAATAGTCACTGAATTATTTATGTATACTGGTAAAGGACTATTACTCAGCGTATTTGGAAATAAAAATCATTTATATAAACACCCATAGAATGTACAACACCAAAAGTGAACCCTAATATAAACTGTGTACTTCAGGTGATAATGATGTGTCAATGTAGATTCATCAGTTGTAACAACTGTACCACTCTGGTGGGGGATGTTGATAATGTGGGAGTGTGTGCGTGTTGGGGGGCAGAGAGTATATGTCAACTTTCTATACTTTCCCCACAGTTTTGCTGTGAACTTAAAACTGCTCTAAACGTAGATGTAGAGAATGGACTTGAGGACACGGTGGGAGGGTAAGTTGGGATGAAGTGAGAGTAACATTGACATATGTACACTACCAGATGTAAAATAGATAGCTAGTGGGAAGCAGCTGCATAGCACAGGGAGATCAGCTTGGTGCTTTGTGACCACCTAGAGGGGTGGGAGAGGGAGGGTGGGAGGGATATGCAAGAGGGAGGAGATATGGGGATATATGTATATGTATAGCTGATTCACTGTGTTATACAGCAGAAACTAACACAGAATTGTAAAGCAGTTATACTCCAATAAAGATGTAAAAAAAACTGCTCTAAAAAATAGTGTATTTAAAAAAACAAAACCAAAATATTCATTTATATACCTTTTCCTTTACTGCTAGAGTATAGGAGTACAGAGATTGACGACACACATACACACTTTTTCATAGGAAATCAATATTTATCATAATAATGGCTAACATTTCTGATGCTTAGGCACATACCAGTCATCTTAAACACTTACATTGTGTGATGAGTAGGTTTTCATTTTTAGATAAAGCTTAGAAAAGCTAAATAACTTGCTCATATCAGCAAGCTATTAGTTGGTGGGTCTGGAACCCAAATTCTGGTAATCTGACGTAGGAGCTGAGCATCGTAAGTACTAGTCTGCTTTCAGCAAGCCATACAAGAAGTTGTCTGGGATTGTGTGCCTCTGCTTTGCCCTCTAACAACAAAACCTTTCTTTTAACACAAAGCCAAGAGGAGTGGAGGATGAGAAGGTAGTAAAATATATTTTTGCCTTTGGTTTAAACTTCCTATATATTCCAGGCAACAGAACAGAGCAACATTAACACTTACTTGGCTGAGGTTAATCTCATATTTATGTATTTCTGGAGAGGTTACAAAAAGATGTTACAGCACTATCCCAATCTACACAATTTTTTTGTTTTGTTTTGCTGCTTCTCAAGTCTACATATTTAAATATTTTACTGTTTATAGGTACGACCTCTTAGGAAAAAACAAAAAACAAGGATAAATGAAGATCAATTTCCAGCAGGCACGTTTATTTAATAAAATAGATGCCTTCTAAGTTATAAGCTCCAATTCCTAAGTTGGTTATTGTCCTCAAAGGCATGCTTCTTCAGGAAGGAACATGTTTTCCTTCAGGCTCCTCTCTTTGTTCCTACCGCACAAGGTAATGATCTATGCAGCGGAATCTTGGCTTTGGTGAGACTTTTCAAGATGTAATCAATTGTAAGCAATTGAAGATTTCTGAAAATGAGATTTTCATGCAGGCTTTAGTGAGTTAAACTCAGTTTCATGGTCTTGAAAGTAAATTATTGTGAGAGTTTCAATACAAGATTGCCAAAAAGAAACTGTAGAGTTGCCAGTGCCTACGTGGTTACCCCTTTTCTCTATTTTCCTTAACTGCTCCACATGGGAATATAATTATTCCTGTTGTTGACATTTTATTACTGCTGGGTTTGAAGATGGATTTTTTTCCACAAAATCTCACTCCTTCAATAGGGACTATATGGATTGCCAACAAGAGGGTTCAGCAGGACCCTGTGAGCTCAGAGACCCATATGCACAGGCACCTGTTTCTCCTGAGATGTTACCAGTATCATTGGTGATGAGGAGCATGCTGCTTCCTAAAACACCACAAAAGAGATTTTGCTTAGATTCTCTTGTAGGAAAAGAAGTTAGAGATTAGATGTACTGAGATTTTTTTCAGCTCTGGGAAATTTATTTGTGTGTGTGTGTGTGTGTGTGTGTGTGTGTGTGTGTGTGTGTGTGTGTGTATGTGTATATATATATATATATCACTGCCTTCTTAAAATATGGCATTGTCTAAATTAAGTCACTCTATTACCCAAGTGCTATCTAGTTTTCAAATCTAAATGTAAGCAGAGAGGGGTGACAAATAGATTCAAATATCCTCTTAATTTGAGTACAGAGATTGACAACCAAATGGAGGAAAGACTGAACCTATTGTATGATCCTAAAACTAATCTAAATTCTCCATCTTTTAAATATTTAGTATTTTCAGTGGTGTCCATACCTTCCAGAAATTAAAAAACAAAACCCCAAAACCAAAACAGGACTCTAGTTCTATTTATGGTTGTTCTCACTTCTCCAGAGCCAGAAAACACTAAAAGTATTGCTAAGTCCTACTTCTTTAACACAGTTCCTATAAAATGATAAATATTTAGTTAAACACAAAAGTGCTCATTTAGGTGTTTCAAATATACTGATATTTTGTCAACATAGAAGCCAAAAACTCTAGTTTTCAGTGGTCATAGTTTTAGAAGTCAGCCACACACCAGTAAACATCCATGTAAATTGAGTTTTGCCATTCATATACTAATTTATTTATTTGGTAAAATATATATTCAATGTTTTCTGTATGACAGGTGTTGTGCTTGTTACTGTATCCTGAATAGTGAACAAAGTGGATGTGATCCCTGCCCTCTTGGGACTTATACAGCCAATTGAAGAAAGCATTCTTTAAACAAAAATAAAGAAATGTAATTACACAAGGCTAGAAAATAAATGAGCAAGATTTAAGCACCTGTCATTGTATACAGGTAGATTTAGTAGCATTTCCCCCCTACTCCTTTATTAAAAACAGATATCCATTACCCAGAGTGAACATTTTGTTATGTGGCCCCACAGTATTATAATCATAAGTCATTTTTCTGTCACCTTCATCCTCTCTATAAGCCTCCACAAGTGTTTTGTGTGTTGGCCTTCCCTACTTTCCCAGATGATCAAGGAAATTCTCACTCAAACAACAAGATGTGAATAGTCAAATCAAAATGTGCTTTTGACTGGTCAAGACTGATGTTTCTTTGACCGGCTGCCCAGTTTTCATGTTGAGTACTACATGTATCTCTGCAAATTGTCCTCCTCTATTCACCTCTTCATGGTCCACTTTGTCACCTGCCATCATCTGCTTTCTTCCCAGAGATTTTCTTCCCATCAGCTTTCCCTGCTAGTCAGTTTTTTTCCTGTTTCTAAACATATATCCCAATGTCTGGCATGATCTTCACACTTTTCCCAGTCACCTTACTCAGTTAAACCTGTCTATTTGGCAGACAAGCACTTTGGAACTTCATATCTACTCTTTCTCATGCCACTGACGTATTCTTTTTTTGGCATACAAATGTCAACAGGTAGGATCAAATGGAAAGAGGCCTGAAAGGTTAATTCTCCCGTATCAGCACCAATTATAGGAAATGTATTTACAGAGTTACAGCTAAGTGGAGCTCATCGAATGAGCTGTGGTCTGTAACAACTATTAAATGAGAACATTTCTATCACAATGAAGACAAAGTTAGGTTGTTTCAGTGTTACGAGTCACTGGGTGAAGAGCAGAGCAAGTCAAGTCTTTGTCCCCCAATAAGAGCCCTTCAAACATGGGAGACCAACGTTACAGACTGTGAAGGTTTAACCAAAGCATGAGCAGCTGTTGTCAAAAATCAAAGGACAATTTTTTAAACACAGTTATTGGTCTTAATCATATCCTTATTCAGACATGGCCAATATCAGTCTGTCATGACATATGAAGAAAAATAAACATTATAAATATATAAATGGAATAGCATTGTTCATTTTATTATTCAAGAAATTATATAATCAGTGACTCTGCTTCTAGAATGGAGGCTATGTAATTTTACATTAGGGGGTCTTTTTAAAAAAGTTATAAAGGGAAAATGTCACTTGTTAGTCTAAGTTGAAAACAAAACTCTGAACTCTTTTTTTTCAAAATGGCTCCCATTCAAATTTACTCTCTTTGCAGGCCAAATTTTCAATCAGATTAATTTACAATGGGGAGAAGTTCAATTATGCATGAAGAAGATCTTTCTTAATAAAATATAAGAATTTGTTTAGTGATTCATTTACTTAAACTCATCTTCAAAAAATGATTTTAAGTGGCTTATAAAAATACATATAAGTCAAGAAGATAGAAGATAAATGAGAAAAAGATTAAAGAGGGAACAAAAACATTAAAGCTGAATCAGGGATAAAGTTAGTGTTCATCATAATGTATAGGGTTGGAGTTTCCTAGTTGCAAAAACTGCATGAGAAGATAATCCATTCATCTGTCAATGGACATTTAGATTGCTTCTAAGTCTTGGCTATTGGAAATAGTGCTGCTGTGAACATTTGGGTGTCTGTATCTTTTTGAATTAGAGTCTTCTCCAGATATATACCCACGAGTTGGATTGCAGGATCATATGATAACTCTATATTTAGATTTTTAAGGAACCTCCGTACTGTTCTCCACAGTGGCTGTACCAATTTACATTCCAACCAACATTGTAGGAGGGTTCCTTTGTCTCCACATCTGCTCCAGCATTTATTATTTGTAGACTTTTTAATGATGGCCAGTCTGACTGGTGTGAGGTGATACCTCACTGTAGTTTTGATTTTCATTTCTCTAATAATTAGTGATATTGAGCATCTTTTCATGTGCCTGTTGGCCATCTGTATATCTTCTTTGGAGAAATGTCGATTTAGGTCTTCTGCCCATTTTTTTATTGGGTTGCTTGATTTTTGATATTGAGCTACATGAGCTGTTTATATATTTTGGAAATTAATCCCCTGTCAGTAACATCATTTGCAAATATTTTCTCCCTGTCCACAGCTTGTCTTTTTGTTTTGTTTATGGTTTCCTTTACTGTGCAAAAGCTTTTAAGTTTAATTAAGTCCTATTTGTTTGTTTGTATTTCCATTACTCTAGGAGACAGATCCAAAAAAATATTGCTGCGACTTATGTCAAAAAGTGTTCTGCCTATGTTTTCCTCTAGGAGTTTTATAGTATCCAGTCTTACATTTAGGTCTTTAATCCATTTTGAGCTTATTTTTGTGTATGGTGTTAGAGAATGTTTTAATATCATTCTTTTACGTGTAGCTGTCCAGTTTTCCCAACACCACTTATTGAAGAGGCTGTCTTTTCTCCACTGTATATTCTTGCCTCCTTTGTTGTAGTAATTGATTATAAGTGCATGAGTTTATTTCTGGGCTTTCTATCTTGTTCCATTGATCTATGTGTCTGTCTTTGTGCCAGTACCATACTGTTTTGATTACTATAGCTTTGTAGTATAGTCTGAAGTCAGGGAACCTGATTCTTCCTGCTCTGTTCTTCGTTCTCAAGATTGTTTTGGCTATTTAAGGTCTTTTGTGTTTACATACAAATTTTAGAATTTTTTCTAGTTCTGTGAAAAATACCATTGGTAATTTGATAGGATTGCATTGAATCTGTAGATTGCCTGCAGTCATTTTAACAATATTGATTCTTTCAATCCAAGAACATGGTAAATCTTTTCATCTGTTTGTGTTATATTCGGTTTCTTTCATCAGCATCTTATAATTTTCAGAGTACAGGTGTTTTGCCTCCTTAGGTAGGTTTATTCCTAGGTGTTTTATTCTTTTCAATGTGATGGTAAATGGGATTGTTTCCTTAATTTCTATTTCTGATCTTTTGTCGTTAGTGTATAGAAATGCACCAGATTTCTGTATATTAATTTTGTATTCTGCAACTTTACCAGATTCATTGATGGGCTCTAGTAGTTTTCTGGTAGCATCTTTAGGATTTTCTATGTATAGTGTCATGTCATCTGCAAACAGTAACAGTTGTATTCTTCCTTCCCAAGTTGGATTCCTTTTATTTCTTTTTCTTCTCTGATTGCTGTGGCTAGGACTTCCAAAACTATGTTGGATAAAAGTGGCATAAGTGGGCATCCTTGTCTTGTTTCTGATCTTAGACACAATCCTCTTAATTTAATGCTCTGTTTCTATTTCTTCAACCTGTGTTTGTAGCTAATTTTTTACCTAAAATTCAATAAAAACACATCCTTTGAGTAAAGAGAAGAGTCTGCTATAGATAGAAAGAGGGAGAGGCCCACATAAAAATATACTTTCTAAATATTTATTATAGCGCTGCCATTAAACAAGGCCTTCTCTATTTTAAAATTGCTGTTATTTGTTGGTTGGTTAGTTGGTTTTCAAACAAATTAAAGTCTTCCTGTATATCATTTTTGATTTCTAACTAGTTGACTGTGAACAGTTATTCAGCCTTTTTGATGTACTTTTAGATCTGTATTCAGTCATTGAGCATGTTTTCTCTCCCACTCAGATTCTTATTGACCGTAAATTTAACAAGCCCATATCTTTGCCCCGGTTCAAATGCTTGATACATATACTGAACAAGGTGTATCTGTCAACAGAGTCCAGTGGGCATAGACCTTCCACCAAACTGACATTAATACATTAGCCATGACCCTTTTTAAATGTTTGCATTATTATAGATAATCTTGCCTTTTTGGATAAGATATATTTTATAATGATTCCTATATGTGAGAGAAAGTAGGCAAAACCTTGAAGGAAATTTGAACTAACCCAGTGTCATGGATATCTGTAGTTGTTTTGTTTTAACCCCTTCCCACCTTTTCTTGGTAGCCATACCTTGTCTTATTTGAGGAAGTACACTCCATTTCTGAATCCTATGATTCCACTAGAGTCTGTCAAACAGTACTTAGCTTTTTTCTTCTTCCCTATCTGCGTCTTAATCACAGAGGGTGACTAGAAGCTTCCACCAGGATTTTTTTTTTTTTTAACAGAAGCTAAAGGAAAGTGCCCCTTTCTTTTGTTGGATTACATTTAGGCAAATAGAGCCTGAAAGTACCAGGATCTTTTTTGAGCTTCTTCTCAAAAGATTAGTTTGAGAGACAGAAGTTAAAACAGAGAGAGGGGCAATTTAGAGGTCAGTGAAAGTTCAGATGGTTTCTCAATTCCTGTTTCCAGTTTTCCTGCCTTTCCTATTATTTGCCGTCATAACTCAATAGATGAACTTTTTGACCTAAGCTAGTTGAAGATAGGTTTCTGTCACTTGCAACCAAAAGAATACTGACTAGAATTTCCAAGAACATTTCAAATAAACATTTGCATCTGAAGAAATACTTGTTGCATACACATTTTCAGAGCTGAACTTGAAAATCTGCAGTGCATGTAGCTGTATAAATGGTAGGACACTTTGAAGGTCTTTCTGATTCTCACATAAACTACCCATCTGCCTCTAGTGAGCCTTAAGTTCTGAGTGTCTATACAAATCAAGGTTCAGAGAAGCAGAACAACTAGGACGTACGTGCGTGTGTGTGTGTGTGTGTGTGTGTGTTTTAGCCATTTTATTTCAAGGATTTGATCTAATGCAATTGTGGTTAAGTGGCCTCTGTAAAACTGTTATTTTCACATATGATGATGAAACTTGAAGTCCTAAGGAAAGATAGTTGGAAAGGAGAGGTGGTATAAAGTGAAAGAGAGCAAGATAAAGCTGGAAACCCAAAACACATAGTGAAGGAGAACAAGAATAAGCCCATGAATTTGTACTGAAATCCTTGCCATTTCTTATTGCCTCTCACCTGGATCGTGTGGGTCTCTTACAAAAACTAGTACTCTTTTTTTGGTCATGATTATTCTTTTTTATTTGAATTTTATTTTATTTATTTTTTCATACAGCAGGTTCTTATTAGTTATCCATTTTATACATATTAGTGTATATATATCAATCCCAATCTCCCAATTCATCCCCCCCTGCCACTTTCCCCCCTTGGTGTCCATACATTTGTTCTCTACATCTGTGTCTCTATTTCTGCCCTGCAGACCGGTTCATCTGTACCATTTATCTAGGTTCCACATATATGCGTTAATTCATCTATTCTCCCACCAGACATTTTGCAAGAGATGTTAGTAGAACAAAAGGCAGATTTTAGAGATGTTTTTCTTTGATATGCTGTAAAGGTGAAAAATCTTCAAGACAAGCTGCTATTTTGATATTTGAAAGATATCAGAAAGACTCAGGACCACAGAGATTGTAAAACTGCTAGTTTACCAGAGTATGTTTGTTAGGGGCCCACCTCCCCTCCAGGTAAATTAAATAAGGGAGGCATCTTGACTCCTCTACACCAGGAGGTCAACACCGGGGCTCCTTTAAATAGCAGTTTGCCCACAGCTTCTGGGACATGCAGATGTAGATGAGGTCCACGGTGTTCTTTATTCAGAACAGGTGATAGAGATTCAGAGAGGAGAGGAATTTCAGGTTAGTGTTTGAATTTTGTGTTTGAGAAGAGCAGATAACTAAATGCCGTAAAGTGGCACAGGAAAGTGGCTTGAACTTTAAGAATGTTCCTTTTCCTTTGTTCTCCCACTTCACCCTGCGATTTTCACATTTATATTAATGATCTCCACAATTTGTATTAGGTTATACAATAGAATCTGAATTTCAAATAAATGTCAAAATCAGAAAATAGGCCTATCATCCTTCACAGGCAGTGATGAATAAAATGGGCTTCTGTTTCTGTAGCATTGTGTCATATAAAGCACAGACCTTATTTTTCAAATACCTTGTCACCAAAATAACTAGCACATCTCATTAAAGACTCTCCAGGGTGCTGGGATTGTTGCAGGACGTGGTCATGTGGAAGAGTGAGCAGTGGACTGACTCGTGGTGCCTGGGCCTTGTCTGCCTCCTGCTGGTTCCAGGGATGACGTGTCACCTGGAAGTCTCTCCCCTAGCTGGACCCATGCTTCTCATCCAGAGAGTGAAGATACTAAACCGGCTGATCTTCAGTGTGCTTTCCAGTATTCATTTCTATCAAAGCTACAGTCATCAAAACAGTATGGTATTGGCACAAAGACAGACACATAGATCAATGGAACAGGATAGAAAGCCCAGAAATAAACCCAAGCACTGATGGTCAATTAATCTATGACAAAGGAGGCAAGACTATACAATGGAGGAAAGACAGTCTCTTCAATAAATGGTGCGGGGAAAACTGGACAGCTACATGTAAAAAAATGAAATTAGAACAGTAACACCATAAGCAAAAATAAACTCAAAATGGGTTAAAGACCTAAACGTGGTATCGGACACTATAAAACTCCTAGAGGAAAACATAGGCAGAACACTCTCTGACATGAATCACAGCAATATCTTTTTCGATCCATCTCCCAGAGTAATGGAGATAAAAAACAAAAATAAACAAATGGGACCTAATTAAATGCAAAAGCTTTTGCACAGCAAAGGGAACCATAAACAAAACAAAAAGACAACCCACAGAATGGGAGAAATATTTGCAAACGATGCGACCGACAAGGGATTAGTCTCCAAAATTTACGAACGGCTCATGTGACTTAATATCATTGAAACAAACAACCCAATCAAAAAATGGGCAGAAGGGCTTCCCTGGTGGCGAAGTGGTTGGGAGTCCGCCTGCCGATGCAGGGGACACGGGTTCGTGCCCCGGTCTGGGAGGATCCCACATGCCGCGGAGCGGCTGGGCCCGTGAGCCATGGCTGCTGAGCCTGCGCGTCTGGAGCCTGTGCTCCGCAGCGGGAGAGGCCACAACAGTGAGAGGCCCGCGTACCACAAAATAAAAATAAAAAAATAAAAAATAAATACAAAAAATGGGCAGAAGACCTAAATAGACATTTCTCCAAAGAAGACATACAGCTGGCCAAGAGGCACATGAAAAGATGTTCAACATCAGTAATTATAAAGAGAAATGCAAATCAAAACTACAATGAGATATCACCTCACACCAGTCAGAATGGCTATCATCAAAAAATCCACGAACAGTAAATGCTGGAGAGGGTGTGAAGAGAAGGTAACCCTCCTACACTGTTGGTGGGAATGTAAGTTGGTACAGCCACTGTGGAGAACACTGTGGAGAAAACTAAAAATAGAGCTACCATATTATCCTGCATTCCCACTCCTGGGCAAATATCTGGAGAAAAACATGGTCTGAAAAGATACATATACTCAGTGTTCATTGAAGCACTGTTTACAATAGCCAAGACATGGAAGCAACCTAAATGTCCATTGACAGATGAATGGATAAAGAAGATGTGCTACATATATACAATGAAATATTACTCAGCCATTACAAAGAATGAAATAATGCCATTTGCAGCAACATGGATGGACCTAGAGATTGTCATACTGAGTGAAGAATGGCTGAGTAAAATTTGCAGAGTGGTGCCTTCTATGTATTCTCATAGAAAAACTAATCTCTTAATCATAGAACTAAACCCAAACTCCGTCCTAGGAGTTGAAAGTGCAGAGGATAATACAAAGGAGAACGAGGAAGTACAAACCTCACTACTGCCTCATGTCCATGAGGTGAGGCAGAAGATAAGCAACAATGTGTCTGAACAACAGAATGACCAGTGCTTTACTTCTACCTTCAAAACCTCCCACAAGATCCTCTCTTGTGGACACTGTAATGAAATATGTAGGGAAAGGAATTCTAAGATATATGGATTAGTTAGCTAGGTTGACACATTACAAAGTCACCACAGCATCAAAATTATTGAAATGGTTTGGCATATTCTAAAGAAGTTAAAATGTATGTTGTGTGTGTGTATATTAGGAAGGAAGTGGTGCTGTGAGTCTAGGATAGGGAGAGCAGGAAGTAGGTGTTAATAAAAGAAAAGGCATCTTAATGAAGCAGAGTTATCACTGTATTTCATATTAGAATATCACTTTGCAGAGTGATTCCTTTTTGTATGCATAAATTACTTGATGCTTGGATGAAATATCTAAAAATGTTATAAATACAATGTATTTTTGGAAGAGGATTTCAGGATTTCCTGAAGAAGTGTATTTCACCTTCTAATAATTATTGGAGTTTCTCATGCTATTCTCTTCTGAATTGTGTATACAGAATTTTATGATCATGGTGTTTTGTTTAATTCAGGGATGGGTACTTTTGGCCACAGTTTGAGTAATTTTTACATCTTAAACCTATTTTAGTTTGTTCTAAGTTGGATAAAACGTGTAGCCTGAAGGGGTTTTCGTTTAACTTACAAGCCATGTGCTTTTGATTCGTTTATACTGAAGTCAATAACATGTTTCAGTGTAAGAATATTCTCTCTCTGTCTTTAAAATAAGGCTTTTTTCTTTAAAAGAGAAAGCTTTGTTTTTCCAAGAGTAAATAAACTTGGAGACCAATGATCTAAACACTGTTTGAAAACTGAACTCCATGAAATTAGGGTAGGCACTTTCCCTATTCGTATTTTTTTCGTGTCAGAGCTGTCAATCTCTATGCTTATTTTTTCAGCTAATTTTATTAACGTCTCATTTTGGTGTGGGATGTCTCCATTCATATACATTTTGTTAAGGACTATCATTATATTATTGTCCTATCAGAATTCTTTTGTTAGATGTGCTACTTACTAAAATTATTATCAAAATTCTTTTATTTTTATTTGCTTTCTAATTCTAGAATACCTCATTATTGCAGAAAGTGCATTTTAAATTCTGTTTTAAAATTATTAAATTGATTAAATTGATAGTATTTAAATAATAATATCTAAATTTCTAAATAAATTTTATATAGAATTTTTTCATTGATACTTTTTCAGAAACTTTTTTTTCATACCATTGCTATAATTACAGTGGAAAATTAAAAAGCATCAAATGCTGTTCTTCCTGTTTAGATCCTGAGTTTAAGATTATATTATTATAGTATAAAATTGTCTTGAGGCAAATTGAAACAAAAAAACCCCAAAACAAACTAGAAATATTATAACAAATGACATATTTAACAATATTTAAACATTTTTATTCTTCTTTGACACACACTTATGTATTGTATATGCATATATAGGTATATATATACATATAGGTATATATACAGTGTATATATGCAGGCATACACATATTCTACTTAGTTTTTATACATGTATATGTTAATATATTACATATCTTTTATTTATATATATATGTCTATATGTGTTATACATATAAATTCTCTAAGAATTATGTATACTTGCTATTAAAAAAAATTAATGCACACACTCAGCTAAACAATTCAAACAGTAAAGAAAAGGTATTCTATCTTTCAACCATCATGTGTTGAAGCAGCACCTTGTTCTATAATATTTTTCCATATACTTATGGGTGTATTTCTGGATTCTTACCTGTTCTACTGATTAGTCTATGTCCCGTACCAAAGTATGTAAAATACTGTAGCTTTATAATAAATGTTATTATCTGGCAGAGTGAGTCCCCCATCGCATATTACTTTTTCAGAATTCCTCACCTAGGCTTAGCATTATAATTATTTTTATATACAATTTAAAATAAACTTGCCATAATTTTAAAAGTTATAGTTTGAGGTTTTATTGATATTAAATTGAATTTATAGATTAATTTAGAAATAATTGACATTGGAATATTGAATCTTACCTCAATATTGAAAAATATTATTATATATCCCCTGCATATTTCTTGTTTATTCCTAGTTATTTTATTTTCTCATTTCTATCTTTAAATATATTTTTCTTCTACTTTATCTTCTGACTTTTTTGGAAATACATACAGTATTTCTCATAAGCTACTTATAATGAATATTCTTATATACATGGTTATGGTGCGAAGGAATAAATGAATTAAAATTTTGACTTTGGTTGTTTTTGTGTATGTCTTTGTTACCACAAAACCTAAAATATATACATATTGCAAACATTCTGAATGTTAACTATTATGTAGATACTTATCAGTTGAATAAATGACTTCTTTTTCAGGTGCTGTTTGGAGAATGTATACTCATTGTTAAAATTACCTCAGTTGGCTAGAGTGGATTACAATATAGATTCTCATTCTAACTTAAGGTGGTGTTTCATTCATTATAAATGCCCTAAGGACTAGAAATTTTGAAAGCTATACTTTTCAGTCATCTTGAAACAAATTTTCTTCTAGGAACCCCTTCAACATCTGTGTTATTTATCTAGATTGGAAAAGAATTACATCATCAAGAATTATACCATGTTATATTGTTGAGGTATTTAAAATTAATAAGGTCAAATGTATGAACAGGAAAAGACAAT
Source organism: Leucopleurus acutus (assembly GCF_964270905.1). NCBI lineage: Eukaryota > Metazoa > Chordata > Mammalia > Artiodactyla > Delphinidae > Leucopleurus > Leucopleurus acutus. The sequence continues at coordinate 54,062,596 of NC_139159.1, read as the reverse complement.
TAGCACATAGAATTCTATTTACATTGTTACTGTGAACGTTATTCTTTTAAAAAGTATGAGTTAATTTATTTGAACTGCACTAGTCTTCTTTCTTCACTGAGAAATGTTTTTCATTCTCAACTCATGACATATTTATTATATTTTTGTTTCAAAAATTGTATTTAAGAGTTTTATGTACTTCATAGTGAAACCAAGATTTAATTGCGTTTTGTATACTAAGTTTTATTGTAGAAAAATAATTTTGCATAAGTTTCTTCAAAGTGGGTTGCATTAGTCTGTTGTCCTTTTGTAGCATTATAATTTACTCCTGTTTGTAAATATGCATCAGAATAAAAATACACGAAAACATATAAACATTTCAAAACCACAAAAATGACTAGCTAAAGATTAGTCGTAAAAGTAGGTCAAGACTTGAGAGGGAAAAGAAAGAGTAGTAAAATATTATAAAATAGACATAGAGTTTTCATATTCTTATGCCTGAGCGTATAAGACTAATATGACAGTGTTGATTTAAAATTTTCATTTTGCTCTTTAGAAATGTTTTGGGAATCAGTGGAAAGAAAATCTTTGATGCTATGATACATTAAAGGAAGTAAGGACAAAACAGATTTAACACAGTAGGTAGAGAAATCAGGTAATTTTTAGTTATTTGTTATGCTTTCACATTTATCTTTCATCAACAATTAGAATTGCTTTTTAAAAGCTTAATCACTCAATCTTCAATTTTTCTTTTCCTCCAAGAAAAGAATAATTATTAGGAAGAACAAAAGAGAAGTAATGTCATGTTTTATGCAGCCATTGAATAAAGTGGGAAACTTACCAATAAATAAATCACTCAGGTTGTATTTGAGAACTTGATGGGATTATTGAAGCAGCTATTATTTTGAAAATAAAAGTACAAAACACAGTTTGTCTAATTCAAAGCACATGACAATAGGAAAATAACTATAAAAATTGCGAATATCTAGGTCAATTTAAATTTTGAAAGCTAAATACATATCAATTAGCACAGAACTACCAAGGAAACCTAAGTTAATAGTAACTAGCAATTAAAGATCATATGTCTTTTAAACCTTTATTGACAATACAAAAACTACGGATTTAATAACTAACGAGGGCAGAATTTAAACATCAGTCCATGTTGCTTTTGCTTGTTTCTCTGACTTTTTATTGTAAATTTAGCATTTGTTTCTTTATCTGATTATTAATTAAATTATACTGCTATGGAGGATTTAAAGAGGCTCCATGTTTTTCTTCTGTGGTGATCTGCAGTCATCTTCCAAAGTACAGTGGATGGTCTCAGTTTTCTTTTTAATAGCGTTAAATTTTAAATAAAAATTCATATGTACTTGGGAACTGGTATAACTGCAAGAGAGGTTCTGCTTGTTTCTCTCTTAAAAAATGCTCTTAGTTATGTGTAGTAATGATTTTTCCAAAATTTAAATGCCAAAAAGTTTTAAGAATAAAACAAAATGTTATCCATAGTCCAACTGTGAATACATAATTGAGACTGTCTTCAAAGACTAAGTCTTTAAATGGGAATCTGCTTTAAGAGAACCAGAAAGAACAGTAAGATGTGATAACAATTTGAATTAAGGAGGCCTGGGTGACAGACTATTAAAGAAAAATGGAAATCTTTCACAAAAACCTAAGCTGAAAGTTTACAAGCTATATTGAAGCTGCTACAATATGTAATACATGCTGAGTGTGTTTATAAATTAATGCTCTGCTAAAATACCTTGCTGTTCACTACATAGTTTGTGCATTTTGTTGTTCTAGTCTTGTAACAAAAGTGTTGCAAAAGGCCTTTGAAATTAGTTTGGATGGGAGATAAAACATGAAGACAGGAAGAGTTAGCAGATACAAATTTACAGTCACAATAAAATGTTTTTATTTACAATTTTTCCATTATCGTAAGTATAGCTAAAAACTATGATGTGGAGATCAAATATAAATCTTAGTCTCATGATTTTCATGTGCTGTCCATGTGCGGTTATGAAGTAAGGCTATAGAAGCTTGAAGCTGTGAGATAAAAATAGTAAAACTCTTTCACTTTACAGATGAGATTCAGGAACTATCAATAACATCATATTTATGTCTGTGAGATAAAGTTGAATTCATGGAGTGAAAAGATGATGAGAGAGAAGTACACAGGCATCCTGTGATAAAGAGCTTTGTTTGCTAAACCAAAAGTCTTTCTCTTTGTCCTGTGATAACTTCAGATGATGGGTAGAGAACTCAGGCTACAAGACTAGAGCATCGTGTGCTATGCTCTCAGAACCTCAGATAGGAGGAAATCTTGTTCAGAGAAGAGTTTGTTGTGGGTGGAAGCAAGGATTTTATTAGTTGGATCCACTTAGTGTATATGTGTATCTTTAAAAATAATCTGAGAATACTTTAAAATTTCATACTTTACAAAGAAGAAAAAGGCTTTGACAGTGACAGACCACATTATAGGATGAGAACTATATAGATATATAGAAATGGATTAATACTATTTAAACTTTTGTATTTTCACAGTTATTTCCTCTTTTACATTGTACTATATTTATTGTGATTTCCTCTTTTATTTTCAGCAGTAATACCAGTTGTTTGTGTCTAACTTATCAACACTTTCAAATAACTGTCTTAAGTTTTAACTGATAATCTGTATTTGTAAGTTATTGTTGTTTTTCTCCAGTTATTTCATTTTTTTCATTATTTTTATTATTTTGTTCCTTCTAAATTCTTTGGGTTTACACTGTTCATCTTTTTCTATCTTATTGATTTGAATACTTAGTCCATTTATTTTCAATATTCCTTGTTTTTCAATAAATGTGCAAAGCTAGTTTCCTATAAATACTACCTTACTATATTCTATATTTTTTTACATGTAGTATTTTAATTAAGCTCTAAGTATTCAGTTACAATATTCCCACTAACCAGTGGACTGTTTTGTAGTATGTTTTTGTGTTTTCTAGACATGTGATGTTTTATTTTATATCATTTTATAATTGATTTCTAAGTTGCAACAAGGACCAAAATCATAGTCTTTCTGATGCTGTTTAAAATCTGTTGTGGCTTTCTTCATGCATAGTTTCTGATCGGTTTTTCTTTATAAATTCTACAAGTTTGCTTAAAAATTTGTGTGTTCTGTATTTATGGGGTTTGGATATGTTCTCTCTATTTATAATATATGTAGATCAGTTATATTATTCAGAACTTCAATATCCTTGTTTATTTTGGCTGCTCAATTTATTAGTTTTAAAGAGAGATGTGTTACCATCTCAAACTAAAAGTACTGTTCACTTATCTCAGTAATTCACAGTTGCTAGTTGATATATTTCATGATGCATAATTATATTATGATTGTTACATCGTCTTGAGCTCTCATCCATTTTATTAGTTTGTAATGTCTCATTTTGTCTCTTACAATTTTTTGCCTTAAATATTTATTTCCCTAATATTAAGATTGCTTCCAAGGCTTTCTTTTGGTTATGCTGACCTGGTATATCTTTTTCATTATTGCATTCAACAAATATTGAATGTCTGCTGTCAGGCACTGTTCTAGGCCCTAGATATAAAGAAAGAAATAGGTGATAATCTTGCTCGTCAGGAGCTTGTATTTTAGTAGGAAAACATATAATAAGAGATTAAGAAAAACTAGAAGTAAAAACATATTGTATGTCAGGTGGTGATAAGTGCTACTGAAAAATAAAGCAGTGGAGGAGAAACAGAATTGCTGGAAGTAAGTTGAAATTTTAGACAGTGTTGTCAGGAAAGGCCTCTGTTTTATTTAGGTACCCAGAATTCCCTGCTGGATGCTGGGCAGCTGCCATCCATACGCTCTTTCAAGCATTTATGGATAATAAGAGGAAAGACACATAGGCACCAATGAGGTAGGAAATAGAGGTTATTACTCATTGTAGTAAGCAGCAAAAGGATTCCCAAAAGAGAATTAACTGAAATTCAATTGGGAGTGAAACAAGAAAGGGACACTGGTGGCTTTGGGTTTTTATTGTGGTTAGTGGATGGAGCCAGAATGGGGGCTCAGAGTCTTGTTGCTCAGATGTGGGGCAGAGGAGTAAATGAAAGCTGGGGACTTGAAAGCTGTCAGCAATGATCAGGCATCAGAAATGGGGTCATTGTCTTTATTATAGCCTCATTGGAGGGGGTGCGGTTGAGGAGACACCTATCCTTTAAAATTTTTTATCCTTTTTGTCATGTTACTGGATTGTTTTTAATTCAAGCTGGATATCTATGTCTTGATCACATAAATTTATTCCATTTCCTATCATTATTACTTGTGTCAGATAGGACTTATTTTCATCTATTTAGTATTTTTTGTTTTCTATTGTCACATATTTTTTTCTTCCTTACAATTTTACATTGGATGTAATTTATTTCATATTTTCTGGCTGTTATCTCTATTGAAATCTTTTATTAGGATATATTTCCCTTTTTGTCTGAAATTTAACAAACTCTGTGGATTCTGTGTATTCCCCCAAACAAAATGTGTACCACAGCACACTTTTAACTTCTAGTCTCTCCTGCCCTGAATGCATAGTTAACCCAAAACTACCTCCCATGCTGGTATTTGTTGTATCTTATGAAATTTTAGTGCAAATTTATTAAGGATATACATTTTTAAAGATCATCATTTAATTAGAAAAAAGGCCTTATTAAATTCTGCATTCACTTTATTTCCCAGATATCTTCTTCCAAGATTAATCTTTCTGACTCATGTAGTAAAATCCTCCAAGAATTATTTCGGACAACATCCACATATATTAAACTTGACAGAAAGTATTTTTATTTTACTTGGTATATAAAACTATAGATCATCATGTTTTTTTCCTGGCATGCAGTAGATGATAAATAAGTATATATTGACAGTTGAGTAAATGAGTATGAAAGTGTATAAGGAGAATATTTTCATACAAAGCCAGAGAAACTAATGCTTAAAGTGAACGAGAATTACACAAAAAACCCAACATATCCCAGTGCTCTTTTCTTAGTTACATTAAGATCCTTAAATAGGAAAATAGATTTATTGTTCTTCATCCACTACAAGTTTCGCAGAAAAATAAAGTGGTATATTTATTTTTAGGTAAGTGTGGTGTAAATAATCTTTAATAATCCTAAATTTTACTTGTAAAGCTGTGGCATTTTTAAAATTTATTTTCTTTTTAAATAGCAGGGAAGGGATGAGTAGAAAGAGAAAGAACATACAAGTGGCCTTTCCTTAAGTACCTTTTAAGATTTAATTAGAATATTTTAGGACTGTAAACTCCATGCAATTTTATGCTGCATTTTACTGCAGTCAGAGGACCTCTCAGATTTAGCAACTCCCTCTCATGTCCTCCCATTGGTCTTTTCGTATTACCTTTTAATCATTTGTTTGTATGTGTGTCTCCCTTATTAGACCACAAACTCTTTGATGAATGTGCCTTTCTCATTTACTCATTCAGCAGTTATTGAATTTTGTCTCTGTGCTAGGCACTGTCTCACGTATATTCAGAGGTCCTAGCCAGCTATGACATTGTACTCAATAAGAGTCTAAACTGAATAAATGAATCTTCTCTGCCACTTGTTTGGAACATTTCATAGCACTTGGATCATACATCTTTATTCATACACCTTTTGCTTAGGAAAAGTTCTGCAAATTTACACTAAAAATCCAAATGCCAATTTATTCCTCTACTTCTTGAAATACCATCTACAGAAATGTCTTTTTATCAGTATTTTCCTTAATATTTTTTTAAAAAGTTTCATTCCCAAATTGGTGTATAGAGTCAATGCAATCCCAATGAAAAATCAGGGCAAAATTTTGTAACAAATTGATAAACTGATTATAAATTAACATGGAATGCAAAGGATCCAGAAAAGCCAAAGTATTATCAAAAGAGAAGAAAATGGAGGACTCATGCTACCTTGATTTCAAAACATTATGAAATAACAGTAATCAGTGCATCATAATGTTAGAAAAGTAAATCAATGGTACAGAAATAGACTTACACTTATACTGTCAATTGACATTTGACAAAACCTCCAAAACTATTCAATGGGAAAAGAATGTTTATTCTACAGAATAAGCTGATACAACTGGTATTTTATATGGAAAAAAAATTGACCTTGATTCCTAGTTCAACACAGAAACAAATTTTGAGATGGATCATAGATTTAAACATACAAGCTAAAACTATAAAACTTCTAGAAGAAAACAAGGGAGAATATGATTGTAACCTTGGGGTAGGCAAAGATTTTTTCGGAAAAAGAAAATCTATACATAAAGAATGTTAAGCTGGATTTCATCAGTATCTAAAACTTACACTCATCAAAAGACACTATTAAGAACATAGATAAGCCCCAGGCTGAGAAAAATATTTGTAATGCATAAATCATATTTATATTTTGAATGTATAGGACTTGTATTAAGAATATGTAAAGAGCTCCTGGGCTTCCCTGGTGGTGCAGTGGTTGAGAATCTGCCTGCCAATGCAGGGGACACTGGTTCGAGCCCTGGTCTGGGAAGATCCCACGTGCCGCAGAGCAACTGGGCCCGTGAGCCACAACTACTGAGCCTGCGCGTCTGGAGCCTGTGCTCCACAGAGAACAAGAGAGGCAGCGATAGTGAGAGGCCCGCGCACCGCAATGAAGAGTGGCCCCCGCTTGCCACAACTAGAGAAAGCCCTCGCACAGAAATGAAGACCCAACACAGCCATAAATAAATAAATAAATTTAAAAAAATTAAAAAAAAAAAGAATATGTAAAGAGCTCCTGTAAATCAAAAATAGAAATAAAAACAATTCAGTAAAACAATGGAAAAATAACAGACACTTCACAAAGATATATAAGCAGCCAAGCATATTAAAAAGTCCTCAACCTCATTAGAAAGGTGAAAATTAATATCATAATGAGATAACAGTTCACATGCACTAGAATTACTAAAATTAAAAATACTAACACCGAATTTTGACAAGAATGTGGAGGAGCCAGAGATCTCAGGTATTATTGTTGGAAATGTAAAATGGCCTAAAACATTTTGCAATACTGTCATTTTCTTTTTAACTCAGACATATGTTGATGGTCTGATTCAGCAGCTGTACTCCTAAATTTCTCAAGATAAAATAAATTTTCTCAAAACAGGCTTGTACAAGGATGTATATAGTAACCTTATTTGTAAGTGGCAAAACCCAAAAACCGACAGGAAAATAAGTAAATAAATTGTGATATTTCATGTCATGGGATATTAAAGAATAATAGGAAAAGAATGAGGGATTAGAATTAAAGAAATAAGGAATGAAATATTAAGGAGCAATAAAAAAGGGACAAACTGCTGATATATACAACAGCATGGATACATCTGAAAAACATTCTGAGGAAAAGAAACCAGACACAAAATAATATCTTCTGTGAATCTATATATATATAGTTCTAGGACCAGCTAAGTCTATCTCTGGTAAAATAAATTAGAATGATGGTGGCCTCTGGGGTTGGTGGTTGGGAGGTGGTTATGTGGCAGGACTGAATAGGAAGGGATATGAGGAAACATTCTAGTATGATGGAAATGAGCTATTGATACATTTGATATGGATATGGGTTACATGAGTGTATGCATTTGTCATCATTTATCCAACATGTAATAGCTATGCATTTCACTGTATGTGAATTATATTTCAATCTTAAAACAGACATAGGGAATATCTTACTTAAAAACACTTTGAAAAAAATATGTAAGGTATTAGAAGATTTTTGTTTTGTTGATTAGACAGATGAGGTAATAGAGGCATCAACAGTTAAATGACTTGTCCAAGATGACATGATCTCTGTTAGACATTTTTATTACTGTTGCTTATTGCCAGACCCCTGGACAGATTTCTCCTCCAGGGCTTTTGAGCCCTGCACGGAAGAACTATGCAAGTAGAGAAGAGGAAGTAAAGAGAAGGAGGTTGGCTGTTTTCTTCTATTTAAAGGGAAATAGTAGACATGTAGATCTGATAAAAGGAAAAGTGATTGAGGTAACTTAAGAATTCTGTTTGATTCAAGAGAGATTGATAGCACACATACCACCCTGGCCTAAACCCTTCAACCAGCAAGCAGAACTTGAAAGAAAATTTTCAAGAGGTTCCTCCAAGGCCGATATATTTTTCTAATGCTATGTTTTATACTCACATTTTGAGATGCATTATTTTGGCAAGATTAAGAAAGAAAACTAATATTAGGAGCTAAAGATGCAGAAAAAGAGAGAAAGGAAACATTCCTTTGCTTAGATTCAAAATGGCCTTCTAGTGGTTACCATTAATCTGAATTGGAATAGATTCTGCTATAGACAAAATGGAGCTACTTGATTGGAGGAGAGCCAGAAAGCCTGCCTGCCCCTCCCAGTGCCTGGCATGCCTATATTAGAGTAACTCTGTAATGTTGAGAGAGTCATGATGTTAAAGGCAGAGACACGATTTATACATACTTTTCCAGCTCTCCTTTTACCCTAGAGCTTTACCTGAGAGACGTTGGTTTATTCTTTGTCCCCTCAGTATTGGCATCTTCGGTCTCCATTCTGATAGGCAACATCAGGTAAGAGGGCATCTAGCAGCAGAGGAAAGGAGAAGAGACAACCTTAAATAATGTCAGAGCTAGGAAATTGTTATTTTTGTAGAGAAAGATGGTAGTAGCTTGGTTAAATTAGAAATATAGTCAGTATATAAAATTTTTATAAAATTATTCAGGTCCTGTACTCACTTATGCAGACCATCATTATTGATATACAGATTAAATAATTGTTTAGAATTCAGGTAAGCATGTTAGCTAGATACCTAACATAGGTCTGAGTCAGAAGATCTGGAAAATAATAGATGAGCTTTAAAACAAACAAAAAGGATATATTTGGTAGTTACTAATTAACAGAAAAAATTTGAAACTGAAGTTATGAAATCCCTAGATTGCTAAGATAAGAATACTTGTGTAATGATACAGCTTTCATAGACTGATACCTCTTTTGATACTAATTTTATTGGCAAATGATTTTCAACTGAATGAGCAATGAGGGAAGCGGGGTGAATTATGAAATCATAACCAGCAAAGGTCTATTTTTAAAGATTCAGTTTCAATCACCCTTTACTGACATGTATAAATGATCCTTGAAAGTGCCTCTTGCCTTTGGTGTGTGTGGCACTGTGCTAAATTAACTGACCCATCTTTGATGAAAAGAGAAGCTTAGTTTTCTATGAATCACACATACAAAAATTGTTTTTCTAAAGAAAAATGTGCCAGGAAAACTAACCCTCTGGACTTGAGAATTTAAGCCTCTTTTTTTTTTTTTTTTTTTTTTGTAGTACACGGGCCTCTCACTGGTGTTGCCTCTTCCGTTTTGGAGCACAGGCCCCGTGGCCATGGCTCCACAGGCCTAGCCGCTCCGCAGCATGTGGGATCTTCCGGGACTGGGGCACGAACCCGTGTCCCCTGCATCGGCAGGCGGACTCTCAACCACTGCGCCACCAGGGAAGCCCTAAGCCTCTTTTTGAGTCTCAGATTCCCCGCAACATGATTGATGTACCCAAGCAGGAAAAAATGGTGGATTACAAATGCAGATCTATTCTGAGTAGTGCCTGATGTTAAGGAGTTGGTCGTAGTATTTGATCTCATCCTTGTCTCCTCAGTGCCACGTGGACCGGGTGTTTCTTCCTTACGGATATTCTGAAATAAAAAGCAATATTGCCAACTGCCTCTTAATTAAACAAGAAGTGCAGACTTCTAAACAAAGGATAGTCGTAGTAAGAAAAATAGAATAAGGTAAGTTCTCAGCTTCTTTTTTGAGATTGTCTGGGTCTCTCTGTGTCATAGCCAAAAACTAACTATCAGAGGCAGATGATATATAGAATTTTATAGACTTGACAGCACTGAATTTTTTGTATGGATCATTTTTATAGTTTTGGCAGGACTGGGCTTGCTGTTATTCGTAGTGACTCCTGGTCACTTATCCCTTGGTTAGTATGGCCATATACTCAACTGCTTCTGTTCTTAGCAGTTAAGGAGGGGATAGGGAGTTCAACTGTTGGTTTAATGGCACTTATTAGGCAAAGTCTTGGAATGGTTTCTTCCTTTACAACCTTAGTTGTCATAACAAGCTAGTATGGGAGATACTGCAATTTGATCTCTGAGGTTCAGATCATAGGAATTGTCCAAAGAACAGAAGATAGAGGAGAAGAGTACATCTCAGTTCTTTATTGTCCTCTGAGATACCTGTTATCTCTGAAGCTGGAAATCAGGATCATATCCCTGGAAACCAAGCCTACTTACTGGGCCAGAGCAAAGGCTAGGCATGTCCATCTACATATTCAGAGTAACAAATGTCAAGCCTTAGTGTATGTGATCCGTATATGATAATCATTGTAAGGGACTTACAGATCTCTACAGAAACAACCATAGCCAGTTAGAATGTAGACTGTGGTCTGACCATGAGGTTGAAGATCTTAGTACAGTTGGCTCCAGCAATGCTCCGACTTACTCCCTTGTGCTTCCTGCTCTATCTCCTTCAAAGGAGATTTGGCTTTAACATCTATTTATCTTTCTGGTCATTGCAACAGTCCTCTGTTCCCTGGTCAGAAATATATTTTTTAAGGTTTTCCAAGTTATTTATATACTGTAATAAAATATGCACCTTTCATTTGAAAAAGTTTTTTTGAAGAGTTAAGAGATTGGACCACATTATCTGAAGGCATTAGTGACATGCTTTGTGTGTTGAGAGTGTTGATGCTAAGGGAGTGCTCATGCTGGGTAAATTGTTCAGTACTGCAGAATGGTCAGGGAGCCAGTCTCCCTCAGAACAAATCAGGATAACCTTGAGCAAGTTAGTTAAACTTTCTGAGTCTTCGTTTTCTTTTCTTTTTTTTTTTTTTGCGGTACGCGGGCCTCTCACCGCTGCGGCCCCTCCCATCGCGGAGCACAGGCTCCTGACGCGCAGGCTCAGCGGCCATGACTCACGGGCCCAGCCACTCTGCTGCACGTGGGATCTTCCCGGACCGGGGCACGAACCCGTGTCCCCTGCATCGGCAGGTGGACTCTCAACCACTGTGCCACCAGGGAAGCCCTAAAAGAATACTATTAAACTTCTTATTTCTTGTTTCAATTCTCTCATACAAAAACTATATCCTCAAATATAAAGAAAGACTTAATTATCCTGAAATCAGAGTGCATTTTAGTTTGATTATGGCTTGTCTACATGCAAGATACAAAGTATATAATTGAGACAATCATCTAAATAAGGGCAAATAATAATTTTGTCTTAAATATACGAACAATTATCCAGTTAGGGAAGCACAAAATTAGATAGCCAAATGAGATTCTTAAGTGATATTTTGATGATTTAAGTGTAAATGAATCATAAACATTAGTATTAAATTTCCTCTGAAAGAATTTTGTGTTTAAAATCTATGGAGAAGTATACTTGGCAGAGTATATTTTGAGTTTTGTTAAAACCAAAGGCACATGAAAATGGTTTGAGATAGTTTGCTGAAACAAAATCTCAGTCTCCACATATAGAAAGCATGCAACTAAAGCAGCTAGCTGGTGGTTTGAAGATACAAATATATTTGTCAGAAATTCCCTGACCATTACCCAGTCATTTATTCATGATTTAAGTGAATGTTGTTTGAACCCCTACTATGTGTTAGTCATTGTGTGGGGTTCTACGTTTATAAAGGAGAACAAGAAAGTCTTGCCTTTCACCTGTTAGGGCTTATAGGTTCTTGAGGAAGTTAATTGGTAATAATGCCACTCCTCAACTCTCTGTAGTGGAGAGGGGACTTCACCTCCACTCCAAGGACAGAAGGTTTAGAAAGATCATCTGATCTTTCTTTCTGTCCTTTCTCTGGAAATCAAGGGACGGCCTCTCTTATGAATTGCATTTTATCTATTGAGAAAATAGATTAGGAGTTGAGGTGTAAGGGAGGAATGGCTTGAAGAAGGAATGGTTACTATTGCCATGTGACTGACTTGCTTCTCTCCTATTAGTAGTTAGGGAAGGAAGGAGAGAACTCAACTCTTGATTCAATGCCCAGTTGTGTGATTTACTAAATAGCATTCACAACCTAGTTGACTTTTCTGGATGGAGATGTTTGCAAGGATAGTGTCAAGGAAGGGGAAGTTTAGAAGTGATGGATCAGAGAAGTAGAGGAGAAAGAAGGAAGCAGTGGCTAATAGAGGAGGAAGTATAAAGACCTGTGAGTTGGAGTCTAATGAAATTGAAAAGATCTATGGGAAAGTCAGAAAACTGTGGTCTCAAGAGTAGATAGAGGGCATTTCCAGTTTCAGAAGTGGAGCATTTCTGGGTATGTCCATGAGAAGGATAACAAGTGGAGTAAAGAAGATAAGTTCAAAGATGATTCGGTTTAGGTTTGGATGAGTCATGCAGTAGATGATGACATTACTCACAATAGCAGGAAATAAATGGTTTCAACAGGTGCCAAAGATTTTATTGAATCAAGGGAAATGACCAGGAGGATAATAGAAGATAATGTCAGAATTGAGTAAAGAGTGTATAGTCAATTGGGGGGAATACCCTGGTGGTTCAGTGGTTAGGACTCTGCGCTTCCACTGCAGGGGGCACAGGTTCAATCCCTGGTCAGGGAACTAAGATCCTGCATGCCATGCAGCATGGCCAAAAAAAAAAAAGAAAGAAAAAGAAAAAGAATGTATGGTCAATTGGCAAGAGCTTCAAGGGAACAGGTGTATTATTTGTTTGTTTGTTTATATGAAGATGAGGGACTCATGAGCTGAAAGTTGTTTGGAAACCCCGAAATATGTGGTGTGTTGGAAAAAGAGATTCTACACTTTGGAAAACAGCGAGAACTTATGGAAAGAGTCGGTGTCCAGTTAAGTCAGTCTGAAAGAAATGATCAATTGGGAACAAGTGGTATAGGGGAATTTGTTTAACTAATAGGCAGAGAAGTCCATGTAATGAATGTAGGGAGTAGTAAGGTCTTTGTGGTTTGGGTCTTGAACTAGACTATTAAGTCCCAAATTTACTTTTACTTTAATATCAGGGGAATAAAATCACTAGAGCTCCTTAGCCTGTAATAACCAACATATTGCCTCAATTTACTTCATTTTATAGGTATAAATCTTGCACGAATATCCTGTTCTCAGTATATCATCTGATTTTCAAATGTCTTGGGTTTACTAAAAGCCTAAGTGCATTTTGCCAAGAAAATATCATGAGATTTTAGGCATGTTTATTTTTAGGAGAAATACAGTCCTTGTGTTTATGATTCATTTACACTTAAATAAAAATATTGCTAAGAGAAATCTACGGTACATCCAAGTTAGTTCTTGTCATTTATGTATCTTTTTAAAAGAAGTTTTCTCTAAGTTACGTAGCTATGAAGATTAAACCATATCTAATTTGGAAAGTTAAGAGGTATGACTTGTCAGTTTAGGAAGTAACACAACCACATTGAACCTACACCACTAGAAGGGACTTTGGGAATCATTTAATCCCCTTATTATAAAAGAAGAAACTGAGACTCAGTGGGGTCACCTGACATACCTGTAATCACATGCAACTTAGGGAAGAACCAAACCAAATAATTTAGGTGGTTTTAATTAATGTTTCATTTAGAGCACATGAGCACTTAGCATAATAGGTGCCAAATGTTCAATGAACAGATCAGTGTCCCTGGGACACCACCTAGCAGATAAATGTGCTCTAGTTTGCCATTTGGCATATTTATTATCATCAAATGAGGGGCCTAATGGGCTTTGTACCAAATTGCCTTATCAGGCACAATTACTGGCCTCTAGAAAATGTGAACTCAAAAATAACAAAGTGAATGAAGTGTTCAAATGTTAAAGAGATTTATTAGATTAATATATAAAGATATGTGTCATTTTTTGTGGCTACTAATAGGAGAATGTCTATGAATCAAAATGTATACATTACAATAAATAAGTGAAATACAACTGTTTATTACAAGTTCATGGAAAATGTTTATGGAAGAGAAGGATTTGAAAAGCTTTTTCATTAGGCAGTACTGCTCAAGGAAACATTCTGTGGAATCTTTGAGCAAACTGAAGATCTTAGAGCAAGAGGGAGAATTTAAGGAAGTGGACTTAATGAGGAGGTTTACTGCCAGGAAGCAAAGTATGGTGAAGGACCATAGGGTTACAGTGTGAAAATGAGCTAATGGCAAGAAGAAATGTTTCGGGAACTCTAGAAAAGGATTAGAACTTGAACAGAAAGATTTTAATGGTATGATACAGAGGTTTAGCTGTGTGACCTTGGACAAGTTACTTAATTTTAAATATTGTTTTTTTGAGATAATCTTAAAAATGCAGATAATCATACCTCTTTCAGAAGGATTAAATTAAATAATGTTTACTCACTCTACATACAGATCAAATTGAGCCTGGAGATGAGAAGTGCAATGAGATACTGAATTCTTGTGGGTTCTGTCCTTAGTTAAGAGGTGCTACTACAGTTCCTTTTTAACTGTAGATCTCAATCAGAGAATTTTCATACATAATCATTTTCCTTAGGCCTTTTCGTTTCTGGGAGCAGTTTTTCTATGTGAACTATATTCCACCTGGAATGTTTTAAGGATAAAGTAAGCAAGAGTTATGCATGATAACCGTATTAGAGTGATCCTGACCACTTCCTTGGTGATACATGCTAGATTAGTAGAGTGTAGGTGAGAATGAGGCTATCCTGATGACCTGTTTCTACATGTGTGTTGTGCTAGGAAAAGCACTAGACATAGAGTTGGAAGACCTAGGTTTAAAGAAGAAGCCTGCTTCTGCCACTTGCTAGCTGCATGACTTTGAATCTAATATTTCTGAGTCCTCTATAAAATAGAGATAATAATACGAACCACAAGTGTTGTAGAAATTAGATGACATAGTATATTACAAAAAACATAGCACAATGCCTGACATTCAGCCAAATCTTAACACATATCCCTTTTCTCCCCCTTCATCCTATGGTTTAATTAAAGCAATCCTCAGATTCTTTAAAGAAGAACATATAAAGCCAAAAAAAGGTGGAGAGGGAGAAATACTTTTCTCTTAATCATCTAAGGGAACAGGAAAAGGAAGCTCATCAAAAAACAATTCACGAAGGACTATCAGTTATTCTCATTACATGTTAAAAAATTACAAACATTTTATACTTTGTAAACTTTAAATAATCTAAAGCTGTCTGATGATGGGTGTAACACTTTGGAATGGTACTTAAAATCACATCATAATTGGGTAACAGAGTCAAGTTGAATGTTGGAAAATCAGATTCTCTTCCAGCCCTGTAATTTTGTGAAATGATACCACAGAGAAATGGAAAGAAATGAAATTTATATATGACATGGGCATGGTAATACAGCATAGTGAGTAATCAAGTATCATAACATCATAGAATATTAGAAAGACATTACTGGAATCTTTTAAATTTCTGCAGTGCCTTCTTAACCACTGAGCTGAAAGTGTCTGTCCTGTTGTCTACATCGCTTCCGTCAAATGTGGGGCTGTTTGGAAATCTAGCCTTAGGAGTGCAATCCTTTCAGATGGCTTTGCCATCGTCACTTACTCACCATGTCACTTCCACTAAGTAGGGATTCAGCTCTGCATATAAGCCTGAAACTAAGTTATTGGTTGATTAATTGACAGGTAGCAGGTGAGATTTGTTTTTCAGTTAAGTAAACATCATATGGTTTCTTAGACATATGCATGACAGGATCAAAAACTTTATTTCCAACACTTGGCAAGATGTAATTTACATGTTATCTGGATAATTACAGACGAATGGCCTTTGAAGAATTAGATTGTTTTGGATGATTCAATTCTGAAGTCAAATCTCTTGAGAGAACGAACAGTGTGAGGTAGTGAGCTTTTTCTTTGCACCCATAAATCCCATTGATTTAATTCGGTGCTCACTGATATGACTCTATCAAAAAGGCAAAATTCAAACAGTATGTATGCTATCTTACGTTCAAATAGAAGTGCTCCTAAACTGAAACTAGCAAATTCATAGAGAATAAGAACATGTCCAATGTTGTGTGTGAATCACATAATTACAAAAAAGAAATTAAAAAATCCCCAGTAGCTAGACTTTGCATTCCTCATAAACACTGGCCTATAAAATCCTTGCGGGAAGGATTTCTGACCCACCTTTTTTTGCATCCATTATGTAGAGTGCAAAAATTTTTATTCTAGTGTCAGATACTGCAACACTGCAGTGAAAATTGTTCTTAAGTAATTTTTCTGTCAAATATTAAGTGAAGTCTCATTTCCTTCTGATCTAACTTTAACTTAAAGTAACACTTAAATGTGGTAGGTATAATAGTCTTTCATTGGCACTTGAGGTCTATACTTTTACAGTCTCATACAAGATTCACCTTTGTTCTTTGGACATAGTCCCCATTTGAGGATAAAGCTTCATATGTTTTATAATCTGTCTATTGGTAAAGTACAAGCCTCCACTTTTTTATTCAGGTCACATTTTCTAAAAGACATGCTATTTGTTAGATATTCTGCTAGAAATCGGCAGTTCATTGGTGAGCAACCTACCTAAGGCTCTGGCCCTTAAGAGCTTAATAAGTCAGAGGGCAACTAGAAAATCCAGCAGGCTTGGAATTGTCTGAAGAAAGCAGAAATAATAATGGGTGATACTTATCAAAAGCTTCCTATGTACTAGGCACTATTTTAAGTAATTAACAGTTAACTATTTTAATCCTAACAGTAACCTTAAGTCAGTGTAATTATTATCTTCATTTTGTCTATGAGGAAGTTGAGTCACAGAGAAGTGAAGTCCCCAGCTAGTAAGTGTTGGTTCTGGGATTTGAATCCTGGAAGCCTGGCTCCAGGGTATGTCATTTTAACAACTCATGACACTGCCTCAGAAAGAGAAAGTGATTTCATGCAGCTTATTTTTCTTATAGCTAAGGTAAGAAAGAAAAGTAGTTGGAGATATGTATATATATATTTGCGTGTGTGTGTGTGTTTGACAAGAGAAATAATATGCTGAGATATTTTTTTCCTGGAACAAATCTTGAGTATGAATTAATAACATGAGGTTTGCCTAAAGCATATTATGTGACACACTGGAGAATGGCTCTAACTTTAATACCATAAGAGATACAGAAATGCTGTTTAACCAAATAGTTCTTATAGTAGCACTTCAAACAAGCAGAGGGCATTGTATTCAGGCACTTTGCTTCCTGAGGCTGCATAATATGAGGATAGTACTGGGACAATCTAGATTATGAGAAAACAAATACATTATTAGACTGTCTCTCTGAAATATCAGGTGTTTTAGGATTGTACAGGTGCTGGATTTCATTCCATTTACAAGCAAACCCTCTCATTAATACCTTAATTATACATATTCTATATTGCTGACTACCACGAGAAGCAAGTAAGAGAGAGGCAAAAGGGACCTGCAGTGTGGGAAGTTGAACAGGTAGACTATTACCTCCTGCACAGAAAAAAGGCCAACTCCCTCAAAGATGGGAAATCAGTAGCATCCTTTGCTTCTTTCTACAAGCCTTTGTAGGCCAGGCCTTATGCTAGATGTTGGGTGTACAGAAATAAATATGATACAATTTCAAAAAGCCTCCAATATTAAGGAAAGCCAACAATCATTTTTCTAAAAAGTTTTACATTGTTTCAAACACACTAGTTATTGGTTAAGAACTGAAAGTTCTTACATCACAGCACGTGACTTTACCCCAGGGTTCCTCAATCTCAGCACTAATGACATTTGGACCGGATAATTCTTCATTGTGGGGGGCTGTCCTGTGCATTATAGGATTTTTAGCAGCATTCCTGGCCTCTACCAATTAGATACCAGTACTACCGCCACCTCCAGTTGTGACAACCAAAAGTGTCTTCAGGTATTACTTGTGGTTGAGAACCACTACTTTAATCTGAAAATATTTTAATTGCAAGATATTGGGCCCCCTAAAATGACAGTTACAATATGCAAATATAGGGAACTAAAACATATAATTTACTGTTTACTATTATTTTAGACCAACCATTTAAAACATTAGCAAATGCTTAATCCAAATATAGAAGCCAGAGTCTTTATTCAGGGTGAAATTTTCTTCTGGGAATATCATTCCTTTCTCACTAATCATGGTTATTACAAAGACCTGAAAATTCTTAATCCCAACTACTAACGTCCTGAATTATTCTTCTAGCTCCTCAATTCAGATAGATTAGAGGAGGTATAGATGGTGTCACACACCCAATATCTGATTAGACTGAGCTGGGATCACCCATTAAATACATGTTTCTGTTTCCCATAACTGTAATACATGTGTCCAAAGGTCTAGTAAGATAGCATACCGCTTATAAACTCTTTGTAAAATATAGTAAACACTCAACGAACAATTATTTAATATTTATTTTAATTTAATCATTTACTCCTTACCTTTTTTCAAAAAAGATATAAGGCAGGTTTCAAAAAACACGTACTATAAACAGATAAAGAAAAGAAATGAGTTATTAGAAAAAGGGAAAGCAGTGCTATGAAAAATGAGTTAAACTGCAGCATGAGGTCAGCATTCAAGTTCATATTCTCTTAGTTGCCAACGAAAGGCAACAAATTTGACTTTTAGCGGACAGAGCAAAGAGGAAACCAAAACCAGTTACATGATTCAGAGTCTCAAAATAAAGACAAATTAGTTGCTCCAGAGAGGTTCAACTATTTCTGTTACTCAGCCAGAGAGAAATTTTACCTGCAGATTCTCCTAAAGGAGGCAAGGTGGTGTCCTGAACCATAGCTTCAACTATATTCACATAATAATAGATATAATAATGAGCTTTAAAAGTCAGTGTCTTATACAGGCTTTCAATGTGAGGTGATGGTGTAATGTCAAAGTTCAGCTTAGTAAAAAATTATCAGTACGGCATTAAAACAATGAGTAGTTAAATTGTTTGGTTTGACAATGCTGGCTTGGATGAAGTTAACTGCAAATAAGTTTGGAGGACTGCAGTACTGACCATCTCAGGAATTCATTATTTTTAATAATTGTTTCAACTGATTTTTGCTAAGTTGTGAGTGGCTATGAGGTAGAAGTTATACTGTCTAAGAAGTACTCGGAATGTAGGTACTTTATGTTACAAGTTATTTTCACATTTATATTCTTTTTTTTTTGCGGTACACGGGCCTCTCACTGTTGTGGCCTCTCCCGTTGTGGAGCACAGGCTCCGGACGCGCAGGCTCAGCGGCCATGGCTCACGGGCCCAGCGGCTCTGCGGCATGTGGGATCCTCCCGGACCGGGGCACAAACCTGTGTCCCCTGCATCGGCAGGCGGACTCTCAACCACTGCGCCACCAGGGAAGCCCCATATTTATATTCTTAACAGTTAGCCACACTGCGAGGACTAATATGCTCCTTCAGAATCTATGGCCTACCAAGGCAATGTGCCTGAAAAGAAAGTTACCTCACATCTGCCTAATATTTGGCTAAGGTAGGCCTTTGGAATGGGAAAAGAATTTTCTAAAAAGTATAACCAAAACCCAGAACAACCCCCCCCCCCCAAAAAAGAGCTTAAGGCTTTAAAAGTTCCATGTCATAAAAATTGGTTACACTAGTTTAAACCTGAACAGTTTTAAAGAAGACATAACTATAAACAACCATTTTTTTCCAAAAATAATATTGGTAAAGCATCAGCAGAATATGTATCTTCGAGCTATGGATCTTCCTGACATATCTTGCAATGTGAATTTGTGTGGAAGATATAAAACGGCCGCAAATTCTTTGCTACTCTTCCCACTGAAACGTGATGTCAAAGTCCTTCCTCTTGTGTCTAATCAGGTCTTCATGTCTGTTTTGAGTGATAGAAGACTTGAGAAGTGACATTCTTAGACACCTGAGGTTAGGTCATAAGAAGTCTTGCAGCTTCCACCTGGGCTCCCTTGGAATGCTCCTTTTGGGATCCCTGAGCTGCCTTATATAAAAACCCTGACTACCGATAGACTCCATGCTGGAGAGGCCATGTCTAAGACTGGCCTCAGCAGACCTTAGCCTTCCAGCCATTTCTCCCAAGGAATCAGACTTGAAAGTGAAGCTGTCATGACTCTTCAGAGTAGCCCAATCTGTCAGTAACATGTGGAAGGGAGAATTATTCAGCCAATCTCTAACCGAATTCATGACTGACAAATGTGAGATATCATGAAATGGTATAGTCAAGCCACTATATTCTGAGGGAGTTAACAATAGATAACAGGAACAACTTATCAACATAAATACAAACAGGATTTGACCAGTCATGTATCTGTAAGCCAGCTGAATTCAAAGAGGTAGCATGTCTACTAAAATTGATAATTTGGGTTTTGACTCATTGATACCCTTTTATTATTGAAGAAGACTAATGTTCCCCTTTGATGGTCCCTTTTGGTTCATAGTCAGGGCTTTGATAAAAGTCCCTTCCTCCCTCCCTCCCTCCCTCCCTCCTTTCTTTCTTTCTTTTTTAAAATATTTATTTATTTATTTAATGTATTTTGGATGTGCCGGGTCTTCATTGGAGCACACGAGATCTTCGTTGCAGCGTACGGGATCCTTAGTTGTGGCATGCGGGCTCTTAGTTGTAGCATGTGGACTCTTAGTTCTGGTGATCCAGTGGGGAAGACTCTGCGCTCCCAATATAGGGAGCCCGGGTTTGATCCCTGGTTGTTGAACTAGATCTTGCATGCATGCTGCAACTAAGAGTTCACATGTGCAAATAAGAGTCTGCATGCCGCAACTAAGAAGCCCACGTGTGTCAACTAAGAAGCCTGCATGCCACAACTAGGAGTCTTCCCTTCTTTCTTAATTAATTCTTAATTAAGAATTTCCCTCCAGGCCTTCCCTGGTGGTGCAGTGGTTAAGAATCCACCTGCCAGTGCAGAGGACACAGGTCTGATCCCTGGTCTGGCAAGATCCCACATGCCGCAGAGCAACTAAGCCCATGCGGCGCGACTACTGAGCCTGCACTGTAGAGCCCGCAAGCCACAACTACTGATTGCACATGCCCCAACTACTGAAGCCCGTGCACCTAGAGCCCATGCTCCACAACAAAGAGAAGCCACCACAATGAGAAGCCCATGCACCGCAAGGAAGACTAGCCCCCGCTTGCTGCAGCTAGAGAAAGACCACGTGCAGCAACAGACCCAATGCAACCAAAAATTAATTAAAAAAAAAAGAATTCCCCTCTTTTTCTTCCTTCCTCCCTCCCTCCCTTCCTTCCTTCTTTCCTTCTTCCTTCTTCCTTCCTTTCTTCCTTTTTTGTTAGGTTATGCTTGGAAAAAGAAATTATGCCAAATCTGACTCTTACTATTTGAGGCTTTATAATGAAGATCATGCATATATATGATGGTCACTTTTACATAAACAAGCCTGAAGGTAGTCTAAATATAAAAATGTTAAAGAATTGAAAAATATTTATTTTTTTGTTGTTGTTTTTTTCTTTTCAACTATTTCTTTTTAAAAATTTTCATTTTTGTATTGCAATATAGTTGATTTACAATGTTGTGTTAGTTTCAGGTGTATAGGAAAGTGATTCAGTTATACATATATCTGTTCTTTTTCAGATTCTTTTCCCACATAGGTTACTACAGAATACTGAGTAGAGTTCCCTGTGCTATACAGTAGGTGCTTGTTGATTATTTTATATATAGTAGTTTGTATATGTTAATCCTAAACTCCTAATTTATCCCTCCCCCCTACCTTTCCCCATTGGTGACCATAGTTTGTTTTCAAAGTCTATAAGTGTGTTTCTGTTTTGTAAATGAGCTCATTTGTATCATTTAAAAAATGATACAAATTTCACATGTAAGTGATATAATACAATATTTGTCTTTCTCTGTGTGACTTACTTCACTTAGTATGATATTCTCTAGGTCCATCCATGTTGCTTCAAAAGGTATTATTTCATTCTTTTTTATGCCTACGTAATATTCCATTGCATATATGTACCACATCTTTATCCATTCATCTGTTGATGGACATTTAGGTTGCTTCCATATCTTGGCTATTGTAAATAGTGATGCAGTGAACATTGGGGTGCATGTATCATTTCAAATTATGGTTTTCTCTGGATATATGCCCAGGAGTGGGATTTCTGGATGATACGGTAGTTCTATTTTTAGGTTTATAAGAAACCTCCATACTGTTCTTCATAGTGGCTGTACCAGTTTACATTCCCACCAACAGTGTAGCAGGGTTCCCTTTCCTCCACACCCTCTTCAGCATTTATTGTTTGTAGACTTTTTGATGATGACCATTCTGACCAGAGTGAGGTGATACCTCATTGTAGTTTTGATTTGCATTCTCTAATACTTAGCAGTGTTGAGCATCTTTTCATGTGCTTTTTGGCCATCTGTATGTCTTCTTTGGAGAAATGTCTATTTAGGTCTTCTGCCCATTTTTTGATTGGGTTGTTTGGTTTTTTGATATAGAGCTGCATGAGCTGTTTGTATATTTTGGAGATTAATCCCTTGTAGGTCACAGTGTTTGAAAATATTTTCTCCCATTCTGTAGGTTGCATTTCCATTTTGTTTATGGTTTCCTTCGTTGTGCAAAAGCTTTTAATTAGGTCCCATTTGTTTATTTTTTTATTTTCATTACTCTAGAAGGTGGATCCAAAAAGATATTGCTGCGATTTATGTCAGAGAGTGTTCTGCCTATGTTTTCCTGGAAGGGTTTTTATAGTATCTGGTCTTACATTTAAGTTTTTAATCCATTTTGAGTTTATTTTTGTATATGGTATTAGATAATGTTCTAATTTCATTCTTTACATGTAGCTGTCCAGTTTTTCCAGCATCACTTATTGAAAAGCCTATCTTCCCTCCATTGTATGTTCTTGTTTCCTTTGTCATAGATTAACTGACTGTAGGTGTGTGCGTTTATTTCTGGGCTCTCTGTCCTATTCCATTGATCTATAAGTCTGTATTTATGCCAGTACTGTACAGTACCATACTGTTTTGATTACTGTAGCTTTGTGGTATAGTCTGAAGTCAGGGAGCCTGATTCCTCCAGCTGTGTTCTTCTTTATCAAGATTGTTTTGGCTATTTGGGGTCTTTTGTGTTTCCATACAAATTGTGAGGTTTTTTTTGTTCTGTATCTGTAAAGATTTCCATGGTAAAAAAAAAAAAAAAAAAAGATTTCCATGGTAATTTGATAGGGATTGCATTGAACCTGTAGATTGCCTTGGGTAGTATAGTCATTTTGACAATATTGATTCTTTCAATCCAAGAACATGGTAAATCTTTCCATCTGTTTGTGGCATCTTCAATTTCTTTCATCAGCATTTTATACTTTTCAGAGTACAAGTTTTTTGCCTCCTTAGGTAGGTTTATTCCAAGGTATGATTTTTCTTTTTTGATGCGATGGTAAATGATATTGTTTCCTTAATTTCTCTTTCTGACCTTTCGTTGTTAGTGTATAGAAATGCAACAGATTTCTGTGTATTAATTTTGTATCCTGCAACTTTACCAGATTCATTGATGACCTCTAGTAGCTTTCTGGTAGCATCTTTAGGATTTCCTATGTATAATATCATGTCATCTGCAAACAGTGACTGTTTTACATCTTCTTTTCCAATTTGGATTTCTTTTATTTCTTTTTCTTCTCTGATAGCTGTGGTTAGGACTTCCAAAATTATTTTGAATAAAAGTGGCGAGAGTAGACATCCTTGTCTTGTTTCTGATCTTAGAGGAACAATGGCTTTTCACCAATGAGTATGATATTAGCTGTAGGTTTGTCATATATGGCCTTTATTATGTTGAGGTAGGTTCCCTCTAAGCCCACTTTCTGGAGAATTTTTATCATAGATGGGTGTTGAATTTTGTCAAAAGTTTTTTCTCCATCCTTTGAGATGATCATATGGTTTTTATTCTTCAACTTGTTAATGTGGTGTATCACATTGATTGATTTTCATATATTGGAGAATTCTTGCATCCCTGGGTTAAATCCCACTTGATTGTGGTGTATGATCCTTTTAATGTATTGTTGGATTTGGTTTGCTAGTATTTGTTTGAGGATTTTTGCATCTATGTTCATCAGTGATATTGGCCTGTAATTTTCTTTTTTCTGATATCTTTGTCTGGTTTTCATATCAGGGCAGTGGTGGCCTCATAGAATGAGTTTGGGAGTGTTCCTTCCTCTGTAATTTTTTGGAATAGTTTCAGAAGAATAGGTGTTAACTCTTCTCTAAATGTTTGATAGAATTTGCCTGTGAAGCCATCTGGTCCTGGAATTTTGTTTGTTGGATGATTTTTAATCACAGTTTCAATTTCATTACCTGTGATAGGTCTGTTCACATTTTCTATTTCTTACTGGTTCAGTCTTGGAAGGTTATACCTTTCTAAGAATTTGTCCATTTCTTCCAAGTTGTCCATTTTATTGGCATACAGTTGCTTGTAGTAGTCTCTTATGATCCTTTGTATTTCTTTAGTGTCTGTTGTAACTTTTCACTTTTCATTTCTAATTTTATTGATTTGAGCCCTCTCCCTTTTTTTCTTGATGAGGCAGGCTAAAGGTTTATCAATTTTGTTTATCTTTTCAAAGAATCAGGTTTTAGTTTCATGGATCTTTTCCACTCTTTTCCTGTCTATATTTCACTTACTTCTGCTCTGATCTTTATGATTTCTTCTACTAGTGTTAGGTTTTATTTGTTCTTCTTTATCTAGTTGCTTTAGCTGTAAGTTTAGGTTGTTTATTTGAGATTTTTCTTATTTCCTGACGTAAGGTTTTATTGTTATATAATTCCCTCTTAGAACCGCTTTTGCTGTGTCCCATAGGTTTTGGATCATCATGTTTTCATTGTCATTTGTCTCTAGGTATTTTTTTATTTCCTATTTGATTTCTTCAGTGATCCATTGGTTATTTAGTAGCATATTCTTTAGCCTCCACGTGTTTGTGTTTTTTACAGTTTTTTTTTTCCTGTAGTTGATTTCTGATCTCATAGCATTCTTCAGAAAAGATGCTTGATATGACTTCTGTTTTCTTAATTTTACTAAGGCTTGCTTTGTGGCCCAGCATATGACCTATCCTGGAGAATATTCTTTGTGTACTTGAAAAGAATGTGTTTTCTGCTGTTTTTGGATAGAATGCTCTATAAATATCAATCAAGTCCATCTGATCTAATGTGTCATTTAAAGCCTGTGTCTCCGTATTGATTTTCTGTCTGGATGATCTGTACATTGATGTAAATGGGGTATTAAAGTTCCCCATTATTATTGTGTTACTGTTGATTTCTCCTTTTTTGGCTGTTAGCATTTGCCTTATATATTGCTCCTATGTTGGGTACCTATATATTTACAATTGTTATGTCAGTGATCAAGGGTTGATCCCTTGATCATTATATAGTGTCCTTCTTTGTCTCTTGTAACAGTCTTTATTGTAAAGTCTATTTTGTCTGATATGAGTACTGCTACTTCAGCTTTCTTTTGATTTCCATTTGCATGGAATACCTTTATCTATCCCCTCACTTTCAGTCTGTATCTAGATCTGAAGTAGGTCTCTTGTAGACAGCATACACAGGCCTTGTTTTTGTATCCATTCAGCCAGTCTGTGTCTTGTCTTTTGTTTGGAGCATTTAATCTGTCTACGTTTAAGGGAATTATCAATATGTATGTTCTTATTGCCATTTTGTTAATTGGTTTGGATTTGTTTTCTGGTCTTTTTTCTTCCCTTCCTCTTTTATTCTCTTCTGTTGTGATTTTATGACTATCTATAGTGTTGTGTTTGGATTGCTTTTTTTGTGTGTGTGTGTGTATCTATTGTAATTTTTGGTTTGTGGTTACCATGAGGTTTTGATATACCAGTCAATATATATACAAGATAGTTTTAAGTTGCTGGTCTCTTAATTTCAAACGCGTTTTCAATATTCTGCATTTGTACTATCCTCTTCTCACAATTGCTGGTTTTGAAATCATATGTGTGTGTATGATTTCCTACCTTTACTGTATGTTTGCCTTTACTGGTGAGTTTTCCCATTTGTAATTTTCTTGTTTGTAGCTGTGGCCTTTTCTTTTCCACCTACAGAAGTTCCTTTAGTGTGTGTTCTAAATATGGTTTGGTGTTGCTGAATTCTCTTAGCTTTTGCTTGTGTGTAAAACTTTTGATTTCTCTGTCAAATCTGAATGAGAGCCTTGCTGGATAGAGTATTGTTGGTTGTAGGTTTTTCCTTTCATCACTTTAAAATATAATGACACTCCCTTCTGACCTGCAGAGTTTTTATTGAAGAATCAGTTGATTACCTTATGGGAATTCCCTTGTATGTTATTTTTTGCTTTTCCCTTATTGCTTTTAATATTTTCTCTTTGCCTTTAATTTTTGTCAGTTTGATTAATATGTATCTCAGTGTATTCCTCCTTCATTACTCTGAATTCTTTTTCTGTAGATTGCCTAGCTCCACTTCACTTAGTTGTTGTTCTGGAGTTTTATCTTACTCCTTCATCTGCAGCATATTTCTCTGCTGTCTTATTTTGTCTAACCTTCTTTGTTTGTGGTCTCTGTTCCACAGGCTGCAGGGTTATAGTTCCTCTTGATTCTAGTGTCTTCCCCCTGGTGGCTGAGGCTGTCTAGAGGTTTGTGCAGGCTTCCTAGTGGGAGGGACTGGTATCTGCCTACTGGTGTTTGGAGCTGGATCTTGTCCTTCTGGTGGGCAGGGGCACGTCAAGGGGTGTGTTTAGAAGCTGCTCTGGGCTTGGAATACTTTAGTTTGCCTTTGTGCTGATTGATGGGGCTGTGTGTTCCCTCCCTGTTGGTTGTGTGGCTTGAGGCCTCCCAGCACTGGAGCCTACAGGCTGTTGAGTGGCGCCAGGTCTTGGTGTCAAGATGGCAGCCTCCAGGAGAGCTCATGTCAATGAGTACTCCCTGCTACCTCCTCCAACAGAGAACTTGTGCCCACAGTGGGCGATAGCTGCCCGCTATGTCCCTAGGAGACACTCCACGACCAGCAGGTAGGTCTGGCCCAGGCTTCTATGAAGTTACAGCTTTTTCCCTGGGTCCTGATGTGCACGAGACCTTGTGTGTCCCCTGTAAGAGTGGAGTTTCTGTTTCCCCCAGTCTATGGAGTTACTGCGATGAAGCCCTGCTGGCCTTCAAAGCCAAATGCTCTGGGGGCTCCTCCTTTTGATGCCAGACCCCCAGGCTGGGGAGCCTGACTTGGGGTTCAGAACTCTCACTCCTGTTGGAGCACCTCTATGATATAATTATTTTCTAGTTTGTTGGCTGCCCAGCCTGCAGGAATGGGATCTGATTATGTTGCCAGTGTGCCCCTTCTCCCATCTCATTGTGGCTTCTTTTTGTCTTCAGATGTAGAATATCTTTTTTGGTAGTTTCCAGTCTTTTTTCTGATGGCTGTTCAGCAGTTGGTTGTGATTTTGGTGTTTATGTCAGAGGAGGTGCTCCCAAGTCCTTCTACTCCACCATCTTTTCTCCACCTCTTCCTTATTTTCTATACATTTTTAAAATTTATGGTGGGATTATTTTCATTCCATAAAAGCAGCTGACTGCATTTAGTTTCATGATAAATTCTGTTTCAAAGTGATTGTGAAAATTGGACATAGCGATTATCTGGCTGATATTTTTCTGCATCTTAGCTTTATATGTGTAATTGTGTTTATTTTGATGCTCCAGCTTGCTTTGATAAAAGACTTTTCCAAAAAATAACAGAATTTAAACAGTCTATGTGAACACCTCATATGAAAAAATTAAATGTGATTCTCTTGATTCATGTCTTAAATTGCTTATATTTTAAATTAAAATTTTTTGATGCCTCTTGAGTCCCACCAACATATTTCAAATTGGTCTTTTCTTGACCCTACTTAATTATAAAAAAATGAGGATAGAATACCAATTTTTGCTGCCCTTTGGATTATGCATATCACTCAACTCTTAAACATTTTATATTTGAGAACTTAGGCTGGAGAATCTGTTCTGTCCTTTTCTTAGTCAGGCCGAATTTTTACTCCTTAAACACATACTACTTAAATTGCTTAAATACAAACTTGCCATGTGAAATTTAATGTAATTTTAAAATAGTTTTTAATGTATGTGTGTTATATGATAACATTACAACTGGCTTTATATTAGAAGTTGAGTCAATTATAAAGACTTGAGAATTATAAATCATTCTTTACCATACCTCATCAAATTAAATTATATCTCTACTGTGAAATAAGCTTACATGAATTAAGTTATAAATGATATTTTTGGTTTATGGGCAAGCACAATTAAAATTCCTTTCTATTAGTTATTTGTTGTGAGGTGGATGGACCTAGAGTCTGTCATACAGAGTGAAGTAAGTCAGAAAGAGAAAAACAAATACTGTATGCTAACACATATATATGGAATCTAAAAAAAAAAGGTCATGAAGAACCTAGGGGCAAGTCAGGAATAAAGATGCAGACCTACTAGAGAATGGACTTGAGAAAACGGGGAGTGGGAAGGGTAAGCTGGGACAAAGTGAGAGAGTGGCATGGACATATATCCACTACCAAATGTAAAATAGATAGCTAGTGGGAAGCAGCCGCATAGCACAGGGAGATCAGCTCCATGCTTTGTGACCACCTAGAGGGGTGGGAGGGAGGGAGACACAAGAGGGAAGAGATATGGGGATATATGTATATGTATAGCTGATTCACTTTGTTATAAAGCAGAAACTAACACACCATTGTAAAGCAATCATACTCCAATAAAGATGTTAAAAAAACATAAAAAAACCTGATACCTAAAAAAAAAATACCTTTGTAAAAGCATGTTTAATTATGCCACTATCTTTCTTCCTTTCTTTATTAGTGACTCCTTTTGAAAGGGAAAAGTCAGACTGCCTGAAGTTTGAAAAAATTTAAAGTAATTCAGTTGGTTTTTGAGATGCAATTCAGTGATTCTTTTAATTGTTTATAAATCCCAAAGTAAACATATATGCACAAATGTTCACGTAACGGAATTGCACTGAGAGTTTGCTCTAAATTTTTCTTGGAATAATTCAGTTGTCTGTAAATGGTTTTATAGGACTAAATATAATCTTTTAAAAATACATCATCAGAGTTTTCAAAAAACAGTTACGTGTATGACTGTGCTTTCTTCCACATGTAGAGCAACTTCTTAAAACCATTTGCTTTGACACATTTCTAAATGTTTAAAATTAAAAATTTTTCACTCTTGTGAAAATATGTGTTCCCTTTTTGAAAGCTTTGCCAAGATAGCTTAGTCCAGCGTAGTGTAGGGACACAGAGATGAAAGTGTGGCAAAGGTTTAGAGACTACTGGAACCCTGGGGTTTAAATTGGTTTCAATGATACAACCAGTTGATATCAATTGGTAATTATATATTTTTGAAAAATGTCAAAGCAAAACATGTAGATAATTATATATTTTTCTGATCTACTTAAAGTGTAATATTCTAAAAAGTCAAACCTCTCCAATAAAAAATCACTTCATTATAATTACAATGGGGATTAATTTTATGAGTAAAATGATTTGAGCTTAATTAAGACTATACTCTCCTGATAACAGTCACAGAATAAATTTCTTATCTTAACTTGAGAAACTTTTGAGGATTCGTTTTTGTGGTTTTAAAATCTCACGTCTAAGTAGGACATGCCTTCCTTGCTATTAGCTGGGTAAGACAGTAACCTGGATGAAAACGTAAATGGAATGTTTAATTAGTCTGAAGTTTAGGGCTGAGCCCTGCAAAGAGAGATAGATCTGAGTCTTGGAGCATAGTGATAGGGATTGAAATCAGAAGACTTGATGAGATGGACCAGAAACAACAGGAAAAATAAGGAAATCAGTGACCTAAAAACAGAACTTCAGATACACCAATGGCTAGGGAGTGGACAGCAGATGGACTGTAGCAGGGACAAATAAGGGTCAGAGAAGAATGAGAAGAGGATTAAAAATGTATTACAATTTTTTTCTACTATTTAAGAAATTATTTGCTTTATACAGTTTGCTTTGGTTCATTTGAACTTGAGCAGACTTGGGTGAGTTTATATGAAACTCCTTTCCCTTATCTCTCCTTTTCTTCTCCATCTTCCTATCATATTCTTCCCTTAACCAAATGATTTAGTATACTTTCTTGATTAAGGTGGCAACAATTTTTTACAGAGGGCACTGAGCCCAAGGTTTTTTTACAGAGAGCACTGAGCCTAAGGTTAATGCCAAAGGAGATTCTGATTCTTTGGAATATGCACTGGGAATAATAACAACAATTTGCCCTCAAGGAGATTGTTTTCGCTACTGAAAATAATAGAGAGATTAAGGACAGAGGACCACTGAGAATTCTTTTTTCAGAAAGTAGTTCAATATTATGTTTTATGGGAGAATTTATTTTACAGAGAAACAGATCAGTATAATAGATAAAACACTGGGGTGTAAGTTAGGATTCTTCGTTGTTAGGATTACAAAAATATTAAAGGGCCAAGACTGAGAGTGAGGTAGTGGGGATAGAAAAGAAAAGAGAACCACTTTGTATGAAAACATGGCAGAAATTTTGTAATGCCCTTTGGGGGAGAGAAGGGGGAAAAAGAGCTACTTGAATATTTCAAAATCTATATGCTGTGATAATGCTGATGTGATTACTGACTAGGGACAGAGCAGCAGAAGAAAAAGTCAGTTTTCTAAAAAGGTTTAAGATGGCTTTATAGATGGTTTGTTTGAGCCAATAGTGAGATCTATGATAGAAATTTATTATGTATACCAAGATAGATACACAAGGCAAGCAGTTAGATGAGAGGGTGGAATAAGCGATAGAGATCTGAGGCATACCTGAAGAGAGGCATGATTGAAGACTTTGGCATCAAAAACACCTTCAGAGTTAGAATATCAAAGACCATTTTGGAAGCTAGAAGGAGGAAATGAAAAAAAAAGAAAAGCAGTGTTCATAGAGGTAGAAAGGGAACCAGGATTATATAGCTGGATAAAGAGTTTGTTCATCCTTTTGTACCTATATCTGTTTTCTGACAAAACAGACATGATTTAGAGTTGATGTCTCATTGTTCATTTCACATAGAATACTGAAGTTATTTCAGTTCACCAGAGGACACAGAACACAAATGTAACACCAAGAAAGGAGTGATGATAGATTTGAACATTAATTCCCACATGTCACAAGTAAATTTCCTTTTGAGTCCAAATCATGTTGTCTGGTTACTGGAGAAGATTTACTGGCAGCAGTGTAACCCCCTGGACCTAGATGGGCTCTTTCTCCTCTTGCCTTCTTGATCCCAAACAATGGAACCATCACTAATGATTATCCAAATTAGAAAACAAAGCATCATCTTTGACTTCCTCCTTCCTGCTCTTAATCAGTTCCCAAGTCCTGCTGATTTTGCTTGCCAAATATTTCTCAGATCAGTCAGCCTCTTTGCAGCCCTGCATAGTTCTAGTCCTCATCCTCTATTACCTTAGCTAACTCAGTGGCCTACCACTGGGAACAGTCTGTCAACTAGAGGGTGACTCTGGTCCTTTTTATACTCAAAATTATCCACGGAGTTTCAAGAGTGGTCTATGTAAAACATAAAACTCTCCATTGTTTCTTCTCTTCTTAAATGTTTCTGTGGCTTCTTATTGCCTATAGGATAAAATCCAAATCATTAATATGACATAAAAGATCCTTCATAGTATAACCCCTGCTCAAACACCCCTGGTTCCTTTTCTCCCACTACTCAATGCTTTGCATCTGTGGTCTCAGTAACATAGAAATGCTTGTAGTGCACTCATCAAACCTCACTGCTTCCTGTCTATGTACTTTTAGTTATGCTGTCTCATTTGCCTAGAATGCTTTTCATTATTTTATGCCATCTGTCTTATTCTTTGATACTTAGCTCAGGCATCAATCTCCTTTAATACTTTACTTGCTTTCCTAGTTACCTGTTGCTGTCTAACAGTATTACTACAAATTTAGTGGCTTAAAAGCATACGTCCTTTATTATTATTATTATTATTATTAATAGTTTTTGTGGGTCAAGAATCCAGGCACTGCTGAGTTGAGTCCTTCTTCGGGGTCTCTCATGAGGTTGCAACCAAGATGTCAACTAGGGCTGAGGTCTCATCTGAACACTCAACTTGGAAAGAATCCATTTCCAAGCTTACATAATTGTTGACAGGGTTCAGTTCCTTGAGGCCTGTTGTCTGAGGGCTTTGTCAAAGTATGCAAGCTAAGACTGCAATAGAGAGAGTCTGCTAGAGAGATGGAAACCATGATTTTATGAAATACAGTCATGAAAGTGAAGTCCCCTCACTTCTGCCATATTCTGTTGGTTAGAAGCAATTCACAGGTCCCACCCACACTCAGAGCTAGGGGATTACACAAAAATATGAATACCAAAGGTGAGAATAATTGGGGGTTATTTTTTAACTTGTCCACAACAACTGCCCTTCCTACCTATGTTTCTCCCACATATGGATTAGGGATTACCTTTCTGTGCTTTAAAC
Source organism: Leucopleurus acutus (assembly GCF_964270905.1). Taxonomy (NCBI): domain Eukaryota; kingdom Metazoa; phylum Chordata; class Mammalia; order Artiodactyla; family Delphinidae; genus Leucopleurus; species Leucopleurus acutus. Next base: position 54,030,194 of record NC_139159.1, on the reverse strand, counting down.
TCACCCAGTTATTGTATATATAAATCACATTATAATTATACACATTTTTTTCCTGCTAGCATATAAAGTCAGTGAGGGCAGAAATAATCTATCTTTGTCACTTCTGTATATTCATGTAAACTTTTATTGACTGATTGTTCCTGAGGCTATGAATAATTTACCTCTTTCCCCAGTGCTTAGTATGTTGGCTAATACATAGTAGACATTCAAGCAAAGTTTGTCAAATGACTGCTTAGATGAAAAATGCTATTATTGAGATAATTCAGGAGAATTTTATACAGTGAAAAAGAATTTCACTCTTAATTTAACATTCAGAGGCACTCCCTAAAATATCAGTAACCAGGGTTACAAATATCCACACATAAAGATAATTTAACAGACAGCATTAGAATGCATGGGCAGAAAGGGATATCCCAAAGAGCAAGAGCTGTTCTGTGAATACCACGTCTCTGCCTTTTCTCATGTAGCTGAAGGTGTTCTGGATTATGATGAGGAAATTGTACACTTGAAACTTATTAACTTCTCATTGTATGCCCAGGCCCAGCAGCTATGCCTTGTGAAGGAAAAATAAAAACTGTTTGTGCATTCTGCTTTCCATTTCTTCCCAGTCACCTGGCAGATTGCATGGCTGCAGCTGGGGAACTCTCATTTCTGGAGTGGTTATGTTCCGTTGTCCCTGTAAAATGAAGAATATAGTTTTCTGTAGAAACAATAGAATACATTTTGACTGGCTTCTTTGGCCAGCCTATAATAAAGGTCTAACTCATTAAATGACTGAAATATGATCTTTTTTGCATTCAGAGTTCTAGAATGCAATATGTGGCAAATTTGTTTATACCACTGTATTCTAACTACAGCATAGATTTAAATAGATTTCTGTAGACTAGCCTGAGGGTCCAAGCAGTAATTGTAAACCTCCATCTGAAATATGGTTCTCTGTGATATTCATTAATTAATGAACTAATAAACTTTTCTGAAGACTTTTCTATGTACAGCCAGAACATTACCAAGTATGTGGTTGTCATAGCCCTAAGTAGATGACAGTGCCACAATAAGAAGCATCTGTGTAAAGTGATTATTATTTAATGTAGAACTTGTGTCATAGAGGACATTAGCGTGCAGTGCTCTGGGACACCAAAGAGGGAATTTGCCTCATGGAGAAATTGAACCTGTCTTAAAGAATTAGGGAGAATTTATCCTAAGTAGAAGGGTATAGAGGGCATTCTAAGCCAGAGGAATACCACATGCAAAAGCTGTAAAGTTCCAAAAGGCATGTTGTTATTTAGGAATGACCAGAAGAAATCCAGTGGAGATAGACAATAAGAAATGATGGGAGATGTAGAAAATGTTGTCAGAGCCTTGATTGAAAGTTACTGTGATAGAGTTTGAAATGTTTCTAGAAGGGATTCAGTGAAGGTTATGCAGGAGAGTGACTGGATATGATTTGTAGGAGCAGAAATATCCATTAGAAAGCTCACAAAAATGTACAAGTGAGAAATAACGATAGCCTTACTTATGGCAGTGCAGCAGCAGAGTTGCAAAGGAGAATATTCATGCAGGAGACAGTCCTGAAGTAGATGTAACAAACTTTGATGGCCAACTGGGGAGGCAGTGGCAGAGGACAGGATGGCTAATGGTGCTGGAAGAAATGGGGGAAAAATAGTAGAGAATAGTACAGTGATTTGTATTTGAGGAACTTAGGAAATTATTGCTCATGAAATATGGGAGAACGAGTGGATTTGGAGTGATGGATCATGAATAGGTGATGTTTGAAGTGGAATTACAGTTTTAAAACTTAGGAGCCTACATCATTTTCTGAAAATCTCTTCCAAGCATCAGTCTCTCCTTTTACTTGTTTAATATCTTGGGGTCCAATGGAGTGATTGGTTTTCATCTTATTCTCAAATGTACCTTCTAGAGAATAGACAATGATCTCAATTTGAAATCCAAGTCAGGCAGAATGACCATCCCTGCCTTGAGCCCCCACTCTGCTCCATGCAGACAGTTATATTCCACCCATTTGTTTTAATGAAAAGTTGTCAAGACCCATATCTTATATGACATATGATTTTGGCACCTAGAATAAATGGATAAATGAATGAATAAATTGGGTTCTGGTCCAAGATGGAAGTGTAGGAAGACCTTGAACTCATCTCCTCCCAGAGAAACACCAAATCTACACCTACATAAAGAGCAGTTCCTCCTGAAAAGTAACTGAAAGCTGATCGAACAACTTCTGCACAAGAAAAGATAGAGGGAGCACATAGAGATGGGTAGGAGACACAGAGATATGGTATCAATGGGAACCCCACCTTTGACACTGCAACCTGCAGGAGGGAGGGATATCACCGAGGGCCCTGCGTGCAGACTCAGCCACCCTGGGAAACAGTGAAAAAACAGTGGTTTTAAAGGGCATCTAGACTATATGTGAAGGAAATCCATTTACTAACCCTAGAGCATCTGCCAAATGGGCAGGGAACTGCTGGAACTCTCTCCAGGGTTGGAGATGCTGCAGTTTTTGCATTCCTCCTCCACCTTGATAGCACCAGTGGGAACACAGTCCAGGCATTCTGGCCAGCTTGTCAAGGCTGCCCCAGAGTGCCCCAGGGCCCTGGCCCACACCAGCTACAGCCATCCCCCAAAGGCATCCCTGGCACAGCATCCCCTGGGTTCCCCTGCCCATCCAAGCTCCAGCTATCTTGCCAAGGCTGACCCATCAGGGCACACACTAGAATCCCAGGCTTACACCTTTTCTAACTCTAGCCATCCCACCAAGGCAGCCCCAATGCAGCATGCCCTGGGACCTCTGCCCTGGTTCACACCCATTCCGTCTCCAGCCAGCCAAATCTGCCCAGAACATGCAGTCTACATGGGGGATGTACCTACACAATACCATGCCTTCAAGACTGGGAGAGGGAGGTAACTGTTTCACCTAATTCATAGAAACAAACACAGAAAATCAAACAAATTGAGGAGACAGAGGAATATGTTCTAAACAAAAGAGTAAGATAAAACCCCAGAAAAAAACACTAATGAAATGGAGATAAGTAATTTACCTGATAAAGAGTTTAAGATAATATTCATAAAAATGCTCACCAAATTTGGGAGGAGAATGAAGGACAAAGAGTTAGAAAATATAAGAAAGAACCAATCAGAGCTGAAGACTACAATAACTAAAATGAAAAACATGTACTATAGGGAATCAACAGCAGAATAGATGATACAGAAGAATAGATCAGAGATATGGAAGACAATAGTGAAAATCACCCAATCAGAACAGCAAAAAGAAAAGGGAATTTAAAGAAAAAAGAGAATAGTTTAACAAACTTCTGGGACATGAATAAGCATAATATTTGCATTATAGGGGTCCCAAAAGGAGAAGAAAGAGAAAGGGATAGAAAACTTATTTGAAGACCAATGGCTCAAAACTTCCCTAATCTAGGGGAGGAAACAGATATCCAGGTCAAGGAAATTCAGCAAGTCCCAAACAAAATGAACCCAAAGAGATCCACACCAAGACATATAAATAAAATGGCAAAAGTTAAAGAGAGAATTTTAAAGGCAGCAAGAGAAAAGCAAAGAGTCACATACAGGGGAACCCTCATTAGGCTTTCTGCTGATTTTTCAGAAGAATTTTGCAGGCCAGAAGGGAGAGACATGATATATTTAAAGTGCTGAAGGGAAAACACTTACAGTCGAGAATACTCTACCAGGTAAGACTGTCATTAAAAATTGAAGGAGAGGTAAAGCATTTCCCAGGCAAGCAAAAACTGAAGGAGTTCCTCACCACTAAACCAGCCTTACAATAAATGTTTAAGGGCCTTTAAGTGGAAAAGAAAAGGCCATAACTAGAAATAAGAAAATAAATGAAAAAAAGTCTCATTGGTAAAGGCAATTATATAGCAAAGGCAGGGCATCAGCCACACTTAGTATATAAGTTAAAAGACAAAAGTAGTGCAATCAGCTATAACTACAATAAGTAGTTAAGGGATACACAAAATAAAAAGACGTGAAATATGACATCAAAAACATAAACGTGGGGGAGGAAGGTAAAAATGAAGTATTTTTAGAATACATTTGAACTTAAGCCACTATTAGCTTAAAGTAACTGCTATATGTATAGGTTGATATTTATGGACCTCATGGTAACCACAAAGTAAAGCATACAATAGATAAACAACAAATAATACTAAACAGATTTGTCAAACCACAAGGGAGGGACCACGAAAAAAGAGAGGGCCTAAATAAATAAAGTCAGAAATGAAAGAGAAGTTATAGCCAATAATGCAGAAATACAAAGAATCATAGGAGACTACTATGAACAATTGTATGCTAACAGCTTGAACAACCTAGAAAAAATGGATAAAGTCTTAGAAACATACAATTTTTCAAGACTGAATCAGGAAGAATTAGAAAATCTGAACTAGACTGATTACTGGTAATGAAATTGAAAATGAATCAGTAATCAAAAAAACTCTCAACAAACAAAAGTCTAGGACCAGATGCCTTTCATTGGTGAATTCTACCAAACATTTAAAGAAGAGATGATAATTCTCAAACGATTCCAAAAAAAAATGAAGATGAAGGAATGCTTCCAGACTCATTCTATGAGGCCAACATTACCCTGATACCAAAGTCAGACAGACACTAAAAAGAAAAAAAAATTACAGGCCAATATCCCTGATGAACATAGGTGCAAAGATCCTCAACAAAATATTAGCAAATTGAATTCAACAATACATTAAAAGGATCATACACCATGATCAAGTGTGATTTATCCCAGGAATGCTGGATGGTTCAGTATTCTAAAATGAATGTGATATACTACATTAACACAATGAAGGATAAAAATTATGTGATCATCTCAATAGATACAGAAAAAGCATTTAACAAAATTCAATATCCATTCATGAAAAAACTGTGAACAAAGTGGATATAGAGGGAATATTCCACAACATAGTAAAGGACACGTATGACAAACTCACAACTAACTTAATAATCAATGGTGAAAAGCTGAAGGCTTTTCCTCTAAGAGATGAGGAATAAGACGAGGAGGCCCACTCTTGTCAGTTTTATCCAGGTTAGTAATGGAAGTCCTAGCCACAGCAGTCAGACAAGAAAAAGAAATAAAAGTCATCCAAATTGGAAAGGAAGAAGTAAAACTGCCACTGTTTGTAGGTGACTTGATACTTTTTATAGAATACCCTCAAGACTCCACCAAAAAACTATTAGAACTAGTAAATGAATTCAGTAAAGTCGCATAATTAATGTACAGAATCTGTTGTATTTCTACATACTAATAACAAACTATCAGGAAGAGAAATACCAAGAAAATAATACCATTTATAATTGTATCAAAAACACCTAGGAATTCATTTAACCAAGGGAGTGAAAGACCTGTACTCTGAAAATTGCAAGACATTAATGAAAGAAACTGAAGATGACACAAATAAATGGAAATATATACAGTGTTCATAGATTGGAAGAATTAATATTGTTAAAATGTTCATACTACCCAAAGCAATCTACAGATTCAATGCAATTTCTATTAAATACCCATGCATTTTGCACAGAACTAGAACAAAGTATCCTAAAATTTGTATGGAACCACAAAAGACCCTGGAAATCCAGAGCAGTCTTGAGGAAGAAGAATGAAGTGGGAGGTATCATGCGCCCTAATTTCAAACTATACTACAGAGCTATAGTAATCACAACAGTATGGTACTGGCACAAAAACAGACACATGATCAGTGGAACAGAATAGAAAGCCCATGAATGAACCCATGCTTACATGATCAATTGAGCTATAAGAAAGGAGGCAAACATATATAATGGGAAAAAGACAGTCTCTTCAATATATGATGTTGGGAAAATTGTCCAGTTGTATGGTAGGACTACCATACAATTGGACAGCTATATGCAAAAGAATGAAACTAGACCAATTTCTCACACCATATACAAAAATATACTCAATGTGGATTGAGTTAAAGACTTAAATGTAAGGCTTGAAATCATAAACTCCTAGAAGGAAACATGGGCAGTATGCTCTTTGACACTGGTCTTGGCAATAATCTTTTGGATGTATCTCCCCAGGCAAGGGCAACAAAAGCAAAAATAAACAAATGGAGCTATATCAAACTAAAAAGCTTTTACACAGCAAAAGAAACTTCATCAACAAAATAAAAGGGCATCCTACTGAATTGGAGAAGATGTTTGCAAATTATATCTGATAAGGGGTTAATATCCAAAATATATAAAGAACTCACTCATATAACTCAATATCAAGAAACAAACAAACAACCTGATTAAAAATTGGGCAGAAGACCTGAATAGACATTTTCAAAAGAAGACATACTGATAGCCAGAAGGCACATGAAAAGATGTTCAGTATCACTAATTATCAGGGAAATGCAAATCAAAACCACAATGAGATACCACCTCATACCTTTCAGAATGGCTATAATAAAAAAGACAAGAAATAATAGGTATTGGTGAGGATGTGGAGAAAAGGGAACCCTTGTGCACTGTTGGTGGGAAAATAAATTGGTATAGATCCTATGGAAAATAGTATGGAGGTTTCTCAAAAAATTAAAAATAGGACTACCATACAGTCCAGCAGTTCCACTTCTGGGTATTTTCCAAAAGGAATGGAAATACTAACTTGAAAAAATATATCCACTTGTTCATTGCAGTATTATTTACAAGAGCCAAGATATTGGTGCAACCTAAGTGCTGAGGCATAGATGAATGAAGATGTGGTTATATAAATATATAATGGAATATTATTCAGCTGTCAGAAGAATGAAATCTTGCCATTTGCAACAAAATTGATGGACCTGGGGGTATTATGCTAAGTGAAATAAGTCACATAGAGAAAGATAAATACCTATGATTTCACTCATATGTGAAATCTAAAAAATAAAAACAAATGAACAAACAAAACAGGAACAGGCTCATAGGTATAGAGAACAAACTGGTGGTTGCCAGAGGATGTGTGCGGGGTGGGTGAAATAGTTAAAGGGGTTTAAGGGGTACAGATTTCCAGTTATAAAATAAATGAGTCAATGGGATATAATGTACAGCATGGGGAGTATAGTCAATAATATTGTAACTTTGTGTGGTGACAGATGGGAACTAGACTTATTGTGGTGATCATTCCATAATGTGTAAAAATATCAAATCACTGTGTTGAACACTCAAACTTATATAATATTGTAAGTCATTTATACTTCAATTAAAAAAAGAACAATTATAAACTGCAGGGTTTGCCATCTTCCCTAGGCTTTTAATTCTGTATCAGCCAGGATTCAAGTGGAGAAGAAAGAGTAGGAATATAGATTTATTTTATTTATCTATAATACAAATCAAAGGATTAATTACAGGGAATTAGCTTGTGGGACTAGATAAACAGTTCTTGCAGGGCTGTCTTTGTGTCTGGTGCTGGCTTGACATTAACAGGATAGGCAGTCAGAAAGAGACAGTCACCAGCAGACTGGAATCCCATGAGGATGAGCTAGAACCTCACAAGGATAGACCAGATTCCATGTTTGTTCTTGCTGCTTCTGACAATGGGTAGTCTGCAGTAGCTGAGGCCCTGCCTTACAGAACTAAATACACATACCTGACCCAAGTACTGCTTCATACCAATGAGATCAGTCCCCAGACTGGAAAGTGTATATGCTACAAAATGGCTACTGCCTCTCTTTCTCCTCCCAAATCTCCCCTCTTGGCTTTGAAAGGATTTTTTATCCAATCTGGGCATCCTGTTCTACAATTTTCATTATTTTCACAGAAGCAAGAGAAGAGGCCCCTTGTTCTTCAATCACACTTACTTGGTCAATTTCTAATCTTGGTGGGTAAGCCTCATGAAACAGCTTGTTGGTGAAAGCAACATCATTGTGTCAGTTATGCTCCTGAATATTTATGCTATCCAAACTCCACTGGCTCTTCACTGCTCATTTCCCAATCTTTTATTATTCCATAGTGATGACATACTACTGTGTCTTTCCAAGGCTTTCTCATACTTCTCAAGCTCTCAAATTCAGCCTCAATCTTCTAACTCTCAGACTATAACCTTGTCTCTTCCATCTCAGAGAATATAGGAAATAAAATCATGTGAAATCTCTGAATTTCTTTTCCTTCCTTGTGGCCTCAGAGCAAAAATATGCTGAATCCTTTCCTATGCAAGTTACTTTTCTAAAACTGGTAATGGGACCTTACTACCTCAGTGATCTCTTCTTCCTTTTGAATCTTTAATTTCTTCCGCTCCACTAAACTAACAAACATGTTGACATCATCCCTTTCCTTAAAAATGTATCTTGAATCCCACCCCTATTCCCTTTTTTAAACTAGCTTCCACCACAACCACTCTATGAAAAGTCCTAAAACCAAATAACCTCCTAATTGGCAAATCTAGCAGCCTCTTTTTGTTGTCTTCATCCCTGGCCTTTCTGCAACCTGTGGCCAAGTTTCTGTCTTGATACTGTCATCCTGGATCACTCCCTAGTCTCCTTTGCCATCTCCTCCTTCTTTACCCAGCACCTAAATGTAGGCTTCTCTCTAGATTCTCAAGATTCTTTCTTTGGCCTACTTTCTCTAAGCTGATCCTTCTTTGATCCCTTAAGATTTCAAAGGGCTCCCTTATGAGAATGACTAGAATAGTAATGTCCAAGAGAGATAAAATGCATGCCACATATGTGATTTTAATTTTCCTGGAGGCCACCCTACAAAAAGTAAAAGAAAAATTAATTTAACATACTATATTTAATTTGATATATCCATATTAAATATTTTAACATGTAATCAAAATTATTAATGAAATAGTTTACATGCTTTATTTGTACCATGTCTTTCAATATCCAGTGTGTACTTTACACTTAGAGCACATCTCAGTTTGGACTAGTCTCATTTTAAGCACTCAGTAGTCTCATGAGGCTAGTAGGCACTGTCTTGGACATTCCAACTCTGGAATCTACAAGCCTGTCCTGAATTCTAATTACCAGAGCTGGAATCCACCTGCTACTAGGATCTAACATTCATCCTTTTGTATAATCTGTCACTCAAAATGGTAGCAATTATCTGTAAAAACACAAGGCAAAGATTTTACTCCATTGCTCACATATCTTTATGGCTTTCTACTTGCCTAATGAAAGGCAGCATGATAAGCATAAATCTTGGAGTCACAGAAAATTAGATCTGAATCCAAGCTTCACCACTAACTTGCATGTAATTTAGAAGTTACTTAAACTTCATGAGATTGTTTTCTCATTTAACATGGGGAAATAATACTTCCTTCTGGGTTTGTTATAGGAAGATGTTGTTATTATTTCTCACACAGTGCACGACCCAGAGTAATATCATAATAAATGGTAACTAGGCCGTTAACATGACGTTCAAGTTTTTCCAGGCTCTGTTCCTAAATACCTTCCCAGTCTTGTGTCCTGCTCTGAGATCCAGCCCTGTACTCTCATGAATCTATGCATTCATTCCTTCATTCTTCAAAAAACATAGCCGCTGTGAGCTAGGTCCCATGACTAAAACTTTCTTTAAGGAGTTCATTTATTCATTCATTTGTTCATTCAAGACAAATTGATTAAACATAGACTTTGTGCTAACTTCTTTTTAGATGCTTGTATAAATTACTGAATAAAACAGACAAAACATTTGCTCTCGAGGAATTTACATTTTATTTGGGAAGACAGAAAACAAAGAGTAAATATAATTAATTAGAAAATGATTTAGTGTGGTAGAAGCCTACAGTGATGTGAGGAAAAATAAAGTAGAATGGAGTAAGCGAGATCGGAATGGAGAGGATTCTTTCACCCATTGTAAGTCCCTGGATACAACAGTTTCTCTTATGCATCCTCAATAGTGCATAACAAGTGTTTTGAACATAATAAGCACTAAATAGAGAACAACTGAATTCAGTGGGAATGCTTGGGGAAATGAGATCTAATTTCTAACTAAACAGTTGTAAACCTGCACTACATGAACACTTTTTAATTCAAATTGGAGCCCTTTTGGTATTTTGTAGCAGGGTTCTTGGAGCTGGCATTTTAATGGGTACCTTTGTTTCCCCACAATTTTAGTCCTTCAGGTGGGGTATAGCGAAATAAGTATATGAGTGAGGTTATGGATCCTGTGCCAATTGGAACTGAGCACTCATGTAACTATGGATAGTTTTAGCTCCATGTTGCATTATATTAATAAGCATTATGCAAAAAAACATGGTGGGGCTGGTAGTTAGTCCAAAAATTTTGGAGTTTTGGGAGTAAGCAAAGTCGAGCAGCCTTAAATATGTGAATGTATCTTAGACCCTCCAAGAAGACTGTTGCATGTTAACTGTAGAAATCCTGATACATGGAGGAATTAGAGTTCAGGTAAATGCACATTTGGAAATGATATTCTAAAAAACAAATGGTAATGCAGTCAGAAGTGTTTAGACTATAAATAGGATGGTCATATAATTTATCTTCGAAAACAGACATTTTTGAGAATAAAATGTCACTGTTAATAATTATGTCAGGAAAACAGGCATCAACCAGGATTGTCCCCAGTAAATTGGAACATGTGGTCAATGTGTTTATAGTGCATCTTACATTCATATTTTTCCCCAAATACATTTTCCTCTTAGTTTCTCCAGCTCCCTTGGGAGGTGGGTCCAAGGGCAAACCCTGTATGAAAAGAAGTAGTAATAGCTATGCACTCCTTTTGGAGGAATATCTTTTGAAATCTTTAGTAACAAAATGTGCCATAAAAGAGAAAATTAAAACTTTGAGGAAATATGTATTAGCCTTTTCAAGCAAAATAAGGAAATGTATCATCCCTGAAGATATTAATTTAGTGAGACTTTTCAACTTAAGGAATTGTTTTGGTTACCTTTCCAGAGCTATTATAAAATAGGTAATTTTAGCTATATTGATGTATCTGTGGCTATGTTCGATATGGACATACACCACTATCATCAATACCTGTGAAGTAAGGTTTAAACTTTTTAAAAAATATTAATAATAAGAATGTAAAGTTCATGAAAGAGTAAAATAAATTTTTCTTCTTAATGAATATATCAGCACTCACTTTCATATTTACATTTTGTGCATCTCACTGTAAAAATCTACACTGGGGCTTCCCTGGTGGCTCATTGGTTGAGAGTCCGCCTGCTCATGCAGGGGACACGGTTCGTGCCCCGGTCTGGGAAGATCCCACATGCCACGGAGCGGCTGGGCCGGTGAGCCATGGCCACTGAGCCTGCACGTCCGGAGCCTGTGCTCTGCAATGGGAGAGGCCACAACAGTGAGAGGCCCGCCTACCGCAAAAAAAAAAAAAAAATCTACACTAAACTAAGGAACAGATCAAACTCCACTCTTCTGCGTCAAGTTCTATTTCTGTTCTTCATATTAACACACAAAGCCAACCAATAACTTGCCATTCTCGGAGTGGAATTCAGTATTCCTTACACTAATTATAGTCTTCTTTCAGGAAACAATTTTTAAATTCAGCATCTAAATTCAGGATCATTGAGCACTTTAAAAAAAAGAACCTTATTCAGAAGTGCTTCATAGCTAAATGGGGTAATATTTTTATAGAGTTTTGGATAAATGTTTTATGACTCTTGGAAGAGAAAAGTTCTAATTTTATTAAAGAACATTTTGTCCTCACATCTCCTTTCCAAGTTCAATAAATAGAGAAAGCCCCCAGTGTAAAGGCATGAAGTGCCTATGTATTCACCAGAACATAATTATTTTAAGGAGACAGTAATATTTGTAACATTTAAGGAAATTCATTATTAAAGTAAAAACTTCTCTGAGTTGAGTTACAGGATAATCACAATGTAGTTTTTCTGAAACAGCATGAACATCATGATTTGCATTTTCTGTTTCCTTTGACCTGATAGTCTGATTGTCTCTAAATGAGGCAACTGGCCTTGACATGTATAGACAGAGCACATGGTTACCCTGGCAACAAGTACCATGGACCACATGTGACCCCTCTCCAAAGAAAATCTATGCCTCCTTTTTAAAACATAAAACAAATCTGTCTCCTACTTCAAACAAAACAAAATCACTTTTTTTAAAACACTAACAGAAAAAGATATTCCCAACCAATTTCAGCTTCTTTATTTGGCAGATTGTTCTACTGTGGATTTTGAAGTGGATCATCATCACTTCTTTGTGTTAATTTCATCACTGTGAATAATCCAGTTGATTGGGCAGATATAAAGTATTGAAACCCCTTTCTGGTATTCACAGTCCAAAGATCCAGCAGAGGGAGCCCACACATTATTGTTGTTTTGTAAATGTCAGTCTAAAATGATGATATAATTTTAAATGTTCTAGTATTAAAACTTTTGATACTTTTGGATTCTAGGATATCTACCCAGCTAAGTATAAATACTCTAATGTTATTTTGTTATTGTTGCTGTTTAAATCTACTTAAGTGCCAGTACTTCTTAACTTTTAATGTTTATGTAAGTAAACAATTTTTATATCTGTTTTATGCACCAATTCATGATTACCCTGTGGGACAGATCTAACCTTTATTTCAGATTTCCCAAAGTTTTTAGCCATATCCACCGCTCCATACACGCACATCCCCCAAAATATGTGGCTACAGACAACCGGGGCAAACCCATGAAAAATATCATGGAACCGTTTTTTAACTGAGAACAAAAAGCATGAGGAATCCCTAGTTGGTTCCATAAAAAGAACACAGGTGGTTTACATGGCATTGTTTTCATGTCAAGAAAGACGTCTTTGAAAATGACATGTCTTCCATAGGAAGCCATGGGATTCCAGGGCCTGCCTTGCTCCCAGAAGACACACAGAAATTCTGGGTGTTGTTCATCAACCAAGGAAAAATTATTTGCCCAATCATTCCTTCAGAGATATTAATTGATTTCCTTCTCTGTTTGAGTTACTGTTTGAAGTGTGGAGAACATAAACATATTAAAAATAGCCACCATTTATTGTGTTGTTATGATGATATAGATACTACGCTACATTCTCTCTTCTAAGCCTTGCAATAACTAATTTACAGATGAAAAACTACATCTCAGAGAACTTAAATACATTGCCTATGGTCCCAAGGTTGTAAGTACAGAGCTTGAATTTGAATGCAAGTCTATAATTCCCTGAAGTATACACTGGTAACCACTATAAAACATTGCCTTCCTAGACTGAAGAGATTCACAGCCTATCAATTTAACTCTTGCTTCTACTGAAACAAGAATTTCTTGTCCTTAATGCAAAGACTTCTAGAAAGAAAAATAGAAAGTGGATAATATTTGAGTATTTATCATGAGCCAGTTGCCATGCTAGATGCCTTATATATGTCTCATTTAATCTTTATAGCAACCTTCGTAGGTACATATTATCCCCACTTTACAGGTGAAGAAATGGAGGCCCAGGAGATTATATAATTTACCCAAGATGATACCGTGAACCCTGAATTTGAATCTAGATCATTCTGATTGTAAAATCTTCATTGTCATCCTGCCTGTACTTACACAATTATTTCTTCCAAGCAGTTCCTCAAAAAAAGAAAAAAAAGGTTTCTCAAGTAGTTATTTGGAGTTAGCTCATAGTAAGAAGTATTTTTAAGGAAACTTTTTAAGCCTAAACTCAAATATTCATTCACAGTTAAGTTTTTTTTTGTTTGTTTGTTTGTTTGTTTTTGCGGTACGTGGGCCTCTCACTGTTGTGGCCTCTCCCGTTGTGGAACACAGGCTCCGGACACGCAGGCTCAGCGGCCATGGCTCACGGGCCCAGCCGCTCCGTGGCATGTGGGATCTTCCCAGACCGGGGCACGAACCTGTGTCCCCTGCATCGGCAGGCAGACTCTCAACCACTGCACCACCGGGGAAACCCTCATAGTTAAGTTTTTTGAGGTATATATACATATATATATGCTTACATTAATTTTTAAAAACATGGTTTGTTTTGCATTCATCAGTTGATCTAAACGTTAACTATTAATTGAAACGAAGAATCATAGAGTTTAAAAACTGCATTGGGCTTTAGTACTCATTTAGTCTGATTCTCTTAGTTTATTAGTGAGAAAGCTGAGACCCAGAGAAATTGTGACTTGGTTGGTTTCCTATCATTAATCAGTGACAACACAGAACTACCATTCTAACCCAGGAAAGTACCATTTCCCTACTTTGTTACAAAAAGAATTTAAGATGAATTATATTAGAAACAGATCTAATCCTCGAGTCTTAACCTGGGTCATAACCTGATGTTGAGTTTAGAAAGTTCAAGTCATTTTTATGAGGCCAGTGCTGGATTGTACTCATAGCGTGAAAATAAAAATTAAGGTAAGTTTTATCCAGAGTTAAAAAAGAAAATTGATTCACAACTCAAAATTTAATAAAATTAGTTTCAAAATTCTTTTAAGATCAAACTAATGAGCCAAAGACAATAAAATTTACAGAGATTTTTATTTGAGTAAAACAGCAAGTTGAGCCAGATAATTAATATTAAAACATTAAGTTCAGAAGACAGTGTGATTATGTCACTGGTTTATAATATTCCACCACTGACTTGAGCTATATATTTATGTATATTGTACATTTTAATTAAGCATTAAATATAGTTTTTTTTGTGACTCCCTTCTGTCATTTGCAAATGGACTGTTTCCACAGGTAAGTTTCAAAGCACACAAAGAGCACATATGCACAAGTGTACACGTGCACACACATAGTTTTTAAAGCAATCCATGACACCTTTGCCATGTGCTAAGAGTCACAGTAGCAAATTTGGTAAGTGAAGACAGGACAGCAGCTAAATCCTGATGAGATCCTGACCCCTGATATCTTGAACAGTTCTGAAAAAGTCAAGTCTCTTCTGGGGTAAAGCCATCTCGTTGGAAAGACAAGTTCGTTTTTAGAGGTCTTGCTTTCATAAAGGTCCTCTAATCCTGTCAATATATTCAGATGTCCATGATATGATCTCATGGACTAGTGATCAAGTGTAAGAAAGTCTGACTGAGCCTTAACTATGTTATTGGTTGAGTATATACCTCATAAACTTTCAGAACTCACCTGTGGCAGAGAAAAATTAGTCAACCACAAAGTAATCACTGTATGCTAGAAGCTATTCAAAAGAAATTGCGGATACAGCATATAGAGTAGCCTACAAGCCATTGGAGGAAATAAGGCCAATGGAAAAATACCCAAGATCGCAGACATTAAAAAAACAAAACAAAACTTAAAAACAATGTTTTAACTGTATTGTCATCCTGCTTTTAGTTATTTTTTATTTGTTCCCCATAGCTTAGTCCCTGATAATTGTAGACTTTCCATAATTGTTGGTTGAATGGATAAAAACTAGCAGCCAATATTTGCTGAGTGCTTTCTGTGTGCCAAACATTATAGTGAGAACTTCTGTCTACATTATCACACTTAAACCACATGGTAATTCTGTGAAGTATAGTTGTGGAAACTGAGACTTCTGTTACATACTCAAGGTCACCCAGTGAGTGAGGAAGTCAGGATTTGAAGCAAGATCTGTTACCCAGTGTGATGCTTTTAATAACTAGGAAATGAGTCCTTAAAGCAGATTAAAGTTGGAGGGTTTCCATCAGGAGCTAAACTGTTGGTGTACTCTCTAGTTCTGTTCACATAAACTTTATTTTTTTTTCAATAGCAGTGATTATAGCATGATCATACTGTTGCTACAATTTTTACTGGCTTATGTAAGATATTTTATTTGGTTTTCTATAAATGCCTCCTTAAGGAACATAGGGACACTGGACTTAAATGTAATTTCAGGTCACTGGTTGACCCAGCTCCAAAAATTCCTGTGAAAATGTTGCTTCCCACGGGTAAAAGATACATTCAGGATATAGGAACTGGTGTACAACATTTTAATTCTTGCTACAAAGCCCAGAGCTTCTGTGCATAAATGGACTTTGGATCATATTATGTTATAGCAACCTATCACCTTGGCACCTGGTTATTACCTTACTGACATTTAAATTCCAGGAGAACTAGAAAAATTACTTTTTTTTTTCACTAAATAGTATTTTAAACAAAACTTAACTCCAAAGTGGGATTTGGAGTTCACCTCTGAGCTAATGGAAATGTGAAGAAGGTCTAAGACCAAGGTCAAAGTGGTCAAATAGCTTGGAATTTAGTCTGATATTTTTTCCTTGTTAATTGAAAAAGGGATTATTTTCTCTTGCCAGTGAGTGGCTCTTGGGTTGGGAATATTGTATAACCTAAGAAACCATCTTAATAAATTAGTCAGGAAACACATTGTTCGAACAATCTTATTTTTTGGCCTGTGGGGAGAATATATGGCTAAGTGATCCAGGGGGTAGGGTAGGGCAGGAAATTTACAAGATGAATGTTGGAGAATTGTATTCTTTGTGCATTCAGGATTCATCATAATTTATTGCACTGATGAAATTCCTATAAAACAACTTCTAGTATGTTGGATCTATAGAAGACAATTATCACCATTTTAGAATAGCTTACTACCTCGAAAAATCATTTGTTACACAACTGGATAAATTAGTATTTCTTCCTGATTCTCCTTCCATGATGCCATACAACAAATTGGCTCTGTTTTTTATCTTGAGTTCCATTTTCTCACAGGATACAAGTTGAGACAAAATATGTCCTAACTAACTGGCTCTTTCTCTGTAGATAACCTCTTTAATTTGTTATAAATATGACTGAGTATCTTGCTTAGTCCAAGTTAGTCCTTTGAAAATAGCCTGGGTTGAATGTGATTTTCAAGAGATAGTCATTTTGAGATGGAATCTAGAAACAACTAGATTAAGCCACCTCTTTAATCACAGAATCTCCTGTTTGAAAGGTACCTCAAAGGTCACACAGTACAACGACATTAACTATAGTTTACCATTAACTACAATCAGTTAATATTCATCGAATACTTGCCAGTACCTATGCTCCAAAGTTGTTTAATTAAAAAATAAACATTTTAATTTTATGTCCTCTGCTTTTGTTGTCACTGCATAACCCCTGAAACAGTTCCTGCTCAATGCTGTTTGATGCAGCATGACAGTGGTCAGGCAGGGAACATGTCTGTGGAAAGTTTGATGGTAGTCTGGCATTGTGTAACCACTGATAAGCTGTTTTGCCCTGTAACCAAGCAAAGGGGCTTCTCAGGAGACAGGCTGTCTGGATTTAAACATGGCTCTGATGTTTGCTAGCTCTGTGATCTCCAGTGCTATACCAATGTCTCTAAGTCTTAGTGTCCTAATATATCAAAAGGGGTAGCAATGCACTGACCTCACAAGCTTGTTGTAAGGGTCAAATGCAATAATATACATACATGACTTAGCATAGCACCTTACCCATTGTATGTACTCAATTCATGCAACTATGGTTTATAGCATTATTACTGTTATTATCACACTATGGCCTTTGTGACAGCATAGTACCTGCCACATAATAGGTGCTCAGCATATATTTATCAAGTGAGTGAATGAATACATGAAGGAGATATCTTCTTTACCATGAGGTAAGTCAGTTAGCATTAGTGAATAGTCAATGCAAACGTTTGTTTTACGTTACACCTGTGGGCACAACCCGTACTCATAAGTAAGTAATAAGGCTGTCAAACTTGGTCAATAATCTCTGCTTACTCTTGGAACTCTAGATCTTGAATACAAGGAAGCTGAGGTTTAAGGGGAAATGTGGCATGAGGTCAATTTACCCAGAAGAAAAGCTGTCGTCTTTGATGTACAGCTAAACATAGGAAGCTTGGCTCAGACCTGCTTCATGGCCCAAACAGGTTTGGTAGGTTTGAAGCAAATAAAATTAAAAAAACAGCTGTTGTTTAAATAGGGTCATGCAAAGACATGGATTCACTGTCTTTACATTGATTTTAGTTAGTGTTTATATTTCAAGACCCAAAGTGGTGTTGGCTAATTTCCACAGTAGAAAATTGCCCTGGTGAATATTTTCAAGCAGTTTCTTTTCCTTCCTCATTCTTAGTAAAGAAAAAAATATTTAAATATCTGATATGAATGATTGAAACAAGCAAATACAAATGAGAAGGAAAATTTTATTGCAAATCATCAATAACATTACTAGACAAAATGACATTAATTAAAGAAATAAGATGCATACCATAAAGTTAAAAAAAAAGTTTTTCAAATATATTTTTGAAATATTGAGGGATTATTATATTTCATAAATTCTTTAAAACTTTATGTTATTATCTATTACTTTCATTATGTGTTGGTTTATTTCAATTCAACAACTAGTTTTTGAGCACTTACTCTGTACTAATGATTTGGTCTCTGAGGAGATTGCACAAATGGGGGAAATAAAGCTAGTTTTAGTTAAAAGATGGTAAGTGCTATGATGAGTAGGAGGATATTGTGAGAGAAACCAAACATAGGTTAGAAAGGTCAGAAGAAGTTTCCTAGAGGAGATGAAACTTGAGACATGTTTTGAAAGATGAGTAGGAGTTAGTCAGAAGGTGGAAGTGGGTGGTGGGTTTAGAATAGGGCATTTCAGGTAATGGGAGCCAAAGACACATGGGAAGGAACATGCTGCTCTTGAGGAACGGCAAGTCATACAGGATTCTCAGGATGTGAAATGTAGGGTGGAGAGGGCAGAAAATAAGACAGGAATAGTGGACTGGGTCACTCCACTTACTTTACTTCCTTCCTTTATTTCAAATCACAATATGCCAGCATTTTCAAACTGTGTTCCACTGCTTGTTAGTAGCGGTTACTTTGGAAAAAGATCATGAGTCAAATGCTCATGGGATATTCTGGGTTATACAATGTTATGTGTTTCTTTACTTCAGGTCTTTTCAGGACCTTTATTATGTCAGTGGCCTTTATGATGTAATAGAAGGATATAGTATGCAGCATTTTCTAAACTTACTTGGACACAGATCATCTTGTAGGATTTGTGTTTCATGGAATGCACTTTTGACAACCACTGCTATAGACAATAGGGAGTCTGAAAATAATTTAAAATATGGGAGTATAGCTCATTCTAGTAGCAAAGCAGAAGAAGGATGTGAAAGAGGAAAAATTAGATGCATTCATTATGATGTCACTGTCATAGTCCTGGAGTGGCCCAGAGAGAGATGGGACAGGCCCGACCTTCATCAGTAGACAACAATAATGAAGAGAAGGTGATTGATTGAGAAGCACTTAGGAATCTATGGGAAACACAGATCTGATGATTGCCTTCTCCTATTTAATTAGGAGGTTAAAATCAGCAGGATTAGGCAATTGATTGCATGTAAAGGGTGAGGAGAGGATGAATGAATCTATAATGACTCAGGTTCCTGATTTGGGAAAGTTGGTGACAAGTGGTACTTTCACTGAGATCTGAAATACTAGCTAGAGGAACAACTTGGAACTAAGAGTAATGGGAAGGAGACCTTTAGACACATTAATGTGCCTAGGGAACAAGTTGAATATTTAAGTGGATGCGGGAGACATGAGTATACAGTGGTAGTGCAGTCCCTGTGAGTGGATAAGGTTACTCATCCAGGGAGGAACATGTACCATTTTACCAGAAAGCAATTTGCAAAAGCTATGCTTTTCAGGGAATTGCTTTCAGAGAATTAGCCACTTAGAAAACTGCCTTTTGGCTAATTATACATTGGCAAATTGTCTATAGGCAAATTGACCTAGAGCCACCAGGAAAACTGTAGAGCATGCAGGGACTTCAGGAAAAAATGAACCTTTGAATTAAGAGACAGCAGAGAAAAAAAAGAAGCTCATAAAAGAGAAATGAAGGGCTATGGAATGCCACCATATTTTCACCGGTGTGATAATTGGTACTGCCAAACAAATATTTATGTAAAAATGACTGCCTCAACAGAAGAATTAATACCAAACTGTTTTAAGTTGCAAGCTAGCTGGGAAGTTGTGCTTGTTCTGTAATGTGCTTAAATAAATGGTCCAAGGTCAGGATCAACTGAACTTCTTTATTTCTATCAGGAGTCCACTGTAACCCATGTCACCCATTGCTATTATGTATTTTTAACATAGCTCAAACTAAACCTAGATCTTACTGCCTATAATAGTGATGGCCATACGTAGATAGACACATTACATGCATATAACAGCAGCCAACATGTTTCAAGATGGAAATAATATGACTGTTTTATTTTTGAGATCTCTTGTTTAAATAAGAAATGATGATGATTCTTGGATTCTAATTTTGTACTCTTTAGTAAACTCATGGGTTTCTTTAGCAATGGTCAGTTATCTTTAGAATTAACTCTCATATAGCTTCTGCTGGGCTAAGACCTGTTCCTAGGATATCAGGTTATCACCAAAGAATAAGTGTGTGGCCTTGTGTGGGGGTACTGTGTGGCCAGTAGAATAAGCAGAAGACAGGGTTTCTAGTCTCAAGGTTTGCTTATTAAATTAGTTTTATTTAACGTTATTTTATTGTGATAAGAACACTTAACATGAGATCTACCTTTGTAACAAGTTTTTAAGTGTACGATACAGTATTGTTGATTATAGGGACAATGTTGTCTAGCAGACCTCTAGAACTTACTTATCTTGCATAATTGAGACTTTATGCCTGTTGATTAGAAACTCCCCATTTCCCCTTCCTTGCAGTCCTTGGCAGCTACCATTCTGGTCTCATTCTATGAATTAGGCTATTTTAGGTTCCACGTAAAAGTGAAATCATGCAGTATTTGTCCTTCCACGACTGGCTTATTTTACTTAGTAAAATGTCTTCAGTTTGGCCATGTTGTCACATATAACCACACACTGGATTGGTTTGAGTGAAAAGGGGGGAAAGGAGTGTATATTGAGTTACTTTTCAAATGGCTATAAAGCAGGAAGGACAAAATAGATCAGAAATCATAGGACAAAAAGCCAGGCATCAATAGTAGCTAGTCATTCTCTGAATTCCCTAAAGTTTGAGTTTCAATTATTTGGATAAATGATGAGGATCCATTCCTTAACTGAAGGTCCTGGGTTGCAAGCATCTAAAAAGATAAGACAAATACTTGGAAATCATGTTTGAATGATATTAACATCTATAAATTAAAGAAATAGTTCTAACACTTTACCTAAATCCAGGCAGCCAGACATTGGTGTCCTATACATTTATTTTGAGAGTGTGGGACTATTTCCTCCACATTGTCTATGTTATGCCGTTCCAGCCCTGGCGTCTAAGGGCATGCTGTGCCCATCCTCTTATCCATCCAAATTCTATCTGTCTTTTGTCGTTTAGCTGAAAATGTCTTTTCTCCATGAAGATTTTCTTGACTCCTCTTGTTAATATCTCATTGCTGTATCATTGGTTCATTCAGAAATATTTGTTGAGTGTCACATTTTGTGTCAAGGCTCTATTTTTGCACCAGGGTTATAGCAGTGAACAAAACCAAGCCCCCTTTCTCAAGGAACTTATTACATGAACTTACTTGACTAAGAAAATAATCTCTAGATAGATAGATGGAGAGAGAGAGAGAGAGAGAGAGATAAATGGATAGATGGATGGAAGGACAGATGGATAAAAAGATGGATAAATAGAGATATAGTTGATAAAGGCTATAAGGAAAAATAATAGGAGATAAATGAATAATAATAGGAGATAAATAAAATGACCGGAGAGTGATCAGCATGTGTGTGGTGGTGGGCTAATAGCCAGGATGTTATTGTTATTAGTGTTTACTGCCATAACTGTAAGCTCCTTAAAGAGAAGCACTCTATTCTACTTCTCTTATTCTCTCATCAGTGCCTGAGCACAGGGCTGGATCTGGGTAATAGGCTTAACAGATATTTGTTTATTGACATAATTTTTCACTTTTAATCCAGATATTTTGGCATCACAGAGGCACAGCTTTAGTTTCCATTGAAATATCAGATTGGTCTAAATAGGCTGGCTTAGAGGTTTGTTTGGTTTCATATTTATATGAAGAGCAATATGCTCTAAATAAATCCAAAGTGATTAAATAACAGTTTTTGGCAGCAGTTTCTCCTTCGTGCTTCTATTTTTTCTTTCTTGGTTTTTTCCCTGATGTCCTCGCATTACTGGGAGATTTCCTAGTGCAATTAGTGTGGCTCTGCCCAGTGACCTTTCACCCTTGCATTGAACAGATGAAAAAGCTAAACCAGAAAGGAAAGGAGGATCACGACAGAGGTTACTGAAGAGCACTCTTTGGGGCTGGGAGGAGTGGGAGTGCATGGGTTACGTTCTCTCATCCATTTATGCCTCACGCCCTTTAGTTCTCAGTAAACCTCTTGCAGAAGGGCACAGACTATGAACAAGAAAAACTTCTGCCCAGGGAGTTATCAGGGGCAGTGCCAGGAAGAAGAAAAACAGAGTGAGAGAGAGGGAGGAGGGACGGGAAAAAAATAAATCTCAGGGGATCAAAAATGAACCAGGCCAAAAGTTTCACCCAGCTCTTGTATCAGACATGGCATCCCCAGATAGAGTTTCTTAAACCCAGTGAACTTTCAGATGGCATTAGAAAGAATTCCATTTGGAGTTTGAGGAGAATTTATAGTATTCTTGGAAAGGGTTTTTAAACATCACTAGTCTGCAAAGAAAAACAACAATCTGATTTTCTCTGTACTGTTTGCATTTCCCCCCCTATTTATTAATGTAGTCTTACTTTATAAAAACAAATGAAAACTGCACTAATTGGGTCTCTGTGAATACAGACCTTCTGCCTGTGCTAATTTCAACCTCACCATGATCCCTGAGAGGGAGACTTCCTGTCACAAAGGAAGAAACCCAAGTTTGAAGCAATTAAGAGCCTTCCCCAAAGCACACAGCAGCTAAGTGTCAGAACAGGGATTTGAACCCAGGTCTTTGGGACCACAGTCAGAGTCCATGAATCTTTTATCTCCTTTAACAAGCATCAGATTGTTCAGGTGAGAAATTATAAGTATAGTATAGTACTGATGGCTGAAAACACTTACCATTCTCCCCGTATCAGTCATACACACAGACACACACACGCACACACACATTGGATATAGAGGGATGTAAATGGAATAAGAGGTCACATTGCCTTATGTCCTTGCCTAGCACCGTACAGGTCTTTTGCCTTATTTCTTTTTACTGCTCTGACTCCTCTTAGGTCATGGGCAAGTAGGCTGGCTTTTACAGTCACGATTATTTATAGTCATGTTTTATTTGGTTTGCCATGTAGGAAATTATCCTGAAGATCTCCAGCTCCCTTAAGGTGCCAAATTACCCTACCATGGGATAGGAAGGTACTTTTAATGAAAATCGGGTAAGACTGTCAAGAAAGGGAAGGGAGAAAAGTTTCTAGTAAGTAGACTTCAGAAGTAAAGATTAAAAGTGAAAGTAAAATTTGCTTTTGGTACTTGGATACTGAAATCCTAATTTGGAGCCTGTCTTTCATGATACAAATTATGAAAGTATAGTCAAAATATTATGGTGGTGTTCAGCTGGCTTCTAGTTGAAAGCCACTGTGACCTGGGGAAAATCATTGAGTTATAGTTTCCTTATCTATACAAAATAAAGGGACTTATTTTAAATCATTCAATGCCAGAATTTTATGATCTTTTAAAATTTCCCATGTTTAAAGTTATGTGTTTTTTGAGCCTCCAAAATGACTCAAGTAATATTCTAAATATTATTTTAGAATATTTTATTTAAGAACTACCTGAATCTTAGGCTAATTGTACAAGGGGCCTTAACCTGTACATTGTGTTCATAATTCACCTAGAATTGCATGGATATAATTATCCTTACTGCCATGGCTATTTGTACATCCATTTGGGGTTCATAAGCCTGAAGTTTGGAGATTCAGGGCAATAATATTTGCTCTCTTGCTAAGGAGATGTTGGTAACATTATGCAGTCCATCTATGTAGAAAAGCCTCCCTTAGGACCTTTACCTAGTAAAATTGACAGAGCAACCGGTCAGGAAGCCGACAGCCAGGAGTAGCAGACATACAGGAAGTGCAAGGAGAAAACATTCTGCTTCTTCTGGTGAATAAATGCAACAGCCTCAACCAGACCATTGGAACAGCTGTCATGCTGAGGTCATAGCACAAGGTTACAGGACATGCCATCCAGGAGGCGTTACAAGGACAGATAGGTAACACTTCAGCAATGACACAAGATCAGAAAGAAAAGAGATTTTTCAGCTGAGTGGAAGACAGGCGTAAGGAAATATTTATAACAATTTCCGCTGTAATCTAGAAATGTTCTGTGGAAGCCATTGAAACTTTGTAGTGAAACTATAGTAATTCTCTGGGCTCAGTTCTTAGTGGGGACTTTGGGTATGCATGAGAAACAGACATTTTTACCAAACTGAGCTCCAGATAAATAAAATTAATTCAGCAGATGACTGTGCATTTCTGAATTCTCAAGTATTTACTGAACATGGCACCCTTATATTTACATAATGTATTCCACTGGTATTAGCGATGCATGCTGTTTCTTACCGTAGTGTATAGCAATCTGGTAAGATGTATATCTGTGCTTTTCCTCTTTTTAATAGAGGATTCATCAAAATAATGTATATATTTCTTTAAATTCTGCTGTTTAGAAATGTGTTTATCCTATGGTTTTTATGATCTTTCCTTTTAGAAGTTAACTTGAATAATTTTGATGTCAGAAACTTTATTTTCTTGATTTGATTTTTTAAAAATTTTATTAACATTCTTTCTCCCTTCTGAGTAACCCCATAACTGGGAAAGATACAGAATAGTGTATGTGTGGGATTTGAGGGGCATTGCCACTTTGCTTATAGTAGGTCTTAGAGTGTCACATGACAGTCATACTTAAAATGAATTAACTTTAAAAAATATTTTTAGAGGGAATTTTGGTAAATTTGGGGTTGTTGTCTTTTGGGAAATCTGACACTCATCAACCAAGGCTGGGGATTACTGTTCTAAAATTGTAATTTTGCTTAACAGTGATCTCAGAAAAGGTCTAAAGTATTTGTAGCTGTCCCAGAGTCTTCCTTTTAAATGAAGAATTGGCCAGAATCGAGAGGTGTGGCTGTAGAGAAAACCCCCACAGGCTGGTGATACTTGGGGGAGGAAAACCGGGAGGCATGGGTCCATCCACTGGGAAATTAGACTGCCCACAAGTGGGAGGGCGGGGAGGGAGTAAGGCTGGCGGGAGTGATGAGATGGGGACACCAAGCCCCCTCACTGCTAACCACAGATAAGGGAGTGGAATGATAGAAATTGCTTTCTTATGTGAAGTGCAGTTCCCTTATGGGAACAGGTGCAGGAGACCTGAAGGAAAAAAATCATACCATTCAGGCTGTGGCAAGATATAATCACAGGGTGTCTGCGCCCTACAAGTTCTGGGTCTCCCTAGCTTCTTAGGAGGAGTTTTCCCCACTCTACACAAGGGGGACCAATGGAAGCAGGAGAAGCCGCAGCATGTGGGAGGCCAATCTGAGGAGCTGTTCCCATGACTCATTCCTGGCGCATGTACTTGGCTGCCTTCCTCAGCGGTGGGAGCCCAGAAGTAGTAAATTTGGTGGAGGAGGAGACAGCAGAGATGGCAAAAGTAGTAGACAGAAGTAAGAATATGGTGCTATTGTGGATAGCAGTGGATTCCCTGGATGGCAGCAGGACAGGAGGCCAGAGGTCCCCACAACCACCTAGCCACCGAGAGAAGAGAGGCCACTTAGTGACACCCCAGAGGGAAGAATTTTGAGGGGCTGTTGCTCCAGTGACTCAGCTGTTTTGTCCCTACTCTTTGTTCTATAACTGTATCTAGGCCTGGAGAGAAGCTTTTATGAGTAAGACAGAATTTTAGAAAAATTAATAAAGAATTAATGGAGGGCGGCTTCCCTGGTGGCGCAGTGGTTGAGAGTCCGCCTGCCGATGCAGGGGACACGGGTTTGTGCCCCGGTCCAGGAAGATCCCACATGCCGCGGAGCGGCTGGGTCCGTGAGCTATAGCCACAGAGCCTGTGCTCCGCAACGGGAGAGGCCACAACAGTGAGAGGCCCGTGTACCGCAAAAAAAAAAAAAAAAGAATTAATGGAGAATAAGAAGAATGAATAAAGAACTTATACTGAATATTAGAGGCTTCTGTGTCCATATACTTTCTTGATTAGATTGTGCCTTGTTTTGTATGTTTGCCAGCAATTCATTTTAAGAAAACTGAAAATAAAAGGTAATATGTCTTCCTTACATACCACTCCATGGTTCAAAAGCATTTTCACATGTTTTACATCATCTATTAAAAGGAAAAAAATTTGAGATAACCAAGGTTTGTTTTTCCAATTTCATGGACTAAGAAACCAAGCTCAAGTTAAGTTACTGTTCAAGGTTACATAGTCTATAAGTGAATCAGGATTTGACTCCAGTTCTTTGCTTTTATTTTATTGTATATTTTTTTGGTTTGGATACTTTATACGTTCATATGATTAAAAAAAATCTAACTGTAACAGCATTAAGAAGTTCCTGTCCAACCCCTGTCCATGTCCACTCTAGTCACCCCTCCTTTTTTTTTATTCTTTAAATTATACATATGTATTTTATTTACTCTTTGTATTTGATATATTTCATGATAAACAATTTTTTTCCATCTTAACCAGTTTTTAAGTGTACAGTTCAGCAGTATCAAATGCGTTCATATTGTTGTTTAAAAATCACCTCTGTTCCTCCCCATAACTGTTTTCATCTTGTGAAACTGAAGCTCTATACCCATTAAACAATAATTCCCCATTATTCCTTGCTCCCAGCCCCTGGTAACCACCAGTCTACTTTCTGTCTTTATGATTTTGACTATTCTAAGTACCTCATATAAGTGGGATCATACAGTATGTGTCTTTTTCTGACTGGCTAATTTCATTTAGCATAATGTCCCCAAGGTTCATCCATGTTGTAATACTGCAGAATCTCCTTCCTTTTTAAGACTGAACAATATTCCATTGCATGTATATTGACATTTTGCTTATCCGTTCATCCACTGATGGACACTTGAGTCACTTCCATGGTTTAGTTATTACAAATAATGCTGCTATTAACATGGGTGTACAAATATCTCTTTGAGATCCACTTTCAATTCTTTGGGGTATATGCGCAGAAGTGGAATGGCTGGATCATATAGTAATTCTATCTTTAACTACTTGAGGAAACACCATACTGTTTTCCATAGTGACTGTAGCAATTTCCACCAGTAGTACACAAGGGTGTCAATTTCTCCATGTCCTAGCAAACACTAATATTCTATTTTTTTGTTAGTAGCCATCCTAATGGGTGTAAGGTGGTATCTCGTTGCAGTTTTGATTTGGATTTCCTTAATGATTGGTGATGTTGAGCATCTTTTCATGTACTTATTGGCCATTTGTATCTCTTCTTTGAGGAAATATCTATTCAAGTCTTTTATTCATTTTGAATCAGGTTATTTGGTTTTTTGTTGTTAAGTGTTTTATTTAAAATTTAATTTTATTTATTTTTTTATACAGCAGGTTCTTATTAGTCATCAGTTTTATACACATCAGTGTATATATGTCAATCCCAATCGCCCAATTCATCACACTCCCACCCCCCCCACCCCCGCCCCCTGCCGCTTTCCCCCCTTGGTGTCCATACGTTTCTTCTCTACATCTGTTTCTCAATTTCTACCCTGCAAACCAGTTCATCTGTACCATTTTTCTAGGTTCCACATATATGCGTTAATATACGATATTTGTTTTTCTCTTTCTGACTTACTTCACTCTGTGTGACAGTCTCTAGATGCATCCACGTCTCTACAAATGACCCAATTTCATTACTTTTTATGGCTGAGTAGTATTCCATTGTATATATGTACCACATCTTCTTTATCCATTCGTCTGTTGATGGGCATTTAGGTTGCTTGCATGACCTGGCTATTGTAAATAGTGCTGCAATGAACATTGGGGTGCATGTGTCTTTTTGAATTATGGTTTCCTCTGGATAAATGCCCAGTAGTGGGATTGCTGGGTCATGTGGTAATTCTATTTTTAGTTTTTAAAGGAACCTCCATAGTGTTCTCCATAGTGGCTGTATCAATTTACATTCCCGCCAACAGTGCAAGAGGGTTCCTTTTTCTCCACACCCTCTCCAGCATTCGTTGTTTGTAGATTTTCTGATGATGCCCATTCTGACTGGTGTGAGGTGATACCTCATTGTAGTTTTGATTTGCATTTCTCTAATAATTAGTGATGTTGAGCAACTTCTCATGTGCTTCTTGGCCATCTGTATGTGTTCTTTGGAGAAATGTCTGTTTAGGTCTTCTGCCCATTTTTGGATTGGATTGTTTGTTTTTTTAATATTGAGCTGCATGAGCTGTTTATATATTTTGGAGATTAATCCTTTGTCCATTGATTTGTTTGCAAATATTTTCTCCTGTTCTGAGGGTTATCTTTTCGTCTTGTTTGTAGTTTCCTTTGCTTTGCAAAAGCGTTCATGTTACATTAGGTCCCATTTGTTTATTTTTGTTTTTATTTCCATTACTCTAGGAGGTGGATCAAAAAAGATCTTGCTGTGATTTATATCAAAGAGTGTTCTTCCTATGTTTTCCTCTAAGAGTTTTATAGTGTCTGGTCTTACATTAGGTCTCAAATCCATTTTGAGTTCATTTTTGTGTATGGTGTTAGGGAGTGTTCTAATTTCAATCTTTTACATGTAGCTGTCCAGTTTTCCCAGCATCACTTATTGAAGAGACTGTCTTTTCTCCATTGTATATCCTTGCCTCCTTTGTCATAGATTAGTTGACAATAGGTGTGTGGGTTTATCTCTGGGCTTTCTATCTTGTTCCATTGATCTATATTTTGTGCCAGTACCGTGTTGTCTTGATTACTGTAGCTTTGTAGTATTGTCTGAAGTCAGGAGTCTGATTTGTCCAGCTCCGTTTTTTTCCCTCAAGACTGCTTTGGCTATTCGGGGTCTTTTGTGTCTCAACACAAATTTTAAGATTTTTTTGTTCTAGTTCTGTAAAAAATGCCCCTGGTAATTTGATAGGGATTGCATTGAATCTGTAGATTGCTTTGGGTAGTATAGTCATTTTCACAATATTGATTCTTGCAATCCAAGAACATGGTATATCTCTCTATCTGTTGGCATCACCTTTAATATCTTTCATCAGTGTCCTGTAGTTTTCTGCGTACAGGTCTTTTGTGTCCCTAGGTAGGTTTATTCCTAGATATTTTATTCTTTTTTTGTAATGGTAAATGGGAGTGTTTCCTTAATTTCTCTTTCAGATTTTTCATCATTAGTATATAGGAATGCAAGAGATTTCTGTGCATTGATTTTGTATCCTGCAACTTTACCAAGTTCATTGATTAGCTCTAGTAGTTTTCTGGTGGCATCTTTAGGATTCTGTCTATGTAGTATCATGTCATCTGCAAACAGTGACAGTTTTACTTCTTTTCCAATTTGTGTTCCTTTTATTTCTTTTACTTCTCTGATTGCCGTGGCCTGGACTTCCAAAGCTATGTTGAATAATAGTGGTGAGAGTGGACATCCTTGTCTTGTTCCTGATCTTAGAGGAAATGCTTTCAGTTTTTCACCATCGAGAATGATGTTTGCTGTGGGTTTGTTGTATATGGCCTTCATTTTGTTGAGGTAGGTTCCCTCTATGCCCACTTTCTGGAGAGTTTTTATCATAAATGGGTGTTGAATTTTGTCAAAAGCTTTTTCTGCATTTATTGAGATGATCATATGGTTTTTCTTCTTCAGTTGTTAATATGGTGTATCACATTGATTTGCATATATTGAAGAATCCTTGCATCCCTGGGATAAATCCCACTTGATCATGGTGTATGATCCTTTTAATGTGTTGTTGGATTCTGATTGCTAGTATTTTGTTGAGGATTTTTGCATCTATATTCATGAGTGATATTGGTCTGTAGTTTTCTTTTTTTGTAGTATCTTTGTCTGGTTTTGGTATCAGGGTGATGGTGGCCTCATAGAATGAGTTTGGGAGTTTTCCTTCCTCTGCAAATTTTTGCAGGAGTTTGAGAAGGATGGGTATTAGCTCTTCTTTAAATGTTTTATAGAATTCACCTGTGCAGCCATCTGGTCCTGGACTTTTGTTTGTTGGAAGATTTTTAATTACAGTTTCAATTTCATTACTTGTGATTGGTCTGTTCATATTTTCTGTTTCTGTTTCTGGTTCATATTTTCTGGTTCAGTCTTGGAAGCTTATACCTTTCCAGGAATTTGTCCATTTCTTCCAGGTTGTCCATTTTATTAGCATACAGTTGCTTGTAGTAGTCTCTTAGGCTGCTTTGTATTTCTGCAGTGTCTGTTGTAACTTCTCCTTTTCATTTCTAATTTTATTGATTTGAGTCCTCTCCCTCTTTTTCTTGATGAGTCTGGCTAATGGTTTATCAATTTTGTTTATCTTCTCAAAGAACCAGCTTTTAGTTTTATTGATCTTTGCTATTGTTTTCTTTGTTTCTATTTCATTTATTTCTGTTCTGAGTTTTATGATTTCTTTCCTTCTGCTAACTTTGGGTTTTGTTTGTTTTTCATTCTCTAGTTCCTTTAGGTGTAAAGTTAGATTGTTTATTTGAGATTTTTCTTGTTTCTTGAGGTAGGCTTGTATAGCTATAAACTTCCCTCTTAGAACTGCTTTTGCCGCATCCCATAGGTTTTGGATCATCATGCTTTCATTGTCATTTGTCTGTAGGTCTTATTTGATTTCCTCTTGAATTTCTTCAGTGATCTCTTGGTTATTTAGGAACGTATTGTTTAACCTCCATCTGTTTGTGTTATTTACATTTTTTTCCCTGTGATTGATTTCTAATCTCATAGTGTTGTGGTCAGAAAAGGTGCTTGATATGATTTCAATTTTCGTAAATTTAATGAGGCTTGATTTGTGACCCAAGATGTGATCTGTCCTGGAGAATGTTCCGTGTGCACTTGAGAAGAAAGTGTTATCTGCTGTTTTTGGATGGCATGTCCTATAAATTTCAGTTAAATCTATCTGGTCTATTGTGTCATTTAATGCTTGTGTTTCCTTATTAATTTTCTGTTTGGTTGATCTGTCCCTTGGTGTAAGTGAGGTGTTAAAGTCCCCCGTTATTAGTGTGTTACTGTCGATTTCTTCCTTTATAGCTGTTAGAAGTTGCCTTATGTATTGAGGTGCTCCTAAGTTGGTTGCTTATGTATTTATAATTGTTATATATTCTTCTTGGATTGATCCCTTGATCATTATGTAGTGTCCTTCCTTGTCTCTCATAACATTTATTTGAAAGTCTATTTTATCTGACATGAGTATTGCTACTCATGGAATATCTTTTTCCATCCCCTCACTTTCAGTCTGTATGTGTCCCTAGGTCTGAAGTGGGTCTCTTGTAGACAACACATATATGGATCTTGTTTTTGTATCCATTCAGCAAGCCTGTGTCTGTTGGTTGGAGCATTTAATCCATTCACGTTTAAGGTAATTATCCATATGTATGTTCCTATGACCATTTTCTTAATTGTTTTGGGTTTGTTTTTGTAGGTCCTTTCTTTCTCTTGTGTTTCCTACTTAGAGAAGTTCCTTTAGCATTTGTTGTAGAGCTGGTTTGGTGGTGCTGAATTCTCTTAGCTCTTGCTTGTCTGTAAAGCTTTTGATTTCTCCATCGAATCTGAATGAGATCCTTGCTGGACAGAGTCATCTTGGTTGTAGGTTCTTCCCTTTCATTACTTTAAGTATACCATGCCAGTCCCTTCTGGCTTGTCGAGTTTCTGCTGAGAAATCAGCTGTTAACCTTATGGGTGTTCCCTTTTATGTTATTTGTTGTTCTTCCCTTGCTGCTTTCAGTAATTTTTCTTTGTCTTTAATTTTTGCCAAGTTGATTACTATGTGTCTCGACGTGTTTCTCCTTGGGTTTATCCTGTATGGGAGTCTCTGAGTTTCCTGGACTTGGGGTGGCTATTTCCTTTCCCATGTTAGGGAAGTTTTCAACTGTAATCTCTTCCAGTATTTTCTCGGGGCCTTTCTCTCTCTCTTCTCCTTCTGGGACCCCTATAATGCGAATGTTGTTGTGTTTAATGTTTTCTCAGAGGTCTCTTGGCCTGTCTTTATTTCTTTTCATTCTTTTTTCTTTATTCTGTTCCACAGCAGTGAATTCCACCATTCTGTCTTCCAGGTCACCTATCCATTCTTCTGCCTCAGTTTTTCTGCTATTGGTTCCTTCTAGTGTATTTTTCATTTCAGTTATTGTATTGTTCATCTCTGTTTATTTGTTTTTTAATTCTTCTAGGTCTTTGTTAAACATTTCTTGCACCGTCTCGATCTTTGCCTCCATTCTTTTTCCGAGGTCCTGGATCATCTTCACTATCATTATTCTGAATTCTTTTTCTAGAAGGTTGCCTATCTGCACTTCATTTAGTTGTTTTTCTGGGGTTTTATCTTGTTCCTTCATCTGGTACATAGCCCTCTCCCTTTTCATCTTGTCTATCCTTCTGTGAATGTGGTGTTTGTTCCACAGGCTGCAGGACTGTAGATCTTCTTGCTTCTGCTGTCTGCCATCTGGTGGATGAGGCTATCTAAGAGGCTTGTTCAAGTTTCCTGAGGGGAGGGACTGGTGGTGGGTAGAGCTGGCTGTTGCTCTGGTGGGCAGAGCTCAGTAAAACTTTAATCCACTTGTCTGCTGATGGGTGGGGCTGGGTCCCCTCCCTGTTGGTTGTTTGGCCTGAGGTGACCCAACACTGGAGCCTACTCCGGCTCTTTGGTGGGGCTAATGGCGGACTCTAGGAGGGCTCACACCAAGGCATACTTCCCAGAACTCCTGCTGCCAGTGTCCTTGTCCTCAGGGTGAGACACAGCCACCCCTCGCCTCTGCAGGATACCCTCCAACACTAGCAGGTAGGTCTGTTTCAGTCTCCCCTGAGATCACTGCTCCTTCCCCTGCGTCCTGATATGCACACTACTTTGTGTGTGCCCTCCAAGAGTGGAGTCTCTGGTTCCCTCAGTCCTGTCAAAGTCCTGCAATCAAATCCCACTAGCCTTCAAAGTCTGAGTCTCTAGGAATTCCTCCTCCCATTACCGGACCCCCAGGTTGGGAAGTCTGACGTGTGGCTCAGAACCTTCACTCCAGTGGGTGGACTTCTGTGGTATAAGTGTTCTCCAGTTTGTGAGTCACCCACCCAGCACTTATGGGGTTTGATTTATTGTGATTGTGCCCCTCCTACTGTGGCTTCTCCTGTGTCTTTAGATGTTGGGTATCTTTTTTGGTGAGTTCCAGTGTCTTCTTGTTGATGATTGTTCAGCAGTTAGTTGTGATTCTGGTGCTCTTGCAAGAGGGAATGAGAGCATGTCCTTCTACTGCGCCATCTTGAACCAATCTCCCATCACCTCTCTTTTATAAACAAAGGATACAATACGATATACCGTATTTTATGAGGTGTTTTTTTTTTTAATGCAGTTTGTAATATATCCTGGAGCTCTTTTCTTGTCCATACATAGAGAGTTTCCTTCTTGCTTTTTATAGCTGTATAGTACTCTCTTGGGTAGATGTTTTGCACTATATAAATTTGAGTTCGATAACATTTGGGTTTTTTTCTATTACAAACAGGGTTTTAGGGAACAGTTGAAGATACATCTTTTCGTACATATGCTTCTGTAGCATAATTCCCTAAAGGAAAATCTTGGGCTATCAAAGGATAAATGCATTTATAATTAAATAAAAATTGCCAGATTTCTTTTCATGGTAGTTGTATACTATTTTTCACTTTTACGTGTAATATATAAGACTGCATTTCCCCATATACTTACCCACAAAATGGCATTGTATAACTTTTGAATCTATGCCACTATGGTTGTTTAGACTGATGGCTTGATGTAGTCTTAATTTGCATTTTCCTTTTTTTTTTGGAAATTTCTTCTTTTTTATTTTAATTTTTAATTGAAGTATAGTTGATTTATAATATTATATTAGTTTCAGGTATACACATAGTGATTTCAAAATTTTTATAGTTTATACTCCATTTAATGTTATCATAAACTATTGGGTATATTTCCTGTGCTGTACAATATATCCTTGTAGTGTATTTATTTTATACATAGTAGTTTGTACCTCTTAATCCCCTACTCCTAGTTTAGATTTGACATCATGATAACATACAATATTTGTCCCTCTGTCTGACTTATTTCACTAAGCATAATACCCTCCAGGTCCATCCAAATGGCAAAAAATTCTTTTATGCCTGAGTAGTATTCCATTTTGTGTGTGTGTGTGTGTGTGTGTGTGTGTGTGTCTGTCTTAATCTATTGATGGACACTTAGTTGCTTCCATATCTTTGCTATTGTAAATAACTCTGCTATGAATTTTGCTGTGCATGTATCTTTTCGAATTAGTGTTCTCATTTTTCTGCTTTATACCCAGAAGTAGAGTTTCTAGGTCAGATGGTAGTTCTATTTTTAGTTTTCTGAGGAACTTCCTTACTGTTTTCCACAGTGCTTGCACCGATTAACAGTCCCACCAACAGTGTACAAGTGTTCCCTTTTGTCCATATCCTCACCAACATCTGTTATTTGTGGTCTTTTTGAAGATAGCCATTCTGACAGGTGTAAGGTGATATCGTTGTTTTCATTTTGTATTTCTCTGATGATAAGTGATGTTGAACATCATTTCATGTACCTGTTGGCCATCTGTGTGTCTTCTTTGGAAATATGTCTATTCAGATCTTCTGCTCATTTTTAATTGGGTTGGTTTTCTCTTTTTTTTTGACATTGAGTTGTATGAGCTGCTTTTATATTTTCCATATTAACCGCTTATTGGTCATATCATTTGAAAATATTTTTCTCTCATTCAGTAGGTTGTCTTATTTTGTTGATGGTTTTCTTTGCTGTGCAAAAGTTTTTAAGTTTAACTAGGTCCCATTTGTTTATTTTTGCTTTTGTTTCCTTTGCCTGAGGAAACAGATCGGAAAAAATATTTCTACAATTTATGTCAGTGTTCTGTCTATGTTTTCTTCTAGGAGTTTTATCGTTGATGGTCTTTAGTTCATTTTGACTTTATTTTTGTTTATGGTGTGAGAAAACGTTCTAATTTCATTCTTTTACATGTATCTGTCCAGTTTACCAAGCATCATTTATTGAAGAGACTGTCTTTTCCCCATTGTATATTCTTGCCTCCTTCGTAATAGATTAATTGACCATAAGTGTGTGAGTTAATATGTAGGCTCTCTATTCTGTTCCATTGATCTGTGTGTCTGATTTTGTGCCTGAACCATACTGTCTCGATTACTGTAGCTTTGTAGTGTAGTCAGAAGTCTGAGAGCATGATCCCTCCAGCTCTGTTCTTTCTCAAGATTGTTTTGGCATTTGTCTTTTATGCTATGAATTGCAAATAATTTTTTCTCTGTCATATGTCTTTTTATTTTGCTTCTTGTTTTTTTTTTTAAATTGGTATTCAGACTTTTTATATTTTTTGGTAGTGAAAATGATTAATTAAAATAATTTTTTAAATGATTCTAGATTTTAAATTAGAAAGAGCCTTCTTTAACCTAAGGATATGTTTTCTTCTAATAATTTATTTTTAATGTAAGCTTAAATTGATATGGAGTCTATATTAGTGTATAGTATGAAGTATGAAGCCAACTTTATATTTTTCCAGATGGACACCCAGTTGTTCTAACACCATTTATTTAAAAAAGTTCTTTGCCCACTGATTTGAGATGTCACCTTGCTCATATACTAAATTTGTGTAACTATTTGAGAATATTTTTTGAAACCAGATTTTCTAAAATTTCAGGTTCAACTATGTTTCCCTTTCATCATGCTTCTCCAGGTAAAATAACCTTTTAGTTATTCATCAGTAGCTTTTTTATGCTGCATTTGAATGAAAGAATTGAGAAGGAGGTGTGATTATTTCCCGTATAAGGAAATAATTTAAGGAAAACCATGTATAAGCCCAGAAAAAATAATTCTCCCGATATTATCGCTAGAAAATCCCCAAGCAACAGGATTTTTTTCTTTTTCTTTTTAAAGATGTTGCCAAGTCATTTCATACCACTCAGGAGGTCTTCTCCTACAAGTGGTCAAAGGGGGAAAGCCCACAATACTTAAGGGGAAAAAATGAAACAAAAAACATATATACCTCTCCAAGCATAAACCTCCCACTGCTAGTCACTGCCCCCTTTATTAGGAAACTATGAAGTTTTTACCATAAAAGAGAAAAGTAATTCACTTAAAAAAATCTTATCAAGCCAAGTAAAGGGGTTATACTGCATTCATATGTATATAGTTAGACTTATTTTCTGGCAGCAATACTTAGAGTAAATCTTGCTTATTTGTGCAAGGAGAGTTTAGGATAGTTTATTGGCAAGTACAAAGATATTGTTTCAGTAACTCTACTGGCATAACAAGATATAAAAATAAGACCAAAGCCAATATCTATAAATTCAATGTGTCCAGGTTAGCATGTTTCACACCAGCACTGGTGGAGATCTAAATCTTGTGTCCTCGCTTTCCCATAACGTTAGCAGAAAATGCAGTGCAAAACCTTTTTAAATGCTTTATGGGTTCTTCATTCTCCAAGACCAATGTAACTATTTTTAGCAAATCTCCTTGAGAAGGTTATCATCATTTGTTAATTCTAATTCCTCACTTTCCAGACTTTCTTAAACCAACTGTGTTTCTGGATCAGCACCGCACATTCCAAGTATTCTGAAACTGCTCTTTTCAAGGGCAGCTGTCACCTTCATGTTGCTGAAGCCACGGGTCAATTCTTAGCTCTCATATTACTTGATCTAAATGCTATGTTTGTCATTGATCACCCTCCTCATTGAAACATACTTCACTTGATTTCCAAGACATACTTTCCTGTTTTTTTTCTTACTTTACTGGCTACTTTTTCTCTTCAGGTTCTTTTTCTGATTCCTCCTTATATTCCTAATCTTCTGACCCTAGGGCCCTTCAGAGTCCAATCATTAGGCCTTTTCTCTTTCTTATCCACCCTCACTCCCTTGGCGATTGCCTCTACTCTCACAGCTTCTAATACCACCTAACTCTCCCTGATGATATCCAGATTTATATTTCCATTATGGATCATTCCCCTAACTCTATAGTCATATATCCAGCTGCCTACTAGTTGTCTCTTCAATAAATATCTCAAATTTAGCATGTCTGAAACTAAGCTCCTCTTCTCTCTCTTTCCTCAGTCTGTTCATAGTCTTCTCCATCTCAGTTAACAAAACTTAACTTTCCATTTGCTTAGGTCAAAACCTTGAGACATCTCTCACACTCAGCATTGAAGCCACCAGGAAATCCTTTTGGCCTCAGCTTCAAAATATTTACCTGACCACTTCTCATCTCCATAGCTACTGCCCTCATTGAAGCCATCATCTGGATCATTCAAAGAGCCTCCCCACTGAGCTTTAGGCTTTTGTCCTTGCCCTTCCACAGAGCAGCTATCCCTTTACGATGTAAGAGAGATCACATTCCTCTGTTTAAAAATTCACAGTGCTTCCCATCTCAGAATAAAAACTAATATTGTTACACTGGCTACCATGGCCCTTCATAATCTTTTACTTCCACCCCTCCACTCTGACCTCATCTTCTAATACTGTACTTCTCCAGACTCACTGACCTCCCCACTGCTCCTTGATTCATAAGCTCACTGTATTAGTTTTCTATTGCTGCTGTAACAGATTACCACAAACTTAGTGGTTTAAAGTAACACAAATTTTTTATCTTACAGTTTTATAGTTTACAACTTGGACACAGGTCTCACTGGGCTAAAATCAAGATGTTAAGAGATCTGCGTTCTCTTCCGGAGGCTGTAGAGGCAAATCCATTTCCTTTCCTTTTCCAGCTTCTAGAGGTCACCCACATTCATTGGCTTGTGGTACTTTTTGTCCATCTTCAAAGCAAAAAAGATTGCATCTCTCTGATCCTGCTTCCATAGTCACATATCCCCATGACCTTAGCTGGGAAAGGTGCTTTGATTTTAAGGACCCAGTGTGATTAGATTAGGCCCATGTGGATAATCTCTTCATCTCAAGGTTGGTAACCTTATTAATATCAGCAAAGTCTGTTTTGCCATGTAGAATAACACATTTAAGGTTCCAAGGATTAGGATGTGGATATCTTTGGGGGAGGGGCATTATTTTGCCTAGCATACTCATCTCCTTAAATACGTGCTCATATATCATCTTTTCAGTGAGGTCTTTCCCCACTATGCTATTTTAAATCCACCACTACTACAGTATTCCCTCTCTTAACTTTTCTATTTATTTTGTAATAACACTAATCCCCATATAATATACAGTGTGGTATATATTAATAATTTAGTTTGATTTTTTTTTTTTTTTTTTTTTTTTTTTTTTGCTGTACGCGGGCCTCTCACTGCTGTGGCCTCTCCCGTTGCGGAGCACAGGCTCCGGACGCGCAGGCTCAGTGGCCATGGCTCATGGGCCTAGTCGCTCCACGGCATGTGGGATCTTCCCAGACTGGGGCACGAGCCCGTGTCCCCTGCATTGGCAGGCGGACTTGCAACCACTGCGCCACCAGGGAAGCCCCTAGTTTGATTTTTTGATCTTCCCTCATCAGAGTATAAGCTGTGTGGTATCATGAAAGTTGGTCTGTTTGTTTTATACTCTACCCACAACATCTAGAGCAGTGCCTATCATACAGTATACTCTCAGTAGATATTTGTTGAATGAATAGGTGAAAGAAAGAGTGGGGATTAAAACACAGGGATCCCACCTTGTTTCTAAGATAGACTTTCCAAATCAAAGGATGAAATATATTTTCATCCAGTATCCTCATGGATTCATCATAGAATTTAAAACTTACTTTTATCCAATGGACTTTACCATGTATTAAGTAATTGCATTTACTGGTTTTTAATATGTGTATAGTGACATAGTGGATCCTCAGCCCTTGAATAAGTAGGGCCTTATTCATAACAGGGAATAGATAACACCTCCCTTGATCTAATTTGATCTATAGTTTATTGATTTCATAACTATCAAGTTGAGGATGATTCCCTCTATTCCTAGTTTTCTGAGAGTTTTTACCATGAATGGGTGTCACATTTTGTCAAATGCTATTTTTGTAGCAGTTGATGTGATTGGGTGATTTTTCTTCTTTAGCCTGTTAATATGGTGGATTATATTGATTGATTTTCAAATATGGAACCAGTCTTGTATCTTTGAAATAAACTCTACTTGTTCATAGAGTGTAATTCTTTTTATATGTTCCTGGATTTTATTTTCTAATATTTTTTTGCTCATATATTCATGAAGGATATTTGTCTGGAGTTTTAATTTTTGTACTATCTTTGTCTTGTTTCAGTATCAGAGTAATAGTGGTTTCATGGAATGAGTTGAGAAGTGTCCCTGCTCTTCTGTTTTGTAGAAGAGATTGTGGAGAAGTTCTAGCCAGGGGAATAAGGCAAGAAAGGGAAACAAAAGACATATAAATTAGAAAGGAAGAAATAAACTGCCCCTATTTGCAGATTACATGATGGTCTATGTAAAAAAAATCGAAGGAATCTACCAAAAACTTCTAGAGCTAATAAGTGAGTTCAGGAAGTTAGCAGGATATAAAATAAACATTCAGTAATCAGTTATGTTTCTATATGCTAACAGTGAAGATGTAGAAACCAAAATTAAATAAAAATACCATTTATATTCACTCAAAAAATTAAATAGGTGTAAATTTAATAAAATATGCAGTACTCGTATGCTGAAAACTACAAAACACTGATGAAAGAAATCAAAGATCTAAAATGAGTGTAAAGCATAGTAAATATGTCAGTTCTCCCCAGATTAACATGCAGATCCTATAAATATCTCAGCAAGATTTTTTATAGACATAGACAAAGTTATTCTAAAATTATATGGAAAAGCAAAGTAACTAGAATAGCTTATACAATTTTTAAAAAGAAGAATAAATTGGTAAGAATCACTCCACTTGAGTTCAAGAATGATGGTATACTACAGAAACCAAGACTGTGGTGGTACTGGTGAAAGTAGAGGCACAGAGATCAATTGGATAGAATAAAGAACTTAGAAATAAACCCAGACAAATATAGCCAGTTGATTTTTTTTCTAAATGTGCAAAAGCAATTCAATGGAAGATGAATAATTTTTTCAATAAATGGTGCTGGAGCAGTTAGATATCCACAAACAAAAATGCTTCAACTTAAACCTTACATGTTATATGAAAATTAACTTAAAATGGTTAGTACATTTAAATGTAAAACTATAAACATTTTGAAGATAACATCAGAAAATCTTTAGTACCTAGGGCTTGGTGAAGATGTCTTAAAGAAGACACCAAAAGTATTATTCATAAAACAGTGATAAATTAGACTTTATCAAAATTAGAACTTTTGCTTTATGAAGACCTTATTAAGAAAATTAAAAAGACAAGCTACAGACTAGGAGAAAATATTTGCAAACCATATATCTGACAGAAGACTCATGTAGAATACATAAAGAACTTTCGAAAATCAGTATAAAAAATAATCCAATTAAAAATGGGCAAAGACATGAAGAGAAATTTCACTGATGAGAGTATATTATGGCAAATGAGTGCATGAAAAGGTATTTAATATCACTAACCATTAGGGAAATACAAATTTAGATAATGATGAGATATTACTCCACACCTCTTAGAACAGCTGAAATAAGGAATAGTAACAATACTAAATCAACATTTGGCAAGGATGTGGAGAAAGTGTATCTCTCATATATTGCTGGTGGGAATATAAAATGGTATAGACACTTGACAACAGTTTGGCAGTTTCTTAAAAAATTCTAAACATATACATTTTCCATACAATCCAGCAATCATATTCCTGGGCATCTATTAAATATTCATTGGAAATTTATGTTTACACAGAAACCTGTACACAATTGTTCATAGAAGCTTTATTTGTAATAGCCCCAAACTAGAAACAACCAAACTGTCCCTTGATAAGTGATGGTTAAACAAACTGTGGTACATCCATACCATGGAATGTTACTCAGTAATAGTAAGGAATGCACACACACAACTTGGATCTCAAGGACATTACAGTGAATGAAAAAAGTCAGTCTCAAGAGATACATACTATATAATTCCCTTTATATAACATTCTAGAGATGACAGAGTTATAGAGATGGAAAAACGGATTAGTGGCTTCCAGGGGTTAGGGTTGGTGTTGAGGAGGGAATATGAGTACAATTCTAAAGGAATAGCATGAGGGAGATGTTTGTGGTGGTGGAATATTTCTGTTTCTTGATTGTGGTGGTGGTTATATGAGTCTATACATGTAATAAAACAGAAAAAGCCCAGCAAAAACTTGCTTTCAGATAAGTCTATGTCCGGGATGATGGTGTAAATTGAACCATAGAGTTTGTCCCACCTGGAGAAAAGAAATAGGAGCATACCGTGGAGATATTGCAGGTTTGATTCCAGACTACCACAATAAAGTGAATATTGCAGTAAAAAATTGATATAGAACTATACACGCTCATTGTAATAATGTCCAATTCCTGATTATATTAATTATGTAAGATACGACTGGTGGGGAAACTGAATGAAGATTACATGGGTCCTCCCTATACTACCTTTGCAGTTTCCTATTTATAATTATTTCAAAATGAAAGTGAAAAAAATTGCATGTTTTACTTCAGTGCATCTTATGGTAATCGAAAGAAAACACAGATGCCAAATGTGCTTTTTGGAGAAGTAGTGCCAGTCATTTTAAAAATTATCTTCTATTGAGGTAAAATCACATAACATTAAAATTAACCATTTTAAAGCATACAACTCAGTGGCTTTTAGTACATTCACAGTGTTGTGCGATCATCACCACTATCTAAGTCCAAAACACTTTATCAACCTGAAAGGAGACCTTGTACTTATTAAGCAGTCACTCCCTACTCCCCCTTAACCTGCAATCCCTGGAAAACCACTAACCTACTTACTGTCTGTACTGTGGATTTACCTATTCTGGATGTTTTATATAAGTGGAATCATACCAAATGTGACCTTTTTTGTCTGGCTTCTTAGCATAATGTTTTCAGGGTTCATCCGTGTTGTTGTATGTGTCAGTACTTCATTCTTTTTGTGGCTGAATAACATTCTATTGTAAGGATGTACCACAGTCTGTTTATCTGTTCTTCTGTTGATGGACAGTTAGGTTGTTTCCACCTTTTGGCTATTGTGAATAGTGCTGCTATAGACATGTGGTGGCAGTTTAATACAAGAAAAAAGTTATTTCCAAAGTTCATGGTTTCCTTGTGGAAGGTGTAGAGTCCATGCAGGTTATATATCATGGGTTGCGACTAGTAACTCTAAAGCTTTTGTAATTTATTTGGGAAAGATGACTTGTCACTGTGGTTTTCCCATTCATTCATCCCAGGTGAATCAGATATTGGAGTGGTTAGCGATAACAGCACAGGCACTGACTGCTTATTTTGGGAGGAACAAATAAGAACGCTTTATGAGATCAGAGACAAAATGTCATCATAATAGCAATCGTAAATTATTAGATGAAAGTCAACATTGTGCTCATCAAGTGATCGAGACATAAATATTTTATTCCTTAAAGGCCTTATAAAAACATAAATTTAGGAGATAAAGTACTTTAACAACAACAAAACAGTATGAACCATGGAGGTGCTTAATCTCTTGGGTCCAGTTTATTTAATATGTGGTCATCTTTGTGTCCTTAAATGCTTCAGAAATTAGATATATAACACTTTAAAGGCAATAAGGTCACTGTTTTATAATCCTAGAATTCAAGAACTCTCCAGAAATGTTTTTAGGCATATCCAAGTAAGTTTATTCTTTCTCTGTACAGAACAAATCCAGCTCTTTCACAGCCTTTCTTCTTGGTTAGCTCTTTCAATTTTAAGCCATTGGTTTTCAACCACACTGCACATTAGAACCACCTGATAACATTTTCTAAAATACCATTGTCTATGCTGCCGCCCAGATCAACTGAATCAGAATCTCTAGGGACAAGCCCAAGCATCTTATTTATGTAAAGATCTCAAGTGATCCTAAGGTGCTGCCAGAGTAAGGGAGTAGTGCTTTAAACCAGTGGTTCTCAAACTTTATGAGCATCAGAATTACCTACAAGGCTTGTTAAAAAGAAGCTGGGTCCCACACTCAGGTTTCTGATTCAGTAGTTCTGGGTAGGAGCTGACATTTTGCATTATGAACAAGATCCCAGATGGTGCTGATGCTGCCAGCCCAGGATCCAATTTTGAGGATGATGAATTAATCTTGTCCTTTTCACTCAGTGAAGATGAGGACTGGTCAAAGTCCTCCATATAAATACCCTGAAAATGATTCTTTTCCCTTATTTTAGAGAATTTCCTTTAGGATGGTAAGATAATGGGCCCCATAGTCAGAATGCCTGGTTAAAATGCCACTTGTATATAACTTTGGTCAAGTTCCTTATTTTATAAAACCCCAGTTTCTTCATCTGTGAAATGGGTATTATATGCTTGTTTTGAGGGTTAAATTTGATAATATATGTAAAATGATTGACATACAGTAAATATATTTGTTAACTTTTCTTGATAGCTTTCATCTTCAACTATTATAACTTTCCTTTGGTCTAATTGGCTATCAAGTTCTGTGCTTCTTATTGGTGTAACAAATAAGGAAATGTATGTTAAAAATCAGGAGGATAGTTAATTTGGGAATTCAACCGAGGTTCTCAGAGAACTGACTGAGAGTTTATATATATGTAATGATTAAAAGCTTCATCTCTGGAGTCAGAGAACCCTGGGTTTGAGTTCTGTCCAAAACTTCTCTGTTTTCCTCTGAAAAATGATGGTAATAAAAGTTCCCTACATATTGGGTTATTGTGATTGTAACAGAACAGATAATGCAACTACA
Organism: Leucopleurus acutus; assembly: GCF_964270905.1. Lineage (NCBI taxonomy): Eukaryota > Metazoa > Chordata > Mammalia > Artiodactyla > Delphinidae > Leucopleurus > Leucopleurus acutus. Next base: position 53,986,464 of record NC_139159.1, on the reverse strand, counting down.
ATGATTAGCACAGTCCTGCACATATCTTAGGTATTCAATAAATGTTAACTATTATTAAACTGAGGGTAATTGATTCCTAACTGCTCCTTTAAATATAAACTCTCCTTTTTCCTCTTTTGAACTGGTGTGTTTTTATAGCTCTTTGAGGTATGTTAGGAAGGAATGTAAATTCTCCAAGGGGAATGCAACTATTGAAAAGAAATTTGTTTACTATTTCCTCAACACTCTTCTAAATGCAAGACCGAAAAGCAGTGAAGATTTACTTTTCAAACACTGAATAACTTCACTATTATTTCCATTGCCAGAATTAAGAGAAAAGCTGTTGAAACTCCTGGTCAATCATTAGTTTCAATTTCAGGCCTTCAGTTGGGCATTTCTGTCAGTGGACAGCCTTACAAAATAGGGCTGCTGCCAGTTCTCTGCTGTGACTTCCTGGCTGGGATGTAGGGAAGTCCTTCATACGCTCTCTGGCAGTGTAAGTGGAGAAACCTCTATTTCAAAGGCTTTTTTTTTTTTTTGTATTTTTTATTTGACTACAGAATGGAAATAATCCCCCAAATACTCTGGACATGATGCAAACTGATCTTGAGGGACTGCAATATAGTCTTTTCCATAGATATAGTGACTGGGGGTATTGTTTTATTCATTTTGCAAGAAAGGGTGACTCTGCTGTTGATAGCAGTAAGTCTTGTTTCCCAAAGTGTGGTACAAATTCCACTGGGGATATGAGATATTTGATGGGTGTTGCATGGACAGATGCTTATTTTAATATTTAGTGTTTATTTTAATATACATTAGGAAAAAGCACACATGCTTGTTTTCCCAGATACTCTTGTTTAAGGTAAATCTAAAATACATAGAAAGCTTAAACTTTGAGGTAAGGAAACAGGTAAACAGTAGTATAAGGGGCATGTATGCAGTTTTGATAAATACAGTGAAGGTGAATGTGATACAGATTCAGGAAACATTTTGCAAAACATGCAGGCTGTTTGGTACCTCAGGAGCTAACAGTCCATCTGTATATATCACAAGTAGAAGGAACATTTACCGATAGAGAATGAAATGGCTATGACAATCTTTTCCATTTTTGTATGGTTGTCTTCTATTCTAGACTTTCTTTCTTTGCCACAATTGTCCCCTTTAAAGATTTTTACTAAAAGTGAGTGGCAGCAGGAAAGCAGACTAAGATGACAACAGCAGCTAGGCCAACTTTTGAACCTGCAAGAGGGGGGAGAGGTAAAGGAGAAGGTGATTTGAGCCACCTCTCAAAGCAATATTCAAGCAGAGACCTACCCTCTCATACAAAGATAAAATATAGACAGACCACTCAGGATGCCCCTGAGGAAGTTCAGAACCGTGACTTCAGGAGAGAGTTGGAAGAGAGAGAGAGAGCTGCTGCAAGAGAAAAAAACAGAGACCGACCAACCCGAGAACATACAACCTCCTCTTCAGTGTCAAAGAAGCCTCGGTTGGACCAGATTCCCGCTGCCAACCTCAATGCAGGCGACCCTCTAACAGATGAGGAAGATGAAGATTTTGAAGAGGGGGGGCTTCCCTGGTGGCGCAGTGGTTGAGAGTCCGCCTGCCGATGCAGGGGACACGGGTTCATGACCCGGTCCGGGAAGATCCCACATTCCGCGGAGCGGCTGGGCCCGTGAGCCATGGCCGCTGAGCCTGCGCGTCCGGAGCCTGTGCTCCGCGATGGGAGAGGCCACAACAGTGAGAGGCCCGCGTACCACAAAAAAAAAAAAAAAAAAAAGATTTTGAAGAGAAGAGTGATGATGATGATACTGCAGCTCTTCTTGCGGAGCTGGAAAAAATTTAAAAAGAAAGAGCTGAAGAGCAGTCCAGGAAGGAACGAGAACAAAAGGCTGAAGAAGGAAGGATTTGTATGGAAAACATTCTGAGTAGAAACCCTCTCCTTAATCTCACTGGCCCATCCCAGCCTCAGGCCAACTTCAAAGTTAAAAGAAGGTGGGATGATGATGTTGTTTTCAAGAACTGTGCAAAAGGTGTAGATGATCAGAAGAAAGACAAAAGATTTGTAAATGATACGCTGCGATCTGAATTTCACAAAAAGTTCATGGAAAAATATATTAAATAGTACAGTTTTATGTGCTTAATTAAAGGCTATAAAATGTAAACGATATGACTTTATTTTGGTTTTTTTGTTTTTCTCTTCCCCCCCCCATCTAAATTGTGTATAGGCTTCCCTAATTTTAAGTTCCAAAGTATCTTTTCCTTTATTGATTCCTAACTTGATAAGGACTGGGAATTGGTTTCACCAGTTGCCATCTCAGTATTTCCAGTCATACGTTTTTCTTTTGAATATGGGAAAAGGAATCTGCTTGTAATAAATATTTTTAATAATCTGTCAAAAAAAAGATTTTTTACTAATTACAAGAGAAAGATAAAGAGGAAAGAACCAACACACATGTTCAGTGAAAAATAAGGTATACATTTTTTAGATTTAATGGGTGCTTCATTTAAGATTACCATTAAAATGATGTCTTTGCCTATCAATTTATGAAGTAAGAGCCTGGTTAAAGCCATTATATAATATTTTCACATGTTTTATATGCCACTGGAATTTATTTTCTAATTTAATTGCCAAATTCCTAATCTGATTAGATTCTTAGGGGAAGCAAAATTAGTGTTGGAGAAAAAAATAGATAAAATAATGTTTTCTTTACTTTTGTGCAAGTCATGCCAGGCTGTATGTTTCATGTAAGATTAATAGAGGAGTGTTTCAGTTCTCTTTCACTTTATCAGAGGCAAACACTTGCTAGTTTATCTTACCATCCCAGGAAACAGAATGGGGTGATATATGCCACAAGTCTAGTCATAAAAGAAGTTCTTGAAAATAAGGTCATCTTGTTGAATTGGCCAGAAATGAGTTGGATAACAAGTCATGCTGATGAAGCCATAAATGGCGTCCACATTGCTACCATGGTTTCCAGAGAATAAAATTCTTATCATGCTACCAAATGTGACTGGTTTATAAGTCTGACCTAATGGTGTCTCTGTGAAGTAGTATATTCTTACTAAATTGTTTCCAACTTGTTTCATTCAACAAATATTTATTGAGCACCTATTATGTGTCGGGCACTAACTGTTGCAGCTGTGGGTGATGCAGCAGTGAGAAAAAACATTGAAGTCCTTGCCCTCAAGGAAACCAGAGCTGTTTATGTGAACTACCATTGCAAACATGGTCACCCTCCTATATGAAAATGTGCTTCTTAATTAAATATTCTGATTTTTAAGAGGTTCAGAAGTGATTTTAAACAATTAAAAAGATGAAATGAGGGGATATGAAGTCAGGCCGTAAGATTCAATTAAACAAGTTTAAAAGCAGGACTATTTTTGAACACAAGAAAGAGAACTCACATTTTCAAACAACAAGAACTAACATTTAGAGCACTTGATATGCTCTAGACACTTTGCTCAGTACTTTATATCCATTATCTTATTTAATCTTCACATCTCCCTTATATAAGTGGTACTGTATTATCATCTTCATTTTATGGATCAGCACACTGAGCTTAGACTAATTAAATGTCTTGTCCACTGTAATCCAATCTTGTTTACTAGCATAAACAAGAAATAAACAAAACTAAAGCAATCCGTCTCCTACCTTGACATCTATGGAGCAGTTTATCCAATTTGGCGGGAGGAAACAGAAAAGATTAGATTAACACAGAGTATGAATGCAAGACTAAAAATCAAAGAGTGATAGATTTTAGAAAAATTCAGGGATCTTATTTCCCTGAAATAAGTGATTGATCCTTTTTCTTCCTCTACCTCTGACGAGCAGAGGTTGTCACAACTCTCTAATCACAAATACAAAATAACATAAAGTCCTCTATGTTTAAGTCACCGCTCAATGGAGGGAATTTATCAGCCTTGGCTACAAGGATTAGCCACAATCCAAGTGCTGTTGGATATACATGAGTCTTCAAATGGTGATTCCAGCCATTCCTTTCAAATACGTGCTATTTCTTAGTTTCTGAGAACATTTAAAATACGTTTTTTCCTGAATTTGGAAAAGTTAAGACAGAGAGACCTTCATGTTTTTCTCTCATCTAGTATTCAAGACCTCTGTAGGGAAAAAAAGAGAGAGTAAATGCAAAGTGTTTTATATGCTTTTTCCTGTAATAAAATCTCATTTTACTGGATCTTCAATGGAAATCTTTCTCCATTCTGGTATGAGGGGAATTTTGGCATCTGTATTTCTACTTGGTACAGTCTCCAGCTGTTTGTTTACTTTTCTGACTTGGGTACTTGTAGAAGTTATCTCTGTTGTAGAATTAACAAGTAATCTCACTCTGGAAAGTATTTCTGCAGTGTTTCTTGAATGGTTCTTCAACCATGGCAATGTCCATGAGTGGCTAGGAGTGTTAGGTATTATTCCACTGCCACTCCGGGGATTTGCTTTGGAATCCATGGACTCTGAGTCTCTTATGTAGCTCTCCAGAAAGTGAGGTTTGGGGGCTTAGGCAAGATCAGCACAGGAAAACCTCCAAGGGAGAGTGATTCTTCTATGTCTTCAGATCTCATCATCAAGAATGAAAGTGAATGAGTCAGTCAGACAGTCAGCTGGATCACAAATATTTATCAGTTGCCGCCTATGTGCCAGGAAAAGGGTACAGAGTGATCAAAAAGACAGATAAAACCCTAGGGAGGCTCTAAGCTAGTATGAAAGAACAACATGAAGTAAATGACTTTGGGTCAATATTAACAGTCTAAGTAAACCAGATGTTAGTCATTTCTGTATATGGAGCAAGGACCAGTGATTCTTCTCACTCGCCCTAAAGAAGTCACTTGCCCAAAAGCATATATTTTACTGAAAGTGATGAGAGATTTTTACCTCATAGGAAATGCCGTTTTGCTCCAGATCTCCGTACTTGATATATCTCTCCCAGTTTCTCATAGCCACACAGCCACAAGCTTCCTCTCTCTTTTGACTCTTCTCTAAACCTCTTTGGCTCCAGTCCTCCATTTCCAGATCTCTCCTTGCATCCCTTCTCTCCTTTCTTAGGTAGACAATTAATTCTGTCTCATCTCTTTCCAGCTTGCATAGCTGCAATTAAAAACTGACTTAGCAAGCAGCACACCCACTAATTACCAAGAATTTCTCTCATTAGAAGGCAGGGGAATATTTATATAATAATTTTTATTTCCTCACCTACCTATATATCTCCACCCACTGCAGTGTCTTCCTCACCCCCACCCACTGCAGTGTTTTCACCTCTTTGCAAAGTCTTCCCAAATGGTTTGAGAGTTCCCAACTGATATTTCACATGTCCCTACAAAGTGCTGTCAATCACCAGGTGATATCCTCCCTCTTTTTCTTTTTCTGTTAGCCCCCTGTGGTTTTTTCATCTGTTGTGGATACTTTTGATGCCTACACAGTCACATGAAGGGGTCTTGGCTCTCCCTCCAGGGTTTTCAGCCAAGTGCCCTCCTTTTAGACATAGCTGCCAGTACCATAGCCCCACTGATATTCTTGAGCCCTAAAAGTGCTAGGGCAGAGCCATAGAATATGGTACTCCTAGAAATAGAATATATTCTAAGAATATATTCATAGGATATGTGCTGAATGACATTGTGTTTAGTATGCAAAGAGGGGGAATGCTTTCCCACTCCTTTCTACCTTTCCCACCCCTTGCCATCACAGGGGTCATATGAATACTAGAGGAGTATCTGATGGTGTTTTTGAGAAATAAACTCTTATATTGTATAATTTTATTTTAGCACATGATAATCATGATATATAACAGGTGATATGGCACAGGACTGATCATTCAGAACGGACCCAAAATATAACTTGAACAATCAGATTGGATGTTTGTTAGCAGATAGGACAAATATATTGGTGCATCCTAGCTTAATATTAGCTCTGTTTTGGAAGATCGTAACATGAATCCATGAAAGCTGTGGTTGGGAAGAGAAGGAGACCAGTCTTAACTATAGAAGCCATGTTATTCCTGTCTCCTAAATTAAGAAATGTTTTCTCTCTGTTTTCTAGTACTCAGGTATTGTTGGAGGCATTATAGTTCATAGGGATGTGAATATAGGCTCCAGAGTTAGATGGACTGAGGATCAAATTCCTGTTCTGCCACAAAAAGATCATGGTCTTGGGCAGTTAACCTCTATATGCTATAATTTTCTTATCTGCAAAATGGGAATAAAATGCATAATTATGGGGGTGCTGTAAATATTAAATGAGGAAATTAATTTTTTTTTTTTTTTTTTGCTGTACGCGGGCCTCTCACCGCTGTGGCGTCTCCCATTGCGGAGCACAGGCTCCGGACGCGCAGGCCCAGCAGCCACGGCTCACAGGCCCAGCCGCTCCGCGGCACGCGGGATCCTCCCAGACCGGGGCACGAACCCGTGTCCGCTGCATCGGCAGGCGGACTCTCAACCACTGCGCCACCAGGGAAGCCCGAGGAAATTAATTTTTTAAGGGTTAAAAAATGTTATGCATTATTATTGTACCACGTTCTTGTGTCTAACTCATTCTTTAGAATAACTTTGGCTTCATCCTGACTCTAGGCTCATCCAGTCAATGCAACAGATGTGGCCAGTCATGTAGTAGTTAGATACTAAGTAATTAATTAGCTCATTCACTCATTTCTTTTTTTTTTTTTTTTTTTTTCTTTTTTGCCGTACGCGGGCCTCTCACTGTTGTGGCCTCTCCTGTTGCGGAGCACAGGCTCCGGACGCCCAGGCTCAGCAGCCATGGCTTATGGGCCCAGCCTCTCCGCTGCACGTGAGATCTTCCCGGACCGGGGCACGAACCCGTGTCCCCTGCATCGGCAGATGGACTCTCAACCACTGGGCCACCAGTGAAGCCCCCACTCATTTCTTTAATTCTTTCATTCCTTCAACTAAAGGGCATAGTAAGCACTGGAGACCAATGATGAAAATGAGGAGATGACTTTATGAGCTCACAGTTAGAGGGGATACAGACCAAAAAAGAAATAATTAGAAAGCAGTGTGAGAAGTGCCATTATGGAGATAAGAAGAGAAGGTTATTGAAATGCATCAGAGAAAAGCCAATTATTATGCCTGGAGAAATTAAGAAAGCCTCACAAAAGAAGTAGTAAAAACTTGTTCTTAGGACAGATTTAGGGCCATCAATTTCCCATATAAGAGGTCTTCCCTATCCTACTGGAAATTTCTGGATGAGCGTAACATTTCCTGGGACTATTGTAGATATGAGATCAGAATCTTAAAGCATATACCTCCTTATTCCAGAGCTCTGATAATGCAAATAAAATACAAAGATACAAGACTTTCAAGATTAAGCTACCTTAGTATTCAATTGAATAAAATTATTAATTCTTTAGAACATTTTTAAACTTTTTTTGAGGTATGGTAGAGGAATTAAAAAAAATATGGCTTGTTTTTCATGTTACTTCTTAAATTCTAAAGTCTTCTAAATTGCATCATTTCTGAATAATCAGCAACAACAACCAACAGTATTGCTACTGGTTAGGTTTAGTCCCTGAAAGCATATGGTCTTTAAAGTATGTCATTAGGATCTTCTAATGCACCCAGTGTCTCCTCAGCTGAAGTCCCAAAACACATAAGTCCATTTTGCATGTTCCTGTGTTTTCCAGTTGCTTAAAATTGATCTTGAGGGCTTCCCTGGTGGTGCAGTGGTTGAGGGTCCACCTGCCAATGCAGGGGATATGGGTTCGTGCCCCGGTCCGGGAGGATCCCACGTGTCGTGGAGCGGCTGGGCCCGTGAGCCATGGCCGCTGAGCCTGCGCGTCCGGAGCCTGTGCTCCGCAACGGGAGGGGCCACAGCAGTGAGAGGCCCGCGTACCGCCAAAAAAAAAAAAAAAAAAATTGATCTTGAGATTTTTTTTTTGGATTGACAGCAGTACTTCCAGTGTTACTTTTTTTGTTTCGTTATTTTTCTGGAAAATAAATCAGTCTCTCTTTCTCTTACTGTTTCTCTGTCCCCTCCTTTCTTTTTTTAATTTTTATTTTTACCTTTCTTAGTTGTCTACTTTCCCCTCAGGAAGTTATGCATTCCTTCTTTTCATTTGTTCAGATTGGAAAAGTTTAAATGAACAAGCATATGTAGATACACACAGACACACACACACACACACACACACACAAGGAGGAACAGATTTTTTAACAATCGTGGCTGTTACAAAACACAGGAGCACTTAAATAGAGATCTCACTACTGCCTTGTGTGTCTTCTGTCGATTTTTGGCTGTACATAGTTCTTCATGAAGCACTTACAGGTGTTGGTTTTGGACTCTTTTCTTTCCAGGGATAATTTTTGAAGCAAGCGATGTTGGAAAATGTTCTCCGATAATCTGTACTCTGCCAGTGCACTTTGTCCTTGTGGGCCCTTAAAAAATCAGTTTCATGTGGGTTACCTGTCACTTTGTATGTTTGCTTTTTAGGTATGAAAAAGGATTAAATCACTTTGGTTGTATATTTAATCAGTTCTTTTTCTTCTAGGTACAATCACTTAACCTGCTTTAAGACTGTGAATCAGTGCAGCTGGAGCCCTTTTGGGAGCCTTTTGGCTGTTGTTGGGTTAGAAAAATAGAGTTGGAATCAGTTGGCCAGAGTTCACATACTGGCACCATCACTTGCTAGCTATGTGACTTGTGACCGATTAGCCTTTCTTTGATTCAGTTTTCCTATTGATAAAAATAGGGTCAAAGGTAATATCCATGTCTTAGGTTTGTTGGGATAATTAAATGAGATTGTGTGTAAGGAGTGTTTAGCATAGGCCTGGAAAATAGTAAGCTTTTAATAAGTGTCATTCTTATTATTGCATGTGAGTGACATAGCCAACAAGGAGACATGCAACATCAGGAAGAGGCTACAAAGGCAGTTCAAAGACTATCGCTATGTTTGGTATTACTTGCTTCCATATCTGTCAGTTCAGAAATTTGTTATTTGGTGTGGAAAGGACTGATAAGTCTTGGCACAATGTTTTCCCCCAAGTAAATCACATTTTTTCTGGAATTTGTTTTGCCCTCTCCTCTAACTTCTCTTCACACGCCAGTCTCTAACCCCTACTGCCCTTCATCCACTGCCCTGCCCCTCCATTCCAGGACATGAGAGTCAACATCTGTCGCTTCGTTTTCACACCATGACTGCAGTTGGGAAACTCCGTTCCCCAAAATCCTTCCCAGTTCTTGGTGAAAGCCCCTGGTTATAATTCATGTTTTCCACACACACTTAGTAAAGATTTCAGTGCTGTAAAATTAATTCTATAATTATCACCTGTTCTTTATGTTCAAATGTTTACATGCTACATTTAAGAAATCACCTTCTGATAATTTTTATTTCTTTACTTAATAGAAGCACAGCAATTTCTCCCATACAGCACTTTGCTGCCTCATTAGCACACCTGATATGTTTGTTCTCAGATAGTTTGTCTATACCTCCACAGGAGAATTTACGTAGAACTTCCATACCAGCATTAAAGATAGCCATAGCAACACCAAAGAGGGCCTTGTGAAATATATGATTACAATGTACCACGGGAATTAATAATTCTCAGGCCACTGTCTTAAATTGTAACCAGACTGTTTTTGTAAGGAAGTTGCTCAGTTTATGTACACAGAACACATAGGGCTGCATTCTAATTGGGGGACCAGTTTTATTTAAAATTTATATCTCAGAAAGTACTTAAATTATTCTATTTAATATGCCTATGCTATATTTGAGTGATGTTATGAAATGTTTTGCTAATTTGACCCTTCCTGATAATTTCCTAAAAGTCTAAGTGAATACAATGAAAGAATACCATCTCTAAAAATGGTTTTAATATCTTTTTCCCCAGAGTAAAGAATAAATTTTTTTTAAAATTAATAATTATAGAAATTTATCATTCTCTATAAAAAGTAATTTTACTAGACACTATGTCAGTTTTCTTCTTCGGGTTCCCCAATTAAGTAGAACTTTAAAAACATGCTGTTAGTTTACTAGATTTTAGTAGGTCAGCATGCACACCAAAAGTGTATTAAGGTGGACTGCTCTATTGATTTGCGGTGAATATCCTAAAGGCTCAAGGCAGTTGTCTGCGGAAGGGGCGGGAGGGCCATACATGATCGAGGTCATGCGCATCTAGCCAATTTGTAAGACGATCCAGCCGCTCCAAGCCATCAGCAATTCTTAGCATAGGGGCACACTCATGCATTCTTGTCAAGTCATCTTGTGAAAGGCTGCCTGCTTCCAGCTTGGCTTGGATGTGCAACCTTAATAAAACTCACTGAGGTCTGGGAGAAAATAGCAGATCTGCAGCAGATAGGGTAGAGGAAAGGGTCTAGAATATGTACACGCAGCTGACTCAGGCAGGCTACACGCTGAACGGTTACACTGAGGAAACCATAAATCTCAGCTACTATGCAATAAATATCTCAAGTTTTAACTAAGGAAACTATCTTTACAGTGAAATTAAAAAAATAACATTTTAGAACAAAGCTAACAGATGGCTAGTTTTCTGTGATTCTTCTACAAAAGCTTTCTTTGAGAGGGGAAAAAGTCAAACAAACAAGCAGTTTTACCTGAAATAAAGAACTAGTTTAAAGGTCAGAAGAAAGGAGCAGGTTTTGCGAGAGGCACGGAAAGAGAGTGCTGGCAGTACAATGACAGTTTTCCTTTCCTTTGCTTTCCTCGCTGCTATTCTGACTCACATAGGGTGCAGCAACCAGCGCCGAAGTCCAGAAAACGGTGGGAGAAGATATAATCGGATTCAGCATGGGCAGTGTGCCTACACTTTCATTCTTCCAGAACACGACGGGAACTGTCGTGAGAGTACGACAGACCAGTACAACACAAACGCTCTGCAGAGAGATGCTCCACACGTGGAACAGGATTTCTCTTCCCAGAAACTTCAACATCTGGAGCATGTGATGGAAAATTATACTCAGTGGCTGCAAAAAGTAAGTGATTGCTTTCAGTTTCTAAATGCACGGAGCCTTTTCTGTTCTTGCAGTGCAGCTAACTTAGAGTTCCTTAGGGGAGCATGTGTGTGTTTACCTTTTGCTCCAGGGGGGCAGTGTTTGCAAATGCAAGACGGCGCTTTCCCTGTGACTTCACGGGTGAGCAAACGTTTTTTAGGCTTGTGCAAGCCTCTGAAGGTGTGGTGGCACCCCGTTTTGTGTGCCTAATACTGGCACATTTTATCACATTTCTGGTTTTCCCTTATTTAAAATTTAGCTTAAGTTTTCTATCAAAATCCAACTTAAAAAATTGAGTAAGGTAGTGGAAAAATAAAGTAATAATGACAATACTAGTTTAGGATCATATCGATTTTACACCGAGAAATTTTCTTCAGCTAGGACAGAAAATCATCACCAGATACTTATTTTTCAACCTCTAGTAAAGTTAATATGAAATGAGAGTAAATACAAAATATGATATTTGATTGGAGAACTTGAATAAGTATATAAAGGTAACAATTTCAGCAAGTAGTAGTATAGTAAAGGACTGATTTCTGTCATATATTTCTTCTGTCCTTGAGAAAAAATCAGGAAGATTTATTTTAATGTGAACTCATCAGGAAGAGGTTGTTTACCCACTATGAAAGGAGAAATTGAGCCAGTGGTGGCTGTTCCCAAAGATATGCACCTGCAGATTTGGGCTGAACACAACATGTAGGCTTTGGTATGTTCCTGAAGTACCTCTTTCCTCAGGACATTGTAGTTAAACACAGTGCAATATGGGAGTCTAAGTATCCAGATAAATGTTAATGTTGAGTATGCATTTAAATCCCAATTTGTAAAAATCAAATTAAACATTTTATTTAGTTATTTCTGTATAAATCATTTAAAAGTTTTTGTTGAAAATATGCCTATAAAGAAATAACATACTTTCTGCAGTTCATTCCCTCTTTACTCTCTGTTTAATTGTGTAACAGGTAAGCAGCAGATAACAAGTGTATTCAAATATATCACTGGAAGGGTGGCAATGTCAATGTCCCATTTGTGGAAAGCTTCTCCCCCAGGGATCTTTGCTAAAAATTCAGTTGGTGTGTATGGGTAGGAACGCAAGGAGTCTAGTCTTCTTTAAGTTAGTCAGAACAAACCCTTTAAGAAGATAAAAGATAGGGAAAGGACAGATGCTCTATTTTGTTCCTGTGTGGTCACGCTCACTTAGATCATCTCCTGCTGAATCATGCCGAGTAATAGTTATTTTACTTTTTGTCCACTAGGGACTGAACTAAGATCACTGTTACTTTATTTGACAAATTAACTAAAACTTAGTAGTTTTAGAGTTTCCAAACCTGGAATTTTAGTTAATCTTTCTATTGTAGATTACAGGTGAAAAAATACATAGGCAAAATAATAGCAAGCAAGGAGAATTCTGCAGTCTTTTGATAATATAGCTTAAATTTCAGGCACTCATTACAGCAGCAGTTTATAATAGAATATATATTTTTTCCTTTCACAGAACTTATTTCCGTCGTGAACAAGTGAATTTGGTTGAATAGCTTATTACTATTCTCAATATACCGCCCATATAGTTTTTAATGAGAATTTAATCATAAATTAGTCCGAATTCATTGAGGGAGGTGGAGAGGGAAATTTAGTTACAAATTGTCTTCAATGAGCTATTCTACCAAAAATGTAATATTTTGTTTGCTTAAAATATACAATCAAAATGGTGATTTAAACATAGTAATGCGTATTTTTTTTGTTGCTGTGCAGTTATTAAGCAGTAGCAGGGTAAATACATGATTCTGCTGGGTTTAAATCATGCCCAGGCTTCACATGTTAATGTTTGAAATAAATTTGATTTTTGTTTGCATTGTTTTTGGTCAATGATTATGAGATAGTTTTCAGAGTATAGCCAGGCATAATTGTGAAAATGTTCTTTGGTTATATTGACCCTTGCTAGCATGAATCAAGCCGAATGTATGCTGAAAATGTCCCTGTTGGTATGAGTCAGAGCAGTTTGGCTTGACTATTGTCCGTTTAAATTTGCACGTCTTTTGTCATTGTTAATGTGATTGGTTGGAGGATCAAGAAACCAAATAAATGCATTCAGCAAAGAACTTGCTAAAGGCTTTCATAAATTTCCCTTAATTAGAGGTTTTCCATACTTCAAGTTCTAAATTTCATGTAAGGTACTTATTTTGATAATTCAAATGTAAATCTTTGTTATTGTAACCATTTGGTATGCTTAATACTATAATTTGTACTACTTCTATTTTGATTCCCAGTAGTTGTGTTAGGATAAGAAGCAATGCACTGCAGAAACTGAGGCTATCAGTGTAAGCGTAAATAATTCATCCATTTATTCAACAAAATAATTAATCAAAGCATATGATTATTATGCAGCTCATATCATCACTATCAGGAATTTTTTTGGTGCTGAATGTGTATTATCAATGCTAGAAGCAGATCGATGATAATTTATATTAATCTATTACCTTCCTCGATGTTTGGTAAACTGGGTTCTTTTAAATATTCTTCAGAAAACGCTGACTGTCACTATAAGTCACCTTATGAAACTTATACTCTCCAATCTCATTCCTCAACTTTTCTGGTCTTACAACTGAATAAGATGATAAGCAAGGTGGTCAGCAGGGCATAGAATGTGTTGGTCACTGTAAGTACTGGAACTGTTATGGCACTGGTCTCTTATGCGATGGATTTAATTCTCGGAGATCAGGTTTCCATTATAACTTGTCGATTAACACCAATGTGAGATAGGTTTATAGCATTATCCTTACTTTTCAGACAGGGAAAAGCAATATACATAATTGTTCAAAAAATCACATTTTTATTGGGTGAAACACCTGGGCTATATGTCTAGGTTTGACTCTCTTCCACCATATAGCTCTTTTCAGAATTATTAGCAAACCATATCCATTACCAGAGAGTGACCAGAGCTTGGGATAGTGACAGTAAACATAAAGGCCTTTGTGTCTTCGCCACTTTCTTGTGATTCCTTTCTACCTTTCTATTACACAGAAATGTCTGTTGTTTAATGTCTACTCCACATCCTGTGCTTCTTTTTTTTTTTTTTTTTTTTTTTTTGCGGTATGCGGGATTCTCACTGTTGTGGCCTCTCCCCCTGCGGAGCACAGGCTCCGGACACGCAGGCTCAGCGGCCATGGGTCACGGGCCCAGCCGCTCCGCGGCATGTGGGATCTTCCCGGACCGGGGCACGAACCCGTGTCCCCTGCATCGGCAGGCGGACTCTCAACTACTGCGCCACCAGGGAAGCCCCTGTGCTTCTTGAACTATTGTTTTCTTTCTCTCATACACCCAAAGTTCACAAATATGTGTATTTAAAACATTCGGATTTAAAATATTAGAATTTGGGGGAATGCTTAGAAAGTCTGTTTTGCCTTTGCCAAATGGTGTCTTGTCTTTTTTTGGTTGAAAGTATAAATACATTGAGTTAAAAAAAATATGCCTTGTAACAGAGAACAAGAATCTATCTACTATAAGCATTTCACACTAGCTAAAATTGACAAATTGATTGTTAGTAAGAAATGTAGTTATGAATTACGATCCAGAATATTTTAATAAATGAAATACTTTTAATGAAGTGCTTGGCTAAATTTTTCTATTGACAGCATTTTTTGACTAACAGCATCCTCTACTTGAATATTGTATTCTTTTCTTCAGAGAATTAGTATCTGGCATGCAGTTACCTGAAATATATTAATGATGATGATAATCTTTTTAAAAGCTCTTGTATTACACATATTAACTCATATTAATATCTACTCATAGAAGGTGACTTCCATGAGGCCAGTGATGTGTGTTTGTCCAGTGTCATTTCCCCAGGGCTTAGAGTAGTATATCTTCCATAGCAGATAGATAATAAATGTTTGTTGATTGAATAAATGGATGCCTTGTCTATGTGTTGCAATCTACATGTTATTATGTACTGTTAACATTTTGGATATATACCTTCCTTCCCTAAGTAGATTTTAAGTTGTCTTTTAAGCAAGGACTATGTGGAGGAGGAAAAATAATTTTCTCTCTACCCTTCTGGTTCATGGCTGAGACTTTTCTATAATAAAAAACATGTTAACAAGAGAAAAACAAACAGAAGTTTAATAACATGTATACCTCCTGTATACATGGGAGATGCCCAGGAAAATTGAGTAACTCCCCCAAATGACCCAAGCTTCCACCTTAAATACCGTCTCCAGCTAAAGACAAAAGAAGATGCTGGGTAGGGAGAGCCAGGTTTTCAGGTAAAACATAGTAAATAAGAGTATGGTTGTTATGAAGATTTAAGTCCATGCCTTCTCCATTGATAGAGTTGCTAGAGGTTTAGTCATCTTCCTCTTGGAGGTACAGAGAGTGAGACACCCTTACAAATGGAGATCTCCCTTATAAATGTAAATTTCTCTTATAGAAGGCTATTTTCGACTTGGTTTTTAGAGCTTTTCCTATGTCTGCTGTTTCTTAAAAGTATCAGCCTGAAATAATCCTTATGCCAAAAATTCATAATTTGGCATGACAAATTCTGCTCCCCTTCAACTACATCATGCAATTATTTTTGTCCTAATATTAATTAAAAAGATATTGAGTCTAGAATATGTGGTATTAATTATCCAAATTGTATTCAGCCAATGGTCTAGGATCTTAAAAACGTCTATGAATTCGTCTTCTTAATTATTCTTTAAGAGTCATGTTGTTGTTGGTTTCTCCATGAAATGTACCCACACTCCACTTATCCTCAAAGGCTGAGTTCTCCAGTGTTATCACATTGCATGTATCATGTTAGCACTGCATTTCCATGTTGTGTGGCTGTTGTCATTTTCATTATTTGTTTTGAGGGCTGTTCACCTACTTAGACTGTGAGTCCGTAGAGCGTAGCAAAAGTCTCTTTATCCATCTTTATATCCCCAAAGATGTTTATTAAGTGTCTGAATAATATCTCTGTTATCATAATATAAAAATAAAAACATCACATGTTCAAGTGTGTGGTGCCATGTATAAAATAAAGCAAGTTAAGGGACCTTGCAACTGCTTTCAGATGCTAAAGTTTGCTTCTAAGTTACTTGAGGGTCATCCTGTGGGATGAAAAAGAATTTTATACTTCCAGACCCATAGGCAAACAGTTACTGCATACAGGAGTGGCATATATTTACATATATTTGTAATAATAATATGTGAACATGTGAATCTAAGTAACTAACACTTACTTCTCATCTGTGCATTGTTTTCATGGCTGGTGACTGTGCAAAACTAAGCCAGAGAGGATACTCTCTGTTTTATTTGCACATGTGAGGGGATTTCTAGAGTGTGTAAAATGAGCAGACAATTGATCAGTATGTTTTTAAAAATTTGTCACTAAATTTGAAGAAAATGTGCATATATGATTTATGCATAGAGATAGAAAAAAATGACAATTGCCAAGAAAGGTTAATAGGAATAATTGTCTTTTAAACTCAGTTGTAGAAATTTCTCCACCTTCATTTGAGAGTAACCCCTGATTTTCGAGCTAAGTAGAGCTCTTTAGTTAATGCCTCTGTATTAACTTTTCAATGAATAGTTAGGTTTTATTATTTGCTCATTATATTGTAGAATTGAAAGATCCAAGAAGGCATAAAGACTTTCTGGGCCCCAGAAGTTGACATTTGGAGCTATAACAGCCTTTTGGATTTCTCTGCAGGAAGGAGCAAGCCTTCCCGCAAACTGTCTCCATTGGTGGATGTCAGGTTTTAGGAGCATGGCAAGTAGGTTCTTTTCTATGGGTGATTGCAGCCTTTCTTACTCCTGACTGTGAGCTTTCACATTGAGCTTTCTTTTAGTAGTACTCATTCATATGTAATTATTGGTTCAATAATTTAAAATGAATGAGAATATACCATTCTTTTCCTTAAAATCCCCCTACATTTTCCCATTACATGAGAAAAGGATCCAGATTCTTTACCATGAGGTCCTATATGATCTGCCCCCACACTCCTATCTGGATTCCTCATTTACCACCTTTCCCTGATTCCAGACACTTAAATGACTTTAGCCTTCTTGTTATATCTCCAGCAGACCAGCTCTTTGCTGTCTCAGGGACTTCACATTCTGTTTGCCTAGCTAGGAAAATTCTTGCCCCAGATCTTGGCATGAATGACTTTTCTCTTCATTCAGGTCTTTGCTCAGAAATCTTCTCAGAAAGTCTTCACTGAGCACCATTACCTACCACTTTCCCCCATTCTGCTACGTGATTTTCTATCATAATATATGTATTATTTCTTCATGGCATTTACCACTGTGACCTTCTATTGTTTGTCATATAATTTATTCCGTCTACCTCTACTAAGAATGTAAACACAACAAGAGGTCCTTGTCCATCTTGTTGCATGCAGTACACCTTACCCCTAGAAGAGTGCATGACACATAGTAGACTTCGGTAAATATTTGCATAATATATTCTCCCAGACCCTGTATGCTATGAGATAGAGACTGTGCCTGTCTTGTTCACTAGTTCTTATTTATTATTTTATGTATTATTTTGATAGCAGATAGCAGATCTACTTTTCTTGCACAATGCCTGGAACGTAGTTGGAAAGAATACTTTCTTTTTAATGACTAGAGGAATGAATGAATTCCATGGGCATATTTTGACTAAAATATATGTATGAAAATGAGACTTAACTATGTTCTATACATTACCCTACTAGCTATGTAATGGGAGAAATTTTAATTAGTCCCGAGTTTCCATATTCTGTTACAGGGGTCAGCAAACAATGGCCCTTGGGCTAAATTGTGCCTGCTACCTATGTTTGTAAATAAAGTTTTACTGGAATACAACCACACTCATTCCTTGAGTGTTGATGGATACTGTGCATCCATTTGTAAATAAAGTTTTATTGGAACAGAGCCATACCCATTTGCTTATGTATTGTCTATGGCTGCTTTCTTCCTATAAAGGCAGACTTGAGTAGTTGCAACAGAGACCAGAAGGCCCACAGAGCTTAAAACTTGACATCCAACCCTTTACAGAAAAAGTTCGCTGACCCCTGTTCTATATCACAAAATGAATACAGTATTAACATTGAGACCATTGCAAGGTAAATTGTGAGGTTTGCTGTGTGGGAAAAAGATGACCTTCCAAGAAGCCAAATAATCTTCAGGTCCGTGCCAGTTGGCATAGAGCCTGTCTAAGCCATTTCTTGGTGTGGTATTGGGACATGCTGTGAGGTGACATTTTAGAGTACAGGCAGGGAAATTTCATGTCTTTTTCCCCCCCCCTGCCCATCTTGATGTGAACAGAGAAATAGTCCAAAAACAGACACACGTTAGAAAAGAAAAAGCACCTGAATAACAATACAAATCAGCAGCCTCTGGTTAGATGAGTCTGGGTGCCCGGGGGTCCTCTGCTTTATGTGCCTGTTTCATCCTGTTTGTTGTGGCATTAGCAAGAAGGTTGACAAAGTATCAGAGGCATTCTGTTTTCATAGAAATGGGACTCTGACTCAGCCTTTTACATTCAGTCTATTTAGAAACCTTTCCTCCTTCTGTCATTTGTTTTAGATATAAATATTACAAGTGTTCCCACTTAGGTAGATGATGAGAGGGGAGAAGCAACAAGTGGGATGCTCAGCTACAAAATACAGAGGTTTATCAGCCCCTGTACTATAATTTGCTAATTAAGGAGGTTTTGTTTTCTCATTCTGCATGCCTTGTCTCTGTGTGGAAACATAAACAGCCTTTTCCTGGGCCTTGTCTTCTTCTATTCTTTTTTTAATACCACAAGCTATATTGTGTCATTTGCTTACACGCACAACCCTAATAACGTTCTGAGTCAGCCTTGCCTTTTGTTCCAATACAAGATTATCGTTTGTTATGAAGTTGGGAAGTTCCAAACTCCCTTTGGTTCTAGCCCCATGGTCTGAGGGAAGGAGGGCCTCTTAGTGTTTAAATCTCTTTACAAAGTGTACAAAAGATGTGCCCCCTCCCTTATCAATGAGGTTTCTAAAGAATGAAGCACTCTGTGGATCATCTTTTCTTGTATTTGGAGGCTCTGTACCTAAACACTCTTCTCTAATTCTTACATAGAAATATTGGAAGTGAGAGGTTTTCAGCCTTGTTTAGTCTTTGTTGCCTATCCAAATGATCTGATTTCTTCCTTTAAACAAATGAAAAGGTAATATTTAACCAAGAAAGTGACGAAAAACATATAAAGCCAGATACGACCCTACTGGTAGCTAATAATTTCATCAATAATGTATTTGGGCATATGCAGATTTTTTCTTTTGGCAGTAAGTGCTGGAGAATATAGAGCAAAATAAATGTAGTAAAGTATATATACTATATGATTATACAGCTTACTTACTACAGGTCTACATTGGCATGTATTGAAGTTCGTGTTGAACTATTGAAAGTGCATGCAAATTAGCATCAAGCTGTGTCTAAAGTAACTCGGTAGCTGAACTATTAATAAAATGCAAATGAAATGAGAATATCTTGAATTGTTAGTAATATATACATGGAAGCCATCAAACTCACTGGCATCATATCGGTAAAATTACTGTATATTTCTGTGGAATGGCTGATGATAATTTTGGAAGGTGGTATATTTTAAAGTTTCATTTTATGTGTAGTTTAACTTATTAGGAAGGTGCACACTTTACAGATAGTCTCCATTTTGTTTATGAAAGCTGAATGCGTTGAGTTATAAAACTAGACCTAAAGATTATTGGAGGGTTTCCCTCCTATGCTGTTGGTGGGAATATAAATGGGGGCAGTCACTGTGGAAAACCGTATAGAGGTTCTTCAGAAAACTAAAAGTAGAACTACCATATGATCCAGCAATCCCACTCCTGGGCATATACCTGGACAAAGCTATAATTCAAAAAGGTACATGCACCCCTCTGTTCATAACAGCACTATTCATAATAGCCAAGACATGGAAACAATCTAAATGTCCATTGACTGATGAATGGATAAAGAAGATGTGGTACATATATACAATGGAATACTACTCAGCCGTAAAAAAGAACAAAGTAATGCCATTTGCAGCAACATGGATGCAACTGGAGATGATCATACTAAGAGAAATAAGTCAGAAAGAGAAAGACAAATAACATATGATATCACTTATATGTGGAATCTAAAATATGCACAAATGAACCTATATACAAAACAGAAACAGAGTCACAGACATAGAGAACAGACTTGTGATTGCCAAGCAGGGAGGGGAAGGAGAGGGAGGGACTGGGAGTTTGGGGTTAGTAGATGCAAACTATTACATTTAGAATGGATAAACAACAAGGTCCTACTGTATAGCACAAGGAACTATATCCAGTCTCCCAGGGTAAACCATAATGAAAAGAATATAAAAAAAAGAATGTATATATGTGTATAACTGAGTCACTTTGGTGTACAGCAGAAATTAGTACAACATTGTAAATCAGCTATACTTCAATTAAAAAAAAAGGTTACTGGAGGGTTTCCATTCCCAGAGAACAAATAAATATTTTATATATTTATTTATTTACTTATTTATGGCCATGTTGGGTCTTTGTTGCTGCACGCGGGCTTTCTCTAGTTGTGGTGAGGGGGGGCTATTCTGTGTTGCGGTGTGCAGGCTTCTCATTGCGGTGGCTTCTCTTGTTGCGGAGCACGGGCTCTAGGCATGCGGGCTTCAGTAGTTGTGGCATGCAGGCTCAGTAGTTGTGGCTCGCGGGCTCTAGAGTGCAGGCTCAGTAGTTCTGGCACATGGGCTTAGTTGCTCCGCAGCATGTGCGATCTTCCTGGACCAGGGCTCAAACCCGTGTCCCCTGCATAAGCAGGCAGATTCTTAACCACTGCACCACCAGAGAAGTCCCAAAATAAATATTTTAAAATCCCAAATTTTAATTCATTTCTAAACCTTTAAAGATAATTCCAAGATTTTATAAAACACTTTAACACTGTTCTTATCTTCACTATTACTATACAGTTGACTAGATTAAAATGCAGTGGGTATTTACTGCAGCTAAAAATTTGATTTGCTGTACCCAGAAGACCTTACATCTACCTTACCTCAAGTGCACAGACATAAGAGGCGAGAATTGTATCTTTATTACTAATATCACCAGTCTTTTCTTTATTTTCCAATTTTACTCAGTTTTTAAATATCAAGAACAGAGCTATAATAAGCAGTAGGTTTAATATAGTATTAACGAATAATTTATTGAATAAATTGAATATTTAATAACTTTTAAATGTCAGTAATAGAGTGAAAGTTTAATATTTTTAACAAATGAGCTGATGAACTGTAAATATTTCTTAGCAGTGGAACCCAATTTCCAAACAAGTTATTAGGCAGAAGCTTAAAATGTAATCTAAATGCAAATCAAGGGGCTAGAGGAGAACTGGAGTGAGGCCCCACCATGACCCTGTTCCTCAGCCCTTTTCTCAGAGACATCCTTCAAGGGACCTTATGTGTACAAAGAAATATATGTTCAAAATAGCTGCAGTGAAACTTTCAAATAATCAAATATTAGGTCGGTAAAGTTGCCAAAACCAATCTACTGGCAGACAGAAAGAAACATAACAGTTGAAAATTTGAATATTTATTGGCAGGCTGATGTAAGAATGTCCAAATCTGCCATATACAAAGCAGTTTAAGAAAAAACTGCAGGTTGTTCAAAAAAAATAATAAATGCAGGTTGTTCTAGACTCAAAAGTGTTGAGGCCTACCCATATTTAACATGACCCAAATATGTTAAGATAATAGACAATTCTTGGATAATTAGTGGCAAATTGTTATAACTTACCTGTTTTCTAAATTGTCCAATTTCATGATAGTTTATACTTCTCTGTTTTAAATTTAGGAACATGAATTACATTGATTACTTAATATCTCAAGCTGCAATTTTCACTAAGAACAGAATTCATTGTTAAGGATAGTGAAAGGAAATATGAATTTTAAGTAGGCATTTTGGTATTTTCAAAATTTTCAAAGATTCTTGTTAGATCTACTCAGCTAATCTTTGTTTTTATTTCTAGTATGTGACACTTAACAGAATTGCCATTTTCTTTTTCATATATGCTGGCTATTTAGCATTTTTTTTTTTTTTTTCTTTAGCGGTATGCGGGCCTCTCACTGTTGTGGCCTCTCCCGTTGCGGAGCACAGGCCCGGACGCGCAGGCTCAGCGGCCATGGCTCAGGGGCCATGGCTCAGGGGCCCAGCCGCTCCGCGGCATGTGGGATCTTCCCAGACCGGGGCACAAACCCGCGTCCTCTGCATCGGCAGGTAGACTCTCAACCACTGCGCCCCAGGGAAGCCCCTAGCATTTTTAAAGACACTGTCTGGACTGTGAAAGTTAATTCAGTTAAGAATAGATAAAAATCATTCTTGAATCCACTTTCCCCAAAACACCTAAGCTGCAACATATGACAATACGCTGAAAGAGAACAATCATATGAAGGCAATGCCTTCAATTCCATTAACTCTGTGGCACTTTTTCTCTTTCAGAGATGAATAATGCAGAGCCATTTGATATACTGATGGGGTGAAGGCTCCAAAGTCAGGCCTTATATGAATTTATTATTAACTTGCTTATTATATTAGAAATGAAAGTTCTAATTTTTTTTCTGGCTTCCCAGCGGCCTGCTTTTTCTCAAACACCAGTTTGCCCATTCTGCACTTTGGAGACTTCTGAGGCTTGAAAACCAAAAAAGAGAGATGGTGAGGCAGTCCTCAGCTGGACAGACAGAAGGACTCAGAGGACCTTACTCCAGGCCTGGGTGCTTCTCATTCCTCTTCTTTCCTCTGGTATTGTCTTCATTAAAGTCCTATGTGATGCTCCTTATACTGGCCTTGGAGTGGAAGTGTTAGAAAGAGGATGGACAAGAGGGTGGGCGAATGAACAGGGAGACCAGAGACTGTCCCTTTATTGGTGGCTGGAGGGCGCAGTGAGGGCCCACAGGACTATAGTAGTGTCAAGAAGACTGCTTCATAAGAGATGGCAGTGAGTTCTGCCACGGGATTTTAGGATACAGGCATGAGTCATGGAGCTAAGCACCTGCCATTAACAAAGGACAGGCAGTCAGTTAGCCAGTTATCTAATCAAATATGCACTGGGTACAAGGTGGTCTGCTAGGTACTGGGCGACAGCGATAAATCCACTATAGCCCCTGTGGTTGAGAAACCTAAACCCATTGAAATAGACAGACATGAAAGCAAATGCATTGTTTGTGTACTCTATTTCCTATGTCAAGTCTAAAGACAGTACCACACAGTGATGAAGTATGTTGTACCTCGAGCCAGACTGCCTGGATGAATCTTGACAGCACCACTTCCTTGCTATGTGACCTTAGGCAAGTTTCATAACTTCTCCATGCCTCATTTTCATTACTGGTAAAATGAGGTAATAATAGTACGTACATTATAGGATGATTGTTAAGAGTAAGCATAAGTGGGCTTCCCTGGTGGCGCAGTGGTTGAGAGTCTGCCTGCCGATGCAGGGGACATGGGTTCGTGCCCCGGTCCGGGAAGATCCCACATGCCGCGGAGCGGCTGGGCCCGTGAGCCATGGCCGCTGAGCTTGCACGTCCGGAGCCTGTGCTCCGCAACGGGAGAGGCCACAACAGTAAGACGCCTGCGTACCGCAAAAAAAAAAAGTAAGCATAAGTCACATAAATTACTTTGCATAAGTGCGATTGCATAGTAAATGTTAAGTAAATATTAGTTATTCCTTGGGGGCAGTTCTGGGTTATAGTAATAGTTAAATGTTGAGAACTTTTACCAGCTATCAGGCCCTTTGGAAGAATTTGAAATGTATTAATTCATTGAATATTTTCGGTAGATAATATTATAATTTTCCCGCATAGCAAATGAGAAAGCTGAGGCACAGAGAGGGGCAGTAACTTGCCCAGCATTGTCCAGTGACTCAATGACAGGACCAGTTCCCAATCCCAAGCAGTCTGGCTCTATGACCTATGCTCTTAACCAACTATGGAATTAGCTACAGCAACTTTTATGATATCTTCTCTTATCAATCTTCAAACCTTAAGTCTATTTAAAATGTTTTTTTGTGGTGGTGTTTGCGTCTAACCCTTAATTCTCTCACACTAAATGAGTTGCCCCTTTCTCAAGTTCTGCTTCAGACAGTCATTTGTCCTCATCCCAATTCTAAAGCTTCGTGGTTAAAATGACTGTGACATGTAGGTTATGCTGCTGATTGAAGCACAATAGCCCAATTCTCTCTGCCCTCCCACAGGTCTGTTAACAGACCAAGGAATCCCACGTCTGCAGTTCCTCCTGCCTATATCCTTAGAAGCACCATCTCTCGAAGTTACAGAGCTTAATTGAATCTGACTATTTATCTAAAAACTTCTAAAACACAAAGAAAGGCTTACAATTGCTTTACATGGAGTGAAGCTGCCTATTCTAAATATCATCCATTCAATTTAATGACCTCCCTCTTGGATTTTTCTGTGGGCAATCCTTCTTGGAAAAGCACATCCTGGAACTTACAATATTATTTGCATGTACTTTCTTTTGTGGGTCATTCAGAGAGTTGTAAATATGAGAAGAAAAGCCTTGTTTTCTCAGGCAACGACCTCTTATCTCACTTCCTATTTTATTTATCGTTGTCCCAATTAATTAAAACATTTCTGGTATTTTGGTTCAAGATCAAAACACTGCTACTTGCAAGCAATTGTGATGGCTCTTCCTCTCTGTTTCCTGATCTCAGAGGCCTGACCACTCAGATGCCTGGGCTTTGAGGGTTGCTGCCTTCATGACGGGTAAATATCAATTGCATGAGGTAGAAAGGCTCCAAGTTACCTTAACTTCCCTCTGTCCATTGTTCTTCATGGAGTGCAGAAGAGGAGAGACGACAGAATGGGGTGGGGACAAAATAGAATTCAGACATACCTTTTCATCATCTACCTTTGCATAGTGGGACAGATTAAAAAACAATAAGAAAACAAAACTCACTATGTATCCCCTTGCTTGACCTGAATTCTCCAAGGAGCGCTAAGGATCACCAGTGTGTGGCATGTCGACATTGTAGGTGCCCCAAAGATACTGGTAGGATATATACAGGAATAAATGCATGCTGTGGTGCTCAAACTATTTGGGGACAATTTTTTGGTCAGTGAAGTGGTCTGAAGGATTACAGTGCTAATGATGACTAACAAGGACCTTTTCCCAATTCGCAGGAAAGTATTAAGTTAAGGATTACAGCTTTCTCAATTTTAAGATTTTCTTTCTTCATTCTCTCCATATTTTTCACTTTTCGTCTGTTGTGTCTGATACTTTTCATCTCCTCTCAAACCTAGGGGCAGGATGGGAATAAAGACGCAGACCTACCAGAGAATGGACTTGACACGGGGAGGGGGAAGGGTAAACTGGGACAAAGTGAGAGAGTGGCATGGACATATATACACTACCAAATGTAAAACCGACAGCTAGTGGGAAGCAGCTGCATAGCACAGGGAGATCAGCTCAGTGCTTTGTGACC
Organism: Leucopleurus acutus; assembly: GCF_964270905.1. Classification (NCBI taxonomy): domain Eukaryota; kingdom Metazoa; phylum Chordata; class Mammalia; order Artiodactyla; family Delphinidae; genus Leucopleurus; species Leucopleurus acutus. The sequence continues at coordinate 53,961,044 of NC_139159.1, read as the reverse complement.
ACCTAGAGGGGTGGGATAGGGAGGGTGGGAGGGAAGGAGACGCAAGAGGGAAGAGATATGGGGATATATGTATATGTATAGCGGATTCACTTTGTTATAAAGCAGAAACTAACACACCATTGTAAAGCAATTATACTCCAATAAAGATGTTAAAAAAAAAAAGCTGACAATATAGCAAATACCTATTAATAGAAGTTGGGAAGTGACCTCCCATATTTAGTCATATAGATTGCACTTTATCTCGACACGATTATGGTGTGATTTATCTCATCCATACAACATAACCACATTTCCTGCCTTTGAAATTGCTATTGCTTTGTGTATGAAATAAATCAATCTATCTGCAAAGAGGGCAATGGATATTGGATGTTCTGTCCCAAAAGCAAGTATGAAAATGACATTCTATTAAGAAAGGTGTTTAGTAACAAATAGGTTGTTAATAAATCTACCTTGGTTAAGTAGTATCAACATCCAAACAGATAAGCACATATATTTTTATAAATAGTAGGTATTATATCTATTTTATCTATTTTATCTATTTTATTTATTTTATCTATTTTATAGATAAGCAAGCTGAGGACCAATGAAATCAAATAATTTTTACAAGGTTACATATTTACTTTGAGATAGATATAGAATTTGAACCCAGGTATTCTGAGTGGTTAACTCTAAAGTTCTTCATTGTTCATGTCTCTTTCACTTCTCCTTCACAAATTAAAACAAATTTTGAATGATGGAGCATGTGGAAGAGGTTTAAATGAATGATACTTTCCTCTAAGTTTTTAGAGACTATATGCAGAATAAATAACCTTCTTTGGAGATCAGAATAATTTGCCATGCATGTATAAAAATTGCTGTAAGAAAGCTACTGTTCTTAGGAGAACTATTTCCTGGAACCACTCCTGACTGGATAAAAATTTTTATTTAATTTTAAAAATATGTCAGAGGCAAAAAATTAATTCCGGTTTTTACATTTTTCCAAATAAGTGAGCTGCTTACACAAACTGCCTCAGTTGAGGTTACTCTGATACGACCATACAAATAAAGATAATATTTTAAACTAGTTTATCTACATTTTTGCTTTTAAACACAACCTAGTGCTAGATTGTATTTATTTTAGTTAAAGACCAAACAGGGATAAAATATTTTCAATAGAGGAGATTGCTTAATAGTTCAACACTAGTGAATTAGAGTCCTGTTTGTAGTATTTCTGGGAAAATGACCATATGCCATATGTAATTTTAATTCTAAGTTATTTTATTTTAGTTCTCAATTATATACAAGTAATCATCAACCCCAGGTTTATGCTTAGAAAAAGGAACAGAAAATTATTAAACACTCATGAAGGTGAAACACTCATTATCTCTTACTGACAGTCAAGATAAACTAGTGGACTAAAGAGACTTTGGTTCAAATAAATGATTAAAGTTGACAACAGAAGTGGAAATCCCACACTCAGCCCTCAGAAAATCTCTTAACTGAGACTTGAGTACATATTGGAGCTAAGAAGTCTCCATGTCAGAGAGAAAGGGAAACTCTTTATTTTGTGACCATTATGTTTCATAAGCGACTAAAGCTTATGTACTTCAAGTTCACAAATCAAATATGTGCAGTTTTCTGGGGAAAAGGTTACTATGGAAATTAATCATCCTGAGCATAAAATATCCCTATATATTATTCTAGTTTTTAAAAATGTCTTCCACTGTATCTAACTTTGAAAGTCATGACCAAAAAAGATATCAAGGCAACTAAAATAATTAAATAAAACTCTATAAGCATACTTTAAAATTGTTTGTTTCAAATAATTTACCAAATATTTTGAGGATTTCTCTTCTGTTCAAATACAAAATATCCCCTGTAGAAAATGAGATTAATATGTGCTTAGTCTTTTTCTGATTACTGGGCAATTGAGAAATCAATGGCAAAGAGGTGATTTTCTACCATAAAGACACACCAGTCCTACCTGTCCACTTAGTGGACACTCAGAATCTTTGAGGGAGATGTAGTTGAAAAGTTTTTACATAGTTTTAAAATTTAGAACGAAAAAACTATGCAAAGAAAATGCAACTTTTTAATTTAACAAGGTGGAAAAGAGTGTAAGTTGAATAGATAGAAAACAGTTCTGGAGGCTAATTGTTGGTTGTATTTTCCAAAGATGGTTATACTATTGTATGTATGTATGTGTGTATATATATAATATTATGTCATAAACAGTATTATGTCTTACATGACATCATTCCATAAAGAATTCTCTTCCCTTTGAATCTGTCTGAGTCATAAAAGGCAGCTCAGTTTCCATCTTGTTCATTACAGTACTCATGCTTGGAACCCTGAGCTGCCATGTTAGAACTCCAACTACCTTAAGGCCACCATATCCTAAGGAGGTCAAACCACATGGAAAGGCCACGTGTAGGTACTCTGGTTAGAACGTCCCCATTTTTGAGTCATTCCAACCCAAGCCCTAGCCATGTGAGTAAATGAGACTTCAGATGATTCCAGCCCCCACTCACTCTGTTACCTCCATATGTGGAGTTAAAGTCCTAGACATCAGGGAATAGGAACAACTCATCCTCTGTGTACCTTGTCTGAAATCCCAACCCGTTAGAGTCTGTGAGCCTAATGAGCATAATTGAATGGTTGTTACAAGCCACTAAATTTGTGGGTGATATATTAGAGAAAGTTAAACATATGTGCAGGGCTTACTATGGTACCCATCACTATGATAATACACTACAGTAATACATTAGACATGAGCTCTGCCTTCCAGAAGCTAGCCTCCCAGTAAGGCTCATGATACGGGTTGAATGTCATAAGTTTTGGTTTTTAAGCCATTACTTTTACTACCTTTCTCTACTCTTGTAAGATAAATATTTCATTTTTACATACATTAAAATTCAATAAATGTAACTTGAAGACTGTGTATATCTTTGTACTCCTTTGAGTAAAATATTGATTAGTAAGGATTTTTTTACCTTCAAAATAGTATTTGTAAAAATCCTCTGAGCCTTCCTAAACTCCAAGTCAACCAGAAGTCCATAATATCAAACTAATGTACTGTATAGTTTATGTGATTCTTAATGCCTACATTGTTTGAAAATTTTCTGATCATTTAAAAATTGTAAACATCTCAGTGAATTTTTGAGAATCAAGGCATGAAGCTATTTTATAACTATATACTACTTAACCTGTCATATTTAGACTGTAAGTTTAAATCCAGATGTTTCTGAAAGCTATTATTGAGCATGGCTGACTGGTGGTCTCCCAAATGTAAAATGAGTTAGCAGCGTTGTTCAATTCCCAGCAGTTTGGAATTTCTGCAATAAAATCCATCCAAGATTTCCCCTTTCTTAACTGATGACCATAGGATCTGGACTTGAATGAAACAGGTATAGGAACATTCTTTAAATACATGAGGTGCTTTGCTTGTTACATTATATATTGGTTCAAACTTAGTGGAAACAGCGTAACAGTAAATACAAAGAACATAACCATTTTTTAAACCCTTTGACTCAGTAATCCTACTTCTGGGAATCATTCCCAAGTAAATAATTGAAAAGAAGGAAAAAGCAATATATGAACATGTTCATTGCAGGTATTACAACAGGAATTGTAAACAATAGATATTATTATTATTTGATATTTACTATGATACTTTGCACACATGATCTCTAATATTAAAAAAAATTTGAAAGGTAAGCAATGTTATCCACAGCTTTGAATGAGGAAACCACACACAACTCCTACAAGCAGTAAATGGCAGAACCAGCAGACACTCCAGCCCAGGATCATGTGATCAATGACCATGTCGTCAATGACACCATGACTGTAGCTGTTAAAAATCATATTTTGACAAGGGAAAATTCCTACAAAATCTTGAGTGAACAGGTTTATATACCTGAGTAATTATAGCAATAGAAAATAATAGCTAATATTTTGAGCATTTAGTATGTACCAAGCCTAGAACAGACACTGTAAAGGTGTTATTTTATCTCATCCTCTCAACTCTGTACATAGATACTGTTATTGTTCTCATTTTAGAAAAGCTGTACATATATATTAAAGCCCTGACTTAGTGTGGGGAGAGTAGGTGGTGGAGAGGTGGTTGTATATTTGTAAGTACATGCATAAAACCACTGCCAGGAGTACCTCCAAAACATTCACAGTGATTCATTTTTAATGAGTGGAATGTTGGAATTGGTATTTTTTGCATTTTTTCTTTTATGCCTATTGTATTTATTGTATAATATAAGCATGTGTCATTTTTGTAATGAAGGTAATATAAGCTTTTTTTTTTTTTTTTTTTAAGAAAAACAGGTATATCTAGACTGAGGCCAAACACAAATAAGCAGGAGTGCAATGGACATGATGGGGCCTTGACCATGTTAAAATTTCCATCACTTTTCAAAGTGTTCTCAGGGCAAGGTAAATATGGATAGGCCTTTAGAAATGGTAATGGAATCGGCAGGTAAAGGAAACCTAGGAGAAATATTATTTTGGACCACAGTTTTTCCTTCAGTAACCACATTTTACCACCCAAGCACTTACCTTTCGATAAGACCAGTTCTGAAACGATTTTTATCATGAGGTTGTCATTTATTTATTTCATACCAATTTTTCTTTCTTACTTTTTTCTCTACTTTTGTGGATAGGTTGATATTGAAAGCTCTGATTGTGAATTACAGATAGAAATTAGGTTGGGGTAGTCCACGATCCTCAGTTGATTTTATTCTTTTTATTCAAAAGAAGAAATATATTTAAAGAATTTTATTTAAGAATTACAGAAAGGTAAGTTATAAAACAGAAGATGAATGGGTGACCTAGTTTTGTAGAACATAAAACTAGGATTAAATTCTTCAGGATTTGATGTAGCAAAGACAACAGGAAGTCATATGGGAGAGAGATTAAGGAAGTTATATGTCACAATACATATGAAATTACTTTGCAAGATCTTAATATCTATCCCAGTGCATTTACATTGGGCAACCAGAGCTTTACAAAAGTCAAAACCTGATCATACCATTCTCCTGGTTAAAAGGCACCAATGGCCCCAATGTACCCTCAGAATGAAGTTCAAACTCCATATCTTACTTAAGCTGTGTCTTGCTCACTGCTCTAGTTTCATCTCTCTCAATTTTCTCCGTGGTTCTCTGTGTTCTAGCCATACCTAAATCTAGCAATTCTATTACAATCATGACTTAGTCTTCTTCCTGAACTTTGTTCATTCTATGCTGCAGTAAATTCCTTGCATCTCTCCTGAATAAATGGGTGGAGAGATGGATGATTCATAAGTAAGTGTGATACAGGTCCTGCTACTCACTAGGCAATGCAATTTGATAGGAAAGGTGACAAGATGATAGAAACGTATGTCAAAATTTGAAGGATATAGACATAAACAGTAGTAGTGATGAGAAAATGGTTTTGGTTTCTGCAGTTAGTTGCATTATGAAAGGGGAAATGACTAAAAGCTGGGGTGGTAGGGAGAGTGGCTCTCAGTAATTAGAGGATGGGGAAATCAGCTGGAGAATTAGGTAACAGATGAAATCCTACGGGAAAATCATAATAGCGCTTAGGCAAATAAAAATAAAACAGAAATCTTTATCAAAGATAACACTGATATTTTAGAATGGGGGACATTACAAGAGTGCTTTACTCAGGTAATAAGTATTATTGGAAAAATATAAAATTGTGACTGAAAATTTTTATATTTGTGATATCTGGAGCTGTTAACTTCAGATGACTTTAAGAGTAATTCCCAATATTACATAAGATGAGATTGACTTCATTCCCATCTTTTCAACTGAGAGGAGGAAAGGACAATCCTAAGGTGCTTTAAAATTTCTTAATTCAGATAGAGGTAAAGAGCCCCATTCTGTCTTCCATTCATTGGTATACCCCACACATTTACACGTTATATGGTACAGAATGTATTAGAGAATTGAGTCAAATTACTTATTAAGTCTAAGGCTAAGCCTTACATTGAAGCTTTCAACCACTTACAAATATACACTTGTACTCTCAGGCAAGATGTGTACTGCAATATTCTATTTGTGTTATGTACACACTTGCATAAAGGAATGATTTTGTCCTTGTAAGTCTGTTTGATTCTTGCAAATTAAGTGAATCCCACTGAATAAATTAAGCTCCATGGTTCCATTTTGAAAATAAGGCATCTCCTTGAGGAATCGATCTCCTTGAGGAATCGGTTAGGTACCAAGAGCCCTCTCTCTTCAGAGAGGCATTAGGTATATTAAATGATATTTGCTGATTTATATGTCTCATGTGGTATACTTTTTTCTTTTAAGCAACCTGAGTCTGACTTTGTGTTTTCAGTTGGGTCATCCGTAAACATGTGCATTTTGTAATAAGAAATGTGAAATGCTCTTCAGCATTTACCAGGTAGGTCCTGCCTTATGACTCATTTTGTAACTTTGTATATAGCACAGAGAGATTCCTCGTTAACATTAGGAATATATGTGTGCCCTGATAGTCATGCAAGTTTTAGATACAGTGTTTAAATGGAAATCTGTAAAATCTGTAAAAACCTGGACATTCCATGTTTGCTGAGGAAGAATAATGGTCTTGTAACGTGGAACATGTGGATATTTAAACAAACATATTTATGCCTAGAAATAAGATCTGCTCACTGGGAAATGCACATCTTCTTAAAATATACACTCCTCTTACATTCTCATGACTTGATATATCAAGGAGTCTTATTCATGCAAATGACTATAACCCCTAGAGAACTGGACACCTCAAACCAGGTGATGACCCATTCTAGTGGTAGTGGTGATAGGGAAGCTATTTATGTTCTTTATGATGGAAAACGAATGGGGCAAAATTAGAAATCTCCAATTAGCCCATTCTTCTCTTCTTTAAAAAAAGACAAACCAGAATCTTTGACGTCTTTTCTGCCTTTATTATATATGGAAAGGTGTTATTTCATAATATATAATGACCATCTATATATGTGTATGCACTTGTGTGTATGTACATGCATCTAGTTTAGCTTTCAGTGTGTGATGGATTGCATGTGCGAATTGGGCAGGCTACTTGACCTCTCTTGAGCTTCAAATTTCCCCCGTCTATGAAATGAGAATAATAATACCTTCCTCATAAGGTTGTTACGGTGATTATGAGAAAAGATTTACTGAGCACCTAATAACAAAGTCTGACACATAGCATTATGTTTAACAGATTACAACTATTTTTTAAAAATTTTTAAACGTTTTCTTTACAAACTGTACCCAGCAAAGCTCAGTGTGACTTTCTTAGGGCTGCATGGCTTGTTAGTAAACAGGTGAAGACTGTTTTAAGACTCTCATGTTCAGATCCCAGTGAATAATTCTCTTGTGTAGAAGAATTTAAAATAATTTTTATAGATGCTTCTCCCTCAAGGATGTGGAGCATAACTCTCTGCTTCTCAAGTGTGGGCTGTGCACAGTGTGTTCCTTCTAAAGAGTACAGTATTAAAAGGGGGAAAAGAGAGTAACTTTACAGTGGAGAAACCTGACAGACATTACCTCAGCCAGGTGATGAAAATGAATATCAGCGGTGATAAGTCATGTTGATGGTATGTCTGCTTATCAGTGTTATGATGATAGCACAGAATGGCACTGTCTTCTGAGGTCTTCTCCTCAAAGCCCAGCCTAATCATGACAGAAACATCAGAAAATCTCATTTTAGGGATGGTCAGCAAAATATCTGGCAAGCACTCTTTAAGAATGTCGAGGTCATCAAAAAAAAAAACAACAGGAGCCTAAGGAGACATGATGAGTAAATGTCATGTGATATCCTGGATGGGATCCTGGACCAAAAAAAAAGAATATTAGTTAAAACTAAGGAAATCTGAACAAAGTGTGGACTTTAGTTAAAAAAATGAATGGACAAACAAACATAAACAAATCCTAGTGAAAATGTGTACTGTCTTGGATTTGATAGACATGCATGATTATGTTATGCAATGCATTTCTCTAGACTTTAAAAAGACATATCAGGTAATTCTGTTATTATATGAATAATTCTCTCAACAAGAATCTGAGGACAGTTCTGCTGCACAGTGCCTCCTCCTTACAGAGAGTTATTTGAAAAGCAAAAACCTGCAAAATAATATATCTTAACTTCCCAGATCTGAAGAATCCTTTAAAAGTTTCCTGAAATAAGAGAGAGAAGCCTTTTCCTACCTGGTATAAAAACCTGGGACACATCCTAATGTTTATGGGTGATATGATAGTTATATGCAGAAAATATTGTACTTTTGAAAAGCAAAGTCCTATGTGAACATATAGAAATGAATTTGCCAGGCCAGTGAGGATGCATTAGGTGCAACCTGATGTATTTTATTACCTTCCTACAATAAGGCAAATGAAAAAAATTAGTAAGTTTGCTAATAGCACATACTTAACAAAATGTTACAGCCTCTATGACTGTCTTTCTTCCAGGCTCTTGAGGCTACAGGCTTATACCTTTAGTAAGAAAACCTAGGATATAATTTTTCTTACAGAAAGTATATTCATTTCCTTTTATCTATCATTAGAAAGGCTACGAGTTGTAAAAGAACAAGAAATCAGAGCTCTATCATTTTATTGAAATATTTACTGTAAAACAAAATGTCCAGAAAATGTTGTTATATTATATCATATCTGTAAAGTATTCTAGTTTGTAAATATGGATATGGTTTTGACTCCTCTTTTATAACAGTTGTAATGAGCATTACAGATTCTTGTAATTATAGATTGTACACAGATCAGTGGTGAAATATTCCCTGCTCATTTTAGCTTACAGAAAGTGGTTAAAGGCACCACTCAAGCAAGTCGGCAAAATCTGCATCACGTTATTCTTTTGTATGCCTCGTGAAAAGGTATTTTTAAGATGTGGTATGTTGTTATCTATATTGCCTGATGTCAGATCTCATTGCTTGGTAACTCAGACAAACCTGTTGTATGTTAGCTAGGAGCATATGAAGTATAATTTGAAAAACCAGAAATCTGACTTGACTTTCCAAAATACATTGCAGTGATACAATCACATAAAATAGGGATGGAAAAATCATTCTAGACTTTGGCCAATTTAAGGCTGATTTATGGGCTGTGTTTATTGCTCTTATTTTTCAGAGATGACACAATTAATGGCAGTGTTCTCCAACAGTGTGAGAATGGTTTTGCCTTAAATTTTTCTGCAAAGACATTCTTTGTATATAATAAGGATTGTCCTGGAGTTTGTGCAAATGGTTTATAAAGCCTGTGGTTAATCAAAACTTGTTCCCCATGGTTGCATTTATTAATTTGTTCATTCACTGAATATTTATTGACTGGTGTCACGTGTGCCAGCATTGTGCTGAAACTCTGGGGACAAAGGTGAGCAAAGATAGACATCATACCTATCCTCATAGGGAGTATAGTCTAGTGAGGAAATGGATATTAATCAAATAATTTTAAGTTAATACAGTAACGAAGAGATACAGAAGAGACAAAGACAGTGAGAATATAAAATAAAGGATTGGACTTGGTCAGGATTTGACCTGTTTATCTACTGATGCACTATAGACATTACGAACATCTATCTTAAAAAAAGAAAAAAGAAAGAAAAGAACTAAATGAATGAGCCCAATTTGTCTGTATGACTGTCTCTGCGTTTATATCAGGGAAACCCTAGAGTTTTGTGGTTCTACTCCCTCAAGTAGCAAGTATTTGCTCTGGGTTCTCCCAGTTTCTCTATCGTTGCTCCATGCACACAACTCGTGATTACTATTCACTTTTTTACTACCTGAATTTGACTCTGAAACAACTGACAAAAACAGGGGGGAGAGGAAGGAAACTGGTTGTGTATACAAAGCCCATGTGGGCCAATTCTGGGCAACATTCTCCCCTGAACACCTTGTAATTTGATCTCAGTTGGAAGGTTTCCCACCACTTAACCACAGGACTCATGTAAGATTTGAGGAGTTTACATGTCAAGGAGGATGCAGGTTCAAGAAATGGAATAGGACTCTTATTTTCCAATGCCAAACTTTGGCTGAGAGTTTCTTTCAGTTATGACGCTAATAATATTCAGAAGTAGCTTGTTAGAGGACCATTCCATTCAGCAGCATCAGCCTTCTGCATATGTCTAGCATGGGCAGTGAGAGATTTTGAGGTAACTGTATTCTATAACCTGGTATATAAAGACCTTGTTATTAGTCTTGCTACTAATATGATGTATAGGTGATATTCATAAACTTGCTTTTAAAAATAGAAAACCCAAATGAAATGTGACCAGTCCCAGAACTAGATTAACGGATATGTCTATACAGATTAACTGAAACAGCTATTTTAATTGAAGAAATCTGTCAGTTCAGCATAAAAACTGGTTTGAGTGACTTTTTCAATTTGATTTAATTCGATTTGACCTACATAGTGTATAATACTAAGGCAACAAAAGTACCCCATTTCTCAGAATCAGAATCATTAACTTTAATATTGGAAGGAAACCTGAAGGTCAGCTAACCGTACCTCCCATCCAGCACAGAAATGCTTTTTTCTGCAAATTCTATTCCTTAGAGTTCCCCTCAGCTTGATCATATGCAGCAAAGGAGAACTTGCTAGTAGGCAGGCAGACAATTCCATTTAATGTAGTTGTGAATACTGGGACTTCTTCTTTTTTATCAAGTTGTAGCTTCCATTCATTTCCCTTTGGAAAGAACAAGTCTTTCTCTCTTCTACACAAATGCCTTCAAATATTTAGTATGAAAGTAATCTTAGACAACTTACTATTTCTGAGCATCAGATTCCTCGTCTGAAAAAAGGAGCTAATAATTACCTCCTAGGATTTTTATTTATACAGGAGTCAAAGCAGGCTTGTTCCAAGTGTCTCCAGCACATAGAAAGCCCTACTTTATCAGTGTTGCAGTTGTTATAGTATTGTTGTTGTTGTACTGGTTTTTTTTTTTTGTTATTTTTTTGCGGTACGCGGGCCTCTCACCATTGTGGCCTCTCCCGTTGCGGAGCACAGGCTCCGGATGCACAGGCTCAGCAGCCATGGTTCACGGGCCCAGCCCCTCCGCGGCATGTGGGATCCTCCCAGAACGGGGCACGAACCCGTGTCCTCTGCATCGGCAGGCGGACTCTCAACCACTGCGCCACCAGGGAAGCCCTGTACTGTTATTTTACCTCCCTAACATGTCTTTTTGCCCAGCTATGCATTCTTTGCCCTTCATTTGTTCTTAATAGACTTCATTCTATTTTACCTTCAATTATAGAGCTGAACACAGTACCACACGTGGTCCTAACAGTAAAGAAAACCATGGAACTGTTTTGTTCATTGGTCTGGACATTCTGCTTCTTTTATTTCAGCCTAAATATTACTCATTCTTAGTATCTTTGTCACACCATTGGATCATACTATCCCCAATAATTCCTCAGATTTCTTTATGCAAACAATTTTATACCTGTCCTTCCTTATATATCCTTGTTTTGTTTGTTTGTTTCATTTTAAGCTAAATGTAGGACTTTGAATTTATGTAAATTAAATTGTATTTTTCTTTGGGTGGGCTTTTTATTTCAGGCCACTAAGAACTTTAAGAATCTTTAACCTCTTATCCAACAAAATTATATTTTAATCATAACTTTTGATCATCTGCACATTTGACAAGTCTGTGTTCTAAATCTTCAGTCAAGCTGTGATTGTTGACTAAGACATGGGTGAGGATTAGCATTTCAACATTGTGTTTATAATCCAGCAGAGGAAATGAAGTCCTAATTTAGAGTAGTAATTGTGGGGCTGGAGAATAAGGGATTGAATATGGATATGATTCCTCAATTATAATTTTTAACAACCAGTGTTCAGGTAAATGCTTCAATCCTTTGGTTTTCCTTGGTTTTAGAAATGATTCTCTTTTCTTAATTATTTTCTCACTCTCACCTACATAGAATGTATACAACATATCAGGTCTAGCAGGTTTAGGGTTGTAGCTGAGAGGAGCAATAGATGGCAATAACACTTAGTGGAGGAAAACCTTACTTTAGTAAGAAAACCAAAGAGATTATTCTTTTCAGGCATAGAATCCAGCTTGTCAGTCTCCATGGGGCTGGTTGACAGACTCCTGGAGGCATATCACTTTAAAAGGTATTAATATTCTCTGGTGACGGTGGACACTTTTGAGATTCAAGGGTACTCTGTTAATAATTTCACCAAGTCAATAGACATAAACAAGACTGTAAAGGAAATGCTCATTTTTCTGACTCATATTTTATACTCAGGAAAATGGATATTTAAGTAATTGAATTGCACTTTAGGATTGAGTGGAAATTTAGAAGTCATTTTGTTTACCCTCTTTCTCCATACAGAAGCCGTCTCAGTCAGCATGACCTCTCAAAATCCATGTTATAACACCCCTGGATTGATGATTTTTTAGTGTGCTCAAATGAATGCTCCCAGTGCCAGGAACGGCACTGTCTGGAGGGGTAATGGAAAAGCTCCCAGAGGGGTTAGCAGTTAGCAGCATTAGAAAGTTTTCCTAGATAGAAGCCCTTTTGGGGACTTGTTCTTAGTAATTCACCTCCTAGCAATCTATAACTTAAATTGGTGTCTACTTGGTAGCTTCCCAACGATTGGAAGACAGTTATCATGTGGGAAGAGTTAGATGAGTGATGTGACGGCATGAATACCACAATGGACCCTTGCCCCAAATTGCATTTAAAATGCTACCAGTTGGAGAGGCATTTGTGTTTAGGATCAGGTTCCCCTAGAGGAATAATACAGTTATCTGGATTGTTTTTCCCGGCATATCACTGCTATTGGCAACCTCAGTGGATGCTATATTGAATTTATTTCAAAATGGAGATGTATGTGAATGGACAAAGAGCATAAACTTAGATGCCTCAGTCAGTGTGTATTGGAGTAAATTTTTAGTTACTTGCTTACCTTTCGGTGAAATTTTGTTATATTTTTAAAATATTTCATATTGAAATACTTAACTGTGCTGTACCTTCTTCAACAGCTTCTCTTAATTCTTTAATATGAGGTCAAATATTGACTCTTCAGGAAAACTTTCCTGAGGTCTCTATACTGTTTTGCATCCTCCCTTATTTACTGTTCTAGCTCCCTGTGCACTGTGTCTTCCCACCCCTGTTATCATACTTAACTGTGTTTGTTTTCCTGTCTGACTCTCCTCCTGATAATACTAGCACTTATTGAGTACTTACTGTGTTCCAGGTTCTGTCTACAAGGTTTACCTGTATTAACTCAGTTGATCCTCAGAACAAACTTATGAGGGTGCAACTATTATTATTCCCATTTCAAAGGAGAGGAGACTAGAGCACTGAGAGTTAAGGAAATTGTCCAAATTCATAAAGCCTTAAGTCCCAGAGAGTCTGATTCCTGAGCTTGGGCTTCTAAACATTACCCTATACTGCTTCTCTAGATCAGCTCCTAGAATTCAGGAGCAGGCTTTTATCTTATTATTGTCAACATCTAGTATACTGCCTACAACATAGTAGGGACTTGATAAATATTATTAAATGAATGAATAAATGAATGGCTACACGTTTTCTTCTTATTTTAAGTATTTTGAGTGATAGAAGACAAAAATCATCAAGATTTTAAGACTGTAAAGGACTTTAAATACTTGTCTTATTCAAGTTTGTATTTCGTACCTAGAAAAACCATGATGCATAGGGGTAAGTTCTATGTATAAGATCACCTTCATAGTTTAGCTGACATTTGTTTCTTTTCTTAGCTGACATTTTTTTTAACCTTCTACCATATGCCAGAAATTATTTCAAATGCCTTACATGTATTATCCTGTCTAATTCTCATCTGAGTGGATATTCTTATTATCTCCATTTTAGAGATGAGGAAACTGAGGCATAAAGAGGTTGTCCATGTCTCATAGTTAAGTGGCAAAGCAAGGAAAAGCACCCAGGTTGACTGGCTTCAGAATTCATGTTCTTGCCTACCACACTAAATTGGCTCTCACATATCTAATCATTGCCAGATCTAGTCCCAAGTGAATGCTAATTTCCAGAGTATCCTGTATCCATATCATGTCCATGTATTTCAAAAAATACACTTATTATAACTTAATCTTTACATTGTCTAAATTTTATATTGCACATATGTCTTATTTGAGCTTTTTAAGTCTCTTGATCGTTAGAATATACTTTGCATGTCTACAAATGTTATTGAGAGAAATGCTTATGTAGCTTTTAAAGCAATCCTTTAATTTATCCTAGAGAACTTTCAGTTTTTTAAAAAGGTCATTTATGAGTACCCTAAAATTGTCAGCAGCTGTACATAGAAGTTGAAGTGTGTGTGTGTGTGTGTGTGTGTGTACACACACACACACACACACAGGTATTTGAATTTTAGAATTCAGGGAAGATTGGGATCCATCTTACAAGACTGCTAAGGGACTGAGAGGGAAACATAGCTTAATGGTAATTTTTCCTCACTCAGTATATAGCTTTCTTACTCTAGGTTTTACTTTGGGGGGAGGATTAGTTGATTGGTTAGTTGGTTGTGTTATGCTTGCGATTAGTTTACAGATTGTAAAAAAATAAAAGTTCATTTAAAAGTTTTTTTACCTTTTACTGGGGTTGTATTAAATGTATAGTTGAACAGCAGCTATAAATTATTTTTGCGGGTCCTCACTTGTAATTCATAAGCCTTTTACTACAAATGAACCTCCAAACTCAAGAGTCACATTTTATTCCTTTATATGTGGAGCCCCAGGTGTGATAGTCTGGTGATCACCTGTGAGATGAGCCACGTGAGCCAATAACTTCAGCTATAAAGATCTTATGTATATAACCCCTCAATTTCTAAAGTCCCCTTTGCTATCTGCTTTAAAGACTCCCTTCTGTGAGTGTATATTTTTCATACTAACACTATGACCCAGTATTTTTTTGTGTGGCTGAACCAAATTATCTAGTCAATGTTGGCTCTTCTAAGAGAGGCTTAAGGATGTTCACATTGCCTAGAGTCAATCTGTGCTGCTTCAGAGATGGTATTGAGAAGTCCTAATAGAACCAATTTCAGTTTTGGTCTTCAGCTTTTGTCTCCCTTTCCTTTCTTTCTTCACAGCATTATTGCCAAGGTCACTGTCATTGTCATTACCATCTAAAAGCATGTACTACTTATTTTCAATTAAACAATAAAGTGCTGATAGTTTACTTAACCCCCAAGAAAATGGAATTAAACATAATCTGCATCATCTGTCCTCTTGAAGGTTTGTTGTCGAAAGCAAAGTTCTCATATGGTCATTATACAGTTAGTGAATAAAACTTTTACCACATAAGTGTTCTTAACTAGCAGTTTGTTTATTAAACTGGCACTTCTTGTATTTGTTTGCTGTGTTCTTCAATAGAAAAAAAATGAATACAAATCATACATCTATTGGTTTGTTTTGAAAATAGAATGGTATCTAAAACATAGAGAAAGCGCCATGTATCACCAATATACATTTATGTATGTGTTTATTCATTCATTTATTTATGAAAATAGAACTATCTACAGGCAAGATATAATTAGCATCCAGAATTTGTTGACTCCTTACAGCATACATTGGCTACAACATGTATCCCATCTGAATACAGGTTAAAAGTAACTGAATTTTGAAGGGTAGGCTTGGTAACGTTAAATCCATGATAGAGTGTGTTGTTCAAAGATTATTTTAATGTATTGACTCTAAGACACCAGTGATTGTAAGCAGTGTCATTCTTTTTGGAAAAAAATACTGACAATTCAACTCTGGCACCATAATTTCTTATCACTTTGATTGTGAGAGGTATACTGACTTGAAGTTAAAATGTGATAGGATTGTATCTCAGGCTGATCAATAGCAATAATTCAGGGATTGAGAAACACAGTCTCTTTCTTTAAGTATCTATTGTGAATACTGACAAGTGTTCTGCTGCTTAGGATTTCTAAAATTATGGTACCTTTCTCTGAAAATTTAACTTAGGTTTATCCTAGTATAATTAAACATCTGAGTTTCTCAAAGTTTCCCACTGAAATGCTCCTAAGTAGAGAGTATGAAACCCCAAGAGTTTGCAGGTATAGTCTGAAATGATCTAGCCCAACACAAAATTTATAAATATTAGTAAGATAGTAAGAAATGTGCTAAAATATCAATTTTTAAATAGATGATAGTGCTTTTATTTACACATTTTTAAATAAAATTAATTTTCAAAAAGATATTCCATATTCTTCCTGAGGCTTTGTGTGTTCTAGGTTTACTGCAGTATGCCTCTGAAGTTCAAGTACCCTGGGAGACTCAGGCAACAAGAGGCAATATATAGACTTAGCAAAGGATCTTCATGATTTTTGATTACCCCCCAAAATCTGGCAAAAGGCCAAAATACTCATTATAGAGTATTAACATAAATTTTCTGCATTGGACTCCATTCCAGGCAATGCCTTCCTGTGAAGAGTTATGTCTATTAGGATTTAACTGAAAATTATATCTAAATGAGAGAAAAGTGGAATTGCCTTGCTTGATCATAAAAATCTCCTATAATTGAATTGAATGTTAGTTTTCCTCCCTACCCCCATGTGCATTAGTCATGCAGCGAGTTGACTAGCACATAGTGTTCTCTGCATGTCTTTCGTATGTGTGTTGCAGAAATATTTCTTTAGAAAGCCTTTCATTTTCTAGCGAGGATTTAAACTGACACTAGGTAAAAACAGTGGCATAGTTACATCAAGATCTGCAGTTGTTCATTTGTCCAACAGCAGAGAAGTGCTCACTCATCATACACAGATGTTTGAGTCGTAATTTACTTGTTCAGTCTATTTTGTGAGATATTAATCCTATTTCAGTGTTAGTTTTCTTCACAACATCCAAATAGGCAAGCAGTAACCCTTTTTTATGCATCCAAAGACATGTTCTGTACATACATCTCCTGCTTAAATTTTCTCACCCCTGATCCCACCCCCAACCTGATCCCCATTCCTCAACCTTCACATCCCCCCCCCAAAAAAGAAAAGTTTGGGAATATCTACATGCTGTAGAATATGCTTCTAGATACAGAATTTAAAATAAGCCCTTTACATTCCACCACATGTTGGAATTGTTGAACAAGTCTACTTAGAGGATCACTGGTGTGTTTTATCAAACTCATACTGTGAAAGGCTCAGATGTGTCCTTGTCCCTTGAATGGAAGCATAACACAGAGAGACCTGAATGTCCAAAACGAAGTAGTGAAATTATGGTGATGCTTTCTGCATGTTTTCATAGGGCAGGTCAAATCTGCTGAAAATTACTTTGATTCCATGAAATTTATGACAGAAGTTTTTAGCACTTAACAAACAGTCCTTTGTTCTTAGTTCATTTATTTCTAAAGCAAAGGGCAGAAAATTGAAAATGAGTTTTAGAGTAAATTTGCACTTTCATTCAATTCCCTGTACTGTTTATTCGATGTGTCTTTGGAGTCTGCGTTTTTTTTTTCCTACTACAATGGCATTCTGGAAAGGCAGTTGAGCATGTTTTAAAAGGTCTAAGACTATACACCAGAAATAACTTATTTGTGCAAACTGGTTTGACCATGCAACCAAACAGCCTAAAGCTCATATTAGTTAAAGTGACAGCGATCATCTTTGGGTTATGAATACCGAAGCTGTTGTAAACATTGGTAGTAGGGCACAGTGGGTTTTCTTATTCATGCCCAGTTCCCACATACTATGGGTTGAATTCTAATCAAATTTTCATTTTGTTCTACTGTCTGAAAAATTTTTTACTTAATTAAAATATTTTGTACTGTATTCCCATGTAGTTGCTGGGCACATGGACAGGTTTGCTCTTTGAATATGAAATGAAGCCAAAGATTACTTCATAGGAGATTTAAAAAAAGAGAGTTTGAAAAACCAGGACACAGAGATATACATATCTAGAGCTCTTAGAATAAATGCTAATAATAAATGCTTAGACACAGAGATATACATATCTAGAGCTCTTAGAATAAATGCTAATAATAAATGCTTAGAATAAATGCTCTGATCATTTAAAAAAAAATAGAAACTTACTGAAGAGACGGCAAATTTTCTTGGAGTTATGAACACTAGCTTTGAAGTTTGACTATCCTGGGTTTGAACTTGCAAACTATGTGATTTTCTGTTAGTTACTTCACCCTTTGGGCCCTTAATTTTGTCATATGTCGTACATAAAAGGAGGATAATAAAATTTATTTCATAGGGTTATTGGGAAGATTAAGCGAGATAATACATGCAAGGCAATTAACATGATGTTCAACCTCCTGGACCCATGTTCAATGTGTTCAATATTCATTTAGTGAGAAGGCAGAGAATCTGAAATTTTATAGAAAAGAATTCACCTTCTTTTTTCAAATTTATAATAAGGGACATATTGCTGCACGAAACATAGCATTTTGATGCATTTGGATTTTTCTTTTAATACTACTTTCTCCTTTAATACAATTAGTTATTTTCACTCGCCAGAATAGATATTATATACTAGATATAGTTGCAAAGTCTTGTTCAATATGTTTTAAAATTATTTTTTTTCGTTTTAGTTTAGAAAATATTTTATACTTTATGATATTTCTACTTTTTGATTAGAAGCATTTCTAACCTATAATTAGGTCAAAGAACTCAGACTTTCTTTTGACATGGACAATTCTAAGAACTTCTGATGAGTTTAAGTTTATTAAAGTCACAGTGCAAATTCACAAGTCAGATTTTCTATTAGCAGTTTTTCTGTAATACATTGAAACAGACAAATGGCAGTTAATGGAATTGCAAAGATAAATAAACTCATTGTTTATTCTTGTTTACATCCTGCATGTTAGAATTCAAAATAAAATATTCAAGTCCAGAAGGCCAGTTAGCAGACCACTGTAATTAATGTCAAACATCAGTCAAATCTTGTTTATCAGTACATACTGGAATTTCAGCTATAGATGGACAAGAACTGTTCTAATCCCAACTTGGCCTTCAGTTGCAGAAACTTGCAAGTAATTATTGGATACAACAGAATGTTGTATTCTTCTATTTTATTTTTTGGTTTCACAATCAGTATGAACATAACTTTATATTAAAACTAGCTTTTATAGATAAAGAAGGAGCTGAAATAGATATAATTACTAATTCACTTCCACCTACAGAGTTATTGTCCTAAAAAAATTCCCGTATTTTTTCCACTCTTTTGTCTGTGTGTGTGTGTGTGTGTGTGTGTGTGTGTGTGTATTTGTAATTTCCTAAATCCTGAACTTCTGGGGAGGCATACTGAATGATTTAAACTTCAGACAATGACGTAGATTACTTTCTTCTGGTAAAGAGACTTATCCACATATTAAGTTGACTAAGACTGTGAGATATAAACAACTCAGCTGGCTGCTTTTAGGTTTAGTGGTAGATCTGGCAGTTATACTTTGCAAGTTATCTCTTGGAAAAGAGAGATTGGGGTTAGCAAAAATCTATTTATTATTTTAAATTTTGTTTACTGGAACTAATTTGGAGTAGCCTTAATTTTCACCTTAGCAACCACAAAGCAGTCTCATATGGAAATCTGAGTTAATTGATAATCATATTACAGTGTATTCCAGTGATGTTTAATTACCCTTAAAATGGCAGCTTGGTTAGTTGGTTGACTACTCCACACATTAGCATAACTTTGTTGACTATTACTATTATAGTATAGTAAATATTATGGTCATTATCATTATTTCCAAATAAGGGTAAGACACATAAGCATGCATGTGACAGTTATATTCTTCTGCCATCTCTACATTAGATTTTTGGAAGCATCTTAGGGATTTCAGACTTGTGAATACAAGTCTATGCATTGTTCTGTATGTACATCATGATTGTATAATATACAACCTAATATAGAATATGTACGATAAGTATTATTGAGTAGACTCTGTTATTATCTGTTGCACTAGTAAAGTTATGATACCAACAATATAGTTGCATTCATAAAAATGAAATATCATGATACAACTCTATTATATTGAGGAAAAATTATAATTTGAGGCACACGTCCCACTGCCTACAAACCAAAGTAATTTTCATCATAAAAATATTGCTTTATTAAATGCTGTCTTAATCAAACTTCTGAGAAAGTAGGATGTTCAAAATATGTATAATTCAGAGATTTGCTTTTTGTTTTTTACATTTGTATCTCTAGGTTTTATATTTCCATTTTTTAAAATTAAATGTTATATACACTTTGAGTTTTGTATTTTGGAAAAATTCCATGAAAGTGGTAGGCCACATTTAACATTTTTATTTCCAGGCCTTGAGAAAAATTATACAAGCAAGTTTGTTGTATGTTTCACCTTCTCCTCTGGTCAGTGTTGTGTATAGTGATTTATCTTGTTTGTGGAAACTGCAAACATTTGGGAGCATTTTGGGGAAGATACTGGGTTAGATAGCTAAAAGTTCAAGTTCAGAGATTTAAGTAAATTTGTACTTTGAATCAATATATGACTTTTAGTCATCCATAAATGATTTAAAAGAGAAGTCAAAACACTTAGGACCTTCTCTATAGCTCAGTTTTTAGAACAGGACTTTTGACTTGAGATGCTTTTTATTCAGGCCTTGAACCCAGAATACCACCGAGCATAGAGTTTCTTTTTAAAGAGAAATATGCATGTGGAATGTTGTTGCTACAGAGAAGATTATGCAAACATCTCAACTTTGCTCAAGACATCCAAGTTCACAGAAAACTATTTGTGACTTCAACCGCTACCCCGCTTTCTGTTTTAATGTTGATCAAATGATGTTTGGTTGACCTAATTATAACAGCACGAATAACATTTTTGAACCTAAGATTTTTTTTTACTTCAGTTCATTTGAAGTAAAGGCATAGTGTACCCCATTTTTAATACAGTGATGCTGCTCTCCCATCAGCTGATGTGCTGATGCACACACCAGGTCTCAGGGGTACTTTCCACATGGTAGGCAGAAAACCAATGAAGATCAACTTTCTGACTTCTTGTTCTTATAAAAACATGCTTTTTATGGCTTCATTCCAATTCCAAAGTCATGAACTTTGGGTCTTTCTAAGGCTGTTTCTATGCTTGAAAATGTTGACAAAAGAAACTAATGAGGAGGGAGGTTCTCCAACCAGATTCTTTCTTGAAGACAAAAGCCTTGATTGAGAGTTTAGTTAGGCCCCACTGCCTCTCTTGTTGGAGGTGTTTTATTGCAAGTTTGGCCACAAAGGTGGGTAACGGATATTTAACAACAACCATACCCAAATTGGAAACTTTGCCCACAGTGACTCATGAGGACAGGGCAGGAATTACCATAAATGTCTGTTTTCTTATTAATGAAATCTCCTTTTGAAACACTGTGCCCCATTCAAAACATAAGTTGGTTCACCAAGGTGCATGATGCAAACACTTTTGTGTTTTTTGGCTTTCAATGGAAAGCCAGAGTTAAAACCACTCACGCATCACATTGCTTGGGATTTCGGTGATAGTTATTAATCATAGGATGTGGGAAAACAGGAGATACTTCCTGGAACTGTAAGCAGAGGATTCAGTTAAGACATTTAGCAAGTGACTCGATATGTTAGAGTTTGTCACTTATTAGTTGAATATATGAGACAGCTTCATGTAAAATTAGAAGAATACTGACATGTAAATTTAAACTATAAACTAAAGAAGTATGCTACAACTTCCAAATGTTATTTATAAGTAAAGGTACAGAAAACAATTTTCTACATTCCTGAACTATTCACATAGAGACAGAGAAAGGACCTGCTCTGCAATGAACTTATTTTGAACCAAAAAAAGTCCTTTGTTAAAGCCATTCTGCTATCTTTCCTAATCATACAATCTTAGTAAAAGGGAGAGAGGCTACACGGTGCCGGTAGCAAGACATCTGGGAGCTATTTTTAGGTTGAGTAAAAGCTTCGGAGGGAGTATTTTGAGAAGGTGGGTAGAGAGAAAGACATATGGGAGCCAAAGGTCAGTGGAAGGAAGGTCAGGAAGAGTGGAACCTATTTCCAAACCACTTCATTTTACAAGCACAGGCAATGTTTTGGGAAAGTACACCTAGACATTTACACCTCTCAGATGGTCCTCCTATTGTATGTTCTTTGCCTTCTCAACAAAAACACACAAATGTATTTTTACAGACCACTTTAACAGTAGTGTAGATGTATTTGTTTGCTTTAAAGACAGAAAAATAAATATTACGTTGAATTAAAGAGCCAGAAAATTAGGCAAGTGAGATTTGTCGGGGAAACCTGACATTTCCATCCTGAATTTGAGCCCCTCCAGAGTAATAAATTAGATACTCAGGGTTGTACACTATATCTCAATCCATTAGTGTATTGTTTAGGCTGGTTAACAAAATATGTAGTACTTATTTGGAGTAGAAAATGCACTACTTCCAACTTAGAGTGTACTTCTCTAATCTATTCCTATACATGTAGAAAGACATATATAGATATCAGTTTGCTCTAATGACTAAAAAAATAAATAGTTGAAAGTTTATATCAAGGCATCTATAACACTAACAGATACTCAGAAGTGAGGGAAAGCTGGCTCAAAACTTGCTCTAAATGACTTGTCTTGAAATTGATTTCTGTTGTAACAAATAAACAGAATAGTCAGTCTTGTCCAGTAGAAAAGAGGATGTAAATGGTGCTGATAGTGTCTCATAAGCCTAGTCACTCGCCACAAAACTCCTTCTCAACTATTTTATTATTTAGGCTATTCAAGGTCACTCAAGTACATCTATTAAAAAAAATAATAATAAAGGATGGGATTGTAGACCACACTGTATAAGTAACATGTTATGCTCAGTTCTTTGGAATATACCACCAGTGAAGCAAAGAGCAGAAGGGAGATGAAGGGGAGTTGGACTTTAGGCAGTTGTTTTCATTTCAGTTAATGACTCAGAGTTCATCAATGGAAGATTAGAAAGTACACATATAGGCTAAAAGAAATACATCTCATCTGCTATGTTGCAGAGATAAACAGAGACATTTTTCACATCTTTTAAATAAACTTCCTCAGATTCTTTTTCTTTAGAAAAGTATGAATTCCAAAAATAGGGTCATTCTATACATGGTGTTGCAAGATCTGTTTTTTTGTCACAACAGTATATTGTGTACATCTTTTCATGTCAAGAAATGTACTTTGCCATCTCATTGTAATACCCAGTTAGAATTCAGTTATTTAAATGTACTCCACTTTACCTAATCATTTCCTGTTGAACATATAGATTTCTAACCATTTTTAATATAATAGTATTACAGTGACCATCTTTATAAATTAATTTCTGTACCTATTCTTAATTATTTTTTGTCAACATTTTTGGAAGTTGAATTTCTGGATCAAAGGTTATATACAGAGATCCAAAGACCTCTTCAGACAATCTGTAGCAAATTAATGAATACTCACATTAGCATTATGTGAGAGTGACCACTCCTCAAGAAGTAGAAACACACACCATACAGTTTTTCAAGCTTTGGGCACCATTATTTAAAAAGGCACTAAGCCTGTGTCCTTCTGGGATATAAAGTAAAGTTACAGTAGATTTCTCCCAATGCAACCAATTCCAGTAAGAGAAAATAGGCTCATAAATTCTGTATCATAATTTATTTAGTAAACATTTTCAAAATGTCTAGTGTATGTTTAGTGAAGATTTGGTGAGTGAAGATTTCCACAAGGAAGGCTAAGAACAGAACCAGTATTTATTGGGTCTGTACTATGTGTCAAATTTATTTAATCTAATTAAATCCTTACAAACACCCAACAAATAAAAAAAATATTCTCTCCATTTCTGAGATGGGAAGCTAAAGCTCTTGGAGTTTGGGGAGTTTATACAGGTTCACAGAGTTAGCCCAAGCTAAGATGGAATGGGAATCCAATCTGTTTAGCTTGATGGTCCATGATCTATCCATAAGACCTTAATTGTGAAGGATAGGAGCAAATTTCATTGCTTATTACATTGTCTTTAGTTTCATTTTTTACTTAAGGGCAAGAAAATTTGGTACACATCTCTATCCATGGGAAATAGTGAAATATATATTATATAAAATATGATGTATTATGGTAGTCATTATGTTGGAATACTTGTTGATTTTGTCTTTCTTAATGTTAATGTCCTATTTTATTCTATTCATTCTAAAAAGGACTTGATGTAGCTAAGGTATACAGACACACACACATACATATATGTATATATGTAAATATGCACATATATACATATTAAGTATAAAATAAAAATTTGGGAATTAGGTAAACAGAAAATAAAGATAGGAAGATAGAATCAGCATGGTAAAATACACACTACTATATAGTCCTTTAAAATTGCTAGTGATGAATCAAAAATTAGACTAAATTTTCTGGCAGTCAAAGATAAGGGGAAGCACACCAGGTATAAGAATTTAGGAATTCAGGAGAAACACATTTTCCCTGATACTCTAAGGTCATTGATCTAAAATCAAAGATCTTCCTTTCTTGCTTAACAATGGATGGTCATAGGCATAGGGTGAATTCCTCAATAGTATCCCTGTTATGATGAGATTTTCATGTCTATTTCCTCATTAGAATGCCCCAATCAGAACCTCTCACAAATCATTGTTCAGATGATTGATAAAATAACAAGTTCCATGTTTAAAGGAGTCACCCATTTCAGTCACTTTGAGAAAATATGAAATGAATAAATGTTACCATATATAGATCTACTTCTATAGTACTAAGGTATTTACAGTGTTGTTAACAATGAACCAGAATCTTCTATTCATAAAAGCTCTTTCCTCATTATAAAGCTCAATATCTGTTAAAGCTTAACTCTTTTAAGGCCAGGGTATACTTTGAAAGGTATTGTGTCTAATATCATAAGGTTAAAAAAATGTGTGTGTGTACTTGCAAGTGTTAAGTTTTGGGAGAACACTGTCTCGTTTTTAATTTCTTTCATACACCTGTACTTTATGTACAGTCAATGCTCAATTGATATCTACTGTTGGCAATTATTAGTTTGGAAACAGATGGTAGGAAACAGTTAATGCAAATCCTAGAAGTGATTTATTTTTTTTAATTTAAGAAATACACATACAAAGACAGCTTCATTTGCCCTAATTAGAGGTAGGACCATACAAAGTGAGGACAGCAATTACATCTTGTCAGATATTTTTTACCTAAATGAGGCATGACTTGAAATAAAAGCATCATAGTGCATTTACAGAACATTCTAGCACATATGCAAAAGGAGTCATAAATTTCCTCATCTGTAATATGATACTGACTGCATGGTGTGATTGTGGTGATTAAACAAAGTAAATCAAGGGAAAGCAATTAGCAGAGTGTCTAGCAGAGTTAGTGCTTAATAAATATGATTTATTCTACTGTTATGGGTATTACTATCACTTTAATACATTTCTATAATTTTCTGATTTAAAATAGGAGCACGTATATATCTATTCCATTTTCATATTGGCAACACTCTTGGAAATATTTCATTTGGGTCAAGCAATTTTTCAAGGTTTTTTCTTAAAATAATATTAGACTTTGTTTTGTTTGTTTTGGGTGGTTTCACTTTCTTTTTGGATGCTCTTGGCAATTTCATGTGTGTTTATTATTCTGATCCAAACCTAGGAGGAAAATATCCCACAACACTGCATAATTTACAAGACCACACAGTGATTTATAAGGGTTCCCTCCCCCCTATAGAGCTTTTAATGGGAAAAACTCATCTATATTGCTGTGTCAAGAAATCACCACCTTTATCACATACCACAGACATAAATGAACCATATAAAAGCAAATAATCCTTAACTCCTCTACAGGAAGCTAGAGCAGAATTTGAGCTTTAGCAGATGCTTAGAATGTGTAACTAGTTGTAGAAACCATGAAATGTGGATACTAACAAGTAGTTACAGATAGTTTATCTAGTGCAGTGGATTTTAAATCACTTAAAAAATTGAGATCTTTTTAACAGTATCTAATATACCATATGATTCCTCTAAGAACTCAAGTAATTTTTATTTCTGTAACTTTACTTGGATTTAGATAGGGCACTTTTGCCAAACTCTTTTGTTTAATTTTGTGCTTTTAATCAAAACACTAATGCATTTTCATATTTTAAAGATTCTAACAGTGATTATTGGATTCACTCATAAAGCCTGTATTTTAAAATCAGATATACTTAGCTACTTATAAAATTTGTAAGTGTATCCACATTATAACAAATTAAAACAAGGGAAGCCCAACACAAGGAAAATTATTTCATGGGTAAATTTCATGTAGTCTCTACACATTATTCAGGATATACAAAGAGATACACCTAATGTCACTAGACTTAGGTGAGCTAGTACATGTAGATAACTAAGGAAAGTGCATTGTACAAACTAAGATATCAAATATTACAACATGGCCCAAATTCAAAACACTTTTTGCCTAATGCAAGAAATCACACAAGAGTTGAAAACATGTTGATTCCAAGCTAAGGTACATCTGGTTACATGATTTGATGCAGAGGTAAAGAAATAGGACTCATTTATACTATGTGACAGGTAAAGTATATCCCCATATGAGTAAATATTGTTCAGGTACCAGTGTCTAAACACTGCTGCTTACTTGTTCTGTCATCTTTGGGCCCCATAGTCCTTTTACCAAGATACACCAATTGATTACATTTTGCTTCATTTGCTTTGTTATTCTATCTATCTGTATACAAACATATACATACATACAGATTTTTGTCCCTGAAGTTTTGGAGGGAAGTTGAAGACATCATATCCCTTTACTTCTAAATATTTCAATGTGTATTTCCTAAGAATAAAGATATTTTTAAACATAATTGCATTACAGTTATCAAAATCAGGATATAAAATATTTACACACTACTCTTATATAATCCAGAGTCCTTGTCCAAATTTCATTAGCTGTCCCAGTGATGTCCTTTATAATTTTTTTCCTGGTCCGGAATGCAATACAGGATCATGTATTGAACTTTCTTTTCAAGTTTTACTTGGCTTCTTGATCTTGACATTTTTTAGGAATTCAGGCCAATGACATTTGATTTGGATTTGTTTTGTTTCTTTTTGAGTTGAATAAGATTATACATTTTTTTAGAGGAAAATTACTAAAATGATACTCAGTTTTTCTCAGTACTTTATATCAGGTGTCAAAAGATGTTTGCTTGTTCCACTGATGTTAGCTTTGATCTCCTGGTGGTGATCGACAAGGATTCTCCACTGTGAAGTCAAAATTTTCACTTTATAATAAGTAAGTAATTTGTAGGGAGATATTTTGAGAATATTTAAGTATCTGTTTCTCATCACACTTTCTACCACTGCTTTTCTATCTATTGATAATTTTCTAAATCTATTATTACTTCTGCATTTATTGATTGACGTTCTTCTCTAAGGAAGACATTTCCCTTCTTCATTTCTTTATTTTTTCATTTGTTTATTTAAACTAGATGGTCTCATGACTTCTTACTGTATTCAATAGATATGATCCATTTTTATAATTATTTTTATTTACACGTGGTCCCAGATTTGGTCAGTAGGATTTCCTTCAAGCTGGCTACTGTGACCTTTTGGGACATCCCCATGGTGCCTTGAGCACTTCCTTACTTTCTGATGTATCAAAATATTCCAGTTTATCTTGTATTTTCCCTGCCTCTGCCCAGGAGTTAGCCATTTATCCAAACAGCTGTGTTTTCTTTTAGGAGAGAATGATTTGTGGAAATCAAGACGTGGGCGCTAGTTGTACTTACTGTTACTGATGTAACATTGCTTCTAGGCCCTCTCAGTGAACAGTTAAGAGATCTATCTCTGTCTTATGTTTATATCTTTATTTCTGTATCTACACTGAATCTAGCTGAAAGCATGCATGAATGCACATACGTGTGTGTGTGTGTGTAAACCATTAGTTCACATTTCTGTCTCAAATTCCTTTGTAACATCAGGTGTATTTTCTATATAATCTTCCTTCTTCCCATACATGTAAGTGTCTTCTCCAAAGGAAGAAGCTTGATTTTCATTATCCATAATATATTTACTCATTTGCTTATGACTCAGATATAAAAAAAGTTTCAGAATTGATAACTGATACCACTGTAAAAAGCAAACCCACTAACTAGAATTCAGTATTTCCAATATTTGTTTACAGTTTTCCTTTTTGCAGTAAATTTATATAGTGTTACATACATATCTTAAATGCACAATTGATGAATTTTTGTCACATGTGCACGCTCGTATAACACATAACCCTGTATGGTACATTTGTATGACCTCAAGTTTCCTCATGCACCATCTTTATCATCCTTGGGATGGAGGATGGACATGTTATTTATTTTGATTTTTAAAATTTAGGTTTATTGAGGCATAATTTACATACAGTAAAACTCATTTATTTAATTGTGCAGTGTGATGATTTTTTTTGTTTTTTTTCCTCTCTTTTTTATTAACGTATAGTTGATTTACAATGTTGTGTTTCAGGTGTACAGCAAAGTGATTCAGTTATACATATACATATATATATTCTTTTTCAGATTCTTTTCCCTTATAGATTATTACAAGATATTGAGTGAGTTCCTTGTGCTATACAGTAGGTCCTTGTTGGTTATCTATTTGATATATAGTAGTGTGTATATCTTAATCCCAAACTCCCCCCTAATTTATCCCTCCCCCCCCTTCCCCTTCGGTAACCATAAGTTTGTTTTCTGTGTCTGCAAGTCTATATCTGTTTTGTAAATAAGTTCATTTGTATCATTTTTTTTTAGATTCCGCATGTAAACAGTATCATATATTTGTCTTTCTCTCCCTGGCTTACTTCACTTAGTATGATAATCTCTAGGTCCAAATGACTGCAGATGGCATTATTTCATTCTTTCTTATGGCTGAGTAATATTCCATTGTGTGTATGTACCACATCTTCTTTATCCATTCATCTGTCAGTGGACATTTAGGTTGCTTCCATGTCTTGGCTATTGTAAATAGTGCTGTAATGAACATTGGGATGCATGTATCTTTTCAAATTAGAGTTTTCTGCAGATATATGCCCAAGAGTGGAATCACTGGATCATATGGTAACTTTTCGTTTTCTGAGGAACCTCCATACTGTTCTCCAGAGTGACTGCATCCATTTACATTCCCAACAACAGTCAACAGTGTAGGATGGTTCCTTTTTCTCCACACCCTCTGCAACGTTTATCATTTGTAGACTTTTTGATGATGGCCATTATGATCGGTGTGAGGTGATAGCTCATTGTAGTTTTGATGTGCATTTCTCTAATAATTAATGATGCTGAGAACTTTTTCATGTGCCTGTTGGCCATCTGTGTGGATATGCAATTTAAATAGGCTGTCAGGATAGGCCTTATTGAGAAGGTGACATTTAACTTGGAGGAAATAGGGAGTGAGTCATATAGGTAACTAGAAGAGAAATGGTCTAGGCAAAGGGATCAGCATCTGCAAAGGCCCTAAGGAAGGAACATGCTTGGTATATTTGAGGAACAACAAGGAGGCTGTAGCAGTGAAAGTAGAGTAAATGAAACAGAATAGTAGGAGAAGGGGATGAGAGATGGAGGGAGGGAATGTGTACACATCATGAGGGATCTAATTGGCCACTGTAGGGTATATTAGGCAGCTATTGCTGTAATAGTGATAAGAAACAACCTCAAAACGCAGTATCTCCAGCAACAAGCATGTATTTCTCACTCAGGAGTCAGCAGGTCAACTGTGACTCTGCTAAGCTTGGCTTGGATTGGCTGGGCTTGGGTCCAGGTTGCAATTTGAGATAAAGTCCGTCCCATATGTCTCCTCATTCTGGGTCTAGTAGCTGTCTGGGCTATATCCTTCTCATAGTGGATGGCATAATGCAAGAGGGATGAGTGAAAACACCAGATGTCTCGTGAAGCTTTGACTCAGAACTGAAGCACTGTCTTTTCTACCTATTTCGTTGGCCAAAAAAGACATTTGTTTGCCTAGGCCCAAAGTCAGTGGCACAGGGATGTGTACTCTGTCTGCTCTTGTGAGGAATACTAAAAATTCACATGGCAAAGCACATGCGTGCATAATTCTATTATAGAAAGGAAATAATGAGTTGGGAATAGTCTAATCTGCCACATAGTCACTTTGCCTATGAACAAAATGGGGAACACTTACAGGATTTCAGGAAATAATCTGGTTTAAACTTCAAAAGTGCCATTCTGATTTCTGTACTGAAAATATACCTTAGGGGACAAGGGAAGATCAAGGAGACTATGTGGGAATTATCACAGCATTCAGTGAGGGATGCCGGTGTTTCAGACCAGGGTGGTAGCTGTAGAAGTAAAGAGGTCAGATTGTGGATATCTTTCACAACAGTCAACAGGATTTCCTGAGGTATTGGATATGGGACATGAAAAGAAAAAGGAATGAACAATAAGTTTAAATTTTTCAAGCTAAACAGCTAGACTAGACAGATAAAGGGGCATCAGCTGAGATGGGGAAGACTGTGTGTAATGGAAGATTAGGAGCTGAGTTTTCATTATTTTATGTCAGAGTTGCCTACTGTGTATCCAAACGGACAGGTCAGGTATGAAATTGTCAGGTCTGGAGTTCAGAAGAGAGATCTGGTTGAAGAGTTAAATTTGGGAGCCTTCAGCATATTGATGGTATTTAAATCCATGTCCCATATTCTTTGCAGTAGCCACATAACTGGTCTATTTGGTTCTACTCTTCCAATTTTCCAATTCATCTTCCATTCTGCTAGCATTTATATGTTGAAAGAAAAACTCTGATCCGATTACTCTCTGCCTTAAAAACCTAGCCATAGCTTAGAAGAAAATCCAAACTTAATATAGAGCTTCACAATCTGGCCACAATCTATTCTCATTTTACCTAATAAAAATCAGTTTATCTTTACAGGCCAGACTCAAATGTCAGCTCTTTTGTTCAATTTTCCTGATGGCCCAGGAAGAATCAATCTTTATTTCCTTATGTTTCCCCAGAACTGTTTGTATACTTTTCCCTGCATTATTCAGTATGGTAGCCACTAGCCACATGTAACTATTGTACACTTGAAATGTGGCTAGTACAAATTGAGATGTGCTGCAAATGTGAAATCAACATCTCATTCAAAGGTTTAGTACAAAAATATATAAAATATACTATCAATAATTTACACTCTTGTGAAATGGTAATATTCTGGATATATTAGGTTAAATAAATTATTAAAATTAATTTCACTTGTTTAATTTTTACTTTTAAATGTGGCCTCCTAGAAACTTAAAAACTGCGTATGTGGGTTCTCATTTGTGGCTTGCAGTTGATTTTTATTGGACAGTGCTGCCTTAGAGCATGTATACCATTGTGTGATTACATCTCTGTTAGTCACGTCATATTTGTTCTTCTGAAAGATTCTGAGTTTTTGAAGAGAGAGATTATGTTTGATTTCTATTTCTAAGACCCAGTAGGATTATGACTAGATGCTTAATAAAAGTTAGTTGAAAGTTGATTGATTTCTGATTGATGCTTGTCTTCACACACTGATCTGTAGACAGATTGCTTATAGCATAAACATAAATAGAATTTGAAAAAGAATCAACCATAGGAGGTCCATAGTATATATTTAAGAAGCCCAAGTACTTTGGCAAAGTCAGTCACAATTTTAGCTAATCACATATTTGTATTACTATTTCAACCTGTTTCCTAAAAGTAGTGCATTTAGGATCAAACTACAAATTAAAATATTGTATTATTTGTGGTAAAGATTAATAGTGTCACATACTTTTATAGCTAAATTCTTCAATTTAATTTTTACAAAGATAGGGTTTTTTTTCTGACTTCAAATTTGTAGGTAAATTCTTATTACAATGACTTTTATTTTTAAACATTTACATATTAAGAGAATCATACTCTGTTATTCTTTTTACTCTGTTGTGAAATAAATAAAATATTATAATATATAACTTTGTATAAACTAAAAATTGTAAATTTTGAGTGAATCCTCAGGACCTAGGAACATTTTCAAGGGATAAAAATAAGGGTCAATAAGTTTCTTCTCTTCACTTTCATTCTTTCTCTGTCGCCATTGTATCCAAATATATCCATTCTGATTTTGGAAATAAAATTAAAATGAAATATCCACTGAGCAATGAGATTCTGATGAGATCAGGATCCACCAAAATGAATAATCCTGTGAAGAAAACAGTAAAATGCTTCCTGAAGCTCTCTGCCTCTGATATGGTAGGGGATGTGATGTAACTCACATAAGGAGAACACTGTTGTAGAAAAAGCAGAGTTAGAGGGTGCAAATTAGTGTGTATTGTCAGTCCCGTTCAGGGTGAAGTGCATTGATTTGAATGACCGGTACTAGGTGTCTAGACAGAAATACCCCTGCATGGAAGAAGAAGAATATCTCATCAAATAACATGTTAATTTGATGTAAATCTCTCTTTGGCATGCTGAATTTCCCCTTTATGGTTCACTCAGCAGGGTTTTGGTTTGTCATTTGGTCTCAGGAGTGCTCTGCCTTTCAGAAAAGGAGTGGAGGCATTATTTATCTTCCATGATAAATTAATAACCATCATCTGATCTACAAATCATTATCCTATGTGCTTGGTCAGGCTAAATAACTTTTCACTCTTGTAATTGTCGTAAAGTAATAAAACTGATGCTTGCATCTGAGACTAAAGGGAGTCCCTGCTAGAACTCAAATATTTAGGAAACCCTATATGAGCATAGTCCGTCGGTCTGTATGTCTCTTTCTATTTCCTATCAGCTTGACTTAACCAAATTTTAAGGATTCTTCTAGACATTATTGGTGATAGTCTCATAAAATGTTACCTCCATATGCGAAATCTTATGTGCATACAGAGCTATTTCATTTCATTGAGAGCAAGGGGTAAGACCTAATGCTAGAATGTTAACCTCATTTGGGTGCTCAGTAATGTTGTTCAACAAACACTTGGACCAAGTGACAGCAACAGAAGAAGGTTGCTCTGTTAACCTTGACATATAAATGTGTGCTTGAAAAGTGAGTGATTTGCTTTTTCCTCATTACTATGTCTGGCTTCCATGTGAAAGATAAAGATGCTCAAGGTTCAGTTTAATCCTAAAAACCTGTCCTCTTCCCTAGGTATCCTAAGCCAAAATAAGGTGTACTTTCACTACTTTCAATGTTGCTAAATATCTTGATCAACACTTAATAGTTTGAGGTTTGGGGGTTTTTTTTTGTTTTTTTTTTTTGCGGTACTCGGGCCTCTCACTGCTGTGGCCTCTCCTGTTGGGGAGCACGGGCTCCGGGCGTGCAGGCTCAGCGGCCATGGCTCACGGGCGCAGCCGCTCTGCGGCATGCGGGATCTTCCCGGACCGGGGCACGAACCCGTGTCCCCTGCATCGGCAGGCGGACCCTCAACCACTGCGCCACCAGGGAAGCCCCGAGGTTTGGGGGTTTTATGTTTGGCATTAGGCACTGGAGCCAGTGATTCAGGCGTCACGCACCTGCACATAACCTACAGACGTGTTGAGCCAGCGTCTCTCCTCATGGAGATATTCTGAGAGCAATTTAGACAATTCTGGAAGCACGTTGACTGTTCATGGGAACTATTAATTCCATCGCCATCATGCGTAGTAAGTCATACCCAAAAAGTCTGAATCTGTACTTAAAATTTTGAAGACTTTAACCAAAGATCATTTTGTGTTCGTCTGCATGGTAACTTGCATTTTTAACAATAATACTGATGGGCTTCCCTGGTGGCGCAGTGGTTGGGAGTCCGCCTGCCGATGCAGGGGACGCGGGTTCGTGCCCCGGTCCGGGAGGATCCCTCATGCCGCGGAGCGGCTGGGCTGCTGAGCCTGCGCGTCTGGAGCCTGTGCTCCGCAAGGGGAGAGGCCATAACAGTGAGAGGACCAAGTACCAAAAAAAAAATAAAATAAAATAAAAAATAATACTGATGACTCTATCTCATTTTATCTTTTCGGTTAGAATAGTGTGCTAATATACTTTCAAAAATCTCTCATTACTCCCACTACATTATAAAGTACATGATGGGTACTTGAGTACTGGGAATCATAATTTTCAGTCCAATAAAAATGTTAAAGATGATTTAGTTCAACCACATTATTTTAGGTGCCCCTAGAAGTTAATTAACTTTCTCAGACATTGATTAATAACTGAGAGCTAGAACCAGAACTGCAACCCAGATCTCCTAAATTCTAGTCCCCATCTTTCCACTGCATAATTTTATCTTAAAAATTTGAATCTAGAAGATTCACTAGAAAAGGGAAAAGATGTTGAGCTAGGTACTGTTGCAGACCTTTGGGATGACTAGGACATTTCCCCTGCCCTCAGAAAGCTTATGGTCTAAAGAGGGAGACAGCTAACTAAATAAATTAAAGCTTTTACATTCTTTAGATATTCTGATAGACGTATATCAAGTAGAAAAAGGGAGCACAAAAAAGAAATTATCTATTATGCTGGTAGGTGATTGGAACATGCTTAATAGAGAATGACTCTTGAGAATTTTGAAAGAAAGACTGGGCTAGGCATTCCACATTAGGGGAAGAATATTTAATTCTGGTTTCTGACGTGAAGACATTGTGCAGATGTTACCAGAAATATGAGTGTAGCTGAAAGAATGTTTTCTTATTTGCCCTATGCAGAAAAAATGTGGCACCTTCTTACAGATGCTTAACAGGCTCGGTTACTAAGACTCATGGGACATAGTGATATTAGGCAAAGTTTCAGCAATACTTCTGTACTGCACGATTGTGTGTGTGTGTGTTGTGTGTGTGTGTTGAAATGCAATTATTGCCAACTTTCAAAGCAGTAGGCTGAAACGACTATATTTGAGGATAGGAGAACTAAGGAAACTAGAATATAAGGAGTAATGGTAATCATTTAAAATACGTAAAGTTTACCCAAGAGTTACCATTATCTTACAGAAGGATATCTTTTCAGAAGAGAAACAGCTCACATTATTTGACAATATTTTAAGGGGTTTGGTTTGCTTATTCTTATATGTTCTTGACAAATACGTTACCTGGCAATGAGACATGCAGTGTCAGATATGGCATTTTGTAAAACCTTTAAAATAAACATAAATTAGAATAGGAAGAAAAGTACAACCTGAAAGTAGGTTAGATGGTAACAAAAAAAAATTGAGTGCACTAACACCAGTTTGTTTTTATTGGTCTATACTACCTTTGCCAAAATGTATTATTTTTCTTTTTCCTTTTATATTTTTGCTCATTTATATTGCCAAAGATATTCAATATGAATACATTTTGTGAAATTGCAGTCAGCATCTTTTTATGGAAGATGTGTGTGTGTGTATGTGTGTGTGCACATGTGAAACATGCAAATATTTAAGTACATTTTTAATTCTTGGTTTCTAGATAATACATGATATCTGGTTCTAAAAAGTGATGGGACTCCTCTTTTTAACCGCAAGGATCTGACTCCTGTTAGGGTTGTGAGTTTGATGAGAGCTAGACCAGGCACTGGACCATGTATGATCTCATTTTGTTATCACAACAGGACTCTGAGGTCATTGTTCTTATTTCAAATTTGACAGATAAAAAAACTGATGCTCAGGGAGGTTAAATTGTGTACAAACAAACTGTATTAGTGATGAAGCAGAGATTCAAATAAAGATCTGTTCAACTCCTGAGTTGACTGTCCATTCTACTATGCTGTACCACATTACAGAAGGTCTCAAGTGAACAGGAGAAAATTCTGTGGAGAAAAACCAAACCAATAGAGCAAGTTGCTTAACACAATTCATAGGAGGAATGACCAGGGTACAAAGAAACTCAGAGGGAACTTGGTAACTTTCTTCAAACGTTGAAAGGATTATCATGTCAAAGAAGCTATTATGATTGATTTGCATAATCCCTAAGGGTAGAATATGAACCAGTATGCATGTGTAAGTTGCAAGGAAACATCATTTTATGAAAGAAATTTTCCAAAGAGATAAGGACAGACTGCAGTTCCTTCGAAGCTAATCAGTTTTCTGTCATTGGATACATTCAGTCATAGGGTGTGTAACCATTTCATAGTCTATTACCAAAAAAAAAAAAAAAAAATCAAATGTAAAATTTGTAGTTTGACGAAGTTGGCTTTTTAAAAAATTCTGGCTGCTGTCAGTTGAGTAAACTGTGCAGTTAGGATAAGTACCAAGAAAGTGATTGAGTGATTTTCCAGATAAACAACTGAAAGTTGACAGTCTAGATTATAGCCATGCTAGGGTTTCTGCCAGATTTATTATTTTTTTTCCTTTGCTTTTACCCAAGTGTATAAAAGGTGACTTGGAAAGTGTACCTCTTTTTTCTAGTTTTGAGTATTCATATTTTACTTTTCAAGTTAAGCATATAACATGGCTGAAAGCAACTTAAGAAAAATAGTAAACTCATATGTCCTCAAATTGAGGTTTAGAAAACATCCAACTTATATAGTTATATATAGGTTATTCTGACTCCATCTAAAATGAGAAAGTGTTTCTAAATGTGAATGTTTAATACCATCAGCCTACTGTTTTTAAAGGACATATTAATTTTTGTAGAAAACCTTTGGTTTCCCAGTTATTGTATCATATATGGCTTTGGGTATATATACTTTAACTTAGCACAAGTATGACTAAATTACAATCACAAAAGAATTGACGATTTGTAAATAGTATGCAGGTCAACATAGAATTTTAAACCATCCCATATTTGCACTCATCCATATCTGCATATTTGTACCTATTAAATGAATGAACAAATGGAAACTTATTTACTCAATAAACTTGAGCATTTCACTTCACACCTCTGAGCTTCTGCCTGTCTATAAAAGGAAGGAATTGGATCCGAAATGTCTCAAGTGTTTTCTAGTGTAAATGGGTATGTAAAATTTGGTAATGTAGCAACCCCCAGATAGAATCCAAAAATACTTAAAAAACAATCGTAATTAAAATAGGAAATGTTTTTCATAATCTTGTGGGGTTTGCAACTCATGTCCTCTGTGCAAGTCAGGATGCTTGAGCCCCAAATTTTATTTAACCACCCACCTCTATGCAGACAATTTCCAGATCTTCCTCTTCTGCCGTGACCTTTATATTCCTCCCAGTCACAGAATTCTGTTTATGAAACATCTTTACTTAGATGTTCTGCCATTACCTAAATCTAAACATGGAAAAAAAAAAGGAATTCATGGTGTCCCCTTAGCCTATCTATTCTGCTTTTCCTGCATCTTCATTTTCAAGCAGGAACTCTGGGCTTTCCCTGCCCAGTCCCAGTCATTCACATCTGTAGGCTGGTCGCAAGTTCTGCTGATTCCTACTCAGTGTTGTTTCATTCCTGTACTTTTGCATTTTCATAGTCTCATTCTTGTCCATGCCCTGTACTTCCAGACTATTTTAGGGTTTCCAAGCAAAACTGCCTGTCTGTATTCTTTCCTTATTTTCATGGATGCTATGAAAAGCTATAGAATCCTTTTATTCAAATGCCTTTTGAGCAGCAAGACAGTTATTTCCTGACTCTAATAATTTAGCAGCTGGTGTTGCCTTTAGGGTGGTACTTATTTTTATATGTAAGTTCCAAACATAAATGTTTACTTAGGTAAGTTCTGTCTCTCATACTAAATTAAGAGTTGGTTTAAGATCAGAACTGGGTCCTTCCCTCTCTTCTTCGTTTTTTCTACAGATTTTATTGAATAGCAACTTCTGTAAGACACTCTGCCAAGCACTTCGCAGCTACAAATATGGATGGAACATGGCTTTTATCCTTAGGAAGAGAATTCCCACTTCGTAAAGGAAAGGAAACTAAAATTTGTTGACTACACTTAGGTGCTGAGTTTAGGTCATGACACAAATTATCTCATTTACGTCTTCTTGAAAGCTTTTTTTCAGCTTTATTGATATATAATTGACATGTAACATTGTGCAAGTTTAAGATGTACAACATAATGATTTGATATATGTATATATTGCAAAATGATTACCTCAATAAGGTTAGTTAACACATCCATCACCTCACATAGTTACGGTTTTTTTTTTTTTTTGATGGTGAAAACTTTTAAGGTCTACTCTCTTAGCAATTTTTAAATAAATATTATAGTATTATTAACTATACTCTTCTTAAAACTTTGTACAATTAAATTATTATCCTCATTTTGTAGATGAAGACAAGGTTAGAAGAGGTTAAGTGGCTTACCCCAAGGTTTGGTGACTCTGAAGCCCTAGTTCTTAGTTCCATTGGCCTGTACTGGAATCTATATTTAAAGGTTTCTAAATTAATGGCATTAATTCTGGTATTATAAGAGCCTAGCTGTTTTCCAAATGGTTTCTTATAAGTTCAAGTAATTAGTATGCATCTAGACTTTCTTTTTTCTCATAAATAAGTGGCACTAGGGTTACTGACATAAAAAGTTTATTATTTAGATCATAAACACTATTGTAAGCAGTAATCCATGGAATACAAAAGACCCTATGTATGTGAGAAACTCTATAGAATAATAATGTATTATATTTCGATCTCAAAAAATTTCATTTCATTTTTGAATTCATTTAAAAACGTACATTTGTTAGTTAATTAAATATCACATGGTACTTTTTAAAAAGGATGCAGTGTAAAACCATTCTGTCAGGGGAGTCATTTTATTTATTAATCTTGTCCTTCCATAAACCTTGGTAGGGCTATTTTAGGATGCCCATTCTTAAGCCAAATAAGACTCATTTTTTTCCCTCCAAGACTACATACCACATAAAATGGATTTGTGCCTGGCCAGAGTGGTTTTTGTCAATAAATATCAAAGGAACATATCAGATAATTGCTGTGATAGCCATGGCCCAAAATCTCTATCAGGTTGTGATTTAGGTAAAATAGTAAAGATAAACACGTTTTTTTTTTTTTCCTCCCTGCCAATTCACTGCCTTTCAAGATTACTTTAATAAATAATTACAAAGAGCAAAGTCCCTAACCCTGAACCAAGATGGCGGAGTAGAAGGACGTGCTCTCACTCCCTCTTGTGAGAACACCAGAATCACAGCTAGCTGCTGGACAGTCATCAACAGGAAGACAGTGGAACTCACCAAAAAAGATACCCCACATCCAAAGACAAAGGAGAAGCCAAAATGAGACAGTAGGAGGGGTGCAATCACAGTAAAATCAAATCCCATAACTGCTGGGTGGACGACTCGCAGACTGGAGAACACTTATACCACAGAAGTCCACGCGCTGGAGTGAAGGTTCTGAGCCCCACGTCAGGCTTCCCAAACTGTGGGTCCGGTAACAGGAGGAGGAATTCCTGGAGAATCAGACTTTGAAGGCCAGTGGGATTTGTTTGCAGGACTTCGACAGGACTGGGGGGAAACAGAGACTCCACTCTTGGAGGGCACACACAAAGTAGTGTGTGCATTGGGACCCAAGAGAAGGAGCAGTGACCCCATAGGAGACTGAACCAGACCTACCTGTTAGTGTTGGAGGGTCTCTTGCAGAGGCAGGGGTGGCTGTGGCTCAACGTGGGGACAGTGACACTGGGAGCAGAAGTTCTGGGAAGTACTTCTTGGGTTGAGCCCTCCCAGAGTCTGTCATTAGCCCCACCAAAGAGCCCAGGTAGACCCCAGTGTTGGGTTGCCTCAGGCCAAACAACCAACAGGGAGGGAACCCAGCAGTAGTCAAGCGGATTAAAGTTTTACAGAGCTCTGCCCACCAGAGCAAGAGACAGCTCTACCCACCACCAGTCCCTCCTATCAGGAAACTTGCACAAGCCTCTTAAATAGCCTCATCCACCAGAATGTGGAACAACAACCACATTCACAGAAAGATAGACAAGATGAAAACGCAGAGGGCTATGTACCAGATGAAGGAACAAGATAAAACCCCAGAAAAACAACTAAATGAATTGGAGATAGGCAACCTTCCAGAAAAAGAATTCAGAATAATGATAGCGAAGATGATCCAGGACCTCAGAAAAAGAATGGAGGCAAAGATCGAGAAGATGCAAGAAATGTTTAACAAAGACCTAGAAGAATTAAAGAACAAACAAACAGAGATGAACAATACAATAACTAAAATGAAAAATACACTAGAAGGAA
The DNA here is from genome assembly GCF_964270905.1 of Leucopleurus acutus. Lineage (NCBI taxonomy): Eukaryota > Metazoa > Chordata > Mammalia > Artiodactyla > Delphinidae > Leucopleurus > Leucopleurus acutus. Next base: position 53,921,075 of record NC_139159.1, on the reverse strand, counting down.
TCAATAGCAGAATAACTGAGGCAGAAGAACGGATAAGTGACCTGGAAGACAGAATGGTGGAATTCACTGCTGCAGAACAGAATAAAGAAAAAAGAATGAAATGAAGACAGCCTAACAGACCTCTGTGACAACATTAAATGCAACAACGTTCACATTATAGGGGTCCCAGAAGGAGAAGAGAGAGAGAAAGGACCAGAGAAAATATTTGAAGAGATTATAGTCGAAAACTTCCCTAACATGGAAAAGGAAATAACCACCCAAGTCCAGGAAGCACAGTGAGTCCCATACAGGATAAACCCAAGGAGAAGCACGCCAAGACACATAATAATCAAATTGGCAAAAATTAAAGACAAAGAAAAATTATTGAACGCAGCAAGGGAAAAATTACAAATAACATACAAGGGAACTCCCATAAGGTTAACAGCTGATTTCTCAGCAAAAACTCTACAAGCTAGAAGGGAGTGGCATGATATACTTAAAGTGATGAAAGGCAAGAGCCTACAACCAAGATTACTCAAGCCAGCCAGGATCTCATTCAGATTCGATGGAGAAATCAAAAGCTTTACAGACAAGCAAAAGCTAAGAGAATTCAGCACCACCAAACCAGCTCTACAACAAATGCTAAAGGAACTTCTCTAAGTGGGAAACACAAGCGAAGAAAAGGATCTACAAAAACAACCCCAAAACAATTAAGAAAATGGTAATAGGAACATACATATCAATCATACATTTAATCAATGGATTAAATGCTCCAACCAAAAGACACAGGCTTGCTGAATGGATACAAAAACAAGACCCATATATATGTTGTCTACAAGAGACCCACTTCAGACCTAGGGACACATACAGACTGAAAGTGAGGGGATGGAAAAAGATATTCCATGAAAATGGAAATCAAAAGAAAGCTTGAGTAGCAATACTCATGTCAGATAAAATAGCCTTTAAAATAAAGAATGATACAAGAGACAAGGAAGGGCACTACATAATGATCAAGGGATCAGTCCAAGAAGTAGATATAACAATTATAAATATATATGCACCCAACATAGGAGCACCTCAATATATAAGGCAACTGCTGACAGCTATGAAAGAGGAAATCGACAGTAACACAATAATAGTGGGGGACTTTAACACCTCACTTACACCAATGGACAGATCATCCAAAATGAAAATAAATAAGGAAACAGAAGCTTTAAATGACAAAATAGACCAGATATATTTAATTGATATTTATAGGACATTCCATCCCAAAACAGCAGGTTACACTTTCTTCTCAAGTGCACACAGAACATTCTCCAGGATAGATCACATCTTGGGTCACAAATCAAGCCTCAGTAAATTTAAGAAAATTGAAATCATATCCAGCATCTTTTCTGACCACAACGCTATGAGATTAGAAATGAATTACAGGGTAAAAAACACAAACACATGGAGGCTAAACAATAAGTTACTAAATAACCAAGAGATCACTGAAGAAATTCAAGAGGAAATCAAATAAGACCTACAGACAAATGACAATGAAAACACGATGATCCAAAACCTATGGGATGCAGCAAAAGCAGTTCTAAGAGGGAAGTTTATAGCTATACAAGCCTACCTCAAGAAACAAGAAAAATCTCAAATAAACGATCTAACCTTGAACCTAAAGGAACTAGAGAATGAAGAACAAACAAAACCCAAAGTTAGCAGAAGGAAAGAAATCATAAAGATCAGAGCAGAAATAAATGAAATAGAAACAAAGAAAACAATAGCAAAGATCAATAAAACTAAAAGCTGGTTCTTTGAGAAGATAAACAAAATTGATAAACCATTAGCCAGAGTCATCACGAAGAAGAGGGAGAGGACTCAAATCAATAAAATTAGAAATGAAAAGAAGTTATAACAGACACCGCAGAAATACAAAGCATCCTAAGAGACTACTACAAGCAACTGTATGCCAATAAAATGGACAACCTGGAAGAAATGGACAAATTCTTAGAAAGGTATAACCTTCCAAGACTGAGCCAGGAAGAAATAGAAAATATGAACAGACCAATCACAGGTAATAAAATTGAAACTGTGATTAAAAATCTTCCAACAAACAAAAGTCCAGGACCAGATGGCTTCACAGGTGAATTCTATCAAACATTTAGAGAAGAGCTAACACCCATCCTTTTCAAACTCTTCCAAAAAATTTCAGTGGAAGGAACACTCCCAAACTCATTCTCTGAGGCCACCATCACCCTGATACCAAAACCAGACAAAGATACTACAAGTAAAGAAAATTACAGACCAATATCACTCATGAATATAGATGCAAAAATCCTCAACAAAATACTAGCAATCAGAATCCAACAACACATTAAAAGGATCATACACCATGATCAAGTGGGATTTATGCCAGGGATGAAAGTATTCTTCAGTATACGCAAATCAATCAACGTGATACACCATCTTAACAAACTGAAGAAGAAAAACCATATGATCATCTCAATAAATGCAGAAAAAGCTTTTGACAAAATTCAACACCCATTTATGATAAAAAGTCTCCAGAAAGTGGGCATAGAGGGAACCTACCTCAACATAATAAAGGCCATATACGACAAACCCACAGCAAACATCATTCTCAATGGTGAAATACTGAAAGCATTTCCTCTACGATCAGGAACAAGACAAGGATGTCCACTCTCACCACTCTTATTCAACATAGTTTTGGAAGTCCTAGCCCCAGCAGTCAGAGAAGAAAAAGAAATAAAAGGAATACAAATTGCAAAAGAAGAAATAAAACTGTCACTGTTTAAAGATGACATGATACTATATAGACAGAATCCTAAAGATGCCACCAGAAAGCTAGTAGCGCTAATCAATGAATTTGGTAAAGTTGCAGGATATAAAATTAATGCACAGAAATCTCTTGCATTCCTATACACTAATGATGTAAAATCTGAAAGAGAAATTAAGGGAACACTCCCATTTACCATTGCAACAAAAAAATAAAATACCTAGGAATAAACCTACCTAGGGAGACAAAAGACCTTTATGTAGAAAACTGTAAGACACTGATGAAAGAAATTAAAGATGATACCAAGAGATGGAGAGATATACCATGTTCTTGGATTGGTAGAATCAATATTGTGAAAATGACTATACTACCCAAAGCAATCTACAGATTCAATGCAATCCCTATCAAATTACCAGGGGCATTTTTTATAGAACTAGAAGAAAAAATCTTAAAATTTGTATGGAGACACAAAAGACCCTGAATAGCCAAAGCAATCTTGAGGGAAAAAAACGGAGCTGGGGAAATCAGACTCCCTGACTTCAGACAATACTACAAAGCTACAGTAATCAAGACAATATGGTACTGGCACAAAAACAGAAACATAGATCAATGGAACAAGATAGAAATCCCAGAGATAAACCCATGCACCTATTGTCAACTAATCTATGACTAAGGAGGCAACGATATACAATGGAGAAAAGACAGTCTCTTCAATAAGTGGTGCTGGGAAAACTGGACTGCTACATGTAAAAGAATGAAATTAGAACACTCCGTAACACCATACCCAAAAATTAACTCAAAATGGATCAGAGACCTAAATGTAAGACCGGACACTATAAAACTCTTAGAGGAAAACATAGGAAGAACACTCTTTGACATAAATCACAGCAAGATCTTTTTTGATCCACCTCCTAGAGTAATGGAAATAAAAACAAAAATAAACAAATGGGACCTAATGAAACTTAAAAGCTTTCGCAAAGCAAAGGAAACTACAAACAAAATGAAAAGACAACCCTCAGAATGGGAGAAAATATTTGCAAACGAATCAACGGACATAGGATTAATCTCCAAAATATATAAACAGCTCATGCAATTCAATTTTAAAAAAATAAACAACCCAATCCAAAAATGAGCAGAAGACCTAAATAGACATTTCTCCAAAGAAGACATACAGATGGCCAAGAAGCACATGAGAAGATGCTCAACACCACTAATTATTACAGAAATGGAAATCAAAACTACAATGAGGTATCACCTGACACCAGTTAGAATGGGCATCATCAGAAAATCTACAAACAACAAATGCTGGAGAGGGTGTGGAGAAAAGGGAACCCTCTTGCACTGTTGGTGGGAATGTAAATTGATACAGCCACTATGGAGAACAGTATGGAGTTTCCGTAAAAATCTAAAAATAGAACTACCATACGACCCAGCAATCCCACTACTGGGCATATACCCAGAGAAAACCATAATTCAAATAGACACATGCACCCCAATGTTCATTGCAGCACTATTTACAATAGCCAGGTTATGGCAGCAACCTAAATGCCCATCGACAGACGAATGGATAAAGAAGATGTGGTACATATATACGATGGAATATTTCTCAGCCATAAAAAGGAACGAAATTGGGTCATTTGTTGAGACGTGGATGGATCTAGAGACTGTCAATACAGAGTGAAGGCAGTCAGAAAGAGAAAAACAATATCGTATATTAACGCATATATGTGGAACCTAGAAAAATGGTACAGATGAACCGGTTTGCAGGACAGAAATTGAGACACAGATGTAGAGAACAAGTGTATGGACACCAAGCGGGGAAAGCTGGAGGGGGGTGGGGGTGGTGGCGTGATGAATTGGGCAATTGGAATTGACATGTATATACTGATGTGTATAAAATTGATGACTAATAAGTACCTGCTGTATGAAAAAATAAATACAATAAAATTTAAATATTATAAATAAATAAGTAAATAATTACAGTATAAGATAAAAATTCTTCAGTTTCCTTTTTTAGAGTAAAAACACTGCCTCTCTACTGTGACCATATTTTGTGAGAACATAACATTTTAAAATTTTACATAGAAATTATAAAATTATTTTCAATAAGTATTTTAAATGTACATGGCTGAACAATCTTTATCAGGAAATACCACTGGAAATATTTAAAATGAAATTAAGACAACCATCCCACCAAAGATGAATTAATATAGAGACAATAAAGTAGATGCAGATGATGACAAAGAAGAAAATGAAGAAGGAGGGTGGAGGAAAAGGAAAAGAATAATAAAGGTAAAATATGGGTTTCCACATAAGTCGTTATTGACAGAGGTTTCTGTGATTCCTTGGCCCTGCCTTGTGAAACACCTGCATTTCCTTCTCTCCTAGGCTTAGATAGGAATCATTAGACAAATAGGAATTAGATAGGAAACTTAGACAAAACCATTATGGATGGTTAACGTTTTATATACCTATCAAGCTCATAGAGTAACTGAGTTAGGTATGGTTTAAAGGCTAAATTCCATACAATAGTTACCAGCACAGCATTTTTCTGACACCAGAGAGGACTAATCATCTACTTGGAGCAGGTCAGAGCATGCTGCAGAGGAATGCCCTCCAGCAGTTCCCTACATAGTCTCATGTCTGCTAAATAGACTTCAGTCTCCAGTACTATCAGTCATTTGCTTTTCAGAAACACTTAATTCAACTGAAATTTTTTTAGTCCATGATAAAAGGATACCTGCCTGTCCTCTTTGTGTCTGCTCTAGCCCATCTGCCATCATCTACTATGCTTGATGATTTATCTCTTCCATAGCTTGTCAATTAAAAGTTCTTACAAAGACAAAATCTGCGATAATGTTTTTAGCATGTTTAATAGAGTTCAGTTAAGTAAACATCCTCAACCAAAGCAGTAGAAGAGATCTTAAAATAAACAGAGCTACTGTGCCAAGTCCATAATTACTTACATATTTAGCACTCTGCCCATCTTCTAAGCACGGTCATTAAAACCAGATTTGTGTACTTAATATAATTGTCTTGAAACCGTAGCTGTTTAAATACTATAGGCCATCTACATACTTGAATCTTTTTTATTCTTGTATATTTCTTTTTATTGGAGTATAATTACTTTACAATGTTGTGTTAGTTTCTTCTGTACAATGAAGTGAATCAGCTATATGTATACCTATATCCCCTCCCTCTTGGACCTCCCTCTCCCCCCAACGCCCCATCCCACCCATCTAGGTCATCAGAGAGCACCGAGCTGAGCTTCCTGTGCTTTATAGCATGTTCCCGCTAGCTATCTATTTTACACATGGTAGTGTGTATATGTCAATCCTGATCTCCCAATTCAACCCACCCTCCCCTGCCCTCCCTGTGTCCACATGTCCATTCTATGTGTCTATGTCTTCTTATTCCTGCCCTCCAAATATGTTCATCTGTACCATTTTTCTAGATTCCACATATATGTGTTAATATATGATATTTGTTTTTTTCTTTCTGGCTTACTTCACTCTGTATGACAGACTCCTTGTAGAGTCTGTGTGGTCCATCCACATCTCTACAAATGACCCAATTTTGTTCCTTTTTATGGCTGAGTAATATTCCATTGTATATATGTACCACAACTTCTTTATCCATTCATCTGTTGTTGGACATTTAGGTTGTTTCCATGTCCTGGCTATTGTAAATAGTGCTGCATTGAATATTGGGGTCCATGTGTCCTTTTGACTTATGGTTTTCTCAGGGTATATGCCCAGTAGTGGGATTGCTGGGTCATATGGTAGTTCCACTTTTAGTTTTTTAAGGAACCTCCAAACCATTCTCCACAGTGGCTGTATCAATTTACATTCCCACCAGCAGTGCAAGAGGGCTCCCTTTTATCCACACCCTCTCCAGCATTTATTGTTTGTAGATTTTTTGATGATGGCCATTCTGACTGATGTGAGGTGATACCTCATTGTAGTTTTGATTTGCATTTCTCTAATAGTGATGTTGAGCATCTTTTCATGTGCCTCTTGGCCATCTGTATGTCTTCTTTGGAGAAAAAAATTTTTTTAACATCTTTATTGGAGTATAATTGCTTTACAATGGTGTGTTAGTTTCTGCTTTATAACAAAGTGAATCAGCTATACATATACATATATCCCCGTATCCTCTCCCTCTTGCATCTCCCACCCACCCTCCCTATCCCACCCCTCTAGGGGGACACAAAGCACTAAGCTGATCTCCCTGTGCTATGCGGCTGCTTCCCACTAGCTAGCTATTTTACATTTGGTAGTGTCTATATGTCCATGCCACTCCCTCACTTCGTCCCAGCTTACCCTTCCCCCTCCCTGTGTCCTCAAGTCCATCCTCTACTTCTGTGTCTTTATTCCTGTCCCGCCCCTAGGTTCTTCAGACCACTGATAGTTCTTAAACACATTAAATTCGAGAAGCACTGGTCTAGAACATACCTGTCTGTAGTAATTTCTCTATAAAGTGTTATTGGATAAATGACTGCAAGTTACATATTACATTTAGCAGATTCAGCAGATATAAAATCTGCTTTCAGCAGATTTAAAATCCTTAATACATGCACATCATAATGTTCTTTATAGTTTTAATGAAGTATAATTTGCATACCATAAAATTCACCCATTTTAAGTGTAAATCCAATGACTTTTATTAAATTTACAGAGTGGTACAACCAGTACTACAATCTAATTTCAGAAATTTCCATGATTGCCAAAAGGTCCCTTGTGCCTATCTGCAGTCATTCTCCATTTCCAGCTCCAATCCCAAACCCAACCACAATAATAAGGTTATTTTAATATCCACCCACCATTCCCTGTTTTAGATAGAGAATAACTAAAGGGAGAACAAATATATCTCTTCCATTCACACTTCAGTAAATAAAAGTGATTCTTGAATGAGTTTTACTGTGGTTTAACTTGGCATTCACCACATCTGAATGGAATTGATAAACAGCTAGGAATTCAAATACGGTTCAAAATGGATGTTTACCACTTTCAGGGAACAAAATATTTTCAAATAGAACTTATTGAGCACACATTTATAAGCAAACGTTATTAGTGTAACAAAAACAGAAGTTATAAGAGTTTAGTCTTTTTCTTTAATACGCTAGTTACAAATCATTGCCATCTAATCAGGGTGTCCTAGGCCAGTTTACAATCTTTAACTTAGGTTGCTATTTGATGTTTTGTATTTCTTTAGAAATTTGTGTTAGCTGAGACTGACCACCTTCGGAAAAGTCTCTTTACTCATTCATGTCTTCTACTGAATTCAGGTCCTTAAGCTCTTTCCCCTGGACTTTCTGAGTAGGCCGGTAAATGATCTCATTGGACCCAAACACTCTGGACTTATCCCCTGTATTCTGTTTTCCCAACTCCAAGAGGAGGTATTTCAAAACCTCTGCTTACAAACCTACCATGATTTCAAACTGCCCACAAAATGAAGTCCAAACTCCCTGTCACACATTAGTCCAGCCTATTTTTCCTGTCTCATTGCTTGCCAGTGTTACATTCCCACAGGCCTAGTAGGCATGCTGCACTTCTCACTATCTTCAAAACTTGCCAAGCACATCACACATCCTCTGTATCTTTGCTAAGGCTGTTCGCTCCCTGTTGAATGTTATCCCTTTTTCTCCATTCTTCAGCATTGAAATCATATTATTTAGACAACAGCAAATAGTTCTGTGACCCAGTTTTTAATATTCACCCCTTTCCTCAATCAGAATTGACCCTTCCACTTGTACTCACTTAACATTATATTTTAACTCAAATTTATTACATAGAAAGATGAAGACTATGCCATAGTTAATTATGTTTTCCTTCCACCTTTCACAATATCTAGAATATAATAGGAGCTTAATAAAGAATATATAAATTTATGAATGGCTGAGGGAATCTTTGAAATCTTGCCTTTGAAGATTATTGGACCTGAACTAGTCCTGACATCTGGATGAAACATACACTTACAACTCTCCAGCTGAGAGTACTTTGTGCTTTTTTGTGTATGTCCTAAAACTTCCTGTTTGAGATAAGGGAAAGCATTAACAAGATGGGATTTTTGTAGAATTGGTCCTAGAAGCCTGGTTTATGATGGAAGTTAATATCCTGTTTCATCCATTTAAAATCACAGACTCTAAAGGAATTGAAAGCTCATTTTTTTCAACCCATTAACTTTCCAGATAAGGACAGTATTGCTCAGTGTCTTTATTTGTACAATTTTCTTTTTCACCTTGCATGGTTGAGGTTTGGATTATGTTTTCAATCCTTCATTCAATATCTCTTTACTAATAACCTAATTAAATGCTGTGCCTGGAAATGTCCTTTCTTTGCACAGGATTTTGAAAGCCACAAAACTATTTCATAAGGCAGATCTGGTTTTCTGGGGAAGAACTCACCACTCCAATCCACTTGCAATAGAATGTTCCTTCCTGAACATTTATTTGCCACTTGTTAGCCATTAGGCTCTGTGTATAATGAAAAAGAATTAGGGGGCTCCAAATGAAAGGTCTGAAATTTACTTCTGTCTGTTTTTTCCCTCTGTGCAACAACTTTGTATTTTGGGAATCATAAAAAAGAACACCTCAATTTCACCTACACTTCCACCAATTGGGCAGTAATCTCAGCCACTATTTAAGAAAGTTCAATGCTTAAAAAGTATTTTGAGGAAAAAAACTATTTTACATGAATGTGAAATATGAATGTTTATTAAATTGACGGTTTTTTGAACAAATAAAGTCATTATTATTTTTATAAAACCTTTGTAAGGCAAGAATTATAAGTTGCAAATTGGAAGGAATGCATATAGAAATAAATGCCTAAGTAAAAAAGTACAGTTAAAGCTGGAGATTCTATAAAGAACATAGACAGTGAGACACAGCAATTCTCATGTTGTCATGATTACGTATTATTTGTTCAAATAAGCCAAGGTATAAACTATATATATCTCCTTTGAAATAAACATCATTAACAGCATTATGAGATATCTAATATGTATTAAACACTTTATTTAAAATCTGGCAGGTGAGTTAAACACTCCTGCAGACTTCCCTTGCTTTCCTTAGAAAACTATATTTCAGAAAATTTAGCAGGAAAGTAAATCTTATCTCATCTGACTTCCATTATAGCATCATTTTAGAATGGGCATACTCTTAACATAATTTGTTTAAAATAAGGTTTATTTATATCTTTCGACAATGTCCCTGTGGGAAAGTGAAATTGATTTCTATTTTTAAAGGATTTTATAGTTCAGTTATTGTTTTAATTGCGTAACCTTGTTGTAAATATTTTTAAAAAATAAAACCCTTCAGCATCATTACCATTATCACACAGTGGTAAAGTTTTCAATTTTAGGATGTTGCTGTAATTCATTGTGTTGTTTGAGAGGTATCAAGGACTTTTCTCATGCCAACACTGATTTGCCAACATGCTCAATTGATTCGTCAGTTTGCTTACATATGTACCAATACAATTACTTTTCTAGATTAAATTAAGATTAAAATATTGGGTGCAAGGAAGCTTATTTTAAGATGTAAATTTATTATAATTGTGTATAACTGTGGAGGGGTATATATGTTTAAAGTAACTTCAATCACTATATCATCCTCAAAGACTGATTTATCAGATGATCTACTCTTTGATTTTTGTAAGTTGTTCCTCAGTGCCTAGCATGATACTCTGAGATAAAAAAGACACAACGATTACCCTAAAGAACTGGTAGGGAGGTAGGTGCAAACTTTAAGGGGATTCTTACGAAAGTATATTAGGAGAATTGAAGAGTTAGTAACTGGGAGCTTGAAGAGGGCAGGGAAGACTTCATAGAGATTGCAGATTCTTGCTAAGGGAGAAAGGGGTTGGTAGTTGGGAGAAGGAGGAGGACATTCATGGCAGAGGGCACGTGGCATGTGCAAGGCTCGGAGGCTTGGGAGAACATGCTGTGAGAGGAAAGCTACAGGTACTCGAACACAACCAGAATAAAGCTGGATTCGTCTTGGCCTAATTCCTGGTGTTTCCTCAATCTGTCCTCAGTTACCAATCTCTTAGAAAATTGAATACCTGGAAAATTCCTTCTCATGTATGCTTTGTGACAGTCTGAGTGTGAGACATATGTAAATGGACAAAGCAACAAGTGAGCTAAACACACACACACACACACACACACACACACACACACACACTCTTTACCTTATTTCTCAGAGGAAAAGAAAGCCTGTGATGTAAGAACTATTACTATATCCATTTTACCAACATGGAAACGGAGGTTTTGAGAAGTTAAACAACACCGAGGTCAGCTATTTAGTACGGAGCTGAGATTTGAACCTAGGAAATTTGACTTAAAAGCCCAAGTTTTCATCTTTCACATACTGCCTCTTCTAAGAACCCATGACACTATGAGGTTTATCAGAGGGAAACACAAGAAGAATAAATGATCTTAGTACACCATATAGTAACAGACTGTATCAGTTTCATGTTGCTGCTTTAGCAAATTACATCAAACATAGGATTTTGGCAGTCTGCTTCCTTTCTGGAGGCCCTGAGAATCCATTTTCTTGCCTTTTTCAGCTTCTAGAGGCCACCTGCAATCCTTGGCTTGCTGATCACTTCTTTCATCACGCCAGCCTCTTGCTTTCATGGTCACATCTTTTCCTACTGATGTAGAACCTCCTGTCTCCTTCTTCTAAGTCTCCTTTGATTACATTGGAGCAATCCTGATAATCCAGGATAATGACTCTATCCCAAGATCCTTAATTTAATCACATTTGCAAAGTACATTTTACCATGTAAGTTAACATATTCATAGGTCCTGAGGTTTAGAATGTGGGCATATTTGGGGAGGCCATATCACAAAGAGTGATGCAATCTAGGAAAAATTATTTGTTTAAGTTCTAGGTAAGGAAAAGTGAATAGGCATGAACTCTGACCTCAAGGAGCTCAAAGTCTAGTAGGGACTCAGACATGTTAACCAAAAATGAATAAAATGGGGCAAAGTACTACTACAGGGTGCAGAGTGAGTACTTAGCAGTTAGCCTGATGATGGTACAGAGAAAGCAACATAGCATTCTCCTGTATTTGGAATATTATCAGGACTCCATAAGACCACTGTCTCAAATTAAATTTCCATTGAGAAAATAATAAACCTAAGTTTAACTTATTATTATATTTATGACTTTTGTGAAATTCCCAAAACATTAAGTATTATCTTAGAAGTTAAAGTTGCTCTCAAGGATATTTTTTAATATATCCTGAAGTTAAAAATTTTAATTCTAAAAAAAAGAAAACAGAAATCCTTTCAGCACATTCTAGAAACATTCCAGAAGATTCTAACCAAGAAGTTGATTCATATGTATGTGTCTAGCTAGCCTATTACTTTAAATGAAAAATAACCCACATGACAAATGGATTTTTCTTCCTCAGAAATGTTTCCCAGTTATTGACCCAGGTATGTTTTTTTAAAGTTATCGCTTTATTGCTTTTACTTTTATGTGAATCATATCAAACCACCGTAATGTCAGAGTGCCCCAAAACATAAGATTTGTGAAGGCCTGCATTTCAAAAATAATATTAGTCTATAGAAAACTCCTTACACCATGAAACAAGGACTACCCTTTGACCAAGCTCTAGGAATTTCTCCCTCACCAAGACGAAAGCAATCCAAAAACCGACCAGCAGAGTTGATTCTTTTGGCCCTCCTGGAATTCAGCAATAGGCTTTCACACTTTCTTGAAGCTCCCATTGGCTTTGAGGAGAAAAGACAATTAACCCTGACTTAAGAAGCATTTCACTGTAGACTCTTCCTGCTGGGTTAACAAACATGACTAAGAAAGAGAGCTTCTTGGGAGTGCCTCACTCAGTGTCATTATTGATTAGTGATACCCATTCTCTTAGCAAAGCTTTTAGGAACTTAAGATTCAAGGGAGTTTGATAATTAGAAATGAAGTTTTCAATTGCTTTTTTGTACAAATTTGTTAACTGAACTGTTAAGTGATGAGATGCTGAATAGAGAGCCTTCCTGGGACGTCCTGGATTCACTCACCACGGTAACCAGTCACGCCTTATGTGTGGCTCACTGTGCTCCTTTTTGATTTAAATGATTCTTCCCCTACTTCTCTCATGGTCCTGCAAGGGGTGCCATATCATCTCGTAGAAGTTGTAACATACAAGCATCTATTAATTAGAGGGCTGTGTAGCCAGTTGTACTTGACTAACCTGCTTATCCATTCTCTTAAACAGCTCTAATACTACCTCTGGTTTTTTGACTTTGTTTGCTTGGGTTTTTTAATAACTTCAGACTATGTAACAAGACATGCTCCTTATGATTTAAAATGACAAATTCTGTTGTATCAGAATTTTTTCCTAGCATATTTGGAAACTAATTCAAATTTTCAAAGTGCATGAAAGGCAGTTATTGAATGAAGAGCTTTTCCTTTACCTGAGGGTTTAGAGGAAGACACTTAATAATATGAGGAGTGCTTTTTAAAATATCTTTCTCTAGGCTGGGAATTTTACCAACTTGATTAGAGAATGAGCTAAGAGGTCAAAATAACAGGTGTGATTCTTATAAAGTTTAGTTACTACTGGTCCCATGGCTATCACCAGTCACTGTCAAAATGTGTGCCCTTGCTTAAAAAAACACCTGGCAGGTGTCTATGATTGTTCTTGTTTAATCTCAGCACAAGGAAAGCAAAACGAACTACTGCCAACATCACCACAACAAAAAGACCACAAGAGATCTGAACTAGAAACTAGGACATTAAAAAAAGAGTATATGAGGTGACCAAAAAAGAGGGGGTAAAGATGGAACCTTGGGAAAATATGCATTTTCTCTGACACACATGATAATAAGATTGTTTGTTTTCCTTTTGGTTGGTCTTTTAATATAGTGTATTACACTTTGCATAGATCGTAGCACATTAAAAAGCCTCATGGGATTTAATCCTGTTTCTCACGTGGCAGACCGTGGACCTCCTATATCCTTTATAATCTCTCAAAGTGCCCTAGCATGGGCTAGACACACACTAATTGAATTTATGTTTACTGAGATACAGTTAATAGATGGCCACATAAAAGATGATGATCGGGCTTCCCTGGTGGCACAGTGGTTAAGAATCTGCCTGCCAATGCAGGGGACACGGGTTCAAGCCCTGGTCTGGGAAGATCACACATGCTGCGGAGCAACTAAGCCCGTGTGCCACAACTACTGAGCCTGTGCTGTAGAGCCCGCGAGCCACAACTACTGAAGCCCACACGCCTAGAGCCCGTGCTCTAGGGAAGAGCCACCGCAAGAGAAGCCACCGCAAGAGAAGCCACCGCAATGAGAAGCCTGCCCACCGCAACGAAGAGTAACCCCTGCTCGTCGCGATAAGAGAAAGCCCGCATGCAGCAACGAAGACCCAATGCAGCCAAAACAAACAAATAAATAAATAAAAGATGATGGCCATCTGGGAAGGAAACCTGTATACCATATTTCATTATTTGTAGCTTGCAAGAAAACATTCCTACTCCCTAAACAGCAATTTTAGGTGCTTCATTGTTGGTAGTAAGTGGAGAAAAACCTCATGAAGGGGCAAATGCAAAGTATAGTCCTGCCTGGCCCCTGAAAATTCACCTACTAAACAAGTTGGCTTTCAAAATATGGGTTCTTCAATCTGCAGTTTGGATCCCTTTTCTTTGATCTGTTTGCTGGATATACCCCTTCAAGGAGCCTAGCCTTCTCCAAGTTATGTTATGCCTTGCTTTGTCTCTGTTTTCCCAATTCCAGTATCCTATCTTAGGAGCTGCATTGTCCACATAAATGACTTTGTGGATAATAACTCATTTCCTCTTCCCTTCCTGTTGGGAGAATATGCTGACACTTACCCACAGGAGTTTGCCCTTGCCATAGACCACACCTGGATGCCATACTGAAAGTCTAGAACAAGTAAACATTCATATAGCTTCAAACATACAATAGTAGAGAGGTCTTCTCTTAGTGATTACAGTTGTTTTAGAGACTCTTACCTGAGCAAAGGAAGAATCAAAGAGTGCAACTTTATGGACCAGGGGATCAGGAAAGATACAGAACACAGGACATTGACTTGGAGGACAGGTCCGGTGTGACCACGTGTCCCGCATAGACAGGAGCATCTTCAGGATGATGTCTACAAGTGAAGGGAGGAAGAAGTGCCTCAACAGGTAGCCAGTACAGGATGAAACAGATGAGCAGGTTCTGCAGACATTGGGATCTGCTTCACAAATGGCTCACAGCTGGCTCTCTGATGCCTGAGTTTGGATTACAGTCTGACTGGGCAGGATGTCAGGTAGGGTACTTACAGCCTAACGATGGGATGGTACAGGAATCCTTTCAGGATCATACATTCTCCTGATACAGAAATTTCAAAACAAAGTTCACCCCTTGACCTTAAACAAACTGCTTCTCAAATCCCCATTCCTCCGTAACATACACAAAAGTGCCCTTCACAGTTCTAGAGAGCAGAGACCAATCTTTTCTCTTTAGTTTTAACTGTATTATTGACTAAAGCAGGCTGGTCCTGACTAAGTTAACAGAACTCACCAAGCTCACCATGTTCAGGGTTTTATCTAGATCAGGAAAAGGGAATGTATGGGTAGTAGAGTTTAGACCCACTTTCCTTTTCCATGTTGGAATTCTTATGTGAGTTCTGTGAGAAGTTGAGCTTACTTGTTTTTAATTTTTTTAATTTTCTTAACTATGGGGTGTCATTTTTCTCTACTTAAGAAACTTCCTCTGGATTTCTACCCCACTCCATCCAGCACCACCTTGGTGAACTTTTGGTGACATAGTTCCTATATGGAAAAGGGTAGTGTTTGTTACTCTTGTTAAGCTTTGATGTCTTAAGAGTCTTGGTATAAAAGAGAAAAACCTTGTCATTTGTTATTTTCTACTCCTTCTTCCCTCTCCTTTTTGAGTGCTGTGTTTATTTTAAGGACAAGGACAAAAATCCTGAAAATGGAAAGCATATGCATAGAAGCAGGGCTTTGAAGTGTCCTTCCTCCTAGAAGCTCAAAATCCAAGAAATTGAAAAGAAGGAGGAATAGCACAGAAGGGAAGGAAAACCACATACTTAGCAGGCATGTTCTAGGATTATATGGAGAGAGATTCTCTAACCTGCTACCCTAAGTCACCTTTTCTTCACATTTAAATAAGGTCAGCTTTCTGTGACATGCAGCTATTTCTTGGGACCATAACATAGTGCAAAGAACTCACACAGTCTTGAGCCCCACATACTTCCTTTTCTTCAGAACACTGATTAATCATCTAGAGAGTGCTCACCCCTCTGAAAAGCTTTTCCAGTACCCAGGGTTGCCCTTTCTCTCTCTTTTGTCCCACTGCCCACTGTACTTTGGACCTATGTGTCGATGGAGGCAGATTTACCTTGAAGCTAGTGAAGCCTGAGCTTCAGGGCCTCTCATTTGCACATGCCTTTCGGTGTCCTAGGAGTTGCTGATTTTTGTAGAGAGTTCTGTGTGGGAAAGGAGGCTAGTTGCAATTAGGAAGCAACCCTATGTAAGCAAAGTGTGGTAAATTACCAAGGACATAACCCTGCAAGGGTCTAGTAACTTGTATTTTTCTCTTTTGTTCAAAATAATCACATTTGTACCTGGTTGTGCACTTTTAGTTTTTTATTCTTTTTCTGAGAGGACTCCCAAATAATATAAGCTTCAGGCCCCACAAAATCTGGAGCCACTCCTGATACCTGCATAGTGAGGATGTTCTGTTAAGAACTGGAGAAACTTGACTGGAGAAACTTGAAGCTTGTTCTAAAGGGATACCCAGATTGCTTCCAGGATCAGTAATAGAAACCAACTCTTGGTGCCTTATGGATGAGAGCTTGGGACCCATTTCTTCTCCATTTGCCTTGGCTTTATTATTCATATAATGGTAAAATAACTGCCTGCAGCCTCCCATTCACATACTTCCAGATCCAAAAGGCAGGAAACCTTGGTTGGGACAATCCCAGGATAGGCCTCTGATAGACTCGGCTTGAGACTGATGCATCCAGGGATTTAGTTTCTGTGGCAGGTAGCCCCCAACAGCCAAATGGAAAGGATAATGGAGATAAAGGATGTAGAGGGGCAGTGTGATGTCATCTATGAAAGCAAGTAAAACATGCTGGGAAGATATCTGCTAAATGATCTCTACTTTAATTGAGTTTCTTTACATGTGTGTCTTGTCCATAAAAATATGGGTTCTGTAAAATGGACAACCTTTTTCATTTCTCTCATTATTCTCAATATCTTCTATAATGTTTTGTCCAAAGTGGTCTGGCTAAACTAATAAATCAGGAAATGAAGAGAAAAAACTCAAGGTAGCATCCTCCTGTAATAGAATTTAGCCATTACATTGTTAACAGAGCCTGAATTCCATACTAGACATCAGATACCAAACAATATTCATATTCCCTTAATGTGATTTCCCAATACATGGAAAATTTAAAAAATGGTCTTTCTAATGTGTCAGAGATACTTTATTTCAATATATGACCAATATGTGAATTGTTTTAGTTTTGTTAAGTTCCTCACAGGGTCCTAAGAAACATTATGTTCCAAATAAAATACTTAATCCCTAGTAGTCATCATTATAGTAATGCATAACCAAGAATGTACACAGAATATTATTTTACTGGATGGCTGTGATGGCTGCCCAATGTTTTCCAGCTGTGCTTTGCATTGAATCCTCCCTAGGCATGCATTATGCTCAGGTCCTGTGCAGCCTCTGGAGGGGAATAATGTGGCCATTACATTCAATTAAAAAAATTTTTATTTATTTATTTATTTATTTATTTATTTATTTGCAATTGACCAAAGATGGTTTTTAATCAGCTAATCAGATTACTGAGGAAACAGCCTCTTAATTATCCTTCCTGGAACTGTGTTGTTATCAAATGTTCATTAATATTATAACTAAAGACTCCTGAGTGCAGCGCCTTAGAAATTACACACGCGTAAGGTTCAGTAATCAAAATTTGACAAACTCTTAAAATTATGTTATTACTTTAGTCAAATTTTACCATTGTCTCCTGACTCTAAAAGGGATTTTTACCATGTAAAATCCCCAAGATATCCATTCAATTTACAGTTGTTCTCTTGGCCCAAATATATACTTCATTCACTTCTGGCATTTTGAAGGGTTAACCATGGTTACAGACAACCATTATTTTGTTGTTTTTCTTTCCGTAGCAGAATCTTATTTTTTTTTTAACTTGAGAAGAGGAAAAGGTACTTAAAACCATTTTTTCTCTATTTCTAACAATTAGATTAGGAACTAAGTAACATACAGTGAAAGAATGATTACAAATATATTATTAACAACTAACGTTTATTAAGCATTTACTATGTGCCAGGTAATGTTCCATGTATGCCTTAGGTTAATCTCCCTGGGAAACAGAGATTTCTGTGTAGTTTTTTGGTGGGGCTGGGTGCTCTCAGGAGCAACACCTGTAAAGGAGAGACAAGCTGGACTGAGCAAAGGGAGAAGTTAAACTGTGATACAATTGAAACAGAGACTTTAGCTGATCCCACAAGAAACTCTGGAGCTGGAATGGCTTTTTTGGGGACCCAGGTCATCATGTATCAACCAGGCTGTCCAAAGAGGGAGGGGCATAATCTTGGGCAGGACAACTCCCTTCAGCTAAGGACAATTCACAGAAGGGTGCAGCTGAGAGGTGCAACACTCCCTGCACCTGGAGGAATGAAGGCACACTTCTTATCCACTATAATGTATTATCTTACTTCAGCAGTGTTAGGGTGATAACTGTTTACCAGTTGGCTCAGAATAGGGGGCAGGCAGAGGCAGCCTTGATTTGTAGTCTGTCACTTTCCATGGTGTAAATACTCCCACCATGGCCAATTTCAAGTTAACAACTTGATAGGGAAGAGAGTTGAGAAGTGGGCACAGTCAGCTCACAGAAGTAGGAGCAGGCTCCAGAACATCCGCTTAATCATCAAGCCTTTGATAAAAATAATATTAATTCCATTTGTGAAATGGGAGAGCATATAAGAAACACATTGCTCAATTCTTCTATGTATACAGCTTGCAGACATCCCTGCAAAAGTATTAACTATAGAATTTTCCACAGTAGCATTTAGACCTGCCTACACATATTCAGTTTCTTAAGTATATGTATTTGAGTAAAACCGTGCTTCTAAGATTTTCCAAGTAACATCTAAATACTGATTTGGTGAGTTACTATAGTTATTTCTTTAGGTTAAGTAAAAAGTTTAAATTAGACTGAGTGCTAAGGAAACTCTAGATGTAAAATTTATGTCAGGAAGTCCAGGCCTTTTTGCATTCCAAGTGTGGTATTTAGAGGTTTCTGAATGTTTGAGACTAAAAGCAAATTAACAGATGCAGGTGATCACATTAAAAACTTTTATAAGAAGCTACTGAAGATGATCTGGATCGGTGAATCAAGATTTCCAGGACCTGACTGAGAACACAAGATCAGTATCAGCTGTGTTCTGATTTTAGCCATAATAGGTTTAATGGGTCCTAGAAATATGTTTATTCTTTTGTACAGGTTATTTTTAAGAAGCTAAAATGAGTTTTTAGGGCAATGAAAATGCTCTTATGATACTATAATGGTAGATACATGTCATTATACATGTGTCCAAGTTCACAAAATGTACAACTGGAAGAGTGAACCCAAACGTAAAGTATGGTCTTTGGGTGATAATGGTGTGTTAACGCAAGTTCATAAATAGTATTAATAATAAATGTACCACTCTGGTCATAGGTATTGATAATGGGAGAGTCTATGCGTGGGTGGGAGTAGAGAATATGTGGGAGGTCTTTTACCTTCCTCTCAATTTTGCTGTGAACCTAAGAGTGTTCTATTCTAAAAAATAAAGTCTTTAAAGAAGTAAAAGCTAAGGTTATTTTATGAACATTGTGGAACAACTGCAATGTAGTATTAAGAGCCTACGTTTTATAGAAAGAGAGATTCAGGTTGGAATTATAACTGCAAGTCCTTGGGCAAATGCTCAAATCGTCTGATCCCCAGTTTTCTCTTTTGTATAAGAGAAAGTAATGTCTCTTGCAGGTTGTTGACAAGTTTAAATGGGGCATCCAATTGCTTGCCATACAAGTGCACAGTAAATTATAGCAGATATAATTAATGTTAGAAGCTGAGCATTTGGAACTGAATATGGAGTTTTCAGTAGACCAAAATAATTGTATGTTTCTTAGAATTTCCCTTAAAATTGGGATAAATTATTCTCATTTGTAAGTAGAAGGTATTAGTAGACTCAGGGAGTATGTATGGGCTTCTTCCCTATAGAACGAAAGAATGAATTCTGAGGTGTTTAACATGCAACTCATTAAAATTCTAAGCAGTGGTCCACAAATGGAACACAAACAATGAATGGAAGCCAGTACAAATAAGAAATGTCCCAGAAAAAAATCAGGTGGCTGGGATAAAGTATTTGAATTATCCTGCTTATGGACAACATATAGGAAAACTATTTTAATTGGTTTCAAAGCAAACACTCAAATTATAATAGAATGACAAGCTTAACCATTTCTCACTTGCTTTCCTGAAACTAACCTCCTTCCTATTTAAAGTAATCCACTCCCAATATTGTGTTTCATGTGAAACCCCAATCTGCAGATAGACTCCATTCACTGGAAGAACTCATTAACCAAACAATTCAAAGAGCAGCTTTGCTTTTGTACCAGGCCTGATATTGACAGATGCTAACCTTACCAGCAAGACTCCTCTTTTGTATACTTGTGATGGGGAAGGAGGTTTTCTTTCCTTTTGTAGCTCCTGAGAGGATTGACAGGAGATACCGGAAGTCTCATTTTTCTTATCCTTCAACATGGATTTAGGATACTTGTAAGTGGTACAAAAAAAAAGTAGACTTTACTGTCTTTTTCTTTTCTTTCGCCAGTTTTACTTTGTTTTGACTTGCATCTTAGTCATATTTTATATCTTCACAAAGGCCATGGGCCATTTTTAATAGGCCTGTAGAGAAATGTTATTTAACTTTCTTATATTGGCATGTTTCCATGCAAACTGTGACTAATATTGCTTCCATTGTTATTTGACAAAAGAATAAAAGAGAATTTTTCACTCAAATTGAAAAATGCTGGCAGCTACTAGGTAAGTAAAGGATATACTCTTTGGCTTTCTATGCTTTCTAAGATTCTTGATACGTAATAGAAAATTAAAAAAATATATCCAGTAATATGTAATATTGTATTGTCCCTGTCAAAATAAAGTAAAATAGTGTCTTGCTATTTTTACAAGAACTAATAAGATTGAAGTGTCAGAATTTATGACTATCTTTAGAAAAATTCCAAATGGAAGAAATATTCTGGTGGAATTTAAAGAATTAAACATTCAAGGATCATTTTTTCACACATGTTCTAATTTATGTGTTAATCAACCAAAACAAGTGTTAGAAGGAGTAGTAATGAATAAATATAATTTCCATGTGAGATCAGTTCTTTTAGTGATTGGTACTGTGGGGACTTGGTACATATCTATATGTTTTTACACTGATGGATATATTTTCAGAACTAAAAAGTGTTTGGACAATAAAAACTTTCATTTTTAATTTTTTGAACTACTTGTGTGTTCTTATGTAGTGAAAGGAGATTTCTAAACCAAATATCTAGTGATTCGTTCTCCATGGACCATATATAAATGATGATCTAATTGACATATTAGTAACATTTTAGGGCCAATTCCTAATTCCTCCAGGGTTGACAAGAAGAGTATTATATAACTGAGAGGGTGTGAACCCTGAGGCTGTTCTTCTCCAGTGGTTGGGAATGTATACATCTCTAACAACGTAGTCTACCAAGTTTAGGAATGGAAAAGTCAAGTAAATAAAGGAGACAGTAATGACTAACAGCGAACCTGTGATGTTTGCTTGGATACTAGCAATCATAGTTTTAAATCTTGTTGATTCCTTCTCAGACTAAAACAATGGTATCTTTTATTTATTTATTTATTTATTTTATTTATTTATTTTTTTTTTTTGCGGTGTGCGGGCCTCTCACTCTTGTGGCCTCTCCCGTTGCGGAGCACAGGCTCCGGATGCGCAGGCTCAGCGGCCATGGCTCACGGGCCCAGCCGCTCTGCGGCATGTGGGATCTTCCCGGACCGGGGCACGAACCCGCATCCCCTTCATCGGCAGGCGGACTCTCAACCACTGCGCCACCAGGGAAGCCCTATTTATTTATTTTTTTAAAGAACTTATGGGCTGTGTCATTTATAGTTCATGATTAATGCAGTCAGGGATTAAAAATATTTTTTACATTTGAACTACAGCTGAGCCCAAGTGTTTTTCTTTGTTGAACAGAGGCATCATGTCTAATGTTAGCGATCACACTAGCAAGTCCTTCTGTTTTCACTTGTAAATAATTATAGACACAAGCAATTTCATATGGCAAGTTAGATGAACAATTAATTGCTTATCAAATAAACTACTAGGAGTGATGAACAATGATCAGTGTAATTGATCCAATTATGATATGCATTCTGTTAAAGCTTCATGGTTAAGGGCCCTTGGATTCTGAGTCAGATAAACCCAAGTTGAAGTCTTGGCTCCTACCCTTATCCTTTCTAAGCCTAAAATTCCTCTTTATCTGTAAAGTGGGTACATATTAACTCATGGGGTTATTGTGGAGAGTAAATGAAGTCATGAATGTGAAGTGTTTAGCAGTGGTTGACATAGAATAGGGGTGCAATACAGGACATATTTATAATGGCTACTAAGAAACATTATCCTGTAAGACCCTATGAAATTAGTTAAACCTAGATATCTGATCTTTTCCACTCACAAGAAAAGCTTTGAAATAACCCAAAGGTTTGACTGGATTGAAGTTTATCCTCCTGGGTCAATGTGCATGTTTTATTTCCTCCCTCTTTCTCTCTTTACTTGTGTGCATGATAGAATGAGGAGGGGTTGTGATTGATTTTAGACCTAGAAAATATATTACTGATAAATTTATGAATTCTTTCTTTGCTTAGGATATATCTAACTTTCTATGTCAGAAGAGAAATAAAAGATATGTATTTGTACAAATAACTGAATCCATCAAGTAATTCCAGAGGCAAGATATTTTCCCCTTCATTTTGAGAGGACTGTTATCTTCAGGAAGTTTTACAACTTTGTCTGAATAGAAAAAAAAAAAGTATTAATTCAGGAACTCTGAAGGAAGAGCTAGAACTCTGAAGGAAGGGCTTTATGGCTGGTGACAGAGTCCAGTATTTTATCCCTGCCTGGTTTCAGCTGGCTCTCATTATGTGAACAAAGTGCAAGCTTTTAGATTGGATCCAAAGTTCCTGTTTTGCGTGAACCAGATGTTTTGCCTTTTCCTCCCTTGTCATTTACGTATGAACTGCTACTTTACTTATACCTTCAAAAGCCATTAGCCTTTTTAATTTCACTGTCTTCCTTACTGGATTTTTTAAGTAGTTTAGCATACATCAACAAATATTGCACTATATTCGTACAATTTTCTTCAAATAACTAAATAGAGAAGTATAAAAATTGCCAATCCAGTTTAGCTCGACGTCTCATCAAATCTGTTGGTTCATCCTAGGCCAATACCAATGTCAGTTGAATGTCATGTAATTACTAAGCAACTTGGTATCATCACAAACAAGAGAACACAGACACTCATATGCCCACTTTTTCTAAAGTTTTCTCATCAGATTTTTTTTGATGTTGTCTAAAGAAATGCAGTTGTAAAGCTTTTGGCTTGAAAAGCTTATATTATGCTCAGCTAAATAAATTGTCATGGAAGTGATAAAATTGTGGGAGGGGGATTGTCTAGAGAAGATAAAATAAATCACTGTTTTACATCAGATTTGATTTAATAATCTTTGCTGCATATTTTGTCTTATGTTCTCTGACTTAAAAAAAAGTCTAAACCTTCTTTCTTATTTAAAAAGCAAATATCTGCCTCATACACATCTCACATAAAAAGGAAAGATGTATGAGGGTGCTTCAGTCCCTTGAAGACACTGCAAAGTTGTAATTTTTGGTAAATGATCTGAGGCCATAACATGTTACAGAAGGTAAACATCTACATGCCAATTTGTAGAGACAGAACAAATCTATTTGCCTTGTTTGATGTATTCATTATTTTTACAGGACTCTAGGGAAAATCCTGTCCCCTGAGGCACTCCTTTCCCACTGTAGAATTACATAATTAAAAAATGCTGCTGTTGTTTAAATAGCTTGTGTTTAAATAGTTTGGGATTGAAACCAACTGATCAAATTCACAGTCACGCAACATTTCTGCCCCATCTCCTAACTTTCCTCTTTTTGTTGAAGAGGGAAAATAACATGCCTTTCAGATATGTCCTGGTCAGATTTGATTCGCCCAGATGAATTTGCAGCTTTATTATGAGATAAAATTCACTTGTGCTACGAGCAGCCTCCTTTATCTTAGCTGCTCCTAGGATGTTCATGATCTAGTTGAGGGAAATGCAACATTTAAATGTGTACAGTTGCTAAATTCTCTTCCCAGGAGTGAAAATAATGGGATGGAAACGATTGATCTGGAGAGGTTTCTTGATTGAAGAGAATTTGAATTAGAATGCTGTGCTTGGAAGCCATCCTTCCAAAAAGAAGAGATTTGGTAAATGCTAATACTGCCCTTTTTAGAGTTCTACATAAATAACCAGGATGTTCCTGGTGTTGTAGCATGTGATAACAATGATATTGGCCTCTAACTAGCCTTTCCATCCATTCTGCCTGACATCCTGATATTGTGTATTTTTCTCCTAAAAGTACAGCTCTATCATGACTTCCTCTTTGCAAAAATCTGTAATGGTTATGGCATGATTCTAAATTAAGTATTATAATATTCCTCACTTCCTCATCAGTGCCCTTCATAATATGGTAACCACTCACCTCTCCATTCTTTCTTCACTTTGCTTCTACTATTACTGTGTGTGCAAAGAAATTGACTAATTACTGTATCTTAAACATAGCCCTCATTTCCCCCATCTCACAATACCTCCAAAGCCCTCTTTTCTGTGTCTACCTACTGTTCAAGATGTTTTTCAAATGCCATCTTCACCTTACATGTTTTCTGATTCCTTCAGACCAATGTGATCTTTCCGTCATTTAGCTTTTTATTTCTCTCATGACATTGGTCATAGGAATCTTGAGTCAGAATTTTGTATTTTTTAGTGAGATTCCTTCTCCTGAACTGTTTATTTAACTCTTAAAATTGGGATTCCTTCTTTCTTTCATATATGTATATACATACATATATACATATATATGTATATATATGTATATATATATATACGTATATATATATTTACTTATTTATCTCAGTGGTTAGTACACAGTTACACATAAGTGTTCAAAAGCTCTATCATGATTACATTGTAAGGGGGAGGCTGCCATGGTCATCTAGTACTGTGTTTATGGAACGGTTGGCTTCAAAGCATGCAAAGGATTTTTGATGTGTTAAAATAGGCTGAATTATTGATGCCACATAACATGGAAGCAGACAAGTTTCTTTTCATTGTTTGTCCAGAAAGCGCTAAGTCATGACCCTTTACTGGATCTCCTTCACCTTATCAGTGATATACTCTATTGCTTCCATTGAGCAAGATTTTAACTTTCTTTAGAGCAAAGCATGAACATTTTCAGACTTAAATTACATCATGTAACAGGACACAGGAGATACTTGATATCCATTTGAGTGAGGTTTTAATGGGTAAAGTAAACCTTTTTTTTGCAATGGGGAATACCTTAATAAACTCACACACTTGGTTCAACATACAGAGCTCTATAATGGGAAACTTGAGTATGGTCTTTAAAAGGTTTCAAGTTCATTTTATAAAATTATCAATGGTTTTCACTTAGGCTGGAATGTCACTGAAAGAAATCTTATTTAACTCTAAACACAAGCCTAGATAATGTTAGAGGTTATTGAGTTCTTTCATTCCAGACTGTTCAGAGTGTATAGTCTTGTGCTAAAGTTTTACTCTCTGAGAAAACTCTTCCACTTAGACATGACCCCTTCTATAGTACATGTCCACACATACTTTACCGTATAATCATGGTGAACAGAATCACAGACAAGCAAGTAATTTTAGCACTACTGCTGCTTTTTTTTTTTTTAACATCTTTATTGGAGTATAATTGCTTTACAATGGTGTGTTAGTTTCTGCTTTATAACAAAGTAAATCAGTTATACATATACATATGACCCCATATCTCTTCCCTCTTGCGTCTCGCTCCCTCCCACCCTCCCTATCCCACCCCTCTAGGTGGTCACAAACCACCGAGCTGATCTCCCTGTGCTATGTGGCTGCTTCCCACTAGCTATCTATTTTACGTTTGGTAGTGTATATATGTCCATGCCACTTTGTCACAGCTTACCCTTCCCCCGGCCCATATCCTTAACTCCATTCTCTAGTAGGTCTGTGTCTTTATTCCCATCTTACCCCAAGGTTCTTCATGACCTTTTTTTTTTTTTTTCTTAGATTCCATATATATGTGTTAGCATACGGTATTTTTCTCTTTCAGACTTACTTCATTCTGTATGACAGACTCTGGGTCCATCGACCTCACTACAAATAACTCAATTTCATTTCTTCTATGGCTGAGTAATATTCCATTGTATATATGTCCCACATCTTTATCCATTCGTCTGTTGATAGACACTTAGGTTGCTTCCATGTCTTGGCTATTGTAAATAGAGCTGCAATGAACATATTGGTACATGACTCTTTTTGAATTATGGTTTGCTCGAGGTATATGCCCAGTAGTGGGATTGGTGGGTTGTATGGTAGTTC
Organism: Leucopleurus acutus; assembly: GCF_964270905.1. NCBI lineage: Eukaryota > Metazoa > Chordata > Mammalia > Artiodactyla > Delphinidae > Leucopleurus > Leucopleurus acutus. The sequence continues at coordinate 53,894,511 of NC_139159.1, read as the reverse complement.
TATTTGTAGTTTTTTATGGAACCTCCATACTGTTCTCCATAGTGGCTGTATCAATTTACATTCCCACCAACAGTGCAAGAGTGTTCCCTTTTCTCCACACCCTCTCCAGCATTTATTGTTTCTAGATTTTTTGATGATGGCCATTCTGACTGGTGTGAGATGATATCTCATTGTAGTTTTGATTTGCATTCCTCTAATGATTAATGATGTTGAACATTCTTTCATGTGTTTGTCGGCAATCTGTATATCTTCTTTGGAGAAATGTCTATTTAGGTCTTCTGCCCAATTTTGGATTGGGTTGTTTTTTATTTTGATATTGAGCTGCACGAGCTGCTTGTAAATTCTGGAGGTTAATCCTTTGTCAGTTGCTTCATTTGCAAATATTTTCTCCCATTCTGAGGGTTGTCTTTTGGTCTTGTTTATGGTTTCCTTTGCTGTGCAGAAGATTTTAAGTTTCATTAGGTCCCATTTGTTTATTTTTGTTTTTATTTCCATTTCTCTAGGAGGTGGGTCAAAAAGAATCTTGCTGTGATTTATGTCATAGGGTGTTTTGTCTATGTTTTCCTCTAAGAGTTTGATAGTTTCTGGCCTTACATTTATGTCTTTAATCCATTTTGAGCTTATTTTTGTGTATGGTGTTAGGGAGTGTTCTAATCTCATACTTCTACATGTACCTGTCCAGTTTTTCCAGCACCACTTATTGAAGAGGCTGTTTTTCTCCACTGTATATTCTTGCCTCCTTTATCAAAGATAAGGTGACCATATGTGCGTGGGTTTATCTCTGGGCTTTCTATCCTGTTCCATTGATCTATATTTCTGTTTTTGTGCCAGTACCATGCTGTATTGATTACAGTAGCTTTGTAGTATAGTCTGAAGTCAGGGAGCCTGATTCCTCCAGCTCCATTTTTCGTTCCCAAGATGCTTTGGCTATTCGGGGTCTTTTGTGTTTCCATACAAATTGTGAAATTTTTTGTTCTAGTTCTGTGAAAAATGCCAGTGGTAGCTTGATAGGGATTGCACTGAATCTGTAGATTGCTTTGGGTAGTAGAGTCATTTTCACAATGTTGATTCTTCCAATCCAAGAACATGGTATATCTCTCCATCTATTTGTATCATATTTAATTTCTTTCATCAGTGTCTTGTAATTTTCTGCATACAGGTCTTTTGTCTCCTTAGGTAGGTTTATTCCTAGATATTTTATTCTTTTTGTTGCAATGGTAAATGGGAGTGTTTTCTTAATTTCACTTTCAGATTTTTCATCATTAGTGTATAGGACTCTACCAGAACAGTACTAGAGCTAATCAATGAATTTGATAAAGTAGCAGGATACAAAATTAATGGCACAGAAATCTTTTGCATTCCTATACACTAATGATGGAGAGATATACCATGTTCTTGGATTGGAAGAATCAACATTGTGAAAATGACTCTACTACCCAAAGCAATCTACAGATTCAGTGCAATCCCTATCAAGCTACCACTGGCATTTTTCACAGAACTAGAACAAAAAATTGCACAATTTATATGGAAAGACAAAAGACCCCAAATAGCCAAAGCAATCTTGGGAACAAAAAATGGAGCTGGAGGAATCAGGCTCCCTGACTTCAGACTATACTACAAAGCTACTGTAATCAATACAGTACAGTACTAGCACTACTGCTCTGTACCAGATTTCTTTAAGTTGTGCTGATTTAGGATGATGCAACCCATGTTCCTTATCAGGGCAGTGAAAATTGGATTTGACAACCACCTAGTTCAGCAACCACTCAAAGTTAACAGCAAGCAGTGTATTTCAGGCCTACATCCTATGACTATCTGCTTAGTATGTTCAAAGCAGTTTGTAATACTAATATTGTAATCAGTTTGACGAAATGTAGAGAGAGGCAGCTCTGTAGAAGATGAGCATCATACTCTTCTTTCTTTAAACCTCCTCTCACATCCAGTGGCTATTTATATATTTCTCTTCCTTTAGCAGAGAAATGGGATATCCAAAAAAGTTAAAGATTTAAGTTCATGTTTGTAGTTGTATTATGCTTCATTTGGAATTTAGTGCTCAGACAGACACTTGGAGGTGAGAAGCACTGTACTAGATCTCAGTGGTTGATGTTAAGATGATCTTGTGGTTGCCCGGTTTGGATGAGGCTGCTAGTTTTCTGTTTTCTTCCCCAATACCTACTTTACCTGAATTACAGCCTTCTTTTTTTTTTTTTTTTTTGCTGGGTCTGTAGCTGCCTCATAAGAAAATACAAAGCAAAACAAAAAATTACATTTTCCAGTCTCTTTTTCAGACAAGTGAAACCAACAGAATTCTGTTGAATGGGATGCTGGCAGAAGCATAATGTAGCAGCTTCTAGGAATTTCCTTTAAAGACTGTAGACGTGTGCTTTCTATTTCTTCTCTTCTGCCTTCATCTTATTCTTGGAATTTTATGTGGTAGCCAGAATTCTAGTTAGGACAATGGAAAAAGAGTTTATTTCCAGGGATGACCAGGAAGAAAACTGGAAACAATCTGGGTTCTTAGGACTTTTTGAGCAGAGCTTTCTTTACAGATCTAAGCAGCTCTGTTCTGACTTTTATGTGCAAGAGAAATAACCTGTGTTGTTTACGCCCCTGTTATTTTTGGTCTCTGTTACCTTTAGTCATACTGAGGTCCCATAGAACAGTATGGCACTTAGTAGAGAACTAATAATGAATCACAGAATAGAGAAACTTAAAGATGGAAAGGATGTTAGACTCTGTCTATCTGGTTTATTGTTGTATTCCCAGCGCCTAGAACAGTGCCTGGAGCAGTCAGTATAAAGATATTGAATGAATGAATTCCTGAACAGTCTGCAAACAATAATATTTTTCTCCCCCTCATTCAAGAGTTCTACTTCTTATTTCTGTTTCACATCTTACTTCACTGGCCAAATATCTAAGTGTGGATTTCGGTTTTCACTTTCCTGTTTACAAAATGGGATTTTTATCATATTCATGTTTTGAGGAGTGTTGATACTTGAGCTGAATGTTTCCTAAATGCTGTTTTTCTGTAATTTTTACAAGATTGTTTTAGATTTTTTAAGTTCAAAGTTTACTAAAACCCTGGGATGATCAATACTTCATCTTAGTTGTATCCATTTCTATGTTGAAAATTTTCCATCCTTACAGACCCTGGCCCCATATATACTTTATATATTTAGGGAAGCAAATTGTTCTTGAATCAATAAGAATCAGTTCTGATCGACTCACATATTATTTATTATTCATAGCCTGAAAAATTTTTAAATAGAAAAGGCAATTGAGAAACATTTTGACACAGAGATTAACAAAGAAAATTATTCAGAGAGGCTGATGGTTCTCTTGGAAAATTGCCTTGAATGCAGATACAAGAAATCCAAGCAAAACAGTGACTTTCCAAAGAAATAATTCATCAGTGAAATCATCTCTATGGTTCATTAATTAATATTATGGTTAATTAATATTAAGATCATTTAATATAATTAATATAATGATTTGTTACAAGATGGTAATAAGACCAATTGAAATATTTAAAGAGGTTTTATTTGCTTGTTTTAATTATATTGAGACTTAATATCCCTAGAGGTATAGAGCAGAGTTAGTAACAGCTTCCCAATTACGAGAATTTAAAGAAGCCATGATCAAGATTATCTCTTAATATAATTATTAATTATGTATATATTTTTGGTACATTATACCTCAAATTAATTTTATGCTCCTTTATAGATTAGTTTATATAATGTATAAAAATTGCAAAGTGGAAAACCATTACAATAATTTCTGAAACTGACTCATAATGTTTTAAAATGTTGATTTTATCATATTTTAGAATTTGTATCCCTTCCCTTATATACCTTATATACCCTAATACATGATTTATTCATGAATTTTTATTATTAACTTATTAGGAGTGGCATCAGAGAGTGAGAGCTTCTGTTACCTAAGAGTTATCAGATAGAATGGTTTAAGATTGATTTTTCTAAAACAGGATTCTTTATACTATTTCCATAAATTTAATGTATTATCATCTATCTTGTCCATATATTATGTAGGTTCATTTAGTACCTTACTACATATTGTAGCTAACTCTCCTGAAAGGTGTGCTCCCACCAGTATTATTTATAATCAGGTATTTTGTTGCTAGAGTATTGAGATGTTTCTATAGCCATGAGAGAGAAATCGTGTTTAAAAAATTTACACCAAAATATGTCACAGCCCTGACCTTCTCACTGTCTAATCATAGGAGAGCCTTGGCAAAAAGTTTAGTTAGACTTCTGTAATATTAAAGAAGTGTTGTCTAGTCAGTTGGTTTTTATCTGCTGTTAATCTGCAACACAGATGCCTGAATTCTCAGCCCATTCCAAAGATGATAACTGCAGCCTGCCTGTCTGCTGTTTGATTCTTATCAAAAAGTGGATTGAATGAAACAGTGTGAATGGGAAATAATTGTTAGGACACATAGTCCATTCATTCCTTTAGCCAGTCTGCTTTTTAACCTGAATTTTAATCTGCTTTTTAGTCTGAATCAAAATGGACTTCCACAAGCTGTTTACTTGGATTCCATTGTTTTGGGGGCCCCATTTACTTCTTCTCACCAGACCCCAAAGAACTGTCTCCATTGAGTATTCTCCCTTCAGGGTCTGTTTAGGGTTCCTGATGTTGCAATTAATTCTGTTAAAGATATTATCATAAACTTTACACCCATGTATCAAGGGCCCTTTGGACGATGAAAGCATTTCAGGTGCCATAATCTCAACTTCACCACTGTTTTTCCTGAATTTACTTTAACTACCAACCCTGCTGATCTTCCTATGTTCCCTTTCCCAATAATTAGAGTGACTGTACAACTTGCCACATCAGTCAATCATTAATCGTTACCATTCTACCTACAAGGTATCTCTAAAATCCATCCAACTTTCACAAGCCTCACTGCCATGACTTAGTATTACTAATAATCTTCCTTTTGCCCCAGGCTCCAGTATGGCTCACCAAGGCATCGTTACTGATGCTGTCTTTATTTAACATTTTGATATTTTGTTCATCATGGATTTTTAAAAATTATTTTTGGTTTAAAAATATTTTAATTTTAAAACCAACACTAATATTTTAATATCAATTTTATAAATAATATTTAATATTTCATTATATGTTATTTATCTTGGTTCTGGAGTTTGGGGTTAAATTTTGCGCCTGAGGCAAGTACCTCACTCACTTTAGTCCCAGCAGTGTTCCCCAGACCCCCATTTCTTGGCTTTGTTTTCATTTTTACCGGAGTCAGGAACAAAATATCTACAAAGGATTAGAGGATGGGAGGCAGGTAGAGCAGAGAGGGAGCAGGACTTTGCCTTCCAGCCTAAAGCTGTTACAAGGGAGGCAGGGAAGAAGACTTAATACCAAGTCAGATTTAAAATTTTAATAATTACCTTGGACTGGTCACTCAATTTCTGGATTAAGATTATTTGCAGTTTAAAGTAACCATAGGCTGAATTACCTAAGAGTTAATGCCCACAATTGTTTCATCTAAAGCCAAGTAAACTCTCCTCCTTCAACTAAGTAGAGGGAAAGATTGAGACAGAAAAATACCTATGTTCTTAGTTACGTCACAAGCCAGGCTTGTTTTACATATTGGCCATGTCATTTATTTGATTGCCGTCTGTTTCTCCTCACTAAGATTTACTTTTAAAATCTAGAATGGTGCCTGACGCATGGTAGAAGCTTAATATTTGGCATGTTTATTCATTTATTCAATAAATATTTGTAAGAATCAGCTATGAGCCATCCATTTTTCCATCTGCTAGGAATAGAGAGTGAACAAAGCCAGCAAACCTCAGAGAGACATTCCTGTATTCTTAGGAAGGGCGAGGTTATAATCCTATGGCACCTGATGACATAACAGTCACCATACTTTTCGTAACGACCTCTTTCAATTGTGTCTTCCATAAGTTCCATGAAGGCAGAAAATGGATCTGTCTTGGTCACTACCCTATCTCTAGTACCTAATAAATAGCCTGGCACATTGAATGTGCACGGTGAATATTTAAGTTTATAAGTCAACCACAGTTCTCAGCGTTTTCTCTATGAAGATGTACCCGAGTAATTTCTTTTATATATGCATATCAGAGTCCATCTTGTTTGTTCTGAGGAACTGTTTTGTGAATTTTGTTGGTTGCCTACTCTGAATCCATTATACCTTTGTTTCCTTTTAATAAAACCCTGATTTTGTTCAGGAATCCACCTTCCCTTATGTAGCTCCTTAGATTTAAGGGAAGCTCCTGTTACGAGGAATTTGACCTAATTAGTTCTAATGAAAGTATTTATTCCCTCCCCCCCCCAGCCCCAGTTTTATTGAGGTATAATGCTAATGAAAGTATTTCTAATCTTCTTGGCTATGATTGGTTTAGGTATGGCCATGCAATTTAGGTCAATTTTATCTGAGATGTTTTCCAAGGGCTTCTGGGGGAATTTTCCTATATGAGAACCTTATCAGTGGTTCTCAGCTGTTGGCAGTTTTGCCTCCCAGGGGACATTTGGCAGTGTCTGGAGACTTTTTTTTTTTTTTTTTGCGGTATGCGGGCCTCTCACTCTTGTGGCCTCTCCCGTTGCGGAGCACAGGCTCCGGACGCGCAGGCTCAGCGGCCATGGCTCACGGGCCCAGCCGCTCTGCGGCATGTGGGATCCTCCCGGACCGGGGCACGAACCCGTGTCCCCTGCATCGGTAGGCGGACTCTCAACCATTGCGCCACCAGGAAAGCCCTGGAGACATTTTTGATTGTCATAACTTGGGGGATGCTACTGGCATCAAGTGGGTAGAGGCCAAGGATGATACTAAGCATCCTACAAGGCTCAGGACAGCACAATAAAGAATTATTTGGCCCAAATGCTATTAGTGTCAGTAGTGTCGAGGTGGAGAAACCCTGATCCACCATATACAAGGAAGCATGTGGCTTGATGGTTTCCTACCACCAGACAGCCATGGGAAGACTAGCTTTAGGATGAAGCCCAATACCATAGATGTTAGAAAGGAGAGAAGGACATGGGTTCTTGATTACATCTCCATGTAGTTGTATCAACGACTCTTAAAGCTGATCTTGGCTTTGGACTTTCAGTCATCTGAGCCAATGTACTTCCTAATTGTTTATGCCAATTTGAGCTGGATTATTTTTTCATAGCCATTAAAATCATCCTAACTTATATAAACTGGTACACACTTCTTTAATAGACAATGGTAATTCAGTTGCTGATTCCATTTTGCTTTGGTTTTCAACCATAAGATTGTTCCAAGCTTAATAACCATAGGATTTTCTTTCACCTGCATTTTCTGTATGGTCTTTTACTTTAGTTTGATTAATATATTTTTGTACTGAAAATGTGTAGTACATATTTTTTTAAAGTCTGTCAATTTTATTGAATTATATAGGTGAGATAATACATAATAAGGTACTAAAGAGACAATTGTTGAATTAAGAATAAATGTATGCCAAACAATGTGTTTTTTCAATTTTAATATGACATATTTAGTTGGTTTTTATGGTCTTTGAAAATTGTATAGCAGTACTTGAAATAACTTAGAGACAACATGGGAGTCAAAACTCTATCTGTAAGCAGTGTTTTAAGAGATTGAAACCTATAGATTAGCCTCCTTTCTTTTTCTTTTTTTTTCTTTTCTCACAAATGGCATGTCTGGCCATTCTCTTCTTGGGCAAAAACAGATATATAGAATTATGTCAGTTTTCTTATATCATAAATGTAAAATAGATCTTTAAATATTTGCTGAATAGTTGAATCAACATTTCAGGAATTCGAGCTCTTAACCCTCGTTTAGCAATTTTATATTCTCTACTTATCTTCAGATTCATTGAAACAGTTTTGTTTCTCCCACTGTATCTCTAAAATAAGAATAATTATAGAGATCTACAAAAGTATGAGAATTAATAGGCACAAACAACTATATAACATTTTACGAAGCTGAAAAGCTTAATAATACTTTATAAGAGATAAATGATAACTGGGCAAAGTTTTTGAGAAACATAACTACAATTTACTAAAGTCTCATTAAAAAAATCTAAGGTATCACCTTGAATAATATGTAGTTAGTTAAATTATAGTTAAATTTCTTTTGCGCTGCCTATAAATTTGTACTAGCAGGAGAAACTACCACATTTCTTCTTTGTTCATTGTGTCAAATCACTTGTTATTCTATACATAATCTGTATGTATTTTATACATAATCTGAAAGTTACTGTTGTGTATAATTAACATAGCATTAGAAGGTTTTAGTTAATCTCTTTTTCACAGTTTCCTTTTTCTAGCTAATTCTCAGGTTCAAAGAAGTACCTAACCTTTTTAGATAGGACAGATTCAGCTATCAAAACAGTTAGGGCCCAGTTGCAGAATGAGGGAAAGAGAGGTTCAGAAGTTCTGGATATTCGTATGTCACTTGTGCACTGCAGGGATAAAACGGGTTCTTTTGGCACGTTGCCCTGTGTAGAAGAAAGCAGAGCATGGGAGGGAGAGAATTCCAGAGCCTTAGGACCCTGACCTAGGGACTTTCTCTTCAATTCCTAGACCATCAATCCTGAGATCTGCCAATTGTGGTGAGTCAGTGGTGGGGGAGGAAGTGATGGGGTTAGAGTGTCAAAAGGCTTCTTGGCAGGGTAAGTACTGGAGCCTTGAAGTTGAAGGTAACAGTTTTAAATACTTTCAAAGTTGTTGCAAATGTCAGGAGCCAATGATTTGTGAGCTCTGTCCTTGCTTATGCTTCACCCCTCTAACCTTTGTCCAGGGCTGGCCTGCACAAGTGGTGTAAGCAGCTGCCAGTGAAGTGTGATTTGAAGGACATCAAGAGGCCCTCGTGGCCCTAATTATTTTCCCCTGGGTTTGTCATAACTTCCCCATTACCTAGCATAGCATCTGGCTCAATAAATCTTAGATGGATGGATAGATGGATGGACAGATGGATGGATAGATGAATGGGTAAATGAATGAATTTATTCAGCACATATATGTTTAGTAGTTACTGCGTGCCAGGTACTATGCAAAACCCAGAAGATCTAACATTAAATATGATCAATATGTTTCCACTTTTCATAAGGCCAAAAGTCTAGTTAGACAGAAAGAAGGTAAAATAAATACAACAATTTTAAGTGAGGGTTCTGAAAGTTTAGAAGGAAATAAACAGGGTGCTAAGGGAAATGAACATTAGAAGGCATTTCTGATGTGAAAAATAACCCTGTTTGAAATGCGAAGATATCGGCAGGAAGGAATATTGTAACTCATTGCCCCTGGTTATGTGCTTAGAGTTTGCCCACGAAAGAGTAAAAGTAGAGCACTAAGAGCATCGGGAACTCTTGATGGAGGGAAACCATTTCAAGGAAGGAAAAACTAAGTGCCCAGATTGCAGTCCATGCAGCACTGAGCTGAGTGGAGACTGGAACAGGGAGAGCTTTAACAGACCAGGACAGAGCCTTTGAGCCAGTGCTCAGGTCAGGGGACTGAGAAACCTGGAGGAGGGTGTCCAGAACCAATTGGCCAGAGTCCCACTGGGATGCTGCATCCTGGGAATCCAAGCTGAACAGATGAGCTGCAGTAACAAAATCTGAATTCGAAAAATGGTGAGAACTCCATGAGAGAGTGCTTTTTGGATGGAAAGGTGAGACAGTTTATCGGTGAGAGATAAAAGAATTCTTTTGGGGGCCACTGGTTTTCTCTTAACAGTTAAGAGAAAAACCTGAGGCTATTGAAAGAAACTATTCTTTTGCTCCAGGTTAGAATCTTTCTTACCACTTCTAAAGCCATTTAATCTTTTTATCAGCTGCCTTTGGATTAATCAGAGAGAGGAGCTGCATGAATTATTTTAAAATGAGCTTTATCTATGATCATAATTACTTTATCTTTCCCAATTTGAGGAGCAACTACCGGTAGTAGAATAATAAGTGAATGAATGAATAAATGAATGTTGAATGGATGAAGGAATGAATGATGGAGTAAGATTTATTATTCTGCTGTCCATGACAATAGCACAATGTGTGCTCTTGTCAAATCTTTCCCACATTCATCTGACACTGTGCTCCTGGGAAACTACAAAAAATAATCTTACTTCAGATTTCTGATTTTTATACAAAGTGCTGTAAGTTTTATTTTTTTATGTGATTAGCCAGGCTTCTAAAGCTCCGTTATGTATTCCCGAAGCACATAAGCACAGACTGACATATAAAAGATGAAAGTTCAGCTTTGGGGGTAAGCCTTAAACTAAATTTGCACTGCTTCCTGGTGTCTACTTCAAAATTCCAAAGATAAGAGTCCCTTTATTTGCAGTCCATTATCACTATTTAAACATCTTTCATTGCTGAAGCTGTACTTTCACAGAGTTGGGTGGGTTGATTTTGAACAGTAGCAGTTCATAAAGACAGCAGAGCCCTCACCTCCCAACCTTGTCTCCTGCTCTGTTTTTCTGTTTTCAGCATGAAGGCTCTTTTTAGTATCAGATAGAGGAATACATTTTTCTTTCCAAAAGACATCAAGGGAAATGAAGCAAAACCTCAAAAGCAGTCTTCAAACTTGTAAAATTTCCCTCTACAAATCATGATTTCTGCTTTCTAACGATAACAAAAAAGTCTTATTGAACATCAAATATGCCTTGCAAAATGACGTCTTAAGAATATTCAATGTACGCGAACTAGAAACATATGGATAAAATAGCAAACATTTAGAAGTTAGGGAATTAAATGGAAAAACACCTCTGAAAGCACATTTTATATTGTCATTGCAAAACCACAATGTTACTAATATTGGGTAAAGCCTAAAAACAGCTGGACTTTGGCTTTCTCTAATTTTATCTGACCTAAATTGCTGTTTTTCTTTTCTTTTTTAAAAAAAAAAAAAAGACAATAGCATTTCTAAATATTATTCTTACTTTCAGAGCTGTGAGTTCTGGACTATATGGAAATGCTTATTGTATTCACTTTCTCCATGTGCATGAATAAATAAGAGTGAGCCTGCAGCCCACTGCTGAGTTTTCATAATAATGAAGGAACAATGGTCTTTGAAAGTCACAGATAATCCTTAATCCTCATTGCCTTCTTCTGTTTCAACCCAACGTTCCTCTAGAACTACTAGCAAGATGCAAAATTGACTGATGATATTCTGCGTTCCCCTGTCTGACCCTACACACATTCCCCCTCCTATATGTGCCGAGGAGTAGTGAAGTGACCAAAAGGCAGGCAGTAGGAGGGAGTGGAAAGAAAAACAAACCAAGTTATCAACCCCCAGCGGCTGAGTGTTGGCTGTTTTCTATTATTCACTCTTTTGAGCTTTCTCAGATGTGTTTTTTGAGAAGACTTTCATGTTATGTTTTCTTTCCTCTCTTAGAGCTAACCACCTTTTTCCATGCAAGGGGCTGGGGGAGCAGAGCACTTGAATGAGGTCCAGGTAGGCTGCCAGATTCTCTGGCTGCTCAAACACAATGTTTCCACCCTCTTTTTTCTAAAAACAGGCTTTTAAATTGTGCATGAAGCCTTGTCAGTGATGAGCAGAAATGAAAGTCACAAAGTAGTGGTAGAAATTTACAGGCAGTTCATCAGTCTTTGGTATTTGCATACAGTTCTAAATATGAGGATGTTTATTGAATTACGTATTTTCATATTTTATACATCTACTTTATAAGGAGCAGCCTGCAGTGTATAAAAATATGATCCCCATTGAGTTGTATTTTGATCTACCCTCTCTATCAGTGTGCTTTTAAATTCTTGTGTCATGAATTAAACATTGGACAGTCTCATTCACTTAAATGAAATCCACCTACCGGGAGCCATATGCATGGTCTGGGTCAAATCTATGGAAGAGACATTGTGGAAAAGAATGCCCTCAGGCCATGTCTTTTCTGTTTCAATTGTCCAAGAGGTAAGAATGAAGACCAAAGAGGAAGGAACACATCAATCTGAGTCCCCAGTGCTTCAAAAATGCTCATGCTTTCTCAAAAGACCAATACACTGCAGGCTTTCATCAGACATAAACTGACTTAAAAGAGTTTCCCAAAGGGAATAATAGACTTTATGTAAAATTGCTTTTTGTTTGCTGTACAATTTAATGGTACAGGAATTTCTTTGTAAGTAATAAAAATAATTCTAAAATAGTTATTATCATGATCTATGGAGTAACAATTTTGTTCCAGCTTAGCATAATTCTAAGTGCTTTACATAAATTACACAATTTAATTATTTTTAAAAAACAACCCTATAAGATACCTAGTCTTATTATTCATCCATATTATTATAAATGAGGAAAAGGAAGCACAGAGAAGTTAAATATCTTACTGAAGTTAACAAAGCATCATCTGAATTTCCTTTATCTTACTTCAAAACTTAAACATTAGGCTTGAAAAAATATATACTTATACATTTCATTAAGATACTGAAAACTTTCTTGAAGAGCCTACTAAAGCTGATGTAGTTTGATTCTAGGACACTCAAAAATGAATTTCATATAATTTTGGCTGTTGATGGTTATTTGAAAATATCATAGTAGAATGCATTTTGGAAGCATGAACATTGCCCATGTATATTTCAAAATTTCTAAACTTAGGCCAATTGTTTGCTATATTTGTTTTCCATTTATATTGTCACATAGTTTTCCTTAAGTTGAATCTGTACCTTATTTATATGGCAGATTTATTAAAGAAGTAAATGATAAAAAATAAAAGAAACCAGAAACAAATGTTAATGTCTTTACTATATAAAGAGATTTTATGAATCAATATGAAAAAACAGACAACTGAATTGAAAAGTAGACAGAGAATATGTCTAGGAAATTCAGTGAAGAATAAATATATTTATATTTAATAAATAGTTAAACACATAAAATGTTCAATATAAATTGTGATTATAGGAATTCTAATTAAACAATAGGATATTTTAATCTATTAAATTATAAAAGATTAAAAACTATGTTTCATACCTATTGTTTGAAGCTTATAGAAATATGAGCACTCTCAAACATCACTAGTGGAAGTATAAATTATTAAAAATTGCACACACATATGCATAGTTTAAAATATAAGTAAAAATCCCAAGATTTAAAGATGTTTATATACTTTGAGCCAATCTTTTTTTTTTTTTTTTGCGGTACACGGGCCTCTCACTGTTGTGGCCTCTCCGGTTGCGGAGCACAGGCTCCAGGTGCGCAGGCTTAGCAGCCATGGCTCACGGGCCTAGCCTCTCCGTGGCATGTGGGATCTTCCCAGACTGGGGCACGAGCCCATGTCCCCTGCATCGGCAGGTGGACTCTCAACCACTGTGCCACCAGGGAAGCCCGAGCCAATCATTTTAATTATAGTAATTTATGTGAAGGAAATAGAGAGGAATATAAAATTTAACCGTAAGGATTTTTAGCAGATCTTATTTTAAATTAAAAAATATTGAATAGTTTATAAGTTCAGTGCAAAATAAAGGCCTGGCTAATAAATTTGGGATATAGCCATATGGCAGCCATTTGAAGGCCAATTAATGTAAAAACAAATAGTATTTATAAAATACTGTTATGAGACAAAAGATATGAAATAATATGTACAATATGACCTCAATTTTGAAAACAAATGTCTTCTAATAGATATATGTATAATGTGGCTATATTATATACACATATTATATACATTTATAATTGTATATAATAGAATATGAAAAAGTTATTATTGAGTATCTAAAGGTGGTAGAATTACAGGTGATGTTTATTCTTTGTATGTTTCTGTATTAAAAATATACTACAGTTAAAGTATATATATATCTTTTATAATTATAAAAATATAAAGTACCTGAGAGAGCATATTTTTATAAAGTAAAGTTGAATATGGCTAATATAATGTGATCAACCCATCGTGTTCTCATGTAATAACAGCCCAGTTTAAATCCAAGCCACAACTATTAGTATAAATGTTTATTTGTGTAAACACATGAAAGAAGTTCAGCCTCACTGTTAGTACTCACAGTATGAATTAAAACAAATACAACGATATTCCCCACGTCTATTGATGTTCAGTGCTGCTGAAGATGGAAAGAACAAGCATTTTCAAATCCTGCTGGATGGAGTGTGAAATTGGTACAACAGTTTTTCAGGGTGTTGTGTCACTGTCTATCAAAATCTTAAATGTATATACATTTAAAGTTAGCAGTTTCACTTCTAAAAATGTATACTACTAAACTATCTGTGGAACTGAACAAAACTTGATGTGTAAAATGTTCACTGCAGCATTTTTTATAAAAGCGAAGTATTGGGGATAGTCTAAATGTCCATCCAAAGAAGAGTGTTTAAATAGATTTGGTAGCTCCTGAAAAAAATTTGAGAGAGATCTGTATGTAATGACATAGAGAGATATACAGGACATACTATTATGTTATAAAAAGCACATGGTACAACAATGTGTACAGTATGATTTAGTTAAGGTTAAAAAAATCTGAATATATAGAAAAGATCTGAAGAGATAACTCCTAAATTTAATAGTGGTTATTTCTTTGGAGGGAGACAAGCCAAAGATTATTGGGGGCAATGAAATAGGAATTTCATTTTTTACTTTTATTCTTTGATGATGTTTGAAGTTCATGCAATGGGAAGTGTTTATATATAACTTATATAATTAAAATGATTTAAAATGTTCAATTAACCAAGAAAAGTTTTAGCCATTTGTTTTAACCAAACACTAAAATACTGGCCAATATCATCATGCTGTTAAAACTGTGAATTACTTTCCCCCAAATAAGAGTATTTTCCTTCTTCTCTTAAACTATTTTAATTTCTGTGGCCAGCATAAAGCTGATCTTGGCAAGAGTGAAAGGCATTCTCATAAGAGAAGAAATCCATACAGCAATGCCTCTAACATATTAAGTTGCAACAGCCCTTTCTTTAAAGATTTTAGTTGTATCATCATCTCTTAACAAAACATTTTTATTTTTCCACGTTTAAAATTCTCCAGTGACCATTTGCTTGATTTCTCTTTTGTCTTTCTTTCATTTCTTCATGACAGTAATGCAAAACAAATTTTGATTAAAATGTCTTGTTCATTTTTTGACTGTTCAACTCTGTGCTTCCAAGCTGAGCCAAAGAACATTAATATTTTGATAGGAAATAATTTTTCTCTTTGAATTATATTGCTTTTCAAAACTGAAAATAGTCTTTTATTATAAAAGCAATTTATGTTGATAATTTATAAAAATACAAAGAAAGTAAAAATACCTCTCTAATCCTATCACAAAGAGATAACCATTGTTAGCTTTTTGGTGTATATCTTTTGTGTACCTCAGATTTCTTATACTTTGATTTTTTTCCTCATGTAAGATACCCCTTACCCATATTATCATTTATGATAGCAGTGCAATATTGTACTATATGGATATTCTATTTTTAGACTTTGAGGTTTCTGGTAGTCCCAACTGGCTGCCCATGCAAGAGCTTCCCCTCTTCCTTTTTGGCAAATCCTCCTTCCCATAATAGCGGCTGAAATGCCAGTTATTCACTTTCTCAATCTTCCTTACAGCTAAGGCATAGAGCATGAGGCCTAAACCTGGTCAGAGAGCCCAAATAAAGTTTCTGGAATAGGTTTTCCTACTAGATAAAAAATTGACATGCTTGGAGAAACTGCCCTCTTCTTGACTTTGGTTGTGATTGTGTGAGGTGTGATGCCTGGAGTTGCAGGAGCTTTCTTGTAACCACGAGGAATGAAGCCTAAGAACAAAATTATGCCAAGGATAATCGGGTATGAAGATTAAGATTCTGAATCTTTGACATTCTTGAGCTGCTGAACAAACTCTGGAACCTTCTTTTCAGGAATTCTTATAGGCTAATAAACTATTGTTTAAGCCACCTTAGTCAAGTATTCTGTTACTTCCAGATAAAAGCAAACCAACTGATAGAGGATTGTTTCCAGTTCCTCATTATTTCAGACAAAGCTGAAATGCTCATTGTTAAATATATAGTTTTGTAAATCTGTCCAAGTGTATTCCTGAGATAAACTCGTCATAGTGGAATTCCTGGCTCGAAGGCTAGGCTCACTTTAAATGTAAATATAAAATAATTTTAAGGTCATTTAAGCCATAATTTATTGCTCTATCCTTTATCCCTTTATTCCCTAGTTGTGGCAGTGGTTTAATTTAGAGAGTAAGATCATGGACTAAGGAGATACATGGCACTGATCGGGTTCCTGCCTGCATTGCATACTACATGGTCGATTTTAGGCATTTGCTTAACTTGTTTCTTCCTTAGTTTGCTCATCTGTAATCTGAGGATAAAAAGTACCTACTTTATTGTGTTTTTTGTGAAGATTAGATTGTTAATACCTGTTAAAGTATTAGAACTGTGTAGCTCAGTGTAAGTGTTCTTTGTTCCTCTGTGTAGCCTAACATCTTAACCCAGTAATCGATATATATTAGTTGCTTAATAAATATTTATCGACTTAGTGAAAGTAAAGATAATAAGTCTGCGGTTATTACCTGGACTACCGTTTTCTCATATCTAAGGGTCTCTAGAATCCACTCTGTTTGCTTTTGCCTCTGTTATTTGTCTTTTTTGCTGGATGATAAATTGAGCTAGATGATAGTAGTACAGTTAGATGAAACATCCTTAGGATTGGCATACTGGATTACAAAAAATGAGTTTATTCCACCCAAATACCAAGTTGCTCTTGAAAATCAACGTTTTGAGGAAGCATTGCATCTTCAGAAGAGAAGAGTTTTTATAGTCTGTGTAGTCCCGTCTATTGGCAATGAAGCAGTTTGCTCCTTAGCATCCCAGATAGATAACCATCCAATGTCTGACTGAATCTTTCCATTATTATTTTAAGATTCTGGAGGAGAAGCAAAATTAGGATATCCTGCAACATAAGCAGGAAAGCAAAACAAGGATATCACATTTCTGGATATTATAGTTTTAAGAGTTAATTATAGATTCCTTTTTTGTTCAGATCTTTCCACACTGATCTTCCAGAGAAATAGAATCTGTAAAATGAACAATGGGAGCATACAAAAACATGACATATTTTATATACATATAAACATATGTGTTAGTTACAGTGTATGTGTACATACAAATCTGAATTCTACAATGAATTTCACCATAGCATGAAGTGCAAATAGAATAATCCTGCATCAAAGGAGTGTTGAACTTAATGGAAGTTTTATGTGAAGTTCAACTATCTTACCCTTTGGCTAATGACTGTCAGTCAACCCACTCACCCTCAGTTATGTATTATCCCTTTGAGGATTTAAAAGCAGGTCACTTCAGATCTTTAGTGTATTATCTCATGTCTCTAATCTACTCAACAGTGTATAAGGCTACCAAAATGCAATGACTGTTCCAACCTGTAGAAAAAGTCAAGATTGTTATGGTGGTTCTTTGATAACTCTTGTACTTTAGCGGTTCTGTGAGAGTAGTTTTATTTGGAAAAAGAAAAAAAACAGGAAGAGAAAAGTTTTATCTGAATATTAAACTTTAAAAAATATAAATGATGACAAGAAAAGGAAAAGAAATGCATATTGCACATTTACTCTAATGACAGATGATCAGTTAATGTTAATGAATAACCCAGAATGAACCGCTGAACGGTAGAAAAATTGCACACAAACCACAGGGGCTTAAAATTAAGACTGTTTTGGATATATTACCTAGATCTTGGTCCCCCCAAAACAAAGTTTATAGACTGAAAAGACTGTGCCAGTCAGCAAGCTACAAAGTAGTTCTCAGGAGTACCGGAAACACATTCCATAAAGTAACTTTTTGCAGCAGAATTACAGGTTAGCAACTGGCATTTTATGTTAAAATCAATCATTGGTGTGGGGGTAGGGAGCGTGTCTTCATGTTTCTGAAAAAGATCAGCCGTTTCCTAGCAGGATCTGGTGTAAATCTGTACACTTTCAAGTTACTTTTAAAAGAATTTTTGAGTGAGAAGACCATATTAATAACTGTTCCCTGCTTAGAAAGCTCTGATTTGACCCTTTGTCTTCCTGTGTTTTCTAGTTGACAATTAATGTTTTCTAGATAGCTGTGATTCCTGATGTCTACTGCTGTAAGAAAAAAACCCAAAACTTGTATTCATTTATTCATCAACTGTTTATTGAGGACCTACTACATACTAGGCACTGTTGTAGGCATTTAGAATATAGCAGGGAACAAATTAGACAAAACATCTTGCTCTCATGGAGCATTACCAAAAAAAGTACTGTTGAACTCATCCATTTGGCTGAGGGAACAAGATGTGTTCAGTAATAGTCATGCAGCATCCCTTTGGGATGACGACTTAAATTATGAAATATATTTGAAATGTATTTGTGTAAATAATTTGAAAGGAACAAAATCCCTTCTTTCCGGATCTGATATCCCACAAAAGGAGGTTAGAATATCAATATGCTACCTCAGAAAAGTACTTGGAATAAAGCAGATAAACTATGACTAGTAGCTGAACAGTACAGGTATGTGTTTAATAAATATTTACATGTTTTAGAAAAAGTTCCCATTCTTCTAATGGTGTACAGATGGCTCTACTGTGTTTCTGGCAGAGGTGGGAGTCTGGAAGGAGAAGGAAGACCTTCTTCTTGAATTCCTGCTTCTTACGCTGGACTCTCGTCTGATGAGGGGCCAGTATTGTTGTGGCAAGATTTCAGCTACCCTAACATTTTCTAAGCCTTTCTACCCCACAAGTGTGGCACCTGGCTTCTCAGGTTATCAGTGAGACCACCTCTCAGAGCAATGGTGGTGTTTGCTGGTATGTCTAACCACTGTGTCACCTCTTTCAAGTCATGTCACTTTGCCACGTGGGCTGTCAGGATTCACATTCTTATGATGGTGCAGTGGAAAGGGTCTGGTACTGGAACCCTGAGGAGGGAAACCCTGTGAAGCTAGAGCCGGGCTTAACCATTGACCTGAAGCAGACTTTTGGGCCAGCCACACCCTCCTTATCTACAAAGGATCTTGAAAGGCCTTTACTGTTCCATCCCTATGAATTTATGAATCATCTGTATTTGAAATGGTGCACATTTTAATGGGACAAAATTAACAGCCTGAGAAACACAAACAATTTTCGGTTGGAAGTACATATTTCTCCATTTGAATTGATATCCAAAGCAGCACATAATTTTTGATAGTACAATAAAAATTACGATCACTTGTTTTGATAACTTCTTTGCTTAATGTGTTATAAAACCATTGGAATCAATCCTGTTTTCAGGGAAAATTTTTTAAATGCCAGCTATTGTCCTCTTTTTAACTCTTTCCCTCAAGCCTATCATAGTCCTTGACTTATCCTCACTGACCTTCTAAAAGGCTGGTATTGGTGATGGAGAATGTATAGGTCAGAAAGAAAGTCAGAGACGGGAAGAAAAGCTTCTGGAATAGAAGATGGAATGAAATCTTCAGCCATGAAGTTTTTCTACTTCCTCTCTCTCCTGTAATTATTGTTCTGTGCAAATGTTGTTCCCTACTTACAGCCACTAAATGTAACAAAATTTACATATTGATATATATTTGTTAAAATATTTAAATTAATCCAAACTGAAATTGACCTGGATATTTTGGAACAACAATGGAGGTTTTGAAAAGTGTGTGTTTTTAATTTGTTTGTGTGTTTTAAATACATATTCTAATTTCCTTTACATTTTATCTGATCTTGTTACTTTCTGATTTGGTTAAATACTACAGCTACAGAAACAACTCTGAAAGAATCTTTCTCATGATTTCCCCAGAACAGCTAGAATTATGGAATACTGAAAATGTCCCAGTCAGTGTCTTCTAAGGTCGTTTCCTAGTGAAATAAAAATTGCTCATCCTCCTAATGGTAATCTCCTCTCCTCTCTTCTTTTTCCCATCCCACCCCTATAGTTGCAGATTTGAAAAAAACAGAACAAGAAACATCGGTTTTTATAGTAATACATAAGTTATATTTAGTTTTCTCTGAAAAGTAAAATAAAATAAAAGCTAGGTACCATTCTGTCCAGAACAGTTTTGATTGAAGACTGCTGTGAGCCCAGAAAATGAATTATATAGACCATCAGTAAACCTTTCATGCTGTGAGTACTGCAAAAAATACAAATTCTTTGACCCTTTGATTCACAGGGCATTTTCACACTTGGTAGGAAATTTAAAACTTGTAAAGAATTTTAAACGTGTAGACGATTTACCTTTGCAATCAAGCAAATCTTTGAGTAAAGTCCTGATGTTTCCCTTGAAATAATTGGGCTTAAAAGCAATTTTGAACAATTTAAATTTAAATTATATTTTTAAGGTTTACTCGATGGAAATTCTCAAACACATGCAAAATTAGAACACATAGCTTAATGAATCTTCATGTTCAATTGCCCAATTTCAACAACTATTAAAATGAGTTAAATTTAGTTCATAAATTAAATTACAACTGAACAGGGATGCTTTGTAGCACTATGAGTAGGCAATAAAATTACTTACTTGGGTAAAATAAGAATATTCCATTACTGTCTCAAATTCAGGTAGTTCATGAGAAAATAAAATGGATTGTTAAAATTGTCACACTTATTAGTATGTTAGGTGGTGTTTTTATGTTCTGCATGTCTCATGATCAATTAACAATTGTAAAACTTAAGATCTTCAGTGGAACCAAAGTCCTGACATTAAATGAGAACTAAATTTGTGAAAACTATTTCTATTCTTTTGGGCAAATTAATAGACTATGAGTATTCAGGTAGCCGCATGCTTTAAAAAACATACAAATCCTTCAGGGATACTTAGCGCTTCGATCCCTCCCATAATACCCTCAGAAGCACTGTCAGCATTTGGGAGCAAGCCAGTTCAGGAGAATTCATCTGCCGTATGATGAAGGGCAGAGAGTCAGCCAAACGCTGATAATCTGATAATAATTTGATTTAGTTTCATTCCAACTTTGGTATTGGACTCGTAGGAAACCAAAGCCCTTCTGTGCATGGCCAAGTTGGTCTTTTAGGGCATTTGGTGGGTTTGTTGGACAGAATGAAATTGTTTTGACTGCGGAAATGTAACTCTGCTAACTGGGTTTCCATGTGGCGGTTGAGGATTGACCTCAACAGAAGCCAAAGCAAGATAATGGGACTAGAAGGGGGTAGGGAAAATGGAGGCAGGTGAGAAAATGCTTCCAGTTTGAGTGGTTGGTTCGGAGACCTGACTAGTTCTTTTGATCACCTTTCTCAGTATTCCAAGACCTGACTTTAGGGTGGAAGAAGGTAGTGCTGCCTGATTCTGTAGCATAGCTACCATGATCTGGAAGTTGTAAAAGAAATGGTCTTTGGGAACCATTTTAATGACAAAGTTAAGTTCATGAAACACCTGGTATTTTTGTGAGTTACCACAGATTTGTGACTTGTATAAAAGGAAGTAAAGAGGGAAATATTATTTTAAGGAGAGGGTAACCTTCATGTCTCCATAAGAAAAAGGAAATATTTGTATGTGTCAGAAGCATCTGGCTTTATTTTATTTGAGCCTCAAATTTTCCAGTTGGCATTATTTTCATATTGCTTGCCATAGGCCTTTCAGATGTCCCTGGCCCATTGCCCTTCTGGACGTTTTCAGGAAGAGAAACAAATAAATATATGTGCATTTGTATCTAGTATCTAGGAAAGATACATTTGTAGTACTCTCCTGCTAAATAAAACAAAACAAAACCTGCATATTACTCCTACAAATAAGTAATGTCTTTTTTGAAGAAGAGGAAAGCAAGTGATGAAAATTACTTAATTGAGCTTTTAAGTATCTCTTTTAAGGTAGAGCAACATTGTAGTTCCCAAGGACAGGTCTGTAGTTCCCTGCCCAGTGTTTCTTACTTCTTTCTGTTATTAGCATTTACCCACTTCCCTTAATGGCAGTCCTCACTACAGAGTAAAAGGGACAGTTGTTGAACTGTCAGTCAACCACTTCTGCCTCCTTTGAGTTCATCTCAAAGTATTTAGAAGGAATTAAAACTGTGAGTGCTACTTTTAGTCAGTGTTTGAAAAAATCTAAAAAGGGCTATTTTTAGTTATATTTGAATTTAATTTTCTTACATATCTCCATTATCTCCCATTTCTAAAGATACTAGTGGCTTCCATATTACAATAATTGCATTATTACTCTGGTTGAAAATCTAGACTTCAGTGTCTATTATTAGGGTTTAATATAAAGGGCAAAATGCAGAGATGAATGAAAATAATTCAGCTAATTGGATGGGATAAACAGGCATACAGAAGATAAACAGATGCCTATCCTGAATTTCCCAGCATGATATCCAGCCAATCTCTGATCCTCTTGCAATTTGCCAAGGTAGACAGGAGCCTTAGTTATTAACTGATGTTGTCACCTAGTTACCATTACCACTGGTACCACCTACTTACCAGTTCATTCTATCACTACCTCAGGTATAAATAGATCGCTGTCTTTCTTTCCAACAGTAGCTACAGAGACAAGCTTTTCTCTGTACTACTCAGATTCTGAAGTTCTTTCTGTCCCAAATAACCGAATACTTTCATTAACAGCTACAGCACATAAGCTTCCGTTGTGTTACTGGAGAATGAGGTTGCTTACTAAAGAATGAGGAGGAAAAATACTTTGCTATCCTCCTTGAGATCAATTATTTCATCCCCAGTTTCTCACTCTATGCATACAATGATTAAGAAGCATATCCTGTTTTTTTTTTCTTGGCAACTCTAACAGTTTCCCTGCTACTGAGAAGTGTTGATTCTGTATGCCTTTTAATGGTATACACTGATGCAAAGTTAACACGTACATAATTATACATACAATTTTTACTTATTTCCTCATGGATAGTAGTGACAATATATTTTTGTTGTAGAATTATGAAATATCCTGATTTATATAGTTCAGGCCAAAGTGAAATGTTATGAGAGGTATTTACATTTGCCATTTTTATGATTTTCATAAATCAGTGAAACCTTGTAAAGGTGTTCATTGTCATCTTTACATGGCAAAGGTATGCTGGGAAATTATTCACCCATAGAAGATGAAATTATGAAACCAGTGAGTTACACATGGCCTATTGTCTTCCATTGAAAATTCTGAATAAAAATGTGGAAACATGGAATCAAGAAGCACAGAAATGTAAGAAACTTTAAAGGCCATTGAGTCCAGACTCATCCCCCAGCAGGAACTCCTTTAACCATACGCCTGGCAAGAATCTTCAGGTGCTCAATAAAGGAATGGTGAATGAACAAAAGAAAGAAAGCATCTAGGTTCATCTTGAACATTTCTAGGAATTCCTTTCTGAAGGCAGCCCACTCTATTTTGAATAGTTCCAACATTTCGAGTGTTCTTTTCTAAACTACTTGATGGCATTTATTACTTCATTTATTAGTAATATCACCTTGATATTCTTCAATCTATAGAAAGGGATACCCCACTTGAAAGAAATATCAGGGCCACTATGAGAAACTTTATCACCCTTGGGATTTTTTTTTTTTGCGGTACGTGGGCCTCTCACTGTTGTGGCCTCTCCGGTTGCAGAGCACAGGCTCTGGACGTGCAGGCTCAACGGCCATGGCTCACGGGCCCAGCCGCTCCGCGGCATGTGGGATCTTCCCAGACCGGGGCACGAACCCATGTCCCCTGCATCGGCAGGCGGACTGTCAACCACTGCGCCACCAGGGAAGCCCCACCCTTGGGATTTTTTATCCCCACCCTTGGGATTTTTTCCCAAGGGGAAAAGTTATCCATAAGGAAGATCTAGGAAAAGCCAACTTATTGGCAATGGGTTATTTTTTTTTTTTAACATCTTTATTGGGGTATAATTGCTTTACAATGGTGTGTTAGTTTCTGCTTTATAACAAAGTGAATCAGTTATACATATACATATGTTCCCATATCTCTTCCCTCTTGCGTCTCCCTCCCTCCCACCCTCCCTATCCCACCCCTCCAGGCTGTCACAAAGCACCGAGCCAATATCCCTGTGCCATGCGGCTGCTTCCCACTAGCTATCTACCTTACTACGTTTGTTAGTGTGTATATGTCCTTGACTCTCTCTTGCCCCGTCACAGCTCACCCTTCCCCCTCCCTATAACCTCAAGTCCGTTCTCTAGGAGGTCTGCGTCTTTATTCCTGCCTTACCCCTAGGTTCTTCATGACATTTTTTTTTTCTTAAATTCCATATATATGTGTTAGCATACGGTATTTGTCTTTTTCTTTCTGACTTACTTCACTGTGTATGACAGACTCTAGGTCTATCCACCTCATTACAAATAGCACAATTTCGTTTCTTTTTATGGCTGAGTAATATTCCATTGTATATATGTGCCACATCTTCTTTATCCATTCATCCGATGATGGGCACTTAGGTTGTTTCCATCTCCGGGCTATTGTAAATAGAGCTGCAATGAACATTTTGGTACATGACTCTTTTTGAATTTCGGTTTTCTCAGGGTATATGCCCAGTAGTGGGATTGCTGGGTCATATGGTAGTTCTATTTGTAGTTTTTTAAGGAACCTCCATACTGTTCTCCATAGTGGCTGAACCAATTCACATTCCCACCAGCAGTGCAAGAGGGTTCCCTTTTCTCCACACCCTCTCCAGCATTTATTGTTTCTAGATTTTTTGATGATGGCCATTCTGACTGGTGTGAGATGATATCTCATTGTAGTTTTGATTTGCATTTCTCTAATGATTAATGATGTTGAGCATTCTTTCATGTGTTTGTTGGCAGTCTGTATATCTTCTTTGGAGAAATGTCTATTTAGGTCTTCTGCCCATTTTTGGATTGGGTTGTTTGTTTTTTTGTTATTGAGCTGCATGAGCTGCTTGTAAATTTTGGAGATTAATCCTTTGTCGGTTGCTTCATTTGCAAATATTTTCTCCCATTCTGAGGGTTGTCTTTTGGTCTTGTTTATGGTTTCCTTTGCTGTGCAAAAGCTTTGAAGTTTCATTAGGTCCCATTTGTTTATTTTTGTTTTTATTTCCATTACTCTAGGAGGTGGGTCAGAAAGAATCTTGCTGTGATTTATGTCATAGAGTGTTCTGCCTATGTTTTCCTCTAAGAGTTTGATAGTTTCTGGCCTTATATTTAGGTCTTTAATCCATTTTGAGCTTATTTTTGTGTATGGTGTTAGGGAGTGATCTAATCTCATACTTTTACATGTACCTGTCCAGTTTTCCCAGCATCACTTATTGAAGAGGCTGTCCTTTCTCCACTGTACATTCCTGCCACCTTTATCAAAGATAAGGTGTCCATATGTGCATGGGTTTATCTCTGGGCTTTCTATCCTGTTCCATTGATCTATCTTTCTGTTTTTGTGCCAGTACCATACCGTCTTGATAACTGTAGCTTTGTAGTATAGTCTGAAGTCAGGGAGCCTGATTCCTCCACTTCCTTTTTTTGTTCTCAAGATTGCTTTGGCTATTCGGGGTCTTTTGTGTTTCCATACAAATTGCGAAATTTTTTGTTCTAGTTCTGTGAAAAATGCCAGTGGTAGTTTGATAGGGATTGCATTGAATCTATAGATTGCTTTGGGTAGTAGAGTCATTTTCACAATGTTGATTCTTCCACAAGAACATGGTATATGTCTCCATCTATTTGTATCATCTTTAATTTCTTTCATCAGTGTCTTATAATTTTCTGCATACAGGTCTTTTGTCTCCTTAGGTAGGTTTATTCCTAGATATTTTATTCTTTTTGTTGCAATGGTAAATGGGAGTGTTTTCTTGATTTCACTTTCAGATTTTTCATCATTAGTATATAGGAATGCCAGAGATTTCTGTGCATTAATTTTGTATCCTGCCACTTTACCAAATTCATTGATTAGCTCTAGTAGTTTTCTGGTAGCATCTTTAGGATTCTCTATGTATAGGATCATGTCATCTGCAAACAGTGACAGCTTTACTTCTTCTTTTCCGATTTGGATTCCTTTTATTTCCTTCTCTTCTCTGATTGCTGTGGCTAAAACTTCCAAAACTATGTTGAATAAGAGTGGTGAGAGTGGGCACCCTTGTCTTGTTCCTGATCTTAGTGGAAATGCTTTCAGTTTTTCACCATTGAGGATGATGTTTGCTGTGGGCTTGTCGTATATGGCCTTTATTATGTTGAGGAAGGCAATGGGTTATTAATATGCCATATTGTTTTAATATGCTGAGTTATCTTGTCCAAATAATGAATATAAAAATTAATGTAGTATAATGTAAGTTCAAGTATAGGGAAAGCTTAACAAAATCATCTGTAGACTAGAATGGTACTAGGAATAAAAATCTGTAAATTTATTCTGCAGTTCAGTACAAGTGGCTAAAAGGTATTAGTGATAATCTGTTAATTCAGGATGGCTCCTATCAGTTTACTTCCAGATAGCCTACATTTTCACAAGTGAGAAAAAGCAGGCACATTGTCATGATATCTCTTAAACCTAGTCTCTTCCCCTTCCCTCCTCCTTGTTCTGACTCTGAAACTAACTCCTCTAGGATAAACCCTGATAACATTAAATCTGGAGCTGCCATCGGGGCTGTTTCAGTAGATTACCAGGATGAGCCTCCTGTCCCTATGTCTGGGTCTGAGACTGGTGCTGGCTCTCTGCAGAAGTGCTCATCAATCTTCCCTTGCTTTTGGGATCTGGTTTTTGAGACATGGTCTAGTTGTTTGCTTGTATATTCTAGTAAGAGTCAACTAGAACAGTTTTGTCCTAAAATGCACTGACAAAAGTAGAGAAAGTGGAAACAAAAATACTGTAGCTCCGTTGCTCTGCCAATTTTAACCTCATTCAGCCTCAGTTTCCTTAAGTGGAAAATTAGTGCTTAGATGCTACTGAGGACCAGACCTCCAGCTCTAACCTCTAGCTTTAGGAAAATGTCAGTATCTTTCACAGTGCATAGAATGCTTGTTGGGAATTGTAATAAAATCTGTGACCCTATGTAAGAGAGTGAATTGCTTCCCTAGGATGATTTCTTCATAAGACAGAAAGTCAAAATGCAACAGTGACAGGAGTGCCTACATTTCCCCCTAAAATTCTGCTTTTGTTTTGTTACAGGGGGTTAAAACAAAGTCAAGCTTGGATTCCAGCTCTGTATTGCAGGAAGTAGATCAGGTTTTATCCCCAAAATATAGAAAAAATGACATATTAACATTCATATATTTTAAGTCAAATTTATTAAGATATACTTGGTATATAATTAAATTCACACTTTTTAAGTGTACTGTTTGATGAGCTCTAACAAATGTGTATGGTCATTTAACCACCACCACAGTCAAGATACAGAACATTTCCAGGTCTGAAGAACTACCCCGGTCACCCTTTGCAGTCAGTTCCCTCTCCCCACCCCAAACCCTGGGTAACTTCTGACCTATTTTTACTTAGCCCCTATAGTTTTTGCCTTTTACAGAATGCTCACACTCAGATTAAAAAAATACTTATAGTAAATACTTAGGGGTAAAAAGTTAAGACATCAACAAGCACTGATGGAAGAAGTAATTTCAAAGTAACTTGACTGGTGTGAAAGTTTCAGTTCATAGTTTCTGATTTGAACACTAACATTTTTTCTTCTACACCAGGTGTATCTTGTTCAGACATTCACTGTTTCTCAGTATTAGGTCCTACGTGATGAACAATAAGATGGAAGCTGCCATCATAATTAAAACAATACAGTTTGGCTTAGGAATAGACAGAGGTATCAATGGAATAGAATAAAGAGACCAGATACAGATCCACGCATATGTGGGAACTCAATATAAGGCAAAGGTAGCATTTTGTTTCTCTGAGAAAAAGATGAGTTATTTAAGTGGTCAGTTTGGCAAAACCAGCTCTTCTTCTGGAAGGGAATAAAATTACCTCATATCACACATGAAAATAATTCCAAATAGATTGAAAAACTTAAATGTAAATAATGCTATTAAAACATTAGAAATTAATTTAAGAGAAGAATTGCAGTAGAGAAGATATTCCTAGGAAAAATAGAAAACCTGAAAAACACAGACATATTTGAGTGGCCAAAGATGATTTAAACTAGGTAAAAAAATAAAGATTGATTTATGACAATGAGTTAATATCTTTCATGTATAAAAATTGTCTGCAAACTGACAAGAAAAAATAATCAACAGATAAGAATAGCATTATAGCAGTAAATTTATAACCCCAATAGCTGGTAAGTAAGATGTTCATCCTCATTACTAGTCAAAATAAAAATTAAAATGACAAAATATAATTAATATCTTTCATTAGATTGGCAAATTTTAAGGCAGAGTAATACCCAGTGCTTTTGAGGATGTAGGGAAATAGATATTCTAAAATACTGGAGTGGGTGCAAATTATTTCTGTTATTCTGAAAAGAAGTGGCAAGATTGAAATTTTCCTACCATTTTGGGATTCTGTCCTATTGGATTAAAAGTACCAGTACTCATAAAATTATATACAAGCCTATTTAAATTTGTTTTAATTGAAATATAGTTGGCATACAGTATTATGTTAGTTTCAGGTATACCACATAATGATTTGACGTTTGTGTAATTATGAAATAATCATAATGATAAGCCTAGTAACCATCTGTGCCTATACAAAGTTATTACGATATTATTAACCATATTCCGAATGCTGCATATTACATCCCCATGACTTATTTATTTTATAACTGGAGATTTGTACCTCTTAATTCCCATCACTTATTTTGTGCCCCCTTACACCCCCAGCAACCGCTCATCTGTTCTTTATCTATGAGTCTGTTTTTAGTTTGGTTTGTTTATTTTGTTTTTTAGATTCCACAAATAAGTACAGTCATACAGTATTTGTCTCTTTCTATCTGATTTATTTCACTTAGCATAAGACCCTCTAGATCCATCCATGTTGTTGCAAATGGCAAGATTTCTTTTATTAAATAACTGAGTAATATTCCAGTCTGTGTGTACATATATGTGTACCACATGTATACATATATACACACCACATCTTCTTTGTCTATTTGTCTATTGATGGACACTTAGGTTGCTTTTCATGTCTTGGCTGTTATACATAATGTTTCAATGAACATTGGTGTGCATATATATTTTTGATTAGTGTTTTTATTTTTTTTAGGTAAGTACTCCAAAGTGAAATTACTGGATCGTATGGAAATTCTACATTTAATTTTTTGAGGAACCTCCATATTGTTTTCCATAGTGGCTGCACCAATTTACAATCTCACTCACAGTGCACCAGAGTTCCCTTTTCTCCACACCCTTGCCAACACTTTTTATTTGTTGTCTTTTTTGATGATAGCCATTCTGTCAGGTGTGAGGTAATACCTCATTGTGGTTTTGATTTGCATTTCCCTGATGACCAGTGACATTAAGCATCTTTTCATATAACTGCTGGCCATCTGTATGTCTTCTTTGGAAAAATGTCTGTTCAGTCTTCTCCCCATTTTTTAATGGAGTTCTTTGTTTTTTTGATGTTGAATTATATGAGTTCTTTGTATATTTTGGATATTAACCCCTTACCATATGTCATTTGCAAATATCTTCTCCCATTCTGTAGGCTGCCTTTTCATTTTGTTGATAGTATCTTTTACTGTGCAAAAACTTTTAAGTTTGATGTCCCATTTGTTTATTTTTGTTTATTTATTTTTTACTATGTTGTTTATTTTTTACTATGTTGCCATTGTCTGAGGAGACAGATCCAAAAAATATTACTAAGACTAATGTCAAAGAGTGCATTGCTTGAGTTTTATGGTATCAGGTCTTAAATTTAAGTCTTTAGTCCATTTTGAGTTTATTTTTGTATATGGTGTGAGAAAGTAGTCAGGTATGATTCTTTTGCATGTAGCCATCCAGTTTTCCCAACACTATTTATTGAAAGGGCTGTCTTTTCCCCATTGTATATTGTTGCCTGCTTTTTCATAGATTAATTGACCATATAAGTGTGGGTTTATTTATGGGCTCTCTATTCTGTTTGTTGATCTGTGTGTCTGTTTTTGTGCAAGTACCATACTGTTTTGATTACTGTAGCTCTGTAGGACAGTTTGAAATAGGGGTGTGTGATACCTACTCCTTTGTTTTTTTTCTAAAGATTGCTTTGGCAAGTCAGTGACTTTTGTGTTTCCATACAAATATTAGAATTATTTGTTCTAGTTCTGTGAACAATGCCTTTGATATTTTGATAGAGGTTGCATTTAATCTGTAGATTGCCTTGGGTAGTATGGTCATTTTAACAATATTAATTCTTCCAGTCCATGAGCACAGTATATCTTTCCATTTGTTTGTGTAGTCTTCCATTACCTTAATCAACGTCTTACAGTTTTTAGAGTACAAGTTTTTTACCACTTTGGTTAGATTTATTCCTAGGCATTTTATTCTTATTGATGACATTGTAAATGGCATTGTTCTCTTAATTTCTCTTTTTGATTGTTATTAGTGTATAGAAATGCAACAGTTCTGTATATTAATGTTGTACCCTGCAACTTTAATGAATTCAGTTATTAATTCTAATAGTTTTGTGATAGTATCTTTAGGATTTTCTCTATAGAGTATGTCATCTGCAAACAGTGGTAGTTTTACTTCTTCCTATCCAATTGGGCTTACTCTCATTTCTTGTTCTTGTCTGATTGCTGTAGCTAAGACTTTCAAAACTATGTTGGATAAAAGTGGTGAGAATGGACATCCTTGTCTTGTTTTTGATCTTAGAGGAAATGCTTTCAGCTTTTCACCATTGCATATGATGTTGGCTGTGGGTTTGTCATATATGACCTTTATAATGTTGATATATGTTCCTTCTATACCCACTTTGTTGAGAGTTTTTATCATAAATGATGTTGAATTTTGTCAAAAGCTTTTTCTGCATCTATTGAGATGATCATATGATTTTTATTCTTCAGCTTGTTAGTGTGTTGTATCATGTTGACTGATTTGCAGATAAATCCCACTTGATCATGGTGTATAATCCTTTTAATGTATTGTTGAATTTGGTTTGCTAATATTTTGTTGAGGAATTTTGCATCTATGTTCATCAGAGATATTGACCTATAATGTGTGTGTGTGTGTGTGTGTGTGTCTTTGCCTGATTTTGGTATGAGGGTGATGCTGGCCTCATAGAATGTACCTTCCTCTGCAATTGTTTGAATAGTTTGAGAAGGATAGGTGTTAACTCTTCTTTAAATGTGTCATAGAATTCACCTGTGAAGCTGTCTGATCCTGGACTTTTGTTTATTGTAAGGTCTTTTGTTACTGATTCAATTTCATTACTGATAATTGGTCTGTTCATATTTTCTATTTATTCCTGATTCAGTATTGGGAGATGGACATTTCTAGAAATTTATCCATTTTTTTCTAAGTTTTCTGTGATTTGGTTGTAATTTCTCTTTCATTTCTGAATTTATTTATTTGCACCCTCTCTCTTTTTTTCTTGATGAGTGTGGCTAAAGGTTTATTAATTTTGTTTATTTTTTTCAAAGAACCAACCAGCTCTTAGTTTCATTGATTTTTTTTTCTATCACTTTATTTTTTTATAAATTTATTTATTTATTTATTTTTGGCTGCATTGGATCTTTGTTGCTGTGCATGGGCTTCCTCTAGTTGAGGTGAGGCGGAAGCTACTCTTCATTGTGGTGCGCGGGCTTCTCATTGCGGTGGCTTCTCTTGTTGCAGTGCACGGGCTCTAGGTGCACAGACTTCAGTAGTTGTGACATGCGGGCTCAGTAGTTGTGGCTCATGGGCTCTAGAGCACAGGCTCAGTAGTTGTGGCACACGGGCTTAGTTGCTCCATGGCATGTGGGATCTTCCTGGACCAGGGATCAAACCTGTGTCCCCTGCATTGGCAGGCTGATTCTCAACCAGGGAAGCCCTTCTATTGCTTTTTTAGTCTCTATTTCATTTATTTCTTCTCTGATCTTTATGATTTCTTTCCTTATACTAACTTTGGTTTATATTTGATCTTCTTTTTCTAGTTCCTTTAGATATATGATTAGATCCTTTCTTTGAGATTTTTCTTGTTTCCTGAAGTAGGCTGGGCAGTTGCTATAAACTTGCCTCTTAGAACTGCTTTTGCTGTGTCCCATAGACTGTGTTTCCATTTTGATTGTCTCCAGGTTTTTAAAAAATGTGTCTTTGATGTCTTTGTTGACCCATTGGTTGTTTAGTAGCATGGTGTTTAGATTCCGTGTGTTTGTGGGTTTTGCGATTTTTTTCTCATTGTTGATTTCCAGTCTCAGTGTTGGGGTTGGAAAAGATGCTTGATATGATTTCAGTCTTCTTACATTTTTTGAAAGTTGTTTTGTGGCCCAGCGTGTGATGATCCTAGAGAATATTCCGTGTGCACTTGAAAAGAATACATATTCTGCCAATTTTGGATGAAATGTCTGTATACGTATTTATTAATTCTGTCTGGCTAATGTGTCATTTAAGGCCACTGTTTTCTTATTGATTGTCTATCTGAATGATTGGTCCATTGATGTAAGTGAGATGTTACGGTCCATTGATACAAGTGAGGTGTTAAAGTCCCCTACTCTTACTGTATTACTGTCAGTTTTTCCCTTTATATTTGTTAATATTTGATTTAGGTA